>NC_139763.1:2786742-3386742 GCF_965231275.1 Zosterops lateralis
TGGCCAAAGCACAAAAACGGATCCGTGAGGGCGCCGGGAAGGGCATCAGAGCTCGGGGGAAAGTTCCACGTCCTCCCGTCCCTCCTGCCCATCCCAAGGGACACCCCAAGAGGGGAGAGATATCACCTCATCATTAAAAACCAGGTTTAAAGCATAAAAACGGATCCGTGAGGGCACCGGGAAGGGAATCAGAGCTTGGGGAGAAGCTCCGCGTCCTCCCCTCCGCCTCCCGTCCCAAGGGATGCCCCAAGAGTGGAGAGACATCCCCCCTTCATTAAAAATCAGGTTTAAGTGGCCAAAGCACAAAAACAGATCCGTGAGGGCGCCGGGAGGGGAATCAGAGCTCGGGGAGAAGCTCCGCGTCCTCCCGTCCCTCCTGCCCATCCCAAGGGATGTCCCAAGAGGGGAGAGATATCCCCCCTTCATTAAAAACAAGATTTAAGTGGCCAAAGCACAAAAACGGATCCGTGAGGGCGCCGGGAGGGGAATCACGGAGCTGGAGAAATTCAGGGCAGGGATTTCTTCTATCAGTTTTTCCTCCCGTTCCGAGAGAAAGGAGATTTCTTTGGAATCACCTGGGGCGGAGAGAGAGCCCAGGGGGGAAAAGCGGGGACTCGGTTCCATAGCGGGGCCGGGCTGAGGGTGGAATTCCGGGCTGAGGGTGGAATTCCGGGCTGAGGGTGGAATTCCGGGCTGAGGGTGGAATTCCGGGCCGAGGGTGGAATTCCGGGCTGAGGGTGGAATCCTGGGCTGAGGGTGGAATTCCGGGCTGAGGGTGGAATTCCGGGCTGAGAGTGGAATCCTGGGCTGAGAGTGGAATCCTGGGCTGAGAGTGGAATCCTGGGCTGAGGGTGGAATTCTGGGCTGAGAGTGGAATTCTGGGCTGAGTGTGGAATTCTGGGCTGAGGGTGGAATCCCGGGCTGAGGGTGGAATTCCGGGCTGAGAGTGGAATCCTGGGCTGAGAGTGGAATTCTGGGCTGAGGGTGGAATCCCGGGCCGAGGGTGGAATTCTGGGCTGGCAGAGCTGAATTCCCTCCTTCCATCCAGGGCCGCGGGCCCTCAGGGCTCCGAGGGCTCATCCCCAGGCCTCAGGGGCCGCCCCGAGGACGAGGGTTGGCCTTTCTCTCCAAAAATGAGGCACAAAAATGTGGCAGCAAAGGGATGAAATCGTGTCTTTCCCTTCCCCTCCACCCCTTGAGGCAGCAAAGGGATAAAATCGTGTCTTTCCCCTCCTCTCCACCCCCTGGGGACAGTGCCACCAGCCAGGTGGCCACAGGAGTGTCCAGCTCCACCGGGGAGCTGCTGAAAGGCTCCGAGGAAGCGACAAACAAACAAACAAAAAGCAATCAGAGCCGAAAAATCCCCCCTAAAAAAAACCCCAAAAAACAAACCCCAGCCGCCCCTGCTCGCCCCAAACTGGTTCCATTAGAAACTTTCCACTGTCACCCAGGCGGGGCCGGGTTATGGGGCCGGGCTATAGAGTTTGGGTTATGGGGTCGGGTTATGGGGCCGGGTTATGGGGCCGGGTTATGGGGCCGGGTTATGGGGTCGGGTTATGGGGCCGGGTTATGGGGTCAGCGGGGCTCGATGGGGCCGAGGAATGTGAAGCTGTGTCGGTGCCGTCCGTGCGCAGGTGAAATCGGGACATTTTATCTCCAATCATAAAGAGCTCCGGCCTTCTTTAACCTCCTCATCCTCGGGGGTGGCCGCTGGCGGGGACAGGGACACGGGGCAAGGAGGGCAGAGGGTCCCCGGGGGCTCTCGGGGAATCTCATCCTCGGGGATGGGAACAATTCCCCCGTCTGAGGAAGGGGCTCAGCCTTTCCTTTCCTTTCCCAGCTCCTGGCGGGAGGAGGGAGACAACGGGCTCCTCTTCCCGCTCTGACCAAATCCTCGTTTCTCCTCCCAGGTCTGGGCGACGCCTGGGGGCAGCCGAGCAGGATCGGGCCCCTGGATAACGTGGCCATGGAGCTCGGATCCCACCTGCTGCAGGTAGGAAAAGCCGGGCTTGAGGGGCTGCCTCTCCTCCTCTTCCTCATTTTCCTCTTCTTTATCCTCCTCCTCTTCATTTCTTCTTCATCCTCCTCCTCATTTTCCTCTCATCCTCCTCCTCATCATTATCCTCTTCTTTCTCCTCCTCCTCCTCATTTTCCTCTTCCTTTTCCTCATTTTTCTCTTTTTCATCCTCCTCTTCTTCTTCCTCCTCCTCATTTTCCTCTTCTTCATTCTCCTCCTCCTCCTCATTTTCTTCTTCCTCCTCCTCATTTTCCTCTCCCTCCTCCTCCTCCTCATTTTCCTCTTCTTTCTCCTCCGCCTCCTCCTCTTCCTCCACTTGCTCCTCATCCCCTCACCCCGACAAGAGCCTTCATCTCATTCCCAAAACCTCACCGGGCAGGGAGAGCAGAAAAACAGTGACATCAAACACTTATATTCCAATTTTTGAAATTTTTTTTTTCGGTTTTCCGCCTCTGGTATCGGCAGTAGCAACAGGCGCTCAATCCCCTCTGTGCATAGAATTCTTCTGACTTTCGAGTTTAGGAAGTCGTGGCCGGGACGAGAGTGCCAGGAGGAGGGGAAAAAAAAAAAAGAAAAAAAAAAAAAAAAAAAAAAAAAAAAAAAAAAAAAAAAGGGGGGGGGAAAGCGCGTTTGATTTTTTAAATAAAATTTATATATATATATATATATATACACATATACATATTTAAAAAAAAAATACATGAATTTAAGGTTTTTCTCCCCCGATTTAAAAGAACCAGCAAACCCAAATCATTTCCCAGGCAGGTTTATTGTGGCAGGTGAATTCCTAGTCACAGAATTCTGCTCTCTCTGTTCAGCTCGGCCGGGGGGATAAAAACCACAACACAAAATCATCTCTGCCTGGCTGAATTCTGACCTTTGCAATGATGAAAGTAGTTTATTTGTTACCACAAAATATCAGCCTCTCTCCTGTAGGGGGAAAATGAGATTTTTGGGAGGTACTGACAACACCCAGGCAATGTCTGAGCTCAAAATTATCTCCTGGGGAGGCATTTCCAGCCTTGGAAATTTTATTTCCAGTAGCTGCTGTCCTCTCTGAGTCCCCTGGAAGTGCAGATCTAGTTCTGTGTAACATTCTGTGGGATAATTTAATGCAGATATTAAAATACAGAGCCAATTGTAGAAATTGTTGTTGTTACTCCTCCTCCTGGCCGTTCCCTGTTTTGTTTGGCTTTAATTGAATTTACACCAAATTAAATGCTGGCCACCTGTAACTCTCATTTTACACTCCAGTTATTTCTGAGTGATGAATGCTGAAGGTTTTAATGAACCCACATTTACTGCAAACCTTTATTTTATTTATTTATTTTTTTAAGGGTTCTTAGATTGAAATTTTCCATGTGAATTTTCAGCTTCAATGTCCTTTCCTGCACATGAAATTTTGGGATGTGCTGCAGCAACAGCACCATTGACCCAAGTTTATTGATGATACAGGGTAAAGTGTATTAATGATGCAGAGACAACTGCTTTTAAAGCAAATTTGTGGCTAAAACCTGCAAGAAATTATTTCCCATTTTAATATTTCTACAAAATTTAATTTATGCTTTAAAAAAATTTGAGTTAAGTGTAATCTGTTTTCAGTTATGTGCTGTGGAGTCATTAGTAGGCCAGAGAATAATTTGGAATATTTTCTTATTGGGGTGGCACTAGATGTCCATGAAGTGGACAGGATTTTATTGATTCTTTATTGCTATTATTGCTTCTCTTCCAGTTCAGCGACTTTAAATGGATTAAAACAGGTGGTTCTTTCACCTGGGTACTGTAAAAATCATTTTTCTCTTCTAAATCTGTTTTCCAGTGATATTCACGTGTGAATATTCACTAATATTCACATTCCATGTGTTGATCAAAGCTTTCCATGCTGGGTAGAGATAATGCAGATTTTTTGCTCTCAGCTGCTTTGAAAATAATTCCTGAAATTGGGCACTGAAAAATCAAAGACCCTCCCAAAACTGAGAGGTTTTGTATCCAAATCATGGCCAGTTCTGGCTGAGTTTTACCACATTATTTCTATTTTTCTCCTATAAATAATACCTGACTAAATCAAACTTTGGTTTTTACTCACACCAGCAATATTTGCCTCCCAGTCAACATCCTGCCAAGGAGAATTTGCAAGATTGGATCTCAAATTTGTGTTGGTTGATGTTTACAGACTGCAAGGATAAAACTCCATCACTCTCAAAGAGAGATATTTGTAATAATTCAATTTTGGATGCTGACTCTTCCTGATTTCTTTTGGGAAGTTCACTTTGTTGCAGAGCAGAGAGGTCTCAGTTCAGAAATATATTATTGAAATATATATTATTGAAAATGCAGCCAAATTTCAACACTTGCACTCTGTAAATTGTAAATATCAGTGAGCTGGGTCTGCCAATTATACCATAAAAATGTCTCATGCAGGGCCTGACTTCCCCCTGAGCACCACAAAGTTCAAGATTTGGGCTAAACACTAAAAAAAGCCTGAATCAACAGCAGAATATTCCCTGGAAGTGCAGCAGCAAAGCTGCATCTGCAGGGGAATTAGGTGGATTTCCCTGAGCTTAAATCAAAATCAAAGTTTTGATTTAAAAAATCAAGTTTTCTGTTCTTTAAAATTTGCTGTTTGCTGCTGTTGAAGTCAGAAATCACCCTCCAAAATGTTCTTTTTTTTTCCCCACTGTAAATGTTTGAATAAATTTCTTGCCTCTTACCCTGTGCATTTGTCTCCATTTCAGACTTTGGATGGCTTTGTTTTCGTTGTGGCGTCCGATGGCAAAATCATGTACATTTCTGAGACAGCGTCTGTGCACCTTGGCCTGTCCCAGGTATGGCTGGGGTGGGAGTGCTCTGGCAGCTAAAGCAGAAACAAAATAAAACTGTTAAATACAAATTTGGGCCCTGCCTTGCCTTTCTATAAAGATGTTTCTAGAACAGGAATTAAATAAATAATAAATGATAATAGTATTAATAAATTATAATAGTATTAATAAATTTGGACCCTCACACTGGTGCCTTGCCTTTCTATAAAGACAATTCTAAAACAAAAATAAAATCATTTAATATTATTATTATTATTATTAATAATAATAATAAATTGGACCCTCACATGGGTGCCTTGCCTTTCTATAAAGACATTTCTAGAAGATAAATTAAATTATTATTATTATTATTATTATTATTATTATTATTATTATTATTTTGGACCCTCACACTGGTGCCTTGCCTTTCTATAAAGACAATTCTAAAACAAAAATAAAATTAATAGTAATAATAATAATGATAATAATAATAATTTTGGACCCTCACACTGCTACCTTGCTTTTCTATAAAGACATTTATAAAACAGAAATAAAATAATAAATAAATAAATAAATAAATTATGATGATGATAATAATAATAACAACAATAATAAATTTGGGCCTTCACACTGGTGCTTTGCCTTTCTAAAAAGACATTTCTAAATAATAAATAAATAAATAAATAAATAAAATTTAATAATAATTGTAGTAATAAATTTGAACTCTCACACTGGTGCCTTGCCTTTCCATAAAGACATCTCTAAAATAGAAATAAAATAAATAAATAAATAAATAAATAAATAAATTATTACTAATATTAACAATAATAATTTTGGACCCTCACACTGGTGCCTTGCCTTTCTATAAAGACATCTCTAAAACAGAAATTAAATAATTAAGAAATAAGAAATTAATAATAATAATAATAATGGTAGCAATAAATTTGGACCCTCACACTGGTACCATGCCTTTCTATAAAGACATTTCTAAAATAGAAATAAAATATAATAATAATAATAATAATAATAATAATAATAATAAAATTTGGACCCTCACACTGGTGCCTTGCCTTTCTACAAAGACATTTCTAAAACAGAAATTAAATTAATAATAATAATAACAATAATAATAATAAATTGGACCTTCAAATTGGTGTCTTGCCTTTCTATAAAGTCATTTCTAGAACAGAAAATAAATAAATAAATATTATTATTATTAATAATAATAATAAATTTGGACCCTCACACTGGTGCCTTGCCTTTCTATAAAGACATTTCTAAAACAGAAATTAAATCAATAATAAATAATTTTTAAAAATTTAGACTCTCACACCGGTGCCTTGCCTTTCTATAAAGACATTTCTAAAACAGAAATAAAATAATAATAATAATAATAATTTGGACCCTCACACTGGTGCCTTGCCTTTCTATAAAGACTTTTTTTTTTTTTCAGGGCTGTTTGAAGCTTTTTTTTTTTTCCTCTCTGAAAAGGGGCTTTGCTAAAATACTCAATTTTCCTTTCCTTGCCACCACATCTCCCTGTCTTTATATCTGTCCTTGTTCATTGTATTTTACTCCTCATTACCTTTCAGGAGGGCCATAAATAATATGATATTGCAAATTGCAGAGCCTGAAAGCCAAGCCAGGCAACGGGGGCTGAAATAAAGCTCAGAATTCCAGTCTGGGAGCTTTAGATTGTGTCAGATATTGAGGAAATCTGATGTGGAACAGGGGGGTTTATGGTAAATGTGCTGGGAGAGGAAGAAAAAAAAATAAAATAAAAAAATAAAATAAAATAAAATATAAAGGGAAAGGGGGGCAGATTTATGAGTGTTCACATGGAATTCAGGGTAGTTTTCCCTGAGTTTTTCCAGCTCAGTGGCCTTTTCAGTAAAGCGTTTTATATGGTTGTGATAGAACTCATAAAACTCAGTTTACTACTGTTCTGCACCAGGACTATGAGGGGCTTTTATGGGTTTTTTTTCCTTTTAGATGGACATTTCTCTTTTTTTTTATTATTTTTTTGCCTTTTTGGGATAGGCACAAAGACAAAGAGCCTGAATTTATTGTAGAATGATTTATTATAGAAGGTGACTTTCCATCCCTTTTTTCTGTAACTGAAATTCTCTGGTAGCACCTGACCTAAAGTTTGCCAAAAGCTCCATAAAATAAATTAATTTCATTAATTTCAGCCAGCCCTGAGTGAGACTTGCAGGAAACTGAGATGTTCAGCTGTGTATCAAAATATTTATAAATAAATTAATTATTTGCTATAAAGACCAAACAGCAAAGAGGAAGAGAAGGAGGAGATGAAGGTGAGAGAGGAGAATATTCTGAAAATAATCTGGTTAATTTACTCTGTGGCTGTTTCAATAAACAGAAAAGGGGAGCTTTAATGGTTGGGGATTATTTGTGTGCCTTAATTCTTGTAGTCATCAATATTTTTAACTGAAAAAAAATCAAGTTGGAGTTCTTTGGATGTGAGTTCGTAACAGTGATATTAGAATTAGTGGCTATGAGAGAAAATAGAACTTTTATGGGATATAAACCCATCAAAACCATTTATAAATCCCTATTTCTCTAATATCTTTAGAAAAAAATCATTTGGGGAATAAATAACTACCACAAATACATTTTTTTTTCACCTTCTAATTAAAAAAAAAAAAAACACCAGCAGGAAACATTTTTAGTTCACTTTATTCAGTTCACTGTCATGGTTTGTTACATACCATTTAATTCATGTTCAAATTCCTTTAAATCCTGCTTTGCCTGACAATAAACTTCCCTATTATTATAGAAAGGCCCTATTTCCTACTAATTTTTCAACCTGGGGTTCCTCTCACCCTGAATTTTTTTGCCTAAAATCCATCCATTTAATGAGTGTAATTATCCCAAAGCACTGAACATCCCCATCCATCCCTCCTGCAGCTCCAACTCCCTGTCCTGTCTTGTTTTCCCTCTGATTTTCCAGGTTTTCTCCAGTTATTTTTCTTTTGGAGGAACATCAAGCCACCAGATCTTGAAAAGTTCACAATGATCCGGTTAAATTAAATCAGTAAATCAGGATTATCCAGAGAAATTAAAGAATTGTGGGATCACTGAGAAGATTTGGCCCCATTTCCTACTCATTTTTCAACCTGGGGTTTCTCTCACCTGAATTTTTGCCTAAAATCCATCCATTTAATGAGTGTAATTATCCCAAAGCCCTGAGCATCCCCATCCATCCCTCCTGCAGCTCCAACTCCCTGTCCTGTGTTGTTTCCTCCCTGATTTTCCAGGTTTTGCCCAGTAATTTTTCTTTTGGAGGAACGTCAAGCGACCAGATCTTGCTGCTCTCAGTATTATCCAGTAAAATTAAATCAGTAAATCAGGATTATCCAGAGAAATTAAAGAATCATGGGATCAATGAGACACTGAGCACCTGTAGGAAGAGGGGACTGGAAGTGTCACCCAAGTTTTAATCCTATTCATCCCTCCTGGGATAAATAAAATAGGATAAAATAGGATATTTCCTCCTGGAATTCAGCACTGTGCAAATATCTATATTCTATTTCATGGAAATATCTATAAATCCTTAGTGCAAGAGGTGCTGAGGAAAATCAGAAGGATTGATCAGGTTTGCTTTTTGAGGACAGTTTAATCAGCAAAATCCCAAATTTTTCACTTCAGCAGAGGTTTGAAACAACTGAGCTTGAAAAGTTGTGGGATTTGAAATTTGAGGCACAAACAAAAAAAATCCCCAGTGCAGAGGGATTTGTTTATAAACAAGACCCCCAGTTAACAACTCATCCTGATTTATCACTGATTTATCCTTGCTCCGGCTCAATAATTCTATTTTTGGAGGGATAATTTGCCTTTCAGCAGCACCAGCACTAATGTTGGGCTGCTCCCACTCCCCAGGATGTGAATCCAGGAATATTCCCATTAACCCTGGGATATTCCTGCCATTTCCCAAGAGCTTCCAAAAGAATTCTCATTCCCAATCCCTGGGATTTCTGCCCCTGGCATCCCCAAGGATGGGACTGGGCAGCAGAAATCAACTCACCCACCATAATTCCACTTGATATTTCCAACAAGTGCCCTCAGAGATCTGCAGCCAACCCAAGCTGAGAGCAAATTGTTAAAAAATCCTTTAGAGTGGGCACAGAAAAGGCCTTTTTATTAAATAATTTAACAATTAACTGCTCCAACATCAATTTCCACTTTGAGTACCATTTGTTTAAAAATATATACATTTCAACTAAACATAAAGGCCATTTAAAAACATTTTTTGCAGGTTATTTTTTGAGTCCTTGCTTTTATCTCCTTCTTTGCTGCTGGATTTTAACCTCAGCAGGAAGAAATTAAAGCTTGAGGAAAAGCCAGGCTGGCTCAGTCAGTCGTAAATTTAAAACCAGCACTAAGGGTTGGTTTTTAGCACAACTTTGTCTCAGAAATGGAGTTTGTGAAAAATCTACGTCTTCATTTGTGGCTTTGGAGTTTCATTTGTGGCTTTGGAGTTTGATTTTCCCCCATTCGGAGCAGAAAAAAATGTAAATTTTGTTGTAGGATCCCCTACTTTTCCTAAGTCCTCCTGACTTGGGCTGGTTGGGGCAGCCAATTTCTTCCCTCTTTTTTTTTTTTTTAATCCATGGAAAACAAACAGCTTCAAATTCCCCAAATATTTAAATTTTTTTCCTCCCTCTCAGAGTCCAAAGGCACAAAAAAGGAGAGGAAAATCCTCCTGTGAAATAATGGGGGAAAGGGAAATTTTTAAATTGAATTGGAAGGTCTGGAGTTTATTCCAGCAGTTTTCTGGATCCATGAGGAGAGCCAGGATTCTCTCTGACTTTTGATAAATCTTGAAATATTTAATCTGAACTTCTCCAGGAGCTGATTTTGCTTCCATCCAATGAATCTGTGAGAGGAAAAAAAAAAAGTAATTCTTTGCTTTAGAATCCATCTGTGTGTTTATTATGAATCATTCCTGGAAAAAAACCAAACAACCCTGATAAACCCCCTGTTAGTAGGAAATGCAGATATTTGGTATTTACAGCTATTAAAAACTGCATCAAGGAAGCTGCTCTAATAACCTGAGCTTTTAGTTTTATGAATTGAACTGTAGAATTGACATTTTTTTTAAAGTTTTTAGGGTTTCATTGATATTTTTTTAAAGTTTCAAGTTTTCAAGATAAGCCAGGCTTATCTTTGACTTTTGATAAATCTTGAAATATTTAACCTGAACTTCTCCAGGAGTTGATTTTGCTTCCATCCAATGAGTTTGTAAGAAGCAAAAAAAGATTTAATTCTTTGCTCTAGAATCCATCTGCTTAGTCCTGTGTGTTTATTATGAATCATTCCTGGAAAAAAACCCCAACCCTGAGTTCCTCATAAACCCCCTGTTAGTAGGAAATGCAGATATTTGGTATTTACAGCTATTAAAAACTGCATCAAGGAAGCTGCTCTAATAACCTGAGCTTTTAGTTTTATGAATTGAACTGTAGAATTGACTTTTTTTTTAAAGTTTTTAGGGTTTCATTGATATTTTTTTAAAGTTTCAAGTTTTCAAGATAAGCCAGGCTTATCTTTGACTTTTGATAAATCTTGAAATATTTAACCTGAACTTCTCCAGGAGTTGATTTTGCTTCCATTCAATGAGTCTGTGAGAGGGAAAAAAATGCAATTCTTTGCTTTAGAATCCATCTGCTTAGTCCTGTGTGTTTATTATGAATCATTGCTGGAAAAAAAAAAAAAATATATATATATATATAAAAACCAACCCTGAGTTCCTCATAAACCCCCTGTTAGTAGGAAATGCTGATATTTGGTATTTACAGCTATTAAAAACTGCATCAAGGAAGCTGCTTTAATAACCTGAGCTTTTAGTTTTATGAATTGAACTGTAGAATTGATTTTTTTTTTTAAGTTTTCAGGGTTTCAGTGTGGGCTTTAAAAGAGCCTGAATGTTCCCTGCCTGGCAGGGGGTGAAATTCCAAATTATGGATCCATATTTTGGTTATTTGACTCTGGCTTAGCCCCCATCACTTTGCTGGTGGTTTCATGTTTTAAAGTCAATTTTTAAAGGCAATTTTTAGAGTCAAATTCGAGGTCAGTGTTGTACCTTTTACCTCCTGCTGGTTTTTCCTGGGGTTGCAAATAAACCCATCAGGATAAAAAAAATCTTTTCTGTGTTTTGTAACAAGGGAAACCAGTCATTATTCCACAAAGAATTTTAGGCTTGAGTTTTTAGACATAAACCCTGGGACAAAAATGAAATGTTGGGTAAAACTGTGACCTCTGACCCTTTGAATCCTGTGGGAAAATGTGCATTTCCACAAGGAATTATTTTAAAATGGGTGATGAGTTTGGGAAAAGCAAGAGACATCCATGAGTTACACTTATTAAGAGAAAATATCAGGTTGAGTTGATAAGGTTGGTCAGAGTGATTGGGGTTTTTTATGTCAGAAAATTCTCTAAATTGAGGGGAGAAATCATTTATACACAGCCACCCATGAATTATTATTATTATTATTATTATTATTATTATTATATATATATATATTTTTTTTTTTAGGGTAAATTCTCTGCTCAAAATCCTTTCATTCCAAGGGCAAAACATTCAAGGAAAAACAAAACAAAACAAAACAAAAAATCACTCTTAACCAAAGATAAATTAATGAGAAGAGGATTCTAAGTGATGCTGGTTTTGGTTTGAACACTGACCTCAGAATGGCAATTTTGTCATGTTCTGAAAATGAAACCTCCATCAGCAGAGGAATTTTTTAGATTTTTTTTTTAATGTAGGTATCAGGATGTTTATGAAGACACATATGAATATTTGCGGGATGTTTCTCCCCTTGTAATTATGGATAAGCAGGAGCATTTCCAGGCATGACTCACTGATAGATTTGGTGTTTTCCTTCCTCCCTGACAGAAAATTGGGATGTGGGGTGTTCCTGCAGCAAGTCCCCACCTGTTTGTGGCCTGAAAAGGGGCATCCAGAGCTTTTTAGGGACAAGTTTTAGAGAAAATTCTATAAATGAAGCAATGGAAATAATCCCCTTCCCCATTCCATCTTTTCCTTTTCCTTTTCCTTTTCCTTTTCCTTTTCCTTTTCCTTTTCCTTTTCCTTTTCCTTTTCCTTTTCCTTTTCCTTTTCCCTTCCCTTTCCCTTTCCCTTTCCCTTTCCCTTTCCCTTTCTCTTTCTCTTTCTCTTTCTCTTTCTCTTTCTTTCTCTTTCTATTTCTCCTTCTCCTTCTCCTTCTCCTTCTCCTTCTCCTTCTTTCTCTTTCCCCTTCCCTTCCTCTCTTTCTCTCTCTCTTCCTCCCTCTCTCATTTATTCTCCCTCTCTCTTCTCCATCTCCCCTTCCCTTATTTTTTTTCCCTCCTTTTTTTCCACTTCTTTCCCTAACTCAGCCAATTTTCAGCCTCATTGGAATATCAGATCCCTGTTGATGTTTTCATGTTTGCAGGGAGGAGCTGCTGGGGGAAGGATGGTCAGGGGAGGGAAAAAAAAAAATCCCAAAAAAAGCAGCAGAGTTTGCACAGCCCTGGGAAGGGACATTCCATGAATAATGCAGAAAACGGAGGGATGAGGAACATTTTCAGGAGGGGAAAAAAAAAAAAAAAAAGATCTCTTTGTGAGGGGCAGAAAACTTCATTTATCCCGAAGAAAAGGCAACTCACACAATCTCGCTGCTGCCTCTGATCTCGGGGGCCCGAGGCTCATCAGGCTCAGCACAATCAACCAGCCTGACACTCATTCCAATACCAACACCCTCCCATTTTTCTCCAAATTTAAATATCCTTTAATTAAAAAAAAAAAAATTATTTTATTTTTACAAATTTAAAGCCAAGAGTAACTAATTTGGATTAATTTCTGCACCAAAAGCAAATAATCCCCCAGCTCTCCCCAGATAAATTCCTCATTCTCTGCAGATTTTTTTTGCCTCATCCTACACGGATAAGAAAATTTAGGAATAAATTTTCTTAATAAATAGGAATAAAGCAAGTTATTTCCAATTCTGGTCCGTTTTATGTGGGTTTTGTATCAGGTTTTGCGTGGTAGAGGAAATTATTCGATAAAAAACCTCAAAGCAACAGCAACTCCTTTGGATTCCCAGACTTGGGGAAGATAAATAAAGAGATTCAGATCTGTTTGCCCCTAAATCCATCCCATTCCAGGCTCTTTTTTGGGTTTTTGTGCCACTCCTAACAGTGGGAAGGGCAGGAGCACATCCAGGCAGAGTTCAAGGCAGGAGAGGGAATATATGGATATTTAAGGCAGATCTTTACTGTCTGTTTGGGGCAGTGGAAATCCATTGAAATTTGATTTTTTGGGTTCATGAAAGTCCATAGAAATCTGGTTTTTGGGTCCTCTCAGAGCCCTGGTGGGGAGAAAACACAAAGGAATTGTGTGAGAGCTCAGAGGGGTTTGGCTCAGCTGCAGGTGAGAGTTTCTGGGAACCTGGAGGAAAAAAAAAATCATCTTTATTTCAATATTTGTCTTTGTGAGAGGCATTTATACAGCTCCCAGTTTTGTGGCCAATTTCACATTTCTACAGCTGCTCTAATTTATCACTTCATTTCCAGCTCTAACAGGAGCTCTTCTGTCTCTTGATGCAACACCAGGAATTCCCATGAAAAACCTCTCCAACATCAATCACTGCTGAGGAAAGAATTAATGAAAGAATTAATTAATGAAAGAATTAATTCCCATTAATGGCTGTGATTTGGAAGATGATTTTAAAACTGGGGTGCAGAGTGTTTGAGGGCAGAAAATGATTTTATACCATATTTTTTGTGTGTTTTCTTTTTCTCCCAGGTGGAGCTCACTGGAAACAGCATTTATGAATACATCCACCCCTCGGATCATGATGAGATGACTGCTGTCCTCACTGCCCACCAGCCTCTCCATCCTCACCTCCTGCAAGGTACTGCTGCATTAAAAGCTGCCTTTTGGGTCAAAAAAGTGAAAAAGTAAAAAAAAAAAAAAAAAAAAAAAAAAAAAAAAATAAAAAGCTAGGCTGAAATGTGACAAATTGCAACCCAAAGCATTTCATGATGAAAAAGTAAAAGAAAAAAACCCAACAAACAACAATAAACAGCAACCTCCTAAAAAACCCAACCCAAACCAAACCAAAGCAAGAAACCAAAAAAAAACCCCAAAATAAAACACCAAAAAAACCACCAAAAAACCATCAAAAATCCCAATCCCAGGCTGAAATGCAACAAATTTCAGCCCAAAGTATTCCATGAATCCATAAATTCATGTTTCTCCTGTTTGAAGCTTCAGCCTCTTCATCCCCACCTCCTGCAAGGTACTGCTGCATTAAAATCTGCCATTTAAGTCAAAAAAGTAAAAAAAGTAAAAAAAAACCCAACCACAATCTCAGAATGAAATGTAACAAATTGCAACCCAAAACATTTCATACGAAAAAACCCCCAAAAACCAAAACCCAACAACAACAATAACAAAAACTCAACCCAACCCAACCCAAACAACAAAAAAACCCAAAATCCCCCCAAAACTACACATAAAAAATACCCCCAAATATCTCAAAAAACACACAAAAAAAAAAACCCCACCAAAAACCACCAAAAAAACCCACCAAAAAACACCAAAAACCCACCAAAAATCCCAATCCCAGGCTGAAATTGTAATAACCTCAAAGCAGCAACATCTCCTTTGGATTCTCAGATTTGGAGGAGATAAATGAAGGAATTCTGTTATTTAGGGATTATTTTATTTTATCTCAGTTCTGTCTCTCCTTTCCCCATAAAATACATGGAGAGGGGGTATTCAAATATACAGAATTTACAGGTAAATCTTTCTGAAATTAACAGGATGAACAAATATTTATTTGCTGTTGCCTTCCCTGTGCCAGAAATTCCCTTTCCTGCAGTGTTTTGTGCATTAAAAATTGGAGGTATAACCTGAAAGCACCTGGCCTGCAATAACCAAAGCAAGTTTTTTATTTAATCCAATGAAGGCTGAAAAATATTAAATAAATGACAGGAATGAAGCAACTTCTATCTGTATCTGAGTAGATATTTTCAGTATTTAAGTGAAACATGGAGTTCTACAAATAACTTAAAGGGCAGTGAAGTGAAAATGGCTTGATTTAAAAAAGAAACAAGAAAAAACCAGAGTATTTTAAAGAGGTTTTTTTTGGGTTTTTTTTTTTTTTTTCATTTCAGTTTGATTTTCTCTCTTTTTATCTTTAAAATCATGCCTGAATCATCGGGTGGAATCAAAAATTTCCATTTATCACTTTATTATCTTGTAGATTTCTCCAACCTGGGGCGTTGCTTAGGCCTAAAATCAATATTACACTGCAGACACGGACTTTTTATATCTCAAATATATTAATTTTTATATATTTTATATATTTATATCCCAGATTTCCAGCTTGGCTCACAGAACTTGCCTTGCTCAAGATGTTTTCTTCAGCTAAAGCTCAGATATTTATATCCATGTTTAGTGCAGTAGTTGTCACTGGATAAGATCTCTTTTGAGAGGAATAAAATCACAAATGTCAACAATATCTGGCCTTTGTGATATTCCGGGATTAAACAACCCAGAGCACAGATTATTTTTGACCCCTGGTTTTACAGTTTTTGTAAACTTGGGTGCTGCCTCTTTATTTATTTCTCAGGGAAATGCAAATTATTTGCATAAATTTAGACAGTGTGTGGATTTTTTACACAATCCTCACTTTCACATTGGGGTTTTTTGGATAAGTCTGGTATTAAAAAAAACCAACAACCCATATTGTTTATAAAGCATAAACATTCTTAAATTATTATATTTTAATTTTTTTTTAAAGTTTGTTCTGGGCCTCCTCATCTTCCATGTAGAACAATACAACAGCTTCAAACACAGAGTGCAGATAATTAATTTTTTTCTAAAAGACAGGGGAAATACTTGAATAATCACATAATGAGGTGATTTTTAAGATCCCTCCAACCCCAAACCATTCCAGGATTCTGGAATTAAGAGGTGCCTTAATTACTTTGACTACAAATTTCCAAAGAAAGAAAATACTGGGAACTAAAGTATGGATATAGAATAATATAAAAAAAATTCTCAACATTTCAAGGACCAACATCTGTGCATTGAAACCACAAAAGCTCAAACCAGAATAATGCAGACATTTTTAACTGGGAGTTTGATTAGCCACAGGAAAAATATCCTGAGGGAAAAGTGATTTTTTCCAGTTTTGATGTCTCTAGATCAAGGCTGGGTGTCTTTGTAAAGACAGAATTCAGGCAAAGAGAAATTATTTCACTCATTATAGGAGTAAAAGCTTTTGATTGGAAAATTTAGGATAGAAATAAGGAAAATTATTTCAAAATTTTGGTCCATTTATGTGTGTTTTGTATGAAGAGGAGATTAATTGCTAAAAACCTCAAAGCAGCAGCATCTCCTTTGGATTCCTAGACTTGGAGAAGATATTTTATATATATATATGTATGTATATGTATTTATACTTTAATATTTTAGTATTTTAATATTTCTATTTAACGACCTGAACCACCCAGGCTACTCCTCTGATTTAATTCTCCTCCAGATTTTAAGTCTCCAGGCCACAACTCAATGAAAACCATAAACCCCATGAGCCGTGGGGGCTTTGGGGAATTTCAGCTTGAACTCACAAAATCTTTCGGCTGCTTTTTTCTTGCATGCCCAGCATAGAAAATATAAAATAATAGGTGCAGATCCTTTGCTGTGAGAGAAGCCAACAGCTGAGGGTGTTTTGGGTGGGGAGAAGGAATAATCTCCTTCACATCCACGTTAAAATTTGGGAATGGCTCAGCACATCACCTTGTGTGAGTCTTCGGGCAAACTTTGTCAAACAAAACAAATCCATTCCATCCAGCTGGAGTGGTTTGGTTTGGAAAGACAGGGAAAGCTGGAGCTCCCCTTGGAGATCCTTGTGATCATGGAATCACAGAATGTCCTGAACCCTGTGAGGGACCCACAGGATCACTGAGCTCAGCTCCTGGTTGTAGAAATTTTTCCGTGGATGGTGGGACAAGGAACTCTGCAGAGCTGAGATGTTCTAGAAACACGAGGCTTTATTATTCCAAGGGTGGTGGGTAAAGAGGGCTTTGCCTTCAGCCACCAGCCTGGGCTGGAGCAAAGCCCTAAAGAGAGAATGGGGAGAGAGAGATAGAAGAAAGAGTAGGGGTAAAAACGGGGCAGGAGCGGGGGAAAAACATGGGGAGAAAACAGGAGCAAGGGAGGTGAGAGAGGAGAGGCCAAGAGGGTAAGAGAAGAGAGAGGGTAAGAGAGCCAAGAGAAGAGAGTAAGAGAGGTAAGAGAGGTGAGAGGGCCGGAGAAGAGAGGGATCATCTTGTCACAATCCATTCTATCTCTTTTTGTGTTGAATATTCTAATTTACAGTGACCAACTGGCATGAGATACAAAACCTACAAACTTTGCATGCAGCCTATGAGAACTACTACATTACCATGTCATTTTATATTCTAAACTCTATAGACTCCTTTCTTATGTGCTTGTTCCCTGATGCCTCTGCCAAGGTGGAAAGGCAACATTCCTGTGTCTTTTGTTTTTCCTGTCTTTTCACCCATCTCCAGCTCATCCCCGTTTTCCTGCCTGCCATGCTCACATCTCCAAACTGGCTTTCATTCCTATTTCACTCAGGTTTTACATCTACAGTATTTCTTACCATAAAATCATATTCATGAGTTCTTCCTGTCCCATCTTTCCCAACACCTGGTCCTTCCTACACAGGCAATCCAAATTCCCACCCTGGGCATCCCTGGCAGGGCTGTCCAAAGGCTCCTGGAGCTCTGGGGCTGTGCCCATTCCCTGGGGAGCCTGGGCAGTGCCTGAACCCTCTGGGGGAAGAGCCTTGCCCTAAAATCCCCCCTCAATCCCTCCTGGGACAGCTCCAGCCTCTCCCTGGCTCTCATCAGGTCCCAGGAGCAGTTCCATGTTGGATCAGCCTGTTGGACATTTGGGGAATTCACCTTCCCAAGGAGGTGGGAGCAGCAGAGTTGCAAACACAGCAGGGAATTCCCTTATCCTGTGCTCTCCCTGTGTGCTCACACATCCCAAACTCTGGGAATTTTTTTTTTTTTATTTTTTTTTTTTATTTTTTTTTTTTTTTTTTTTTTTTGACAATCACCAGAAGTTTTGCTGGATGTTAACATGTTGTTTCTTCACCCATTCCCTGGGGAGCCTGGGCAGTGCCTGAACCCTCTGGGGGAAGAAATTTATCTCTAAAATCCAACCTCAATCCCTCCTGGAACAGCTCCAGCTGTTCCCTGGGTGCTGTTCCTGTGCCAGGAGCAGAGATCAGAGCTGTCCCTCTGAGGAGCTGCAGCCCCTGAGGAGTTTCCCCTCATCTCCCTCTGCTCCAGCTGGACATTCCAAGTCCCCTCTCCACCTGTGGCCTCTCTCCAGACCCTTCACCACCTTCATGTCCCTCTTTTGGGTCCTCTCTGAGACCTTTTAAATCTTTCTTCTCTCGTGGCACCCAAATCACCCCCAAGCACTTGGGGGTGAGCTCATTCATCAGCACCTCCAGAGGAGTTTGAACCTTTCCTGTGCTCACACAGAGCTGAAATCCAAATATCCAGGCCAGTCCAAGATGGAAAGCTCAGCAGCAGAGCATTTTTTGGCTCTGGCATGGTTGAGGGGACGAGGCTGGCAGGGGTTTGTGATGCCACCCTCTGCAGGGGTGATGAGAATTTTGGGTGAGGCTGAAACAGGGGCTGAGAGTTGCTCCAGGATTATTGATCACATCCAGCTGCCACCAGCAGGGTCTTTGAAGGGAAAACCAGGGAATGCCAACACAAATGGGATGAACATGGTCAGCCAGGACCTTAAAGCCTCAAATCAAAATCATTTTACAATCAAAACATCTGGGTTGTGGCTGTGTCTCCTTGTACCAAATATTTGTGCAGAAATCTTTGTTTCCCAGCTCACAACACAGAGTTTAAGGCTTGCACCAGGCCAGTGACTCTTCCCAAACCATCCCTCTCTTGTCCTGGCAGCTGCCACAAGCCAGAAAACCAAGAAAATAACAAAGTTATTTGCACTGCAGGTTAACCAGGACCAGGAATTAATCAATGCTGCCCTTCCATGTGTGTTTCCAGTCAGACTTTGTCTGTCCCTTATTGCTTTCAGATGCTTTCCCTGGGATTTGAAAGCTTTAAAACACATCCAGAGCCTCCCAAATTTTGCTGAATCACACAGCATTTTATTAACTAACATTCCTCAGAGCAGGGGAAGAAAAAATGTGGAAGTTCCTGCAGCCATCCCAGTTTTCAGCTAACAGCTGGATCATTCTGAAATGAGGAGTTACAAGCTGATGAGGAATGTGGAAAACATGATGTCAGCCCTTTCTCCACCCCACTTGATGCTTTAAGGGCTCTGTTTCCCTCAGCTAAGAAGCAAATCCCCCCCAAAAAAGCAGATTTTTCCTCCACTTTCCCTACAAGCAGAAACTTCACATTTAAAGAAGGGAATAGAAAAAATTTTGCATATGGCAAGATGGTTTTTAAATGAACTTATGAAGAATTTTTCTAGTAGCACATGGGGCAAAATACCCACATTGAAAGGTATTTTAATATTCATTAATTTAAAAATATTTTACAGGAGAACCATTAGTGAACCTATCAACTATAAATGGCTTAATCTGATCCCGTTGCCACTGTTTGTTGGGGTTACTTTAAATCTGAGAAACAGAAATGATCATTTTATAAATGATAACTTACAAACAATAATAATATCGATAAATTATATATTATATATAATTTATAATATTATATTATAATATAATATATAATATGTAATATATAATATATAATATATAATATATAATATATAATTATAATTATAATATAATATATATATAATGATAAATTACAAATTATAATTATAAATTTTGATGCAATTGCGCAAATTGCTGACAACTCTTTAAAACATCTCTTTTAATTGGTAATTAACAGTAAAATACACCAAAGCAAAGTGTCTCATACTGTAAAAATCTGTTGTTTTCCTTTCCTGCTGAACTCCTTCCCCAGGAAAACTTTGGAAGCTTCACTTAGAGGAGCAAAGGAGAATTTAGGGAAAAGTCAGTAAATGGCTGAGTTTGGATATGACAGGAATGATAATGGAGAATTTCCCCTCTGCAGCACTGCCAGGATGCTGAACACAGGCAGGAAACAGAACAAACTGCCCACATGGGGAGGAAATTTGGACAGTTTGTGCAAGTCTGGCACTCCAGGATGGGCTGACAACAGAACTGGTTGCTTTTCTACCCCAGTAAACCATTACCAGGGAAAACCAAGCCCCTTTTGCCAATCCTGGGTTTCCACCTTCTAGGATTATCCTGAAATTGGTTGTGGGTATTGTTTTTTTTTGCAGGCATATCTTCTGTATTAGCCCCACTCCTCTTTTTTGGTTTAGAATGTGGTGTCACCCTTGTTCAGAATTAAGGGATGGAAGTTGTGGTGTCCTGTGTCCTGTTCAGCCTGGGGAAGAGGAGGCTCCAGACCTCAGAGACCTTCCCAGGGCTTGAGGGGCTCCAAGAGAGCTGGAGAGGGACGTTTCATGAGAGCATGGAGTGACATGAATGGTTTTAAACTGATAAAGGACAAATTTAGATGGGATATTTGGAAAAAAATTGTTCCCTGGGAGGGTGGGGAGAGGCTGGGATGGAATTTCCCAGATTTGCTGTGGCTGCCCCTGGATCCCTGGCAGTGCCCAAGGCCAGGTTGGAGCAGCCTGGGACAGTGGGAGGTGTCCCTGCCATGGCAGGGGTGGCACTGGATGGGATTTAAAATATTCCTCTGCTGGGAGGAAAGGCTGACACAGCTGGGATTGTTCAGCCTGGACAGGAGAAGCTTTGGGCTGAGCTCAGGGTGGCCTTGCAGGGCCTGAAGGAGCCCCAGGAAACCTGGAGAGGGACAATTCCCAAGGGCCAAAGGGACAGGACACAGGGAATGGCTTCACACTGAGAAATGACAAGTTTAGGTGGGATGGTGGGAAAAAATCCTTCCCTGGGATGGTGGGGAGGGGTTGGGCTGGAATTCCCAGATTTGCTGTGGCTGCCCCTGGATCCCTGGCAGTGCCCAAGGCCAGGCTGGACATTGGGGACAGTGGGAGGTGTCCCTGCCCATCCAGGGTGACACTGGACGATTTTTAAGGTCCCTTCCACCCCAAATCATTCTGGGATTGTTTCTGTCTCTCACAAATCCATGACCTTGTGCTCAGCAGAGACAAACCAGGATCCTCCCAAGCTCTCTGTGGGACCCAGATGCTCCACAGATCCCACCAGGAGAAGAGCAGAGCACGTGTGACCTCACAGAGCAGAGCAGACACACCACAAATAACCCACTGCAAGGGACAAAAATGTGCAGTGTCTGGGGGATGGGCAGGGAAGTGTTATCCAGACATGGATTTTTTGTTTTCATCTGTGTTTCCAGGGTAGAACAGTCCAGCAGGGATGTGAGGATGGATTATCAGACACAGTCTTATCTCCAGAGGGATGCAGGAGCTCCAGGCAGGCACAGGGTGGACAGGAGGGAAGGTGCAATCAGGTGGCCAAGAGTTCACAGCTCTAAAAATCCTCATCTTTTCCATTTTCCTTCTCCTCCCCTAGAGCTGGAATTTGGCTTTGCACCTGTGGAGCAGACACCAATCACTGGCTGTGGCAAAAACTCCCAATTTCAATGTTTCTTTCCACTTTTTTGTGTATGTCCCATTCCTAAAGCAACACACGGGAAGTTTTGGGAATTCTCATTTACAAAGCAGTTCTGGAACAGAACATATTTTGCTCATGTCAAAATCTGGAGGTGGGAGATAAAAGAGCAGCTTTTACCTCAGAGAAAACAAAGGCATGAGAGGTGAAACTGTGAGGGAAAAAAAGAATTCATGGGGATCTTTTTTTTTTCTCAGCTCCACTGAGCGACCACAGGATTCTGTGACTGTTTTCTGTCAAAAGAGATTAAAGGTGGATTGGAAAGCAAAGATGGATTTCAGAGTTACTCCTCTAGGGATGGACAACCCTGGCTTCCATAAAATAACCCATAATTTCACAGAAATGCTTGGAGAATCCTGCTTGGCAGTCGTGCAAAATGCACTAATTCTTTATCCAAAACATCAAGGCTCCTTTTCTTTACCATGGTATTTATTCTGTTTATGAGAGCAGGAAAATACAAATGTGTGAAACAGGAAAAAAAAGCTGGTTTATTCTTGCCTTAAAGTCAATCTGTATTGCAGGATCTGTTAATAAAAGAAAAGTGATTGATGGAGAGGAGACACTTTGTAGAAATGGAGCACTGGGAAAGAAATACAACAACCAGCATGGATTTTCTGTGTTCTTATTCCTCAGGTGGTTCAGCTCTGGGAGGGTGTTTGGACAAATCTGGGCTGGGATTTGAACGAAGCCATTTAATTTCTGCCTCATTTAAAGCTTTTACTGAATCTACTCAGCTCCATCTATTCACGGAGGGAGCTCTGTAAGCTGAGCAGACAACACAGAAATAATGATTAAAATAGAAATACCTGTTAGAGCAGAAAAACTTTGATGAGTCTGAGAAGGGGAACGTGGATTTGGGTAAAAAATAAACAGTGGTGCACTTGAAATGGAAATCCTGGAGATGGATGTGGGCCCTGATTTCATGGAATCACAAAATCGTGGAGTGGTTTGGGTTGGAAGGGACTTTAAAAATCATCCAGTGCCATGGGCAGGGACACTTCCCACTGTCCCAGGCTGCTCCAAGCCCCAACCTGGCCTTTGGAAATCCTCAAGAAATTAGAATAGAATAGAATATAGAATAGAATATAGAATAGAATATATATGATATATGATATATTATAGATTATAGATTATAAATTATAGACTAGACTAGAATAGAATAGACTAGACTAGACTAGACTAGAATAGAATAGAATAGAAAATGGAATAGAATAGAATAGAATAGAATAGAATAGAATAGAATAGAATAGAATAGAGTGTAGTATATAGAATAGAATAGAAAATAGAAAATAGGATAGGATAGGATAGGATAGGATAGGATAAGATAGGATAGGGTAGGATAGGATAAGATAGGATAGGGTAGGATAGAACAGCTGAGCTGGAAGTAACTCCCAAGAATCACTCAGTTGCAGCTGGAATATCTCTATAAGATATTTCTGCTCTCTCCAGGATTGTTTTGGTTCTCATCCTTCATCAGTTGATGTCTGCCACATGTTGGTTTCACCTTCCCTTTATAAAGAATAGAACAGTTCATGCATAGAATTTTAAACATTTTTTTAACACTCAGAGGGAAGATGTTCACATCACCTCCAATGATGCATTTAGATAATTAACATTCCCTAATTATTAAATACAGGTTCAGTTATTAGATTAATATTCTCTAATGATTAAGAAGCCTATTTTCCTCTAGTGTTTCTATCACTGTGGTTCAGTCATAACATTTTATTATTCATTATTTTCTCTCTCCACTTTCATATCTATGTGCTTAACCCAGAGATCGCTTGATCTTTAAGAACAGGCAGCACTTCATTGGGTTTCCTCCTTTTACCTTCTTTACATCCCAAATTCTCTCAGGGCTCGCACATTTCCTTGAAAGAACCCCAGTGGTATCAATAATTTCATTACCAAGTCTAGATGCTGAATGCTGTTTTTTTTTTTTTCAATTTTTTTTCAAATTTTTCCCAAGCTTAACTGTGATTTCTCCTGTTTGAATATTCTGGGTCTCCCTCTATGTTTCAACTCACAGTTGGATCAAACGAGTTTTCTTCCTTGTCCTAAAATAGCTCTGCCAAACTGCAACCTTCAGTAAAAAAAAAATCAGAATTATTCCTGTTGTCTGAACCATTATTGAGGATAATTACCATTGCAGATAATAATATCATATTGTATCAGAATATTCCTCATTTTCTCAGCAGAAAGTCTCTGTGTACCTGAGCAATAACCCCCATGAACTTTAAATCTTTTTTGGAGGTTATCCATGCAGATATTTGTTTAAAAACAACCTCCCAGGACAGTTTTGGAGGTCAGTTAAGCCCAGAAGGTTTGGGCATGACCAGCACTCAAATTATTACAAACCCACTGAATTTCCTCATTTCCCATTTTATTTTTATTTAGAAGATTCCCTTAATTTCCCTCCAAAGACACTTTTCCTTCCTTGTAGCAATAAGGAATGGTGTCAGCTGTTTAGAAACAAGGGAATTCCTTTTGAAGGGTGATAAAATCAGAAATTTGGAGACCAAATCGTGCTGAGTTGTCCAAATTTGACAGGGAATTCTAAGAGGAAGGTGAAATAAATCCCAAGGGCAGAGATGGAGTGGTGTGGCAGTTGAGTTTAGATTTTTTTTTTAAGAAGTTATAGTAAGTGTTAACAGCTTAGTTAATTAATTAAAAAGGTAGTTATGTTTTTGGAAAATCTAGGTTTAAAATGAAAGAATTTTAAGTGAAAAAATTCCTTGTTTTATACTAAAAAAATTTCTTAAATAATAACCCAAATATATTGGGAGACTCATGAGTAACCAAAAAAAAAAGAAAAACAAACCCCTGCTAATAAATAAAACTACACGAATCTGCAAAATTCCAAACTGCTGCAGATTTGTAACATTAAAAACCACCAAACTATTTTTTTCCCCTGTAACAAATAACTCCATAAAACTCTGAACAAATACACTCCCCTAAACTCTAAACTATTACACCCCCCTACACCAATACTAATAAACTCCAAAATAATAAAAAATTATATTTAAATAGTTGCAACTGACTAAAAATTATAGTTTTCTCTCTATGTTATATTAAAAAGTAAGAGATTTGTAGTAAAAAATAGCTTAAAAGTTTTTATTCCTTTTTTAAAATATATATTAATAAATTGAATTACCTTAAGTTAAACCCATTTTACCTTTTTCTCCCAAATCCTATCTCCCAAAAAACAAACAAACAAACAAAAAAAACCCCACAACCACAAAAAAAAAAAAAAAAAAAAACCAAAAAAAAACCAAAAAAACCAAAAAACCCAACAACCCCATAACCAAAAAACACTCAAACCACTCCACTAAATTTAACAAAACAAAATTCAGCAAACGTGGGATCTTCAGGAATAAATCAGAATAAATCAGGGGTTTTTTGTGCTTTCAGAGTATGAAATCGAGAGATCCTTTTTCCTGAGGATGAAATGTGTCCTTGCCAAGAGAAACGCTGGGCTGACGTGCAGTGGCTACAAGGTAATGTCTAAAAATTACTTTTCCACCCCTGAAAGATTTGACAACTGCCAAGTTTATTTATTTAGCTGTTTGGTTTGGGTTTTACTTTTAAATTTTAATTTTTTTTCTGTACTGAGAGCAAAGTTTGTGACGAAATGCATCAGAAAAATATCCTCAGGAATTCAAATCTAAGCTTTTTGGGACACTCCCTCACCTTGGTGCCTGGGAATTGTCTGGAGCACAAACAGCTCCACCTTTTTCCCCCATGGAAAGGGAGGCAGGTGAGGCAGAAACCCAGGCACAGGAATTTGGGAATTTTCCACATCCCACCCCCTTGCAAGAGGCACCTCCTTGGCCTCAACACTAAAAAAACCCCAACCATTGCCATCACCTCGGGGTGGAATTGTACTAAAACACCAAGTCTGTTTATAAACCTTACAGTTTGAATGATTTTTATTTATTTATGACAGGAAATCAGACGTCACAGCAAATACTGAAGTCGTAGAATAACAGCTTTGAGTGGTTTTTATTTTCAGACTTGCAGGCAGTTTTTATTTTCAGATCTGCAGATATGATTTATTTTTATTTTTACAGGCAGTTTTTATTTTCAGATTTGCAGTAGCTTTTATTTTCAGATTTGCAGTGATTTTAATGTTCAGCCTTACAGGCAGGTTTTGTTTTCAGCTTTACGGGTAATTTTTATTTTCAGCTTTACAGGTAGTTTTTCTTTTCAGATGGGCATTAGTTTTATATTTTCAGCTTTGCAGCAGCTTTAATCTTCAGATTTGCAGGTAGCTTTTATTTTCAGATATGCAGGTAGTTTTTATTTTCATTTTTACAAGCAGTTTTTATTTTCAGATATGCAGATAATTTTTATTTTCAAATTTGTGGTAGCTTTTATTTTCAGATTTGCTGGTAGTTTTTATTTTCAGATTTGCAGTAGTTTTTGTTTCCATCTTTACAGGTAGCTTTTATTTTCATCTTTACAGGTAGTTTTTATTTTCAGCTTTACAGGCAGCTTTTATTTTCAGATTTGCAGTAGCTTTTATTTTCAGATTTGCAGTAATTTTATTTTCAGCTTTACAGGTACTTTTTCTTTTCAGATGTGTAGTAGTTTTTTATTTTCAGCTTTGCAGCATCTTTTATCTTCAGATGTGCAGGTAGTTTTTATTTTCAGATTTGCAATAGCTTTTATTTTCAGATTTGCAGGTAGTTTTTATTTTCATCTTTACAGGCAGTTTTTACTTTCAGATTTGCAGTGACTTTTATTTTCAGATTTGCAGATAGGTTTTATTTTCAGCTTTGCAGGTAATTTTTATTTTCAGCTTTACAGGTAGCTTTTATTTTCAGCTTTGCAGCATCTTTTATCTTCAGATGTGCAGGTAGTTTTTATTTTCAGATTTACAATAGCTTTTATTCTCAGATTTGCAGTAGTTTTTATTTTCAGATTTGCAGGTAGTTTTCATCTCAGATTTGCAGTAGTTTTTATTTTCAGATTTGCAGGTAGTTTTCATTTTCAGATATGCATTAATCTTTATTTTCAGCCTTACAGGCAGTTTTTATTTTCAGATATCCAGGTAATTTTTATTTTCACCTTTACAGGCAGTTCTGATTTCCAGCTTTGCATTTGCTACTCTTTGAGCTGCCCAGGTTCACTCTGCCTCCACCAGGGAGGGTCATTCCCATTCACTCTTGGTGGGGATTCACTCTGAGCCATTCAAAACCCAAAAATCCTTGGCTGGGAGAGGAGCAGAGCTCTCTGCAGGGCTGTGCTCATGGATGTGTCTGTTTGCACTCCTCCCTACCTGCCTGCACTGATAATTCCTCATTACACTCAGCCCTGTTTGCTCAGCTGCTCCCCAGCAAAGGTGCTTCTGTCCCAAAGCTGTTTCTGGAACAGATAAAAGAGTAAAGCTCGCAGTGCTGGGATCTCCATGTGGCTTTGGGGGGGTTTTGGGTTTTTTTAAATTCCCAATTATCACTGTTAATCACAGACATCACTTCCTTTGGCTCATTATTAAAGGTTTGCACAGTGAAAGTCAAAGGGTTCTTTTGTCTGGAGAGATGTTGGCCCAAATTTATTCCATTTGACTGTGCTTAAAGTCAGGACTTAATTTTTAAGAAATCGCCTCATTAGCTGGAGCACGGAAAAAACTCATGGACCAAGTGATGGGGGAATTGAGATCTGCTGAGAGATCTTCTTGCTGTGCTTTGGTTAATCCAGTGATTGAATTATTACAATCCCACTGAATTTCCTCATTTCCCGTTTTATTTTTATTTTGGAGATTCCCTTAATTTCCCTCCAAAGGACATTTTTCCTTCCCTTTAGCAATAAGGAATGGTGTCAGCTGTTTAGAAACAAGGGAATTCCTTGTGAAAGGTGGTAAAATCAGAAATTTGGAGACCTCATCCTGCTGGGTTGTCCAAATTTCACAGGGAATCCTAAAGGAAGGTGAATTAAATCCCAATCACTCTTGGATTCCAATCACACACCCAGATTTCAATCACTGGAGAGGGGAAGGTTAAGCAGGAGGAGCCTTTTCCCAGGTGATGTTTGGTAGGTTGTTTAGAGCACTAAATACACTTGAAAATTAATTCCTTTCCACAGGACGCAGTTAAAAGCCAAACAAACAGAGAAATTTCAGCTAAAGGATGTGATATTCCTGCTGCTTGGAGCAGAAAAGTGGCAGGGGCACTGATGATTTCTGACCACCAGCACCACACTAAATAAATCTTCTGGCCTGGAATGGTCCCCAGGTTACATTTCCCCCTCCCCTTTAGCTGACATTGAATTTTTACAGTCTAACACTGTCATTATCACCTCTGTGAACAGCAATTGTGCACAGGGATCCCGAAATCTGAGCTCAGCACCTTGAGCCTGCTCACGTGTCAAAACAAAACAAAAAAACCCAACCTGAACTTGAGCAGAGAACTTAAAACTCATCTATTCTGCATTTGCATAAATGTTGATTTAATTTGCATAAAGTTGATTTGCACAGAGTTGATTTTTATTGCGTTGTGATGTATCAATATCTTTTAAAGTTTTTAAAGTGCTTTTTAAAAAGTGGCTTTATTTACCAGAATTTACTCTTTATTTAGCAGAATAATAATTCCTTAAAATGCAAATGTTTTTATTAACATTTGAGTGTGTGTGGGAGAGAGATGGACTCTTAAAAAAAAAGCAACTTCCGGATTTTTTTTTTATCAATGAACAGGAATTCTGGCTGCATCTACAAGAAATCTGTGTCAAGGAGCTTAAAATATTAATTAGAAAGCAATTAGGCAATCCCCAGAGAGAAGGTGCTTCAGTACTGGATTAATCACTCTGTCAGCAAACACAAAACTCCACTCACTGAGCCTTAATCTCTATTTACCAATTAACCGCAATCAACACTCGGCCCAGAATTTAATGTTATGGCTTTACAAGCTCACTGAGACTGGGTGAGCAGCAGATTTGGGGTTTTCCCAGCAGATCCTGAGGGTGTTTTCCCCCTTTTTTCCAGGTGATCCACTGCAGTGGCTACTTGAAGATCCGCCAGTACATGCTGGACATGTCCCTGTACGACTCCTGCTACCAAATCGTTGGGCTGGTGGCCGTGGGCCAGTCTTTGCCTCCCAGTGCAATCACTGAGATCAAGCTCCACAGCAACATGTTCATGTTCAGGGCCAGCCTGGATTTAAAGCTGATTTTCCTCGATTCCAGGTGAGCAGCTCTTTCCTCTCTCCAGCCGCGGGTGTTGGTGTCGAGCGGCCGCGCTTTCCCGACGGGTCAAAACATCCGTGGAAAAAAAAATAATAATAAAAAAAATAATCCAGCAGTCTGAAATAGATCTGGAACTCAGAGCCTTCCAAAAGCCTTCCAGGCAGCTGCATAGACCAGACTTTGTCTGGGATGCCGAGAAATGAGAGCTTGTCCAATTTAACCTGGAGTTACCTGCACTTTTAGGGTCAGTTAAAAGCTTCTTGCTGTGAGGGTTGGTTGCAGGAGCAGTGATAATTTATTTTTTACCTGAAAGGACACAAATTTTATCATACAAAGACAGCAAAAGGAGTGAGGATGTATAAAAAAAACTTAAAAAAAAAAATCCCAAAAGTGGAATACTGAGACCAAACCACTGACTGGGGTCATCCAGAAAACTTTTGAGAGAGCAGGAAGGAAAGAGAGTTCTGGTTTTTTAGTGTAATGCTTTAACCATGAAATCAACACTAATAATGGGGTTGTTAGGATGGAAATTCATTCCATTGGCTACTCCACATGAAAGCAAGACCTTCTTAAAGCAAAATTTTGGGAAAAACAGCTGAGGGAGGAGAGCCCTGCCTCCACTTCAGCTGATGGAGCTCAGAGGAGCACAGAACCAGAACTGGAATTCATTTCTCTGGTGTTGGAGCAGGTGCCTTGTAGGACACAGTGTAGTCCAGGAGAGCTTGAAGGGAAAACCACAAATACACAAAGTATTGATGATTATTCTTCAGAAATCCTTTTCTGTGTGTCCCACATCCCCCATTTCCCTGCCTAGATGGATTGTCAGGGAATACATCAGTGTAGTGAACGTGTGAGAAAACCTCTGTATCCAAGAGAATGGAAGTCAACCATGCAAGAGGAGCCTTTTCTCCGTGCTCAGCCCAGGAGACAGTGGCTCCATCAGCTGCTGGGACACAAAGAACTCCTTGTTTCTGGAACCCTTCCTCGTTTTTTTGGCACAAAGGAGCACGAGGGGTTCAGCAAACACGTCCTTGCATGTGGGGAAAAAAGGAAATGATGAGCCTGGGAGGAACTGCCTGGAGACAGAAGTGTCTTCAGAGGCCACAGAACAAGCAGAGGTGTTGACAGGAGCAGGGCTGGACCCAGAGCTGTGTTTACCAAGGAGCAGATGGGTGTCATCCCCACACGGGACAAGCAGGGGAATTCAGCTTCACCAGAGCCTTTTGCAAACCAAACTGTATTTGCTCAGAATGGGGGAATATTAGGAGTTAGGGAAAAACTGGTTTCAGGCTTGGTTCTGGTTTCCATAGAAGGGGATGGATCTTGAGATGTAACAGTCAGAGCAGAGAGCATGAAAGCCATGGGAAGAAGCTGCTCAAAAATCCCTTCCTAGACACCTTGACACAACATAAACCACACAGGAGTTCGTTCACTGAGGTCACAGGAAGGAGAAGACAGTCACTTCCCTGCACAGTGAGCTGCTCATTTGGATTTTTGTGATGCATTCATTGCCAGGGGGTTTAGAAGACTTTGAAGACCTCAAGAGACCAGAACTGGAGTGAGCTCTGCTTCCTTCTGTGTGTCCTGTCACCTGCCCAGCACCACCCAGGGGCTGCCTGAGGGATTGAGTTGATGTTAAGGAAGTAAAACAGCTGAGTTTATTTCCAGAGTCAACCTTTTCCAGAATTAGGGTGTCCTGGGAACTGTCAATGATGGGTTTTTTTGTCACCAGCTTCCAAGTGAGACTTTTACCTTTGGGAAAATGAACCCTTGGCTTGGGTTTGGATGAGCTGTGTCTGCACTCACCAAAGGGGCAGGATGGAGCTGCCACCCTGGTCCTCAGTGCCCTGAAGCCAGAAGGAGAATTGAAACCCGAGCAGGATCTTCCAGCAGGATTTTGTGATCCTGATGGGCTTCAGGGAGGATTTGGGATGAGCACACACAAGCATCTGTTCAAAGGCATTTTGATGATGTTGTCCTTCAGAAGAACCCAAGCAGAACATCCTCAGTCTCTGTGGGGTCCACTGGGCTGGTTAGAGTCAGGGTATGAAGACAGGAGATGCACAATAGCCACAAAATTAAAAAAAAAAAAAATAAAAATGTACATTATCTGCAATCCCACAATGACAAGTATTGCTTGGGACCCCCTGATCATTTCTGTTCGTTTCTGTGGACACTCCTGTGTCACCTCTGGTGCTGTGTATCCTCACCAGTGGTAAAGCTCAGACCAGGAACATCCTTTTGAGGTCCAAGTCCTGACCATCCCTGCTCAGCTCATGGCATGAAGAGGCTTGGGGCATTCAAACTGGATTCCTTCCATCTAAACTGGAGAACAACCTCCCAGGACACTCCAACTTTAATAAACATTTCAGCCCACAGGCCTAGGTTAGAGCCAGTCCCAGGTAAAACTCCTGGAATTAAAATGTGCAGGTGCATCTGCTGCTGCAGGAACAGATCCTCAGCAGGGACAATTTTACTGTCACTCACCTGCTGAGGGAGTGTATCACTTGTTAATGTGGATATTCCTTACTGCTCTGCCTTTTTTAGGCAAAGAAAGCCCAGGACATCACAAAACCCCCCCAACAACCCCACAGTTTGGCTGAGTGGCACATTGTACTTTAAGGACTATTTTTTCCTCAACTAAATTTTTTTTAAAAAGTCCATTTGAAACCTGAAATTTGACCCTTCAGGTCTGACCTCTCCATTTGATTCTTTAACATCTGCAGAGATGCTGCTGTTTTGAATTCCTTCCATTCTTCTACTTCTGGGATTTATTTTTTTTTTTCCCTCTTTGGAAGTCTTGCCTCAGCTTTCCTTTCCTCACCCTGTGGTCTTCACACCTCCTTGTCTTTCCACGTTCTCAGCTGGAATAAGCTCCTGCTTTTTTTCCTCCTCTTAGGCACCAGCCTGGATTTATTCCCAGGCCATGATGTGGCCCAACACACTCTCTACACTCGTAGCTTTGCAAAAGCAAATGAAAAAGTGTCAGCAGCCCACAAGAGAGGTTTTATTGTTCCACGAGCAGCTCCTCGAGTGGAACTTTGTGCACGGCATGGCAAAAGCCCAAGGTGGAAATCAGTAAAAGAGCTCTTTTTCCTGCCTGGCTGTACCAGGGAAAAGCTGCACCTTGCTTTGGCTGGGCTGAAAGGGGTTTCTTTTCTTGTAAAGGTGAGGTTTCTCCTTCCAAAACCAACATTTCACCCCGCAGCTCTGCAGGCACCGATTCGTTGGCACAATCAAAATGTTGGGTTAATGAAACTGAATATTCCTAGAGATTTTGTTTAGTGCAGATTTATTTATTTTTCTTTTTTTTTTCCTTTCCCAGGGTCACGGAATTAACTGGCTATGAGCCCCAGGATCTGATAGAAAAAACCCTTTACCACCACGTCCACGGCTGTGACGTTTTCCACCTGCGATACGCTCACCACCTGTGTAAGTACCTGGGCTGGAGGCACAGCAGGGACCTGGAGCTGCTCTGAGTTCCTCCTCTGGGTTCACTTTATTTGCACCAGGCAGCAATAATTGTATTTTACATGTGAGGTTTTACTCGGTGTCACCAAAGAAAGGATCATCAGCAGATCTTCCTCATAGTTTCCAGGTGTGGGTGTTCCCTACTTGTGTCTGTTCTTTGGATAAGAAAGGATATTTAAATACTCTGGGGATAGAAGAATCCTCTGCCACCACATTAAACCTGGGATGTGCTCTGGAGTTTAACTCCAAAGTTCAGAGTGGTGAAGCCCCATTGGCTTCACTTTCCCTTTCCCTTTTGGAAAGGGAATTCCCCCCTTTCTGTTCTGGAAAGGGAATTTTTTCACAAAGAGTTAGCAGAAGTCATGGCTCAGGAGATCCCCAGCCAGGTTTCTTGTTAGATACCCAAAGGCCAGAAATAGAAATATGGATTGAAAAGCTCACCTGCAGAGCTGCCCCAGCCCTGGGGCCCAGCGCAGGGAGGACGTGGAGCTCAAGGAGAGAGCCCAGAGGAGGCTCCAGGATGAGCAGAGGGATGGAGCAGCTCTGCTGGGAGGAAAGGCTGGCACAGCTGGGATTGTTCAGCCTGGACAGGAGAAGCTTTGGGCTGAGCTCAGGGTGGCCTTGCAGGGCCTGAAGGAGCCCCAAGAAACCTGGAGAGAGACAATTCCCAAGGGCCAAAGGGACAGGACACAGGGAATGGCTTCACACTGAGAAATGACAAGTTTAGGTGGGATGTTGGGAAAAAATCCTTCCCTGGGAGGGTGGGGAGGGGCTGGGATGGAATTCCCAGATTTGCTGTGGCTGCTCCTGGATCCCTGGCAGTGCCCAAGGCCAGGTTGGACACTGGGGCTTGGAGCAGCCTGGGACAGTGGGAGGTGTCCCTGCCCATGACACTATATGATTTTAAGGTCCCTTCCACCTCAAACCATTCTGGGATTCTCTGAAATACGTTGAGTACAGTGAGAAATTTTGCAGACAACAAGCACCACACTGGAAAGCAGAAAAAAAAAAAAATCCTTTCCAAATCTTGGCTGGAGAGAGATTTTCAAAAGTTCTTGGCTATCACTTAAGGAAACCATTCATTGTGTAAATAAGCTGGATACTCAATATGCTGGGCTTCTGAAAAGAAAAAAAAAAAAAACAAAACACCCAAACCAACTTATCTGGCCAGTTTTATCTTTGTACTTAGACGATCCAGGCTATTTTGAATATTTGGAAATGATTCTGGATGGTGATTTCTTGAAAGAAAAGAAAACCAAAAGTAAATGAGAGGGGAAAATGTGAACTTCACTAGCCTTTGCTGTTAAAACAAAAACTGTGCAGCAGCCCTGCATTCCTCTGAAATATGTTAGTAATAATCATCCTGTGCCTGAAGGGAATGCAATCCCAAAAACTCCTTGGAGGGACATTCATTAGTAGCATGTGGATGAGGTTCGGAGAATGGATTGTCAGGGAGAAAAAAAATGACACATTTAATAATTTCCCATCTTCTAGCAGAGTCACTAATCATATCTTCAAACATCTGGATCTGGGAAGGAGTTCATTCAGTAGCACATTAATTTGAAAAGCAAATTGAGGGAATGGCTGAACTCTGGATTTGGCTCTGTTTGCTGCAGCCCATACGAGGCAAAGATGACATCCAAAAACCAATGTCAGGGAATTTTTTTTCCAGATTGCTCCTGTAGTCTGGAAGCAGCCAGAGGCAAAATCTTTCTTTTAGGCTTCCTTCTCCTCTTGCTGTGTGCTGCTCATGAGGCTCTGGAATATCAAGGAGGTTGTAGCTGTGTTTGGCAAGTCCAAGCTGAAATTCCAAGTGCTGAATTCCACTGGTGGCAAAGTGTGCTCCACCTGGGAAAGCAAAAGCTGATTTTTACAGCGAGTTCAGATTTACCAAAACATTATTGAACACTCTGAGCTACTGAGAACTGGGAAAAAGTTGGGGATTTTTTATCAGAGCACATAGAATATCCTGTCAGGGACACCCTTTCTGCAGTGGTGACATCTGCATGTGGATGTGACTGTTGACCTGATCATAATAAATTCAGTATTTCCACCAGGCTGTTTGAAATACCTTCATCAAGCAGCAGGGATGGGATGATGCCACCACAGCCACAACCACCTCTGGAAAAGAGTTTTCCACTTTAGAGCAGCAGGGTGGATAATTCTGTGGCTGCCAGTTTGATCCATGTACGACTGGAGTTTTAAATGAAGAGACAAATCATGTTCACTGAGTTACCCACCACATCCTTCCACGAGGAAAAAAAAAAATAAAAACCCTCAGGCAAAAGGATACCAAGAGCAGTTCTGTAGATTGAAGATAAATGGCTGTAAACTTTAAAACCAGAAGAAAAATGCGAGCCATGCATAGGAATTTATGAAAGCAGATAAATCCCGAGAAGCACAAAATAATGAGTAATGCTTGGGCAGCAGTGGGAAGAGTGCAGGGTCATGGTTGGAATACCAAGTAATGGGAATTATTAAACCAGATGTAAAGTGCACACAGCCCCTCTGGGGAGCACTGTGAGAGCTCCCCCAGCTTCCATCAGCAAATGTCTCAGGAACACGAGCAGGGGAAGGTTGGCAGGTTTGCTGTACCATTCTATAAAGCAATCTGATGATGAAGTGTCATCTGATGCAGAAATCCAAAGAGAAACATCTTACACCTAATAAGGGTATTAAGGGAGGGGGAAAAAAATGAGCAACCCTAAACTAGGATAACCATTTGTTGGTTTTTTTTAAGAGGAAAAAAAAATAAAAAAAATCCCAAACTGATGACCTGAAGTGGCTGAACTCAGAGTGAGGCAGCAGAGAGAATAAAACAAAGGAAACAGTGAGGGGAACAAGTTAGGAGGGAAAGAACAAGCTAGGAGGGAGAAGTAGATGTGAATATTTGCCCAAGGTGTGCTGGCAGCAAAGAGAGTTTCCTGCTTGAAACATTTGATTGGCTTCCAGCTCTAGGAAAACACTTGTGGCATTTGTAGCCCTGTTATTTATTTCTAGAGCCCCTTTTCATGCACACAGTGTTTGCCCTGAAATGTGGCCACACAAATAAAGGGGCCCTGCCCCAGGATCCTGCATTCTAAAATGCAGGACAGAGTCCCAGTGCAGACAAAATACCTTTGTGTCCTCAGAGAAATCCCTTTGTCTGTACCATTGTGAGGGGGATTTTGGGAATCCCACATGTTGCAACATCCCTGCTCTTCCCACAGGAAGTTGAACAGGATTTGGGTCTCTGTGCCCAGCTGGTGGCCCTACAAAACCCTTCTGCTGCTCCCTGGAAGTCACCCTATGTATTTATAGGGTTATTTTATAGAAATTAAATAATTTCCAGCATCTCTGGTGTGGGGTCTGCCTCAGCTTTGCCAGCACTCAAACCTTCTGGCAGAGCAGCACCAGATTTTAAGAGGTCAAAAGAAAAAAAAAAAATAAACAGAGTCTGCTGGGCACAGTGCCTTGCCCAGGGGCTGGGCTCATGATGTACCAGGGCAGCTAAAACAGGATCTGCTGCCAGTGTGGAACCAAAAAATCCATTTTTTGGAGTGATGTCCTTCAGTGCAGGCTGGGAACTCCCAGCCACACGCCCAGTGGAGCCTTTTAAACCAGCCCTGCCTGAGAGCCCAGAGCCTTTTCCAGCTTCCCTGAAAAACCAGGAGCGAGCCACAAGCCTGGAACACCCAGGGACATCCAAGGGCCAGGGGCTGGAGCCACGGAATCCTCCCCCCTTGGGCTGCAGCTGAGGCCACCGAGGAGTCAGAGCCTGCACACATTGTCTGCCTGGTGGATCTGCCTCCCTCCCATTCCTGAGGTTTCCTTTTCGGCATCAAACAGAGCCCAGAGCCAGATGGAAGCTGACCTCACTCACTGTCTCACTTACTGTCCCTTAGCCAAGGTCAGACTTTCCCCAGATTGCTAAAATAGCAGGAGGCACAGAATCCTCCCCCATCCCCAGAGAAACACTGGTTAATCCAGATAATTAAGAAGGAAAGCTGAATGCTGCAGCCCTCAGTGGTTTTCACATCTCTTCAAATGCTGTCTTAACAGCAGAGTTAAACAGGGATTTAAAAAAAAAAAAATCAGTGAGAGAGGAGGAAAGCCAAAACTAGTCCCAAAGCACAGGGAAGAAGTTTGTTATAGTTAGTGATCCATGACAGCATTAATTTCTCTCTTGGAAAACTGAGTGTAGCAAAGCATTTGGAACTCAAGGAAAAAGTGCTCATTAAACCAGCACAAAGACCTAGTTCTGAAAACACATTCCAGAAATTACCTGTTACATGGGCTGTGCTAAAATGTAAAGATCATTTCCTGGAACGGGACCATTTGGATTTTAGAGTGAATCACCAAATCGTAAAATCACAATTATGGTGGTCACAAAAATCACAAAAACCCAATGGTTTGGGTTGGGAGGGATCTTGAAGATCATCTCATTCCAACCCCTGCCATGACAGGACACCTTCCACTATCTCAGGTTGCTCCAAGCCCTGTCCAACCTGGTCTTGGACACTTCCAGGGATGGGGCAGCACAGCTATAGAGCACCATCCACAACCATAAAACACTAAGAAATAATAAAACTTTGGCATAGAGACAATTATTAATATTTTTGGAACAGAATCTTTGAGTGGCCACTCCAAGACTCTCACCTTGCAATGATAAATTGCACTTAAAAATTACAAATGTCTCTGTATTTTAGGTGTGTTTACATACTAACACACACACTCATTATTTTTTTCACTGTATGTGCATCTGCACACCCTCACCCTGTAAGGAATTCCATGTAGAAATGTGGGAGTGGAAGGAACAGCAACAAGAATGAGGCAAAAAGCAGAATTTCTAGGAGAGATTTGGAACCCCAAATAGCAGTGCCTTGGTGACGTGGAGGGTGGGGAGACCACACTGAGTCTTCCAGTGCCACAAGGAAATGGATGAAAAGGAGGGAGAAGGACTTTTTTTATATGGAAAAAAAAAAAAAAAAAAAAGTGACAGGACAAGGGGAATGGTTTTAAACTGACAGAGAGCAGGTTTAGATTCCATTTTTTGGTTATATTTATATAAAGGTGCCCTAGGGTGATTTTCCTTTATATTGTATTATATATATTATGTATTATAATATATATATATATATATATATAATATTTCCTGCCATTGTCCACTTTTTTTAAACACAATTTGTGCAAATTAATTATTTAATTTCAGTCCATGATTCCCTAATTTCCAATAAATAACTGCACAGGAGAGTGAGAAGATGGAGTTTCCCAGAGGAATGATCCAAGGCCACACAAGAGAAGAACCAGCTTCAAAGGCTGGGCATTATCTTCTAGGGAATCCTGAGATAAAGGCCTGGCACTGAACCAGAAATATTTGTGGCTGGATTAAATATTTGGAGATGCTGCACAACTCCTGTTACAGCACAACCTCCTGCCAAAACATCCTTGTTCACAGAGGATCCAAAATAGCTCAGGGAGGATTCCATGGCTGGTGAATTTATCAGATATTTGATTCCCCTCTCTGTCCTTTGTTTGGGTGCTTCACAACCAAAGAGCTTTTAAAATTTTATCCTTTTAAACCAACTTTCATGATTACAGAGGAAAAAAAAATCACAGAATAAAATACATCACAAAATCCATGATAATCTGTCAAGGTATGAGAGAAGTGCTTCCAAATAATCTGGAAAAAAAAATCTCAGGATCACAGAATCCTCAGGGATGGAAGAGACCTTCAGGATCATTCAGTCCTCACCCCAAAGCCTGTCCCCAAGGGCCACCTCCAGCCTGTCACTCCAAAGCTCAGCTGAACTTCATCTCAGCCCTTTGGCTTTGGAGGAAGCTGAGCTTTGGATGGGAGGGACCATCCTGGAGACTCCTGACAGCCCTCAAGGGGCTGAGGCTGGGAGCAGATGAATTGGGAGTTGTGGCCCCCTGAAGATTTGGTGGATGTGCAGGTGCCTTTGGCTTTGATTCCATGGAATGGCCAAGGTGGGAAGAGCCCCTGAGGATCAGGCAGTGCCACCCCAGCAGCACCAGCATCAGCCCAAAGCCTGTCCCCAAGGGCCACCTCCAGCCTCCTCCTGAACACTCCCCCAGACAGTGACTCCAAACCTCCCTGGGCAGCTCATCCCAAGGCCTGACCACTCTGCCAGGGAAATTTCCTTGCCCAATCTCCAGCCTGAGCCTCCCCTGGTGCAATTTGAAGCCATTTCCTCTCCTTTCAAAAGGATTGTATCCAATTCAGAATCCTTTTGCTGCCTTGAGCTTTTCTTTTGCAGTTAGAAATTCTAAAACAGTGTTTGTGAAGAATGTGACCACAGCTGACCCAGAGAAGAAGGAAGGCAAAACTTTGGAGTCTTCAAATTTTATATAAACAATAATGTGGTGTTATGAATCTACAGAAAGGGGCAGGATAGATAATTTTGCAGGGGGTTATTGGGAGGAAGAGGAAGGAGAGAGTGTGAGGACATGGGTTGAACCTCAATAATCTCAAACGTCTTTTCCAGCCTCAATAATGGTGGAGTCACCATCCCTGGATGTGGTTAAGGAAAGACTGGATGTGGCACTTGGGGCCAGGGTTTAGTTGAGGTGTTGGGGCTGGGTTGGACTCGATCTTGGAGGTCTCTTCCAACCCGGTGATCCTGTGAATTCTGTGAATTCTGTGAACTCTGTGAATTCTGTGATTCCACGATGGAGAGAACAGCTCGGCTTGCAAATAAAAAATAAATGTGGATTTTTTAATTATTATTATTTTTTTTAATTTCTCTTTTTCCCTGTGTTCACAGTGCTGGTGAAAGGCCAAGTGACCACCAAGTACTACAGGCTGCTGTCCAAGCAGGGAGGCTGGGTGTGGGTGCAGAGCTACGCCACCATCGTGCACAACAGCCGTTCGTCACGGCCTCACTGCATAGTGAGTGTCAATTATGTCCTTACGTAAGTCCAAATACTTTGTACCATTACCTGTTATCACTGATTGAGTCACTAATGATTAAATTTGCCAGGTTTTCTCTGCTGGTGTCTCCCAAGTGTCGTTTTGTGCCCGTGTGGTTGCAGATTTCTCTGTTTGTGTGATGCCGTCCCTTTAGCGAGAGGAAATATTGTTGTGTTAATTAATATTTTTATTATATAAATCTTCATCTTGTCCAGGGAAGGGCAATGGAGTTGGGGAAGAGTCTGGAAAACATCTCATGAGGGAGATGAGGGGGCTGAGCCTGGAGAAAAGGAGGCTCAGGGAGGACCTTGTGGCTCTGCACAAGTCCCTGACAGGAGGGGACAGCCAGAGGTGTCGGGTTCTGCTGCCGTGTCCCAAGGGAAAGGAGGAGAGGAAAATGGCCTTAATTTTGTCAGGACAGCTTCAGATTGGAGATTAGAAGGGTTTTTTTTTCCTTTGAAAGACTGGTCAGGCCTTGGGATGAGCTTCCCAGGGAAGTTTGGAGTTCTGCAATTACTCAGGAGGAGTCTGGATGTGGCTCTTGGGCTGATGCTGGGGCTGCTGGGTGATGGTGGGACTGGATAAACTTGAAGATCTCTTCCAAAGTTGAATACCCTGTGATTTTTTTTGATCAAAACCAACCTTTCAGCTTGTGTGGTTTAGTCACAAGCCCACACTGCCAACAGGGGAGGAACGTTGCTCCTTTTCCTTTCTTCAGGGTTGATGGTGAGAACCAGGGCAGAGACCAATCCCTGACTGAGCAGGAGACAGATTGATTGATTGATTGATTGATCTCTGTCTTTCCATGATTCCAAACCACAGGGAGCCAGGGATGGCTGAGGGAAAATGATACACCTCAGGCTCAGAGAGAGGGGACACTTCATCCAAAGGTGGTTATGTGATTCCCAGTGGAGTTTTTTGATAGATTTCCATGGGAATGAGGTCACCCTATAAGATTCTCTGCCTCTTGACATCCCCAGACTCAGCGAAAATCTTGCAAGAGTGAAAATTCCAGCCTTGTGAGCACTAGCATGTATTTTTACAGGAGTTAGCTTGGATTTTTTCTGTGTTTTTCATTTACTGGGCTGTTCTTTTGCAGAGATATTGAGTACAAGGAACTTCAGTTGTCACTGGACCAGGTTACCATTTCCAAGTCACAGTTTTCATGCAGAAACTCAGTACCTACCTCGCAGGAAACAAGGAAAATAGTCAAACCCAAAAGTAATAAAATGAAGGCAAAACTCAGAACAACACCTTACCCACCACAGGTAAATTTTCCAGCAATATTTACTGACCAATTATTCTCACAGAATTCTTGGGACAATGTAGAGATAACCCAGGACTGAATTTACTATAAAACAGACTATAGGATTGTCTACCCCAGAAAATCCCTCATAAAGCAGGATAAAATCAGATCCTTTTTTCCTTGGGGTGGAAAGTACAGGTAGCAAAAACCAGCTCTGGTAAATGATGTAAAACTTTTGGGATATGGAGTGTGTGAAGCACTTGAACCACAAAGTCCTTTCTTGGCAAAAAGAAGAAAATCCTGTGCTTGGAAAATTTGTGTTGGTGAAGAATGTGTGTCATTTACTGTTGGCGTGTGGGGTTCTTGATGTCAGGAGGAATTTCTTCCTGGGAAGGGAGGTCAGGCTTTGGAAAGGGCTGCCCAGGGAGGTTTGGAGTGCCCATCCCTGGAGGTGTCACCTGGAGGTGGCACTCAGGGACAATGTGAGCACTGGGCACAGCTGGGACTCCCTGGGTGGGAGGGCTTTCCCAGCCTTAATCCTAGACTTCTGTAAAACCAAACTGCCAAAGTTATCAAACCAAAGCAGGAATTTTGTTCCCATGTGAAGGCAAAGTTACGAAGAGAGAAACTTTAAACGCATCGCTCAGTCCATCCCTTGAGCCAGCAGGGCCCAGCTCTGGGTGCCTGTCTGACCTCTTCTGCACTTTCCTATACAAGTTCCTCCTTTAACTCTCTCCCCCTGCTCTCTCCCCCAGCAATACAGCTCGTTCCAAGCAGACAAACTGGAATGCAGCCAGGTTGGGGGGAGCTGGCGCTCCAGCCCCGCCGCCAGCGCCGCCGCCCTTCAGGAACAGAACTTCCATTCAGAGAGCAGCAGCGAGCTCCTCTACGCCCCTCCCTACAGCCTGCCCTTCTCCTACCACTATGGACACTTCCCTGTGGACTCCCACGTCTTCGGTGGCAAGAAGCAGATGCTGCCAGCCAAGTTTGGGCAGGCCCAAGGGGCGCCCTGCGAGGTGGCGCGGCTCTTCCTGGGCGCGCTGCAGACCAACGGCGAGTGCCAGTGGCACTACGCCAACCCCCTGGTGCCCAGCGGCCAGTCACCCTCCAAAAACCTCCCCGAGCAGCCAGTCAACATCATCAGGCACAACCTTGCACAGGGTTATGAAGGTGGGTGTGGCCCTGAGCCAAGAGGAAAGGATTTGCGTTGGCGGTTTGGAAATTGGTGGGAATGGGAGGATCTTTGAGGTTCTTTCCAACCCAAACCATTCCATGGTCCATTGGATGATTCTGATGAGTCCTCTGAGGTGATTTTGATGCCTTGGAGTGGTTGCCTAGAGCAGAGACAATATAAAGAGAATAAGAGTGGGGATTTATGAAAGGCGCTCAGGACCCTCCGAGGCTACACCCAACATGGACAATGGGCACGAGTTTTTCAGACAATTAAAAGTTTGGTCCATTTACATATCAGGGGTTAATCCTCCAATTACAGCTGCAGGTCATGAAGTCACATCCCCCCAGTTTGCTCCCCCAAAATTCACTTTTGTCTGTACTTTCCAAGGCCTGAGGTTGTAGGGTGCCCTTGGATTTCAGGCCTAGAGAGGGATTGTTTTATCTGACCAAAATGTAAAGACAGTAACTGACACTTTATAAAGAGTTTAGAGTGATGCCCAGGGAGGTTTGGAGTCACTGTCTCTGGAATTACTTAGAAGGAACCTGGGTGTGGCCCTTGGGGACAGTGTTTGGGGCGATGCTGGTACAGGATTTGAAATATATAAAAGCTGAAATCCTAAGGTATCAGTTTAGGAAACACAGAAAATCAGAGGCAGTGAAGTGTATATTATGATATTATAACCAATAATCAATCATTATCTTTATGGCGTTCCCATGTTCCTTCTTCCCATTTCCATCAGCACTGGATTGGGAATATTATCAAAGCTTCAGCTGACAAAATGCACTCACCAGAATCACTTTTAGAGCAGCACAGTGATCCCTCCTCCTTCAACACTGGCACAGTTTACCCTCATGTTTTGCACTCTCAGAGTTATTTCAGTGGAATTTCTCAGGTAAGTCATGGCTGAAGTCAGACTGAAACTTCACCTCCACAATAATTTTTGACAATTTTAACACAGAAATTAAAATAAACACCAAATATTCCCATAAAAAAGTGAAGGCTGTCCTTTCTCAGCAGAAAACCACTCTGAAAGTCTTTATCTTATAGAGTAATAATTCTGCTTTCCTTGACAATAATTCTGAATTTGAAAATGTCTCCCACCACCTGCATTATTTCACTGTGCAGATGGTCAGGGATAGAAATTCTTTGAAGAAAGGCATTGACATCTCTGAGGTGGAAACCTGTAAGAAATAACCTGGAAAAATTATAAAACAACCAAATGTAAAGATGCTCAAAATACTCTCTAATCCCAGAATCACAGAATAATTAGGGCAGGAAGGGACTTCTGAGGATCATCTTGTCCAACTTATTTATTTCCCCTGTGTTCAACCAGAACTGGGCTCATTGCAGTGGTTTTGGCAGAGATTTTATCTCTCATTTTACACATTCCTGATCTCCCAGCTGCCCCAACTCAAAAATGAAACTGAATCAAGTTGTGATGGGCAAAGAACAATGTTGATCACCTAAAGCAACAAAAATATCTGGACAAACCAGACTCTGGCAATTTTGGGATGGTGTCAAGTGTCTTTAACTCAATTAACAGAACTAATTACTCCCCTGACCCAGCTTCCCCTTCTGAATTTAACTTCCTTGACTATGAATTTACCTGCTTTCATGAATGAGCCTCAGAAGTTCTGCTGAGATTTCAGGTTGCTGCTGATTTTTAGCAAGAACAGCCTTGGTTGGCCTGGATTTCCCCTCCTCTTCCCTGCTTTCCTTTCAGTAACTGTGAGAATTATACCAAAACCTGCCACAAAAATAGGCAAAAAATATAAAACCCCACCAGATTGGTGTTTATTCAGTCTAATTAAATATAGGAGCTGTTTTGTGATTTAAGGTGTATCTGAAAGTGTCAGAGAACATCATCAAGTGCAGAATTCAGATCAGCTGCTACAGAACTCCCAGGAAACTCTTCATTAAACTGCTTTAAGCAATACTTCAGTTTTTCACTTTCCAATCCAGAGCCAGTCCTTGGATCCCATCCACATCTCTCTGCATATATCATTTTCATTAATTAAAAATCACTGATGAGGACTGAGGTACTGCTGTGTAGTCAGATGGAAACCCTCCTTTCTTGGAATGGAGGAACCAGCAGTGGAAATTTAAAATAAAAAATAAAAATTAAGTAGTCTCCAGGCAGGCTCTTGGGTGCCAGAATCAAGGATTGATTCACTTATGGGTGTAGATATCCAAGATCCAATGGGAATATTAAAATATAAAGATATTAAAATACAGAGATATTCAAAGCTGAGCTTGCTGCATCAAAGAGAAGATGGAGTCAGCCATGAAATGCTCTTCCCACAGAGGAACAAATAATTCCTGCCTGGGGTTTTGTCCTTCACAGGATGGTTTGACCTCACCTCAGTGCCAGCAGCATTTTATTTCACTTTTCTGTGGGTAGGTTGGAAATGAGAAGAGTGAAGCTCTTCTCCCAGCCCAGAGCAGGTTAAACCCTTTCCCTCAGCTGCTGCTCCTCTAATTTGCCGCTTCCTTTGGTGGCTCCTGTGGACTGTGGGGGAAAAGGAGGAGTTTTAGACCAAAAATAAGAAATGGTTTTGTCCTTTCTAAAGATGCTGTGGGGAAAAAAAAAAGGAAAAAGAACAAAAAAATTCCCAAGAACAACAACAAAAAAAACCCCAAAACAACAACAACAACAACAACAACAACAACAACAAACCCCCCCAAAAAACCCCAAAACAAAACAAAACCAAAAAGAAAACAAAAAGAAAACAAAAAATCAACCAACCAACCAAAAAAAAAAAAAAAAATAGAAAAAGAAAAAAACCCAAACAAAAAACCCAAAACCAACCAACCAAATAAAATCCCTTAAAACCCCCCAAAACCACAACCAATCAAACAAACAAACAAAAAAAAAAACCCAACAAAAACTAACCCTCCAAAAAACACCCAAACCAAAAAAAACTCCCAACCCTCCCAAAAAACCTAAATCTTTTAAGGATAAGGATAAAACCTGAAGTAAATCCTGCCTGTCCCCAGTAAATTTGGAGGAATAGGGTAAAACTCCTCCAAATTCCAATTAAAAACCTGCAAGGAATTTCTCAATCTCATCCCACATCACCGTTTCCTCATCAGGAGGAAAATGGAGCTGCAAAACCAGAGGTTATTTCTGGTTCTTCTGCTTCTGAAGGTTTTGCTGCTTGAGTTTGGAGATGTGGGTTCTCCTTCGAGCATTTTGATGTGTTTTAATTGATATTTATTATGGACATTTATCGGGGATTTGATGAAAATTGGTTTGCCATAAAGCACTTTGAGCTGCGTTATTTAGGAGGAAAAAAAATATGGTCAAACTCAAGGCTGGTCAGAGATCATGGCAAAAGGGGAAAGGAGAACAGAGCTTCCCCTATAGACAGGATTCCCATCCAGTTTTTGCAGCCTTGTTTCCTCCTTGTTGGAATTTTAGAAACTTAGAATTTGGGGGTTTAGTTTATAGTAATACATATGAGTCAAGATGGAGGATTTGGGGTGCTGTCTTTGCTTTTTTCTTTTTCTTCGCTTTCTTTTTCCTCCTTCTTTGGGTTTGGGTGGTTTTCTCTAATTAGAGGAAAAATATCCACATTGTGGGCCTTTAGTGGCCATTGTTGAGTCAAAAATATAAATATTATTTTAAAAAAATATAAAAAACCTTTACACCTCCTCAAGCAGGGTCAGCACCGTCGCACTTTTTGCCGAATTCTGAACCATTTTTCCGTATCTGACCTCCCCGAGGTCGCCAAGAGCAGCTCTTTTGGATTTTTTTTTTTTTTCCCTTTTTTTCCAGTGGCTCTCTGGAGAACTGACAGCCAGGGAGCTTCAAAGCAGGGAGGATCTGCTTAGCATCATCATCTTCCACCCAAAGGCAAAGCCAAACTCTGACATCTGGCAGCCGGCTTGGAGCGCGAGGGCGACTCCACATCACACCCGCGGCAGCATCTGCCAAAAACTCCCTGGGCCAAAAGCCTTTTTTTTTTTTCTCTTTCTTTTTTTTTTTTTTTTTTGGTCCATGGAAAAACAGCTCCTTTTGGAGAGATCAGAGATTGGAGGATGATGGTGCCAAGCCGTCAAAGCTCGGAGGAAGCACGTAGCAGATGCAACTGCCTGCGGATCAGATGTTTTCTGCTGCAGGATCTGGTTTTTTGAAGCTTCTTCCACTTCTTCCCAGCTGGCTCAGTCATCAAAAATTTTTTAAAAAAAAATCATTTCAGTGAAGGCAACTGTATTTTTAGCCAGAAATTTGCTTTTTAGCCTTGAGGTTGCTGCTGTGGGCACTGCAGGACCTGCTGGTCACTCAGTGGTGCTGTTGGTCCTTGTGAATTACCTGTGTGCAGCTTTGTGCCAGCAGTCATGTCAAAACTCAGGAAATGAGGGAAAAGGACTGAGAAAATCTGTGAAAAAAACCTCCCCAGGTTTAGCCAGTGCCTACTGGAAGGAAGAAATGACATTTTACAAAGGGAATTCCCCTGCAGACAAAGAGGTCTGGGAGATCATTTTGTCTCACTTTTGTTTTTTGGAGGGAGAATAACAGAGAACAATCAACCCATGCCTTGGGTGATTTGGAATGAGGGTTCAGACCAGGACAAGCACAGACTGAGATAATCTAAACAAATATTTTTTCATGGGCAGGGCTTGTATTAAGACCTGTTCTATCTTTGCCTTATTTAATAAAAAGGAGGGAGTGGGAATTTTATAGGGGCAGAAAGTGTCAGGACAAGGGAAAATGGTTTTAAAGTGTCACAGGGGAGGGTCAGATCAAGATTGGGAAGAAATATTTTGTTCAGAGCCCTGGTACAGGTGAAGCTGTGGCTGCCCCTGGATCCCTGGCAGTGCCCAAGGCCAAGTTGGACATTGGGACAGCCTGGGACAGGGGAAGGTGTCCCTGCCATGGCTGGGGTGGCACTGGAGGAGTTTTGGGGTCCCTTTCAACCAAAACCTTCTGTGAATCTGTGGCTACATCAGGTTGTAAATCACAGAATCACAGAAGGTTTGGGTTGAAAAGGACCTTAAATGTCCAAGAGAATTTGAGATTACAAAATTAAAGGTGACAAGGCAGAGGCCAACTGGTGGCTGTGATGCCTCAGCTTCTCCCAAGCTCTCCTGGGCTCTAAAAATAGAAAAGAATAACATTTTTGTTCCAAGATTTAAGAAGAGCCATAAAGTGAAAACATTCCAAACTGGAGGAGGACAAATCCATCCCTTTTGTGGACACCTCAAACCCAGAACACCTGATCATGAAACCATATTATTTACATGTCTGTAGCTCTCAGCATCTCTATTTATTTCACAATAAAACCACCAAATGTTAAAATCAGAGCACTGAATGACACCAGTAAAATTCCCAAGCCATTCTCAAGCCCGTGGCTGAACCCTTGTTGGATTTGTGACCTGAAAGGGCCATTTTCCCCCAGCTGGTGAGAACTCTGCTTCCTTCAGCTTCTACTTCTTGTGACAAAATGTCTACACAGAAATGGGACAGAATAACTTGAAGGGTCCTTGTTTTTAGGAGGGTGAAGAAGAAATTGGAACCAGATTCCTGTTTAAATTCTGGTCTTAATTACATAGTGCAACTCCCTCTGAAATTAATGGAGCTCTGCATGTAAAAAATAAAAAGGTACAACCGAGCCATTTCTGCTTCCTCTGTTATCCATGAGGGCTTTGCCAGTCTATTACAGCACAGGGAATATTTAATTATTAATGGGAATGGTTACATCAGCAACCAATAGAGGGGAACTCCAAAACTTTAAAGATGTTGAATAAAATCTTTAGAAAAACAGAAAACCCATTTTAAAAAAGCCATTTAAGTGTCCAGGGCTTCCAGTGAACCTCACACAAAACAAGAGTTTGGGTCTAACTTGAGACATTTGCTCAGTGTGTCATTTTTCCTTTAACATAAAATTTTCAAATGTGCCTTGGAGGAGCTGTTTGACTCACAAACTGCTCACAGGAGAGAGCAAAAAAATTATTACTCATATGGTACAGGAGAAAAGCCTTTTCTCTCACCACTTGTAGACAGGAGTGCACAAAAAGGAAAAGCTTCATTAGCCAAGCTGAAAATGGTAAAAATAACTCAAATTGTTTCAAGAGTTCAGTTGCCATGCAGAAACTGAGGAGAAAAGCGAGACTGCCCAAGATATTTTAGAGGAAAAACCTGAATAGATTTCCTAGGCTTATACTCTTGAAAAATGAATTATCTGGCTTCTGATTCTCTAAAAACGCCCAATTTTTTCTCTGCATTTTTTTCATTATCTACCTTTATTACGTGGGAATATCTTAAAAGCAGAGATCCAGCACTGCTGAAGAGGGGTTTATGCTGCTTTTCAAGTGATGTTTTTAATATCTGATGTCAGCTTTTCAAAGAGAAAAAGCAAAGCCTTTAACGTGTCCCACTCTGGGTATCACAAAGAGATTTCATTAATTAGATAATGACATGTCACCTTCTGATATCTCATCTGGATATTAAATATTCCCCAAATAAATACCATGAATTACAGAATCAACAGAATTCTGTGGAAGGAAAAGACTTTTGAGATCATTGAGCCCAACCTTGGAGCTGGATGTTCTCCTTACAAGGGCAAGTGTCCAATGCACTCCCACAATGACAGAGAGAATAAATTGAGTTTATTTCATTTATTTCTGGTTATTATTATATGATAAACATAATTCCACTATTTTAATCATGGAACCATTGATAAGTACCAACATTACCCAGCTTTTAGCAAACCCTTTGATAAATCCCTAAAAAGAGCCAACTAAAGGGGAAGGTATTTTGATTTCAGGTTGTAGTTCCTAACATTTCTTTGGTTTAACTCCCCTCATTTAACTACTGATGCCTTGGGAAGGGTGACCTGAAACAGAGACTGGACAGAGCTGGAGAATAAAGTAAATATTTATTTAGAGGCCTTAAAGGACACACCTTGGGCAGGACAAGAGCCTGGCCAGGGCTACACCCAAGGTGAACCCAAAATGGTCCCAAAATGGACACAAAAAAGTCACAAAATGGCTGACTGGTCATGAAATCTTACAGAATCACAGAATGTGTAGATTGGAAGAGACCTTCAAGATCATTGAGTCCATCCCAGCCTTAACACCTCACTAGGTCATTTTTATTACATTTTTATAAGTTTTGGTCCATTTGCACCTTGGGGTTGAATTGTCCAATCCCAGCCCCAGGTGGTGCAGTCCCATCCTTCTTGTTTTCTCTCCTCAGCCCAGCCTTGGTTGTGCTTTTGGGCCTGAACACTTGTCCCAGTTGTCCTTGGTGTGCAGCAGGAAAAGGATTTGTTTTGTGTCCCTGCTGTGTGCAGAGCTGAGTGACACTGACTGTGAGCTCAGAGCTGCAGCCCTGGCCACCACAGAATGTGAAATACAAAAGCTAAAACTTAAAGGCATCACTATGACAATCACACCAGTGAGCTGTAATTACTCCAGAGTGTCTCTGTCACTAATTAACACCTTTCCTTTCCCCTGCCAGTCCCGCTGCCCAACAGGAGGTACAGCCAGGACGCTCTGCCCGAGCCCTTCCCCAGCTGCACGGCGCCCGTGCCCGGCAGGTACAAGGAGGAGCTCTACGACTCTGCCATCCTGAAACACAACAAGACAGAGCCCAGCAGGCTCCAGCCCCACGCCCACCTCATCAAAGAGGAGAACAAGCTGGCCTTTCACAGAGACCTGCCGGAAAAAATGGCCATCAATGAGAGCTCCTTCCCCAACCCGCTGCTGCCCAAATCCGAGTGCTGCCAGGCCAAGGGACAGCTCAGCCACCTGCTGCCCGTGCCCTCGGTCTACGAGCAGGGCAGGAGGATTTGTGTCAAAGAGCCCAAGTTTGGGCACATCAGCCACCAGCCAGGCGGGCTGGAGGAGCTGGAGGGCGGCCAGAGGATGAGCTCCAAGCTGGACCACGATGCCGAAGCTCTGATGGATGTGAGATCCTCGGGGCAAGTCCCCTTCGTGCTCCTCAACTACCACCACGTGCTGGCCAAGCACGGAGCCTTCCAGAGCTCCCCGTGCACGGCCGTGGGACACGGGGCAGAGAATTTCCCCTACGGCTCCGAGGAGGTCAACACCACCTTCATTTACAAAAACCAAAGCCCTTCCTCGGCCTCCTCTCCAGAAACACACAAGGAATCTGCACTGCCCCATTACATCGGGACTTCCGTCATCATCGCCAACGGGAGGTGACGGCACCAACGGGGACGGGTCGGAGTTTGACTCAAAAAAAAAAAAATCCAAAAGGATGGTTTGCCAAAACGAAAACAAAAAAAAAAGAGGAAATTTAAAAATTTAAAAAAAAGCGTGAGGAAATACGGTGAGGGTTACTGAGCAAAGCTGGAGGGGCAAGTGAGGGACAAAGTGGGTAAGAAAATCCCTCTCCATCCCCTGCCGTGTTTCAGGGTCCCCAATAAAGCTCTGGTGGCCAGGGAGAAGCCAATTCCAGATCTTTATTTTGGTTATTTCCTAGAGTTGCAGCAAAAGGAAAACAAGAGGTGTTATATGCAGAGGTTTATATGAAGAACTTTTTTTTTTTTTCTTGACCCCTCCTTAAAATAAACTCAAGATTCTTCTTTTTTTTTTTTTTTTTTTTTTTTTTTTTTTTTTTTTTTTTTTAAATCATTATCATAAAATATGTGTTCTAGTTTAGGGTTTTTTTGACAAATTGTGTGAAACCTCGCATCGATTCTCCACCCAACCCCCTGACAAATGGACTTTGTTGAGAGAGTGGTGATTTTGAACAACCACAACACAGCTGTCCTACCCAAACAGAAAAAAAAAAAAAAAAAAAGCTTATTTATTAATTACCAAAAAAGTTTTAAAACTAAATAAATCAACCCTCCATTTGATTTATTTAACACAGGTTTCAGTGTTCGGAGACTGTTGCCACCACCACTGATCTTGACAAGGGACAATATGACAAATTAATAGGTACAAAGATAGGTATTACAGGGTTACAGGTCTTGTCATGGCAAATTGGGACAAATTATGGAGCAGGAACTAATTCCCCACAAATAAGAAAAGGAAACTCCTAAATCCTGTGTTTCCCTGAGTATTCTGGGGGAAGCCTGGGCAGATTTTTCAACCCAGCCAGTCACAAATACATCTTAATAACAGCACCAGAAATGTTTTTCTTTATAGTCCAGAGAATAATGAACATTTATGCTTTATTTTGAACTTACCAGTAGAACTGTGAGCTTTGAAAGGTCCAGCTCTTAACACGCTGAACTTCCTCCTGCATAAATCCTGTTGTCAGCACAAAGGCAGGGCTGGAATTCCCTGATTGGAGCACCTCACAAATCCCAACCAGCACATTTGGAACACTCACATTCGGCCCCAGCCAGCCAGGAAGAGATTTTCACCCTTTTATTTTTAATTCTTTGCAGAGGATGGATCAGTGTGAGTTTAATTGACAACACTCAGCCCAGGGTGGTTTTCAGCCAATTCCCCAAATATTGTGAGAGGATAAAACAACAAAAGACTCCCTAAACAATAAATGTGGCTGTAGATGCCACTCAGCTCCATCTCTTACCTCAATTCAAGCTAAATTCAGAATTTTTCAAACTTTCTCCCATCAGATTCTAAAAAGAACTTCACTGAAAACCTTTGAGCACTATCCTGGGATAGTGGAAGGTTCCCTGCCCATGGCAGAGGGTGGAACTGGATGAGGTTTAAGGTTCCTTCCAACCCAAACCATTCCATAATTTAATTCCTTGTAGAAAATTCTTATCTGGTTTGTGTAATATGGAAAAAAAAACCCAACTTGCTCGTGGATTGCACCTTATCAGAAAAAAATCACAATGCAATACTCAGTGCTAAAAATTCCATGTTCTCCATCCTTTTCTATGCAGCAATAATTCACCCCAGAATGGTTTGGGTTGGGAGGAACCTTAAAGCTCATCCAGCTCCAAGCCCTGAAACGGGCAAGGAACTTTCCATTAAAATACAGTAATGAAGTTATTTCCTTCTGTGTATGAATATTTATTGTTACAAGTACACAAAATGTTTTAAAACAAAGGCTTGAAAACAATTTTGAGTATTTCTTTTTCATTGCTTCCTATTAAAGTTTAACAGAACAAGCTTTATTATCAAATTAATGTTAACTTGGGAGTGAACTTGCACTGAACACTCTGAGCTGACTTTTTCAATTGCATGAAAAACACACTTTGTGCTAAACAGAACAACAAAAAAAGCCAAATCAGTGATTACAAAAAAAAAAAAAAAAAAAAAAAAAAAAAAAAAAAATCCCAAAGCAGAACCAACCCAGCAGAATCCCTCCCTGTGTAACCTCGGTGTGTTTCATGCTGGAGGAGCTGGCCAGGCTCCAGAAAAGCTGTAAATGTGGATTAACCATCGTGCTGACCCCATAAATCACAGCCAGGAGACACCAGTTGCTTTTCCAGTGGCTCCAGAGCCCTCCCAGCCCCTGCTCCTCTCTCATGAACCACCCCAACTCCTGAAAAGATAATTATTGCCACAGTTCCTGGGTTCATTCTGCTCAATTCAATCAAACCCAATGCCCTCCAAAGGAGCCACTGCCATGGTTGGCATCATTAAAAAGAAACCTGATGCCTGATGCACTTTCTCCCTCATTAGTGGCCCTGCTGCGTTTGGGTGTTCTGGAAGTCCTGCTCGCTGTAAAAACACAAAAAAAATCAGCTTTTGCTTGAAAAAACCCCACCAAAACCCACCGTGGATATTTTTCAGCTCAATACTTTTCCACCTTGTTATTCCCAGTTCCAGGCTTTACTCCAGCAGAGGAGGTGTTCCATCATCCCACCATCCTCCCCCAGGTGTTTCAGGGGAAATTTCCCTGCGAGGGAATAATGAACCAATTATGAACTCAAGGCTGACAATGCAGGGGAAGGTGTAGAAAAGATGGCAAAAGCAAATGTGGGAAGGATTTTTTTATTATTATTTTTTATTTTTTCCCTGCCAATCTGAGATTTAAACAGCAATTCCGTGTTGCCATCTGGGAGTAAATTACATTGGGAGAAAAAATTGGATTTTTTGGTTAAATTACAGATGTCGCAGTCCAGAACAGGGCACTGCCATCACAACAAAAAATTGCTTTAATAATGAAAAATAAATTATGGCACTGAAGGGGAATGTGAATTGAAATATTTTATGAAAAATAACCTCATTCCTCTTTAGTATTTGAGCTTTGTTGTGAGTCTCCAGAAAGTTTTAACTCTCAGGGCAGTTCAGACCTGGCAAGGAAATCATGGAAAATGGGAGAAAGAGGGTGAAAGAGGGAATATTTTGCCAAAATCATAGAAAATTTGGGTTGGGAGGGATTTTAAAGAGCTCATTCCAACCCCTCGCCAGTCAGGGCATCTTCACCAGACCAGGTAAAGCTGGAAAAGTGAATCCCACACTGAGGTCTCCAAGTTTTGGAAGCAGCTCAATGGAAATAAAAGAAGCTGATAAAGGCACAGATTTGTCCCCAACTCTCTGTGCCCTGGGATTTGAAAAAGGGAATTGAAGGAAATTCAGCACAATCAGTGCAAAATTGGGGAATTCTACACTGAAAGTGCCAAGGAATGAGAAATCTGCCAGAATTTCTCCAGAAATCTCAAATCAGGACATAAATTCTTTTTTTTATTTGCCACAGAGGAATTATTATTCCAAATTTTTTCCCCCTGAAAGTTAGATTTTGCCTTTATTTTTTTTTTTAATATGATGCAGATAAAAGCTATTTGGCAAGTGTAGGTGAAGAAGCAACGCAACCCACCCAAACCTATTCATGCTCAGAATTATATATAATGTATTCCCTGAAAAATGTAAAGCATTTTTTGCTTATTTATTATTATTATTATGTAAAACAAAACTGTTTAAAATGTCAATAAAATCCTGTAGCCAAAGGAAAACTGAGTTGAATTTTTTTTTTTAAAGTATTTTACAGAGGACAATGGTGCATATTTGAAAATTTATTTCAACTCTGACACGTTCTAGAATTGACAATTAATGTACTATAAAACACACAATGAATGTTTTTTTAAAATTTATTGTATTTTTTGCCACGTTGCATTTTAAATGAAGACACTTGGAAAATGCCAAGGACACAGAAGCACAGATGAGATGCTCCACACTCAACAATCCTTCCCTGCAGTTCTCTTTTCTCCATCATTTTTTTGACCTCTGCTCTTTCCTGGGCTCAGATTTAATTTCTTTGGTGTCTGATCAAGGCAGTGCATCCCCACCACCACTTAAACATGCAAATGTTTTTTATCAAACCCAGGAACCAGCACAAATCTTTCCCATGACAGGTATTTCCATTACAGAAAGCTCCAAAGGAGTTGCAAAAAATAATTTTTTTTTTTTGTTTTTAAGGCTGATCAGAGAAAAGCAAAGAAACCAATTTTTTGCACAGTGAAGCAGCAGCATGAAAGAATGAAATGCTTTAATATTATTTCCAGGTAATAGCCCTTGATTTGCTGGATATATTTAAAAAAAAATAAAATAAAATGAAGCTCTGAAGTCTTATAAAAAGCTTTACTAGAAGCAGGATGTGCTGCCTGGACTCTGAAATGTGAAGTCCATTATTACTTTTTCAAACCTTTGGAAGCAGTTTTGTTACAGACTGGGCACGACCCCACCTTGGACTCCCAACACACCCAGAAGTTTTCCTATCAATAAACAACCCCCACAAATGTTTTCACCATGAGAAATGTTCTACCAGAGCCCAGCAGGAATAAAAAAAAATAAAAAAAAATAAAAAAAAAAAAGAAAGAAAGAAAGAAAAAAAAAATGAAGTCACAGAAATGTGGACATGGTAATAAATGAGTTTTTTGAAAGCACTTCATCAAGAAAATAGTTTCAGATATGAGCTCAGCCTCACAATGGAAGAGGTGTTTTACTAATCCAGACAGCTGAACGAAATGAAACATTTTCAGTGCATTATTCCTGGGCCTGGAGCTCTCCATCCCCACACCCAGGGACACCCCACACCACATTTGTCTGCCACACATAGGGAGGACCAGAAAAACAAGGATTTTCCTGCAAAAATGTTGTGGTTTTCTGGGTGTGCCACGTCCAGCAGAGTCAGAGTCAGACTCTTGTGCTTCCATCTACCTGACAGAGCCAGGGGCTTCTCCAAGGACTCATCCAGAGGATTTTATCCAGCTGCTCCTTATCCCATGGGAATTCTCCTTGTCTTTGGTTCTTCTGAAGGGAAAGCAACAAATCCTTCCTCCAAACCCAGGCTGGAAGTCTGAGACAGCAGGAGAGGCACCACTGAAAAGGCAAAGTGGTTCCCAGAACATCCCCTGAGCTCTGGCACAGCAGGTTTGGGGAGCTCTCCCTTGTGGCAAAGAAATTCCACTCCAACTTCCTTCCCAATGCAAAAAATAATTTGGGAACAACCTGACAACTCCAAGTGAAAACAGAAGCAGCTCCTCATCAATCAAGGACCAGGAGCAACCAGGAAACGTTGCAGCGTTTTGCTGTTAAAAAAAAATAAAAATCCATCTGCTGCTGCTCAGCCACCGAAGCTTCTTTACAAACTCATTCTTGCCCTTCCAAAATTCCCATGTTGTGTGTCCTTTTCTCCATCTTTTTTTGCCCCCAGTGAAGGAAGCGTTAAGGAAATTTTAAGGAAGTTTTAAGAGAAGTTTTAAGGATGTTTTAAGGATGTTTTAAGAGAAGTTTTAAGGAAGTTTTAAGAGAAATTTTAAAGAAGCCACTCAAGCCCCAGCCTGAGGCACAACCTGGTGGTTCAATCCCTCCAGGCACTTCCCAGTCTGTGTGGAACATAAACAAAACCCAAAAAATGTGTTTTCTACAAGCAAAATCCTAAAGCTGAGACATTTTGAGCTACAAATTCTGGATTTAAGGTGAAGTTTTGTAAAACCCTGTGGTTGGAAAAGCAGCACCAGGGCTCTGCTTTCCTGCTCGTGAAGGAAAAGGCAGAAAATAAATGAAGATGCAGCAGGAAGATGTGAGTGTGCCTGTGCACACCCATTTTTAACAGATCTAGATAGAAATTTATGGTTTCTTCTTTTTATTGAAGCTTTATTAAGCCAGACTCGAGTTTCAGTTGATTACAACTTGCATTAATATTGAATTTTGATCTCAAAGGTAGCTGCCAAATGTTCTCAGCCCAAAGCACTTTTGAAAAGCATCTGGTGGGAAAAAAAAAAAAAAATCTAAACTTGGTGTATTATTTTAATGATGGCAATTAACAGCTCTGTGTGTGTGTGTGTGCAGTTCTAGGAGATGCTGGTGCAGCCTCACTTGTCTTGGATCATGAGGGGAAAAAAAAAACAAACCCAGAAGGGTTTGGACAATCAGGACAAATCATCTGTGAGATGGAGCATAAAATCCTCAATTTAACAGGGACAATTTAATTTCTGCTCTTGCTGCCAAACCACCTAAACCCTAATATGTGAGGATTGGTCAAAATTACCATTACAGACAAGTTTCCTTGTTTTAAGACTTCTTGGCTTTGGAGCTGAAACAATCTGAAATGTTTGGATTGTTTATGAGGTGAACTTTAACCTAAAAAAAAAAAAACATTTTTGGCTGGCAAACAGCAGTTTCCTTTCTGGAAACCAATCTGGCTGATCCACCATGGAAAAAATAATAATAAAAAAAGAAATTAAGGTGGTCACATCACACCTGGGACAAACCTGGTGAGCACAGAATTGTTTGGGGAGTTTGGTGGCCAAGTCTCCTTGGGAGAAAACCCCACCAAGCTGCCCTGTGGATGCTCCAGGAGGATTCCCAGGCTGTTCCCTCCACCTGGAAATGGGCAGGCAGCCCCCAAAATGAGCAGCTTTCAGGTCAGCAGGTGTTAAAGCTCTTGCTTTTAGTGCTCAGCAGCAAAAACCAGACACTGGATTGGGAAAAGGGGGTGACAACAGAGCACTGGGAGAGAATTTGGACACGGGGTAACACTGGGATTTCTCTTTTTCGCTGGAGTAGTTGTTTGCAGGAGGGAATTTTGATTAATTCTCTTAACTTCATTGAGATAATAATATAATAACCACAAAATTCTGAATTAATTAGAGGTTCCATCCCCTGAGATGGGATTCTGTGACACTGCTCCAGTGGGTTTTTCTTCCAGTGGCTGAAACCTCTTGGAAAACCACAATTTCAAGGACAGATGAGATGATTTACTCAGATCCAACAGACTGAAGGAGAGCAGAGTTCAGATTATTTGGATAACCAAGCACTTGGATTCCTCAGTGCTGATGGAATTACTCTCCCAAAAGTCAAGGCAGCCATTAAGAGTTGCAGACCTGAGATCAAAGCACAGGTTGGTAAATTATTGTAGAGGTCCACAAAGAGAAGAACCAACTCCTCAAGGATCTTTCACTCAGACCTGGAATTAAGCACAGTGGTGATCCCAGCAATTCAGGAAATATGTGATGTTCCAGCTGGTTTTAGTGCAGACAACGCAGAAAAAACAGAATTTAGTTAAAAAAAAAATAAAATAAAAAAGTAAATATTGTCCTGCACTGTGCTAAATCACACAGAAACAAAAAAAAAAGAGGAAATATTGAGCCACTTCAGCCTCTCCAGTGTAAACGAAGAGAAAGTTCTGCTCATCACAAACACTCCTTTGCAATCAGGCTCCTTGCAAGGAACAGATCCTCACAAAGAATGGCAACAGAGGTTTGCTCTGAAGTTCATGAGAAGAACCAAGGCCTTCAGCTGTGACATCACCACCTCTTTTCTCAGCTGCTGAAGTCACCCACGGGCAGACACAAGGCAGAGAATCAGACGGAAAAAAAAAATCAAACTTTCAGTTCCCTCGTGCCCACCTGGAGCAGGTTCAGGTGATGATGCCCAAGAGTTCCCTGCAGGCTCTCAGTGCTTGGGCACGATGAGGTTCCTCAGCATGTCAAAGGAGTTGCCATCAGGGTGCACAGACTCCACTCCTTTGCCCTCCTGGTGCACCTGGAGGTATCCATAGTCATCAATGCCCACGATCCAGGCCAGGGGACCGTCCTCGCTGCGCAGCCGGACCTGCTTCCCGCTGCAGGGAGGGAATTCTGTCAGCACCTCGTGCCCATTGGGAAGGGGAATTAAAGACTTGGGGTGTTCTCAGCTTTGGTGTTTTGCAAATCCTGTGCTGCATCAGTGTGTAGCTCATTGTAAAGTGTTAGTATCTTTGCTTTTTGGTCAGACAAAACAATCTGAAATGTTTGGATTGTTTATGAGGTCAGCTTTAACCTTAAAACCTCATTTATGGCTGGCAGGCAGCAGTTTCCCTTCTGGAAACCAAAAGCTTTAGGCTCTGAAAAGTACAAGCAAAAGTGAATTTTGGGGGAGCAAATTGGGGAATGTGACTTCATGACCTGCAGCTGTAATTGGTAGATTAACCCCTGATATGTAAATGGACCAAACTTTTAATTGTCTGAAAAACTCGTGAATCATTGTCTATGTTGGGTGTAGCCTCGGAGGGTTCTGAGTGCCCCAGGTGGATCTGTGGAAGGCCTTTCATAAATCTTATTCTCTTATTTCATAGGCCTTTCAAATCTTATTCTCTTAATCTTGTCTCTATTCTAGGCAGCCACTCCAAGGCATCGAAATCCTCTCAGAGGACTCATCAGAATCACCAAATGGACCCTGGAATGGTTTGGGTTTGATGCCTTGGGAAGGGTGACCTGAAACAGAGACTGGACAGAGCTGGAGAATAAAGCAGGTATTTATTAAAAGGCCTTTAAGGACACACCTTGGGCAGGACAAGAGCCTGGCCAGGGCTACACCCAAGGTGGACACAAAATGCCTGACTGGTCACAAAGTCTTACATTTTTCTAAGTTTTGGTCCATTTGCACCTTGGGGTTGAATTGTCCAATCCCAGCCCCAGGTGGTGCAGTCCCATCCTTCTTGTTTTCTCTCCTCAGCCCAGCCTTGGTTGTGCTTTTGGGCCTGAACACTTGTCCCAGTTGTCCTTGGTGTGCAGCAGGAAAAGGATTTGTTTTGTGTCCCTGCTGTGTGCAGAGCTGAGTGACACTGACTGTGAGCTCAGAGCTGCACCGCTGGGCAGCACAGAATACGAAAAACATCAAAGTTAAAACTTAAGGCATCAGGTTGTAAAGGACCTTAAAGATCATCCCATTCCAACCCCAACACCCTCCACTGTCCCAGGCTGCTCCAAGCCTCAATGTCCAGCCTGGCCTTGGGCACTCCAGGGATCCAGGGGCAGCCACAGCTGCTCTGTGCCAGGGCCTCCCCATCCCCACAGGAAAGGCTTCACTCTCTAGTAGAATATTTAATTTCCCACCTCACTGGTTCTTTACACAGAATGATTTCCAGCAGCATTTTCTACCTGCTTTAATTTCCTCTTGTGGAACAGATGGAGTTGGAGTTAATCCAAACAGTCCATTGGGTTTTTTCCCCCTAAAAGTACAGCAGTTTCATCCATCTCAAACCAAATCACTCCCAGTTCCCTTTGTTTGGAGATGATACATGCAAAATACCTGGAAGCATTCTTTAACCCATGCTACTCATTGATTTATTATGTGCCACTTTAATTCTCCCTTTAAAATGTGCAACCTGCTTGAGAGCCTATTTTAAATTATTCACTTACATTAAAGGGAATTCTGTGGAAAAGGACAAAATATCCATGAGTTCTTCTACCAATTTTATTAAAAGAAAGTTTGAGAAGGACATTAATTCCTACCTGTGTACCCAGTACTTGTAGTACAGGGGAAGAACTCCATTGGGCCCCTTCTCCTGAAAAACCTCTATGAGCCTCTCCAGCACAGTCACAGTCCTTGCAATGAGGCAATCTGCACTCAGAGCCTTCAGCTCTGTCCCCTCTTCCCTGTTAAACTTTGCAATGAGGTCATTGATGCAGATGGTGGGGTTGCTGTTATTCACATTAAATCCAAAGCCTGGAGAAGACAAAGAGAAGGAACACAATCAAAGAGACAAACTCTTTGTTAGCAGGAAGGCTCCCAGAGCTGACTTCACTCAGCCTCTTACACCTTTGAATCTCCTTGCTCCTGTAATTACAATTCTCAGCTCAGATTTTGCTCCTTGCCCTCTAAATTTGCCTCAGAATTACACAGGAAAACCCAGCAAAGCCTTTTCAACCACACCCCACCCCATCAGTGAGAGTTGGGAGAGGATAAACTGCACCTTGGTCCCAAAACCATCCATGTGAGACATCCTTTTACTCCCTGAGAGCTGGCAGCTCCTCAGCCCACTCAAAGAACAACTAATCCTCCCCTCAGATGGAGTTTTATCTCCCAGTCTAAAATTCAGCTCAGAGACTTTTCTGTTTACTGCAGTGAGCTGAGTGCCCTTTCCAAAACCCCAGACTTTTCACTCAGCTGATAAGCCTTGTTTGGCTGGGCTGGGGAAAGCCCAGAAGATCTGATTTTGGCTTAGAGAGACTCCAGTTTGCCTAATCTATCTCACCACAGCATATCCTTTAGAAGCCTCAAGCCTCTCTCGCTGAGATTTCTCTCTCCAGCTGGAATTCCCAAACTGTGAGTTGGCAGAGTGCCTCCCTTGTTTAAATGTGGCTCTGGGGGCCTTTTCTGCAGCCTGCTGAAACAGGCTTCCAGGGATGTAAAGAAGTATATGGTATTACCTGTTTATTTTTTTTCTCCTAATAATTTGGATTGTTTTATTTTTTCTTTCCTCAGACATTTGGGATAAAATCCTATCTGTCAATCAGGTTTGGATATGATGCAGCTCCATCTGCTAAGAAGTGCAAATGTTTTGATTTGTAAATTTGCTGTTATTAATCCATAATTTGTATTAACTTTGTATTAACTTTGAGGAGAAGGATCTTTTCAGCAAAAAGGAGCTTTTTGATTTTTAACAAGCCAGAATGCAATGAATGCACACCCAACGAGGCACAGTGACCCCAACACACCAGTCCTGTGGAAATGAGCTGAAATGGGTGTACTGGAAGGAGATAAAGGAAAAATAACCTGGAAAATGCAACAAGCTGTGCCAGCAAATCCCAACTCAGGTGTTTGCACTCCAAACAATGTGAGGGAAGGGAGACACTGTGGCCACTAAGGGGGTGACAGAGCCTTGGGTCCATCAGCAGCCTCAGCAAATAAAAAAAGTGGGACACAACAGCCACCCTGGGACGAGGAGCTCAGCTGAACCCCAACACCTGGGAACAAACACGGCCAAGGGGAAAAGGCAGCCAGGAAATTTAAGAACCACGAGGTGCTCAGGGGGCACCTCTGCAGTGTCCAGGAGAGCAGTGAGTGCTCAGCAGTGGCCCTGCAGTGCTGATGTGGCTGATGGATGTTGCAGTGGTGGAACCATGAGGATCTGGACGTGCCTGAGCAGAGGCAGAGGAGCGTTTGCAGGTCACGCTCGCTGGCCGTCCCCTGCATTCCACCAGTGCTTGGCTCCTCCGCCTGCTCCGGGTCTGGCCCTCACATTAATGGTGAATATCCTTCTCAGAACTCCTCCTCCTCCACAAGTCCCAACACCGTGAAGTCCTTCAATTTTAAATTTCAGATTGGAACAAAAAAACCCCCAAGGTTTTCTGGTTGTTCCTTTTTTTCAAACTGTGTTTAAAAGTCTCAGCATGAAGCATCTGCAAGGCTTGAGCAGTGAAAACTCAGATTTGTCTTTGATCTTGTTCTCCTGAGCTCCTGCTTGGAGCAGTGAAGCCACAGAGATGATGCTGGAATTCTGGAAACTAAGGATTTTAGGCTTTCTGTGCTAACAGGCAGTGACCCTCAAGCAAACACTACATTTGACTTGAGGCCGTGGAACAGGTTTCCAAAATTGAGTGACAGCACTGGGGTTGTGGGTGTGGAGTTTGAATAGAAGTGTGTGATATCACAGGCTGAAAAACTTAGAAATTAAGGTTTTAATATACAGTGATATATATTAAACAATATGGAGGATTTAAGGCATTGTCCAAGTCCTTCTTCTTCTTGGTTTTGGGTGTTTATTTCTAATTGGGTGATAAAAGCCCCCATTGCAGACCTTGTGAGGTCAATTATTGGGTAAAAAGTATAAATATACAGGTGTCATCTCGTTATTGGATAGTTTATGCTTAAATAACCCTGGAAAGAGTTAGAGACACCTCCATTTTCTACCTTGCTAGTTAGAGCTCACAATTTGTGAGACTAATAAAGGTAAGAATTAATAAACACTGAGTCTGAACACAAAACTGTGACTCCTGTGTATTAACCTCAGCTCTAATACGAAGAAAAGAAGATAAAAACTTCACAAGATGATCTCTGATTTTCATTATTATCCTCATCTATGGGAGACTCTTAGGAACGCCATGGAAAGAGTGATTTCAGTGCCTGGAGGTGGCACTCAGAGCTCTGGGCTGCGGACAAGGTGGCTCAGCTGGGACTCCATGGGCTGGGAGGGCTTTTCCAACCTCAGGGATCTTGGAATTCTGTCTAGGAAAGGATCCTGCACTACTCTGGGAAAGGGGTGATGGATCTGACACACCTTTCCTGTTGGGGGAGCTGAAGGCCATCACTCCTGCCAACACAAAAACTGAAATTTCATGAGGCCCCTCAATGACTCCCAGTGAAACACAGCACTGGGGTGATGGAAAAGATCCTTGGATTCATATGGAGCAGGGAAATTTCAATTTGAAAAGCTCCCAGGTGAAAACAGACTGATGAAAATATGCATTTATCTATACCTCAGACCTACCAGATGACTCCTGTGGATATCAGAGAGAATGGATACAGAAAGCCTCCATTTGAACAGGAATATTTTGATATTTAGGGGAAGAATCAAAAGGTCCAAACCAAATACGTGAAGTGCTTAAAAGATACCCAATATAATGAACTATTTTTGGAAGTATTTCTGCTTTCCTTGTGTTAACCAGGCTGTAGGAAAACACGGAAGCTGTAAATGCTTGATGGGGCACAGAGAGATTTCTTAAGTTTCAGTGCAATTTCCATCCTGCTCGTGTCGATGACTTACAAAATGAAGGTATAAAATTGCCCAGAAAATGTCATGGCTGGGCATTTTCACAGAAGGAGGTGACTTCTTCAACTTTTTTCTTGATTGCACCTCTAAAATCACAGAACTCTGACAGAAACAACATCATGACCATTCCATCTTTGCAGGATATTTCACTTGTGCTGCATTCAAATATCATCTTTTTTTTTTTTACCCTTTTAGACTTGTTAGGGAATTTTCTTCCAATTTTTAGACACAGCAGAGACAGTTACTTTTGGAACCAGAATCTGGCAGGTTTCTGGGATGCTGCTGATTAGGAGAAAAAAACTTCCTTATCAAATAGCAGGATGATTGTGAGACTAGAGATGATAAAAACATCTCAATAACTGAAAAATGAAAACATTACTCTGTGTTCGTAGCCTTTCTTATGATTTAAAAGGCATGTTCTTCATTTAACTATTTGTCATGTTACAAAAAATACATAAATTGGGAAAAAAAAAAAAAAGATGGAGCTTTCAGTATGTTCCACTGGTTTTGCAATAAATCAAGGAGGACAATTTCCCTCTCCCATGTAACGTTCTTCCTTTGAACTCCACTACACCAATCCAGATGCTCACATTTATGTTTTACTTGTCAAGCATATGGAATTATTAAGAAGAATGAAAACATTTACTTTTTGTGCTTCCTCTGGATATGACATTGTGCTTTATTTCCTTATTCCTGCTGTCATTACTTGTTCTTGTCGTTGCCATTTTTACTGATACAGACACTGATAACAAAATCCTCCAGAATAAATAAATTAAAAAAAAAAAAAATCTGCACAGAAAAGCTTCAAAATAGACATTTACCAATGAGAATATGAAATGTTGTTTCAATGAGTGTTGAGTTTACCAGAACTCCACCGAGTTTCATCAGATCACTGTAGTAAATATCATTTGGCCACTTCACTCGCAGCTCAATGTCCTAAGGAAAGAAAACCAGACATTTAGAGACAATTATGGCTCATTCATCACTCAATAGTCTGTAGAGAATCATGGAATAGGATGGGTTGGAAGGGATCTGAAAGATCATCCAGTGCCACATGGACACCTTCTACTGTCCCAGGCTGCTCCAACCTCAATGTCCAACCTGGCCTTGGGCACTGCCAGGGATCCAGGGGCAGCCACAGCAAATCTGGGAATTCCATCCCAGCCCCTCCCCACCCTCCCAGGGAACAATTCCTGCCCAAGATCCCATCTAACCTTTCCTCCTTCAGTTTAAAACCATTTCCCCTTGTCCTATCACTCTCTGCCCATATAAAAAGTCCCTCTGCCTCTTTCTTGTAACCCCCTCCAGGCGCTGCAAGGCCACCCTGAGCTCAGCCCAAAGCTTCTCCTGTCCAGGCTGAACAATCCCAGCTGTGCCAGCCTTTCCTCCCAGCAGAGCTGCTCCATCCCTCTGCTCATCCTGGAGCCTCCTCTGGGCTCTCTCCTGCAGCTCCACGTCCTCCCTGTGCTGGGCCAGCTCTGCAGGTGGGTTCTCACCTGAGCAGGGCAGAGGAGGAGAATTTTCTTTCCCTCTTTTCCACACCCAACGTGCTGCTCTCAACTGCTCCTCACAATGAAAATTAACTGAAGTGCTCCATAAGTGCTACAGAAAACGTAACCTCACAGGAACCAGCCAAGGAGACCCTGAATTTTGGAAAGGAAATCCAGCAGACAGGAGAAATCCCAGTTCCCAGCCACATAAACACCCCAGAAACATCCTAAAGCCATCCCAGCTCTGGGCAGCTCCAAGGGCTGGAAACACAAACTGAGCTGTGTGACAGCCCCAGCCCCACAGAACAGCTTTTGTTGAAAGCACAGGGGCTGAGCTGAACTTTGCACTGGCTACTTAAACACAAAAAAAGAGAAAGCAAATGTGCTTCCTGCAGTCTGAACCGCTGCCCATGGCTGCTGCAATCCCCAGGGGCAAATTATGGGAGGTGCTCCAGGGCCTCCAAGAGTCACATTCCCTCCTGTTGTAGGAGATGAAATCCCTTTACAGGATGTGTGAAAGCTGCACCTGGGTCTGTGTCTACTTTTCCTGACAGATTTAAAGGCCAGGGAGGAGTCCATGACACGTCCACTGACAGGAAATACTACCTGATTTTGCTATCAAAGCATTCTGAGGGAAAGGATCACCAATTCATGGAAAAGAACTCGGCTCCTCGTGCTGGGGAAAGGTTTGTGGGAGGCTCTGGAGGAATGACACAGTGAAATGGTGTTGTGAGTGATAAAAGGGCTTCCAAAAGGGGAAACACACACCTGTAAGACACCACCAGGCAGTAGCTCTGTGAGTGAAGTGACAACAAGCAGCAGGAACAGCTGAGGCAGAGCTGGGTGTTCTCATGGCTTTGCCACACAGTGGATTCGCACTAAATGTCAAAAAAATTGCTGGAGATGGAGCATGTTCTTGTCTTCCCTCACTAGAGAGAGACTCTGCTGTTCTCAGAATGGCAGAGCAAAGCATCCTCTTGATTTAAAGCCCATTTGCATCCTCAGCATCAACATCTGACAAGGGAAGTTCCAGCTGAGCCCTCAGATCTGCTCTGGGAGGACCCACAACAAAGGCCTCGGGTGCTGCTGGTTCAGCAGAGTCAGGAATTGTGGCCACCCTAAAAACAGTGACTGCCTGATAAACTGAGACATGGAAGCAGGATGAGCAGAGGGATGGAGCAGCTCTGCTGGGAGGAAAGGCTGGCACAGCTGGGATTGTTCAGCCTGGACAGGAGAAGCTTTGGGCTGAGCTCAGGGTGGCCTTGCAGGGCCTGAAGGAGCCCCAGGAAACCTGGAGAGAGACAATTCCCAAGGGCCAAAGGGACAGGACACAGGGAATGGCTTCACACTGAGAAATGACAAGTTGAGGTGGGATGGTGGGGGAAAATCCTTCCCTGGGAGGGTGGGGAGGGGCTGGGCTGGAATTCCCAGATTTGCTGTGGCTGCCCCTGGATCCCTGGCAGTGCCCAAGGCCAGGTTGGACATTTGGGGACAGTGGGAGGTGTCCCTGCCCATGGTGGAATTAGAATGATCTTTCAGGTCACTTCTAGCCCAAACCATGATTCCATGGCTCTGTAGATTATCCCGATGTTTGTGGCTGCTGCAGTTGGTGTGACAAGGACATAAAGAAAAGCCTTGCACTGCTTGAGTCTAAAGGGGAAATTCAAGCACTGAGTTTTTGATAAATTATTGAAATTTCTTTGCTGTAACATATTTGAGTCCAGACCCTTAACTCTGTTTTGCCAAAGGGCTGATGTCCCCTCAGGTTGAGCAGATCTGTCCTGGTCACAAAAATCTCTTTATTGTCTAAATGCTCTGTACAGTACACACATTATTGACCCACATTTTTTACATCAATATTTGGTACTTCAGTCACCTTTTTTCCTCTTGAACGGAACAAAATTAAAAAATGCCACAGCAGGGCAGGCACACAGAAGCAAAAACCACCTCCATTCATAAATCAGCTCCTTCCCCAGCCATCCCCAGATTTTATAAAACTAACTCTTGTCCTTTCGTTTTCAAGTGGTCAAATTATCCACTCCAGCCAAATATTTTTATATTGCAAATTTTAGCCCAAAGCATTTTGTTTTTCCAGTCAGGTTATGAAGCACTGAATTTAAAAGGTTTTAATAGAAAGGCTGACAGACCCTAAACTCCAGCAAAGCTACTGGGTGCCACTATAATAAAGTTCATGTGTAAATGTGTATAAGTCATTGATTTTCTGTAATATAGGAAACATATGCTTCAGTTAACTACCTCTGTAAAATACCAAAGTTTTATAGTTAGCAAATATTAGGAAATGGTAACATTAAAAAGGAGATATATGAGGTGATAAAGAAGACTGGTTCTTCATTTTAATGCTGATGACAGGACACTTGATTCCCTCTCGAGAGCAATTCTCCTCAGTTCTTGCTTTAGAAATCAGTTTTCAACCTTAAACAAGGGTTGGAAAAATCCTTTAAAAGGGATAAAGTGACCACTGAAACAGCAGCAACAAAAAAAGCAGAACAGGATTTGTCAGTTTTATTCATTTTTCCCTCCTCTTTATTCTCCTTCAAAATCAAAACAAATCAGCTCCATTGTTGGGCAAACAAAATTGACTTTTTCTTTACTGCTGTGGATTGAGGCTTAGGTTTCATGAGATTAAGAATGAAATGAGTGTAGTACATTTGATCAGCTCAGTCAAAGAACATTCATCCTATGGATATTGGATTTCTGCAAGCATATCAATAATCAAACATTAGGAAGGTTAAATTTAGGTTCCTCTTAGTGCTGAGGAACTGAATTATGCCTTCAGCCATTCTACACAGAAAACACACAGCTAAAACCTGAATTTAATGGAAATGGGAACAGGAATTTTGAGATGAATTAAGGACATACCTGATATCCTGGTATGGACCTGACTGCCTCCACCACTGCCAAGGACACCAGGTGTTGGATAAAAGGAATTCTCTGGCCCAGGTTGGAATGCAGAGGGATGGAGATGTGCAGAGTGGACAAGGCACAGCCCACGGGGCTGAGCCAAATGTTTCCACCACGACCTGGGCAGGGAGAGGAGAAAAGGTAACTTCAACTCCAGAGAAGAATATTTATTAAAAAAAAATCACTTTGTGAACGTAGATAACAACTAAAGAGACAGATTCAAAGCTCTCCATCTAAGAATGTACCAAAAGTCCTTTAATGGAGTTCCCAAACTAATTTGGAAAAAAACCAAAAAGGGTTAAAGTGAAAAGCTCTTTCTTCAAATTAAAAAAAAAAGAAAAAAAAAAAAAAAAGGATTTTTTTTAATATTCCCATCCCTGTAAGTGTTCAAGGCCAGGTTGGATGGGGCTTTGAGTGACCTGGATTTGTGGAAAGTGGTGGAACAAGATGATCTTTAAGGTCCCTTCCAGCTCAGGCCATTCTATAATTCTGTTCTGAGGTTCTCAATTTTCCAGCATGTCCTAAATCCCGCTAAATTCCAGGATTTTCCTGGTCTCTGCTAACAGACACATTTCAAAAGATCTTGTTTTGCTCAAGGGAAGAAGCATTTGTGAAGATGCTCTGTGTGCACCCAGAAATGCATCCAAACTCTGCCCCATCCTGCACTGAAAGCCAGGGAATCATCTTTCCATGGATTTGGGCTTGGAAAAGCTCCTTGGGCCACACACTCTGCTCTTCCAGGAGAATAAATGTGGCTTTTAAAGAAGTGCCAGCATTTTTTTCTGGGCAAGAAACACGACTTGCTTACAATTTATCTGCTCAGGCAGGTCCTGCAGACCCAATCTCAGAGCCCCAGTCTTGTTCCAGTTAACCCAGTTTCAGTTTTAATTTGGAGCTCTGACTTGTGTTACACTGAGTGTAGTGATGGCAGCTTTTCCTGACTGGAGAAACCTTTTTTGGCAGGAACCAGGAGACCACTAAATCATTTCTGCAAAAGCCACCAAACATCCTGAAAATGTTTGCTTTGGTCTCTTGTTAACTTTTGGGTTTTCGGTTTGAATCCGCAGTTTGAGCAGGAGGAGAAGGGGACAGGCTTGTTCTATGGGTTGTATTATCAAAAATGCTCATAATGCATCTTAAAATGTCCCATTTTGTGTATTTAATACACATTTATTAGTAAAATAAGGAGATTTACTCACCTTTCCCTTGTGTTTGTCGAACAGCCACTGCTATTAAACCCATCTCCTCAGGCAACTCGAACATTAACCTGCCAATTAGGGGAAAAAACCAAAAACCCCACATGCTTATCAGCTCCAACACTAAGCTACATTCATGAAAATCAAGGCTTAAACATCAGGTAATATTTTATGTTAACGTTGCACCACCATTTTTTATTATTATTTTTTTTTCAGTTAACATTTAGTCCTGATCCAAACCCATTAGAATATTAAAAAAATGACTGGCTGAAAAACCATAAGGTAAAACGTTATTTTATCTTTTAGGCTGAAATAAGTCAGAGCCATAGTTCATTTAAAAGTTCTGATAAGGCAGGTTTTGTATTTCTTCACTTTTTCCTCAATTCCTAATTTTTTTTTTTTGGGTGTCCCTATCTTCAGCAAGTGACAACCAGCAATTCCCAACATTTGTTTCTACTTACAGCGAATTTTTGTTCATACTACAAAATATAAGAGCAGCAGTTTCTGATTATTTAGAAAACCAATATGGTGGCAATAAAGCAGTTTAAAAGATACACTATCCCCTGAGAACTAATTATGATTTAACTACAGTAAATAAATCTACACCTTCTGAGAGCTCTAGAGAACACTGGCTTATTTTAGCCTTGTGTTCTGCTTTTAAAATAGTTTCACTTAAAAGAATACTAACTTTCCTCTGGGGGATAAGTAGAAAGTGCACTTTAACACCACCAAATGAGTCAATGCTACACTTAAAAAACTAAAAAAAAGAAAAAAAAAAAAAGGAAGAAAAAACCCTACTGTGAGAACTTTGTTCAAGGCACTTTTAAACAGACCTGAACTGTACCACGATCCTCCTCCATTTCATGTTTTCAGGAGGAGTTATTGAAGAGATAAAACATATTCAAGATGTTGCCTGTGAGGTCAGCCCAAAAAGTGATGCCTTGCCCACAAATCTGCTTCTCCCACAGGCACAAACATGATGTTGTTCATTCCTATAAAAGCAATCTTGTCTCGGGGGGTGAGGGCAGCCCAAATCAGAGAAAAAAAAAATCCCATTTACAATGATCTCAATGATTTCAGCTGGGTTTGGGAGCTGTTTCAAAAGTTCTGCCAGTGAGGAAGTGCACGAGCAGCAAGGAGGAGCTGTGAGTGTCCCACAGACACGATGTCCCTGTGCTGGTGACAAGATGAAGAACCATCCCTTGCTCATCAGCAACTCCTGGGGCTGTGGCAGCACCAAAATTTAAGAAACTCAGAGACTTCAGAGTATCTTTCAAATGCCTGACTCCATTTAAGGTGGATGTTAGGAAGAAGTTTTTTATGGAAAGAGGGATAAAGGTCTGGAATTGTCTGCCTGGGGAGGTGGTGGAGTCACCATCCCTGGATGTGTTTAAAAAAATATGGGAAAAAAAACCACTCAGTGCCAGGGTTTAGTTGAGGTGTTGGGGTTGGACTTGATGATCTTGAAAGTCTCTTCCAACCCAGAGATTCTGTGATTCTCTTTCATGATGATGAGGTCATTGGAAAGCCCAAGCAAACTCTGGATCAAAATTGCCTTTGCTAATTAATTACAAATCACAAAGTCCTGGAATGGTTTGGGTTGGAAGGGACCTTGAAGATCATCCAGCTCCAACCCCTGCCATGGATGGGCAGGGACACACAAAGCAGCAGGAGCTGTACCAGCCCCACAGTGATTTCCCACTTTATTCCCAAGTCATGGAGAGGTCATCAAAGGACAACAGCCAGAAAGCCTCTTTGCCAGTCGCCTTCCATAAAACACACCTTGGTGATTGTCTCCTCTGGACACTGTGGATCACATCCTGAGAGCAGACTCAACCATCTACCACCTTCAGCAGTCAATTTTACCTCTTGACACTAAATCACAGAATCATCAAAGCTGGAAGAGCCCCTCAGGATCAGCCAGTGCCACCCCAGTGCCACCAGCACCATCAGCCCAAAGGCTGTCCCCAAGGGCCACCTCCAGCCTGTCACTCCAAAGCTCAGCTGAACTTCATCTCAGCCCTTTGGCTTTGGAGGAAGCTGAGCTTTGGATGGGAGGGACAATCCTGGAGACTCCTGACAGCCCTCAAGGGGCTGAGGCTGGGAGCAGATGAATTGGGAGTTGTGGCCCCCTGAAGATTTGGTGGATGTGCAGGTGCCTTTGGCTTTGATTCCATGGAATGGCCAAGGTGGGAAGAGCCCCTGAGGATCAGGCAGTGCCACCCCAGCAGCACCAGCATCAGCCCAAAGCCTGTCCCCAAGGGCCACCTCCAGCCTCCTCCTGAACACTCCCCCAGACAGTGACTCCAGACCTCCCTGGGCAGCTCATCCCAAGGCCTGACCACTCTGCCAGGGAAATTTCCTTGCCCAATCTCCAGCCTGAGCCTCCCCTGCTGCCATTTGAGGCCATTTCCTCTCCTCCTTTCCCTGCCCCTCCTGGCAGGGACTTGTGCAGAGCCACAAGGTCCCCCCTGAGCCTCCTTTTCTCCAGGCTCAGCCCCTTGCCCAGCTCCCTCAGGAATTCTCCAAACCCTTCCCAGCTCTGTTCCCTGCTCCAGCCCCTCAGGGTGAAAATCCCCCAAAGCTCAGGAAGTTTCATCCCTGTCTTCTGGCAGCAGCCTGATGACAACACCAATGCTTTTGCAACATAAAAATCTAATTTAAACTTGGACACACTCTTAGGACGAGATTACAGGCTTTGTTTGAAACACACTGATTTCTGTTGCTTCTCCATCCACGTATCTGTTTTTAAATAACAAAACAGAAAAAAAAAATAATCATGTGCTGCCATGAGGGGAGAAGAAAATAAACAGAGCAGGAAAAAAAAGTTGATTAGGAATGCAAAACACAGGCTTCTACAAAGAGATACAATTAGGAGAACAGATGATGCAGCTCTCGGAGGCTTGGCAGCAGGTAACAACTTATTACATGGGGAGACTGAGGTTGGACTTTTAAGGGTCACAAAGAAAAAATCCTTTAAAGGACACGACGTGGGGAAGTTGTTAATTCCCAGACTGATAAACTGAAGACACACACACACAGAGATTGATTTTTTACAACTTCCTGAGATTGTGCAGGAATTAACATGAAGCCAGTGATAATAAAGATCTCCCCACAGCCTCCTGCCTGCCTTTCCCCAACTTCAGAGCTCTGTACATGGTGTGTTCTTGTTAGTTTGGTGGGGTTGTTTTTTTCTTTTCTGGGAGAAACAACTTGGATTTTCCTTACCAGAAGGATCAACTGTACGTGCACTTTTTTACATATTGACTTCCCTTCTTTGCTTTCAACTTAATCAGTTGCAGACTTAAACAATTTCGTTTTTCTGCAGAGTGGCTTAATCACAGTGCTCACCACATTTTCCCCCCATGAAATTTTTTCTTTTTTTTTTTTTCCCTCCCTTTTTTCTCTCATGCTCTTTAACCATCTTCTCTGTGCATTAATTCCAAAGACCACAACGAGACACAAGATTATGGAAACACGAAATGTCTGAAGATAAACTCCCCCATCAGGAAGAATATCAGATGGCATCTTTATGATCACAGAAGACGATACTAAAATTTTATGTAAATTTTTCCTTTTTTTTGAACGTTTTTGTGGTATTTTCCAAAATGTGAGCAAGGCACTTGTGGCATTGAAGAATATTAAAGCAGCTGAAATAGTAAAAGAGAGGTTCTAGCACAGTTTTTTTATACAAATACCCTCCTCCCCACCCTGTCGTGCTGTTAAGAGTAATAAACAATATTTAATTATTTTACAGAAATTCCAAGTGTAAGGAGGACTCTGGCCTGCCAACACAACAACTTTTCATCCCACAGGAACATAAAATGGGAACCAAAACTCCCAAAAACTACCTTTGAATAATGTTAACGACTATAAATTTCATTGATGTTGTGGGTTTTAGGGTTGAAGCTCTCATTAAAGCATCCTGCTGTGTTACAGTATTGCAGAGGCATTAGCACAGCCAGCAGTGCATTCCAGATGTTAAACTACCTGGGCACAAGAGTTATGGGCAGATTTCAACCTTCTCCTTTAAGTTCTTTGCCTGAAAATCTCACTCTCAAGGAGGTTGTTTAGAGAGTATTGTAAAAGCAACACAAAAAAACTCAAACAAAGAAATAAAAACCCAAAACCCCAAAGAAAAACAAACAAAAAACCCAAAGCCCATACACCAAAACCCTTTGAATTTTAGGCAAATCAAAAAATTCCAAAATTATTTAGGTTGGTGGGCCACAGTTAGAGGAGAAGACACCATGAATGAGAGTGGGTTTGGATTAGAAACTGGGAGAAAAATCTTTCCCTGTGAGGGTGGGGAGGAAGAGAATTCCCAGAAAAGCTGTGGCTGCCCCTGGATCCTTGAAGTGCCCAAGGCCAGGTTAGAGCAGCCTGGGATAGTGGAAGGTGTCCCTATCCATGGCAAGGGGTGGAATTGGACAATCTTTAATGTCCCTTCCAACCCAACCCATTCTATGATTCTATCAAAGATCAAATAAATGTTCATTGTTATTGAACATTTACTGAACCCCAAAGCAGCAGTTTCTGTGAGCGACACCACGTTGGGAGTCTGGTAAAAGCCACCAAATCAGGAAACTGATGGAAATTGAGCCTTGAGGATGAACAAACCCTGGATTCAGCTTATTCAGGCACCTGCCAGATGGGATCTTATGGGAGCTCCAAAGATCTTGGTCTTTCCAAACTCCCCCCCACACATAAAACAACCTTGCCACAATCCTGGGGAAAATAAAGACATGAACAGAGTCTGCTTTGGCTAAAAAGAGAATCCAAGAGTGTTAAAATTTTACAAAAAAAAAAAAAAAAAAATGGAAGCAAGGAGGGACACTACAAAGGAGAAATGCAGAAATAATTGTCCAGAGAATAGAAAGCTCAGTTATGGTAGAGATTGGCAATGATCTCTACTAGCAAGAAATGACAACAGACCAGAAGAAAAATGTTCTTTCTACAGAATAAAAATGACAAGAACTTTTACTGGAATGTGATTAAAAAAAAAAAAAAAAAAAGAAGGAAAATGTGGGCTCACAGCTGACTGAGGCTAAATCACAGTGCATGCACCTAAGGCTGAGCTACTCAAGAAATTCTTTTTTTTGCCCAGGTCTTCACCAACAAAGTCCTCCAGTGTTGGAACCCTGAAGGATGAGAATTTCAGGCTTTCTGTGTTAAGAAGTGCTGACCCTCAAGCAAGCACCACATTTGACCTGAGGATGTGGAACAGGCTCCTGAGATTGAGTGACAGCACTGGGGTTGTGGGGGTGTGGTTTTAATAATATTGTGTGATCTCACAGGGTGAAAAACTTAGATTTAAGAATTTAGTATATAGTAATACATGTGAGTCAAGATGGAAGATTTAAGGTGTTGCCTAGGTCCTTCTTCTTCATCTTCTTCCTTTTTCATGGATTTGGGTGGTTTTCTGTAATTGGGTGAAGAAGGTCCACACTGTGGGCCTTGGGTGGTCATTACTGGGTCAGAACTATAAATAATACAGGTGTCACCTCATTATTGCTTAATGAGCACTTAAATAACCTTGGAAAGAGTTAGAAGACTCCATTTTACCTCATTTCTCTAACCTGCTAGTTAGAGCTCATGGCTTGTAAGTCTGTAAATAGGTAAGAAATAATAAACATCCAAGTCCAAACACGAAATCTACACTTCCCATGTGTTAATCCTGACCTTGGCAAGGAGAAAAAGAAGCCAGAACCTTCACACTCCAGGACTTTACACAGAGTTCAGGGAGAAGAGGAAAGACCAAGAGTAGAGAAGAATTGATATCATGAATCTCTTGAGAAATCTTTGCTCAGTCGAGTCACAGAATCACAGAATGTGTAGGTTGGAAGAGACCTTCAAGATCATCGAGTCCAACCCAGCCCTGACACCTCAACTGGGTCATGGCATCGAGTGCCACATCCAGTTTCCTTTTAAACACATCCAGGGATGGTGACTCCACCACCTCCCCAGGCAGACAATTCCAGTATTTAATCACTCTTTATGTGAAAAACTTCTTCCTGATGTCCAATATATCCAACAGTCAGTAAGAGCAGATGGGAGGGAGCTGAGAGTGCTGAGGGCACATCCAGGTCTCCCATCCTCACAGCCAAGGACATCAGGGTAAGTCTCAGATGAAGAAAACATCTCCAAGCTCTTCCTTCAAGCTTCCCTGTATCCGAGCTAAGCCATTGAGCAGAAAGTGTCTGGATTTTGGGATTGAAGAAACTGGTTTTTATTCCAGCTGTTGGGTTGGACACAACTGCATATCCTCAGGGGTTTGTCCAGGACTTGTCCTATTTAATATCTCTATATCCTTAATAAGAGAAGAAGGAAAGGAAAGAATCCAGGAGGAAATGGCACATTCATCCATAACACTGAACTGTGGGGACAACTGAACACTGGAATAGGATGTGGAGTTTTTCCAGATCTGACTGGAAAAAGCCCTGAGCAAGCTGGTCAGAATTCAGTGTTGACCTTGCTTAAAAGGAGGAGGTTGGACTAGAGACCTTCAGGGATTCTGAGTGATTCTTGACTCCAGAAAACATCCAGAAACTCAGCATCTCTGGTGTTTCCAGTAGACATTTAGGTTTGGTTGAAATCAGTCAGAAATTAGAAATTGTAGCTATTAAATCAGAGATTTATCCCCAGTGGTGTTCACTGGAATCCCATCACCCAGGCAGGATCCTAAAGCCATTTGTACACTCTCTTACAAGCCCAAATGTTCCCATTTCTCCCTCTCCCACTTTCCATGAGGCATTTTACACACAACCAGGTGCTCCCAGAAGATTGACAACCCCCCTCCCCAGGTGAGACAAGGAGAACACCTCAGCTGTTAATCCACCTCAGGCTGATTTAAATGACAGAAATCTCACTTCAAACTAAATCCAGCAAGAAAAAAAAAAACCATTTACCAGAATATCCTTGTGTGACATGAATGCACTCTTCTGTTCTAATGCAAAAAATTCATCTCTCCTTTCACTTTCTGGTGAGTTTTTCCCCACAGCAAAGTTAGCACAGAAAAGGGCTATTTAATGTCAAATTCTCCTTGAACTCCTCGGATACACCAAAGTCCTGCACCAGTGAGAAAAAGCATTAAAGGGATTACAATATCCCAGCCATGGGGAAAAGCTAAAAAAGCAACTGCAACCTCGCACAGCTGGTTCCTTGTTACCTCCAGAAACGCCACAAAAAGAAGATTGTCCTGAACTAGACACGACATTTCCAGCAAGGAATATTCTCCTGGATCAATGACGTGGGTTGGGAGCTCACAGATCCTTTGGGCTGGGTGAGTAAATCCTCGAGCAGGGCAATAATAACAATTCAGTTCCAGGAGAAATGCAGGACTGGGAGGAGGGCTGGGAGCAGGTCAAAGCCACCTGAGCTGCTTTTCAGCCGCCTCAAAGCTCTCCATAAATGAAAACTGCTGTTGGCAACAGCAAAAGATGCCAGGGGAAGAGAAGGGAAGAGTAAATCACCTTTTTCTTACCACCCATGTGCTCATGCTTGATTTAAATCATGGTATTATGGCTTGGGAATGGTTCATGGTGGGATTGCTTTGAAAATCAAGACCTGCTGCACAGAACTCTGCCATGAAATCTTCTTTTTTATTTTTCCCTGCTCACTGTATTTTTCTCACCCCTCTATTTTTATATCTGATATTTTATAATTAGTCCTTTGTCTGCTCATAGGCTTTTCCTCTTGCAAAAGAGAAAGGAGAAGAGAATTTTTGAACACAGCACCATGCAGGCAGAGGTGTCAGGAAACGTACCCAAACAAGAAAGGACTCCAAAAAATCAGTTTGCCAACAAAATGCCAGTAAAATTTGAAACCTGGGTTCAGACACACTGGTCATGTTCCAAAACTGCAAACTTAAAGAACTTCTTTATTCAGTAGATCAGCTTCTCTGTGAATATCATCAAGACCACAAAGTTACAGTAAAGGAGGGCGTTTCCAGGGGAGATGTGAGGAGACTTTAGGAGTTTGTTTCAATTTCTAATTTGAAAAGCAAAAACTTGTCCTGTTTTGAACGATTTGTTTCATTTTTTCCCATCTAGCAAGTCATCTTTTCAATCCATAACCTTTCTTGACTTGAAAAAGCTACCTGAAGCCAAAAGCGAACATGGGACAGATTTCATTTGGAAACAGAACTCCAGTGCCAAGATTTAAGAAACAGAAGATTTACCAGAATGCAGTGAAATGTGTATTTATCATAACATGGTAAAAGTAGAATCTTCAGGCTAGGATAAAAATTATAAACATATTGATCAAAGCCAGATCCGGCCCTTCTTGTCTGGATAAAAAAAACCTCATGGATGCAGGAGGAATTGGGAACATCCTGAGCACTTCAGGCTGTGCTGATGCCACTCTGAGCTGTGATTCCACCCCAGCTCAGTGGGGTCCCAGGGGTGGGGACTGGGTTCTGTGAACCTCAAAATGTTCCACAAAACCAAGTGTGAGGTCCTGACCCTGGGATGGGGCAAACCCTGGGATCAGTCCAGGCTGGGAGGAGCAGATGGAGAAGCTCTGGGAGAAGGATTTGGGGGGTGAGAGATGGAGCTGCCCCAGCCCTGAACCCCACAGTGAGGAGGGGATTGTTCCCCTGTGCCCCCCCAGGTGAGGCCCCACCTGCAGAGCTGCCCCAGCCCTGGGGCCCAGCACAGGGAGGACGTGGAGCTCAAGGAGAGAGCCCAGAGGAGACTCCAGGATGAGCAGAGGGATGGAGCAGCTCTGCTGGGAGGAAAGGCTGGCACAGCTGGGATTGTTCAGCCTGGACAGGAGAAGCTTTGGGCTGAGCTCAGGGTGGCCTTGCAGGGCCTGAAGGAGCCCCAGGAAACCTGGAGAGAGACAATTCCCAAGGGCCAAAGGGACAGGACACAGGGAATGGCTTCACACTGAGAAATGACAAGTTTAGGTGGGATGTTGGGGAAAACGCCTTCCCTGGGAGGGTGGGGAGGGGCTGGGATGGAATTCCCAGATTTGCTGTGGCTGCCCCTGGATCCCTGGCAGTGCCCAAGGCCAGGTTGGACATTGGGGACAGTGGAAGGTGTCCCTGCCATGGCTGGAATTGGATGATTTTTAAGGTCCCTCCCAGCCCAAGCCATTCCATCATTCTGTAATATTTTAAGAATGCTCAAATTTAGTCACTTTCAGAGGAAAACCTCAGATCGAGCCCCTGCAGAAAAGCAAGAAACATTTCAGCAAAATGGCAAATCCATTTTAAGTCAGCACTGGATTCACTAATTCACATTGTGAGGCATCACAAACACGAGGATCTCAAAAATAATCAATTGTGAAGGTGAATTTGTACAATATTCCTTAGCTCCTTATACAATATTCCTTATACAACATTCTGAGATCCAAAAGCCAAGTGAGAACTTTGTGCACACACAGCGATTTCAATGGGATATTCTGGCCAGTTTCTCTAGTTTGGGTGATTACATTTCCTTATGACAATTTCTCTGCAATTTACCAAGACATCATTTCATTTCCTGCCTTAAATCACAGAGGGTGTTAAACAAGTTGCCATGTTTGACCAGAGAAGTGATGAAGTTATTCCCAAACAGCCGCTCCAATGGGGTTAATGCAGAACAAAAAACACTGGATTTATCACAAAATTAAAATGGAATAAATAGTTTTAATTTCTAATTTTTCATTTTAATTTTTTTAATTTCTGATTTTTAATTTTAATAATTAAACGAGCGCAATGAAGAATTGTGTGAGGTGCCCCTCCCAGGATCCTTCCTTGCAAAGTGGGAAAAAGTTAAAGCAGTTCAACATAAAAAAAAAATCCCATTCTTTGTAAAGGAACTGTGAAAGACCTAAAAAAAATTAGTGATAACAATTATTTTCCTTATTTAAATTTTTATTTTTTTCCTTTATCTTAATATTATTAAAAGTTTCATCTTTACTTAAAATCACAGAAGTAATTTATACTTGGGAGAACCCTCCAAAACCTTTGATTTTTTTTTCCCCCACAATTTGCTTTAATTTCTTCTATTTGATTTTTAAATTTCTTTTATTTTCTGTCTGCAACATCCATTGTGCTGAAAATTTAGGTTCTGGTGACTGATGTAAACATAAGGATGCAGAAAATTCCCAGTTTTCTTAATCCAATGCTAACTGAAAATTAATTTTAATTATTCTCCACTTTCTGAAGACACACACAACAGTTTTCCTACACTAAAACAAGAGGAAACGTTTTCACACTGACGTTTCTTGTGTTTAACCCCCTTTCTGAAAAAATATATTTAATGCAAATAAATAAATTTAATTTGAATTAACTAAAATTTCCGGATAATTTCTCCATTACCTCAGTTTTCCTTGGTCAAAAGCACCTGAGCCTCAATTTCCCAATTCTCATCTCTCACCATTTAACTGAAAAATAGACACAGAAAGTTTTGAAAGTTCTAAATGCTGGTGCATATTGTGATTTTTGGGACACGTGTGGTACAAACATCATCATGAAGGTAGTTATTGGACACATTACTCTGCATTCAATTAAATTTTCCTAATTTTTCCCTACTGTGGCTTCATAAATTGGCAGGTAAAGCACAATTATTTCACTTGTGTGGCTTTTTTTCCATTAAGAATGGTGATACATGAAATCTTCGGGGGGAAAAACTAAATTATTAACATTTTGCTGTGCAAAAGCAATCAAAACACCCCGGTCCTTCCATGTCAACGAACCCAGAATTTAATCAAAAAACTCCCACAGATAAAAATATCAGGTTTTTAATCCTTCTGTAATAAAAAAGGGAGAGGTGGAGGACAGGGAAATTTATAACATAAATAATGTAAATATAAATTGTAATGGAAGAGATTAAGGAAAAGTTTAATGCAAACTTTGGAGGGAAAAAAGGTATTTTTTTGTTCCAAATCGTTTCAGTGAGAGCTGGTTTTAAAATAAAATTCTTAGGAAATGGCAACTGAGCTCTAAAATTGCAGCCATCACTTGAAATCACTTGTTCAGCAAGTAAAGAATATTATTTTTAGAATATTATTTATTTAAATATTATTTTTAAAAATAATTTTAAAATATTTTTAAATAAATAAAAATATTTTGAATTAATTTTAGGTTTTTTAAAGGTATTGTTGGACCCAATGGGATGTTTCAAAGGAAATAATTTCTCAAAGGAAAGAAAGATTGAGAAAAGCTGAGAGGAGGAATTAATTTCTCTGCAAAAAAGTAATTTTTCCCTTAAAACACATTAAGTGAACATTATACACAACACCCCTAAATAAATTTCCTCCTGAAGAAGGAACAGAGGATCCTCCAGTTGGGTTTTTTCCCCATTTCAAGTCTCAAACCGCGTTACGAGATAACGACCCGCAAAAATTTATCGCTTTTCTCACGGCGAGTTAAAGGAGGCAATAAACACAATAACTGAGCTCAGCTGGCTCTGGGGTTCAGAGATTTGATCATGAAAACACAAAAAAAAAAAAAAAAAAAAAAGCATCAGTTTCACCCCCCCCTCTCAAGGCCAAGAGAAACCACAAGATTTCTAAATTCAGTATTAAAAACCTTTTCTCGCGCAGGAGCCAACACTCCGAAAGCATCTGAACCAAGAACAGGAAAGTTCTGTTCTCCCAAATATGTTGCTAAAATATTTTGAAAACCCCCTCTGCTGTTTGGGCTGTGCCAGCTTCCAAGGCAAAACTCCCAATAGTTCATTTCATGGGTGATTAAGAACGGATTTCAAAAGGAGGGAAGTTGCTTTTCTGCTGGCCGCAGCATCCTCGGCAGGCTCCAGGAACAGCCAGGAAAATAATGTGGATTTTAAACCACAGGCTCATCTAAAATACAGCTGATACTCAAAGCACCAAACAGGGGATTTTAGGGTGGGAAAAAAAAAAAAAAAAAAAGGGCATAAAAGTCCCCAGGTAAAATTAATTTCAATTCAAAAGAAAAGCTGCAAGTTTCTACTTCTGAGAGGTTAAAATACGCCCAGAAACAAGAAAATATTGTACAAATAAAATGTTGTACAAATAAAATATGTACAAATAAAATATGTACAAATCATTCTTATCCTGAGAGGTGGGAGATGAGTCACCACAGAACCACAGAAGGTTTGGGTTGGAAGGCGAATTTATATCTTGAATTTTGGCATCTTGACACTTTTCTGTTCCATGACATCTGCACGTAGCAGAGGATGAAACCTGGACATCCCAAAGAGAATAAAAGACAAAAAAAAAAAAGTCTTTGATTTTTGCATTATCTTACCAAACACAGGAATTGCTTCCAAATACTGACTAAAAGTGTGTCAAATTCTAATTCTCTATCACTAGAAACCATTTTTAGGTTTAGGAAAGGCTGAAAAAATTGGGATTGTTGGAGAGGAGAAGGTTTGGGGTGAACTCAGTGTGGCTTTGTAGGGCCTGAAGGATCCAACAAGAAACACGGAGAGAGACAATTCCCAAGGGATGGAGTGACAGGACAAAGGGGAATCAACGCTCATGGAGTAATAATTGAAATCAGAAATTAATTTCTGAACCACCTGGCTGATTTCTGGGTCCTCCTTCACCTATTTTTTTTTTTTGTGCATTACTCAGCTGTAAAGCAAAAGGAAAATACAGCCTCAGAAAATAAACTTTCTCATTCAGTTTTGCCACCACATTTCTTAAAAAACCAGGTGTTGTGAGGTGGTATTTTGTTTAAAATGAAAAAAAGTGAGGTTTTATCAAGGGTTAGGGTATTATGCAGCAAAGAATTCCTGTGGCTGGAGAAGGAGAAAAACGTGGAGGAATGATTTAAATGGGAAATTACAGACACAGATACACAAAACTGCTGGGAAACAGAAATTAATAAAAGGAATAAAAATACATGGAATAAAAGAAAAATCAGCAGTTATTCACATTTGTGTGAAGTAAAAAATCCATTAAATCAAAAATCAAAAAAATTCTATAAAAATCCCCATTTTGCTGGGGCTCCAGCAAAAATGAGCCCCAGCTGCACAGAGAAAGCTGAAATCCCAAAATCAGGTTGGTTCTGACAGGGACAGCCCAAGTCTGACACAATTTTACACCACAGAGTCCTGGAAGGATCCTCTGCCCTACTCAGAAAAACTCACCATGATGGAGAAACAACAGCTCACTTAAGCAAAATTCCTTTTTCTAGTAATTTTTAAAGGCAAAATTTAAAGGCATCTGCGTTTCTGGGTTGAAATGTTGTCCCATTCCCACCGAAAATTGGGAAATACTCATTTATTTTCCTCCTGCACCATGCCTTGAGTTTCTTTACACTGTTCTTGTGTTCTTCTGATGAAAGAAACACAATTAATTCTTTGCTCTCCCCCTCTCCCCATAAGGAATCATGTTTCCTACACCCTGAGCCATTCCCTCTCCCTGCTTTGTATCGTGCCCAGAAAATCCACTTTTTGATACCTCCTGCTGAAAACTGGGCCAGTAACTCCAGTTAAACCCTCTCAGTGTTGAGTAGAACTGCAAGGATTACTTTGACATTTTTAGCACATTTTTAAGCACTTTTTGTATGAATTTCAGTGCCAGTCCTCACCTCTGTTACAACAGGAATTTATTTTTTAACACACATTGAATTGCTCACTCAAACTTCCAGAACCTCTCGTGAGAACTGATATTCAGCCACTCTCACTCTCCATTTAATGATTTGCATCTATCTAATTATTGGAGGCCACACTTTGATTTATCAAGATTTGAGTTTTAAACCCACTTTTTCACATCCTTATGGATTTTCTTGAAAAAGAGGAGTTTTTGATAAGGAAACTTTCAATTCTGTCATTCAAATTATTACTGGAAATGACTGAAGCTGTGGCAGATTTGAAGCCTCAGCAGCCTGGCCTAGGAAGAGATCTTAGATTTTAGATTTTAGATTTAAGAATGGCATTGATACCCTTCCAGCTGTGACATGGAGGAGTTGAGCATCTAAAAGAGGAAAAAAAATCACTGAAGAAAAAAAAAAAATATCATCTTTCCTTTTCTCCACTAAGAGAATTTTAACAAGCAACTCTTCACAGAATTAATAAAGTTGCAGTTGTAAATGTCAACTGTTTGCAGCTGTCTGTCTCCTCCACCTTGCACAATATATTTAACATTGAATATAACTGAGAAGGAAAAAGGGGAGTAAATACTTTTCCCTTCACATATTTTTTTTAAAATGTCTTTTTTCTACAAGTACTCCATAAATAATTTCGACTTTTCAACCAGAAACATCAGACTAACCTGAGAGAACACTGTACTCCTATATCCACCCAGAATAAACCAAATAAAATTGATTTTCCTATCACTCTCTGTTTTATGGGATAACCTCTCCATTGCAGCAAATAAAAACTCCTCATGTTCCCTTTTTATCATTCTGTCCAACATCCAGAGTCATCCTGCCCCTGGAGGGCTTTTCCTCATTCACAACTTGTAAACTCTGGGTCAGGGACCTCTTCATTCTGTGTCTGGAACTCCTGGTGGCATCACTGAGGTGGCCCAAACGATGCAACAAAAGGAATTCCAAGGCCAAGAACAGGTGAAATAAAACAATCACACAGCAGATCTTCCATCTTTGCAGTCCCTCCATCCATCAGGGGAAAACTGTTCTCTCCTGCACACAAAATTCCCACCAATATTGGCACAATCCCAGAATCGTCAAGGCTGGAAGAGCCCTCCAGGATCAGCCAGTGCCACCCCAGTGCCACCAGCAGCAGCCCAAAGCCTGTCCCCAAGGGCCACCTCCAGCCTGTCACTCCAAAGCTCAGCTGAACTTCATCTCAGCCCTTTGGCTTTGGAGGAAGCTGAGCTTTGGATGGGAGGGACCATCCTGGAGACTCCTGACAGCCCTCAAGGGGCTGAGGCTGGGAGCAGATGAATTGGGAGTTGTGGCCCCCTGAAGATTTGGTGGATGTGCAGGTGCCTTTGGCTTTGATTCCATGGAATGGCCAAGGTGGGAAGAGCCCCTGTGGTGCAGGCACAGGCTCTTGGTGCTCACTGGAGTGGCCTCTGTGTCCCCAAAGTCTTCATGGCACCCTCTGCCACTCCTGCCCTGCCTGGCTGGGGTGTTGGCATCCATCTGTCCTGTCCCTGTGTCCCCTGTCACCACCTGTGGGGTTCTGTCCCCATCCATGAGTCTCTAGGGCTGTTCCTCCTCATGTGGATTCATGTCCTCACCAGTGCACACGACCATGTTGGGTCCCTGTCAATGCTTAATACTTAATATTTAATAATAATGCAACCACATTAATTATAATTAATTATACCTCAGTAGAATTAACTATAATTAATTAATTATATTTATATAACTAATATATAAATTATACAATATATTATTATTGTTGTTATTTATCATTAGTAATTATTATTATACTTCATTATAAAAGAAATACATTTATAACATAAAATATAAAAAATAAAATGTAACAAATATGATCACTATATAATATTCATATACCATATTATAATATTAATATATAAGATATAAAACAATATACTATATATTAATAAATTAATAATATTAATATCAATATATTGATAATACACCCTATATTATTAATAATGTATTGTAATATTAATATTTATATTATATTATGTATCGATGTTAATGTTCTATTCTTGATAATATTAATATTGTTATGATAGTGTAGTAAGAATAATACATAATTATATTATGTATTATACATAATACAATATATTATGTATTATATTAATGTAATAATAGAATATATTATTATAATAATGTATTACTAATACTTAAGTATCATTAAGACTTAATTAATGTCCTCATCCCCAGGTGTCCCTGTCCTTGTGTCCCCATCCTGTGTCTCCTCCTGTCCCTGTTCCCTGCAGGCAGAGCCCCTCACTGCCCCTCCTGGCAGGGACTTGTGCAGAGCCACAAGGTCCCCCCTGAGCCTCCTTTTCTCCAGGCTCAGCCCCTTCCCAGCTCCCTCAGCTGCTCATCCCAGTGATGCCTCAAGTTTTATCTTTGCTGTATTTTCACATTCTGTGGTGGCCAGGGGAGCAGCTCTGAGCTCAGAGTCAGTGTCACTCAGCTCTGCACACAGCAGGGACACAAAACAAATCCTTTTCCTGCTGCACACCAAGGACAACTGGGACAAGTGTTCAGGCCCAAAAGCACAACCAAGGCTGGGCTGAGGAGAGAAAACAAGAAGGATGGGACTGCACCACCTGGGGCTGGAATTGGACAACTAAACCCCAATGTGCAAATGGACCAAAACTTACAAAAGTGTGAGACCTCCTGACCAGGTGTCCATTTTATGACCATTTTGGGTCCACCTTGGGTGTAGCCCTGGCCAGGCTCTTGTCCTGCCCAAAGCGTATCCTGGAGGCCTTTCAATAAATCTCTACTTTATTCTCCAGCTCTGTCCAGTCTCTGTTCCAGCTCAGCCTTCCCAAGGCATCACTAGGATTTATTTTCCAGCCCCATTCCCTTCTCCACATACAGAACAGACACCAAGAACTGATTTTTAAGACCAATAAATGAATTTTGCATCACCCAGTCCATGGGTTCTTGTGATGAACAGGTACAAGAGAGACAACTGAGGGCAAGAATTGGCACCTCCATCCCCAAATCAAACACAGCCAGAATCAATTAAACCTCTGCCAGTTTGAGAACTTCCCTCTCCAGTGGGGATTTTCCTCCTGCAGATGCTGAAAGCTCAGACACCAAGTGGCACAAGCCAAGTGCAATAAAAGGAGGGGAACCCTCATCCTGGAAATCCACATTTCTAGGCTGACACTACCTGGAGATCCTCAGTGCTTCAGCAACAACCAAAGACAAAAATCTCATTTTTTTAATCAACCAAAACCTTCAACTGAATGGTTGGATATTGTCAACTTACATTTGCTTATTCCCTACCAGTGTATTCCCATTTTAAAATAAATCATGTATTTCACTGTCCATTTTTAAAAGCTGCTATAGAATCTTTTTAGTAGTAGTAAAAAAAAAAATCTTCCCTCAAATTACATATTCCAAGGGGTAAAATTTATATTCCAACTTCTATATAATATTATTATTCCAATTTATTATTTTTCCAACCTACATATAATACTCCAATTTATGTTATTAGATTCCAGCATCACATAAGGCGAGGTGGCTTCCAAAATCATGAAATGCACTGTCAAGTTCTCAATTGGAAATGCTATTTTTAAACCCCACTGTCAAAAAAATTTCCTGGAAGTCAACGTAAAATACATCTTGGATTATTTATCACACTCTATCTCTCCCTTGGACATGAACATTTATTTTTGTTATTGAAGAGTTCCTCTAATTGAATTTCCTTGTATTCATTAGCTTTTAGGATACTTCCAGAAAGAAAACATGACTGGATTTGAGAAAGGAGATCATAAAATATAAGATGTGACAGCAGAAAAATTCTTTATTTCCCTGTTCATAAAGCAAAATAAATTTTCTTTCCAGGTAGAACAGACACTGAGAAGAGTATTCAAGCCCAAGTCGTGTCTGTAATATTGAACTCACAAAAATTAACTCACTCAGGCTATAAATAAATATTTGCAGTCAAAATTAAGCCACTCCCACATCAATAAAATCCCTAAAGCCTTTTCTAGTGGAAAAAATTTGATAATTCAGTTTAACACTGCAAACTGCAGGACTTGAAAGTTGTTATATTATTAAAATATTGTAATATTATAAAGTTGCTGCATGGCTGACCAACATCCCTGGACTTTATTTGAATGGGTTTGGTGTTTTTAGCTCAGTGAAAACATTATCTGAAGGAACTTTGCCATGAGGCCTCACGAAATGCAGCTGTTCCAGGGCTGCCCTTTTCCCAGAAAAATTGGGATTAAGTTTCTGGTGCTGCACAAGCTCTGAAGTCCTGGCAGAGCATTCCTGAATCTCAGGGCTGGGGCTGGGATTATCCCATCAGGATGGCACGACCATGGCAGAGTTCAACATCACTTACATAAACAGAGAAAATTAAATAAAAAAAAATCAAAAAACAACCCCCCCCAAAAAAAACCCCCAAAATCAAAACAAAACAAAAAACTCAAACCAAACCAAAACAAAAACCCCACAAAAAAACCCAAAAAAACAAAATAAAAAAGATACCAACCAACAACAACAACAAAAAAAAACCACAAAAAAACCTCACAAACATTTAATTATTTATTATTTCAATCACAATAAAAAAACCCAGGAAACTGAATAAAATCTCAGTACGAGTTTGCATTTATTAGAAAAATGTCACTCAAAGTACGGAGGGAATAACAAAAAATTTGCATCCAAGTTCCCTCTTTTTAGTAGTTTTGAATCTGCCCCTGGATCCCTGGCAGTGCCCAAGGCCAGGTTGGACATTGGGGACAGTGGGAGGTGTCCCTGCCATGGCAGGGGTGACACCGGATGGGATTTAAGGTCCCTTCCAACCCAAACCATTCTGGGATTCCATGATTCAAACCTACATGCAAGGAATTGTTCAACCTCTGGTTTCAATCTACTGCTCTTAGATAAAACTCATTTGATTTAAAAAGTCACTTTTTGCTGTTCAGCCCTTTGACTGAATGTAGATCTTCCCATACGCAATTTTTCCTGGCTGCCTTTGGAGGATCCAAAGCAAACCCCATAATTTTGGAGGTTTTTTTCACCCCTTTTAGTGTGAGGAAACTTTTCATTACTATTTATATATCCAGTGTTCCTAAGGGATCTTGGAAAGCTGAATGGTAACTATTGGCAAAGCACTTCAAACTCCACACAGGGAAGATGCCATAAAAGTGGAAAAAATAATGGATTTATGGAATGGGATGGGTTGGAAGAGACCTTAAAGCTCATCCAGTTCCACCCCTGCCATGGCAGGGACACCTCGCACTGTCCCCAATGTCCAACCTGGCCTTGGGCACTGCCAGGGATCCAGGGGCAGCCACAGCAAATCTGGGAATTCCATCCCAGCCCCTCCCAGGGAACAATTCCTGCCCAATATCCCACCTAACCCTGCCCTCCATCAGTTCAAAGCCATTCCCTGTGTGTCCTGTCACTCCACTCCTTTTAAATTGTCTCTCTCCAGCTTTCTTGGAGCCCCTTTAGGTCCTGGAATAATAATAATAGTTATTATTATTATTATTATTGTTATTATTATTATTATTATTATATTTCTAATCCCATAGATGATACGGATCAGCAACAAATATTTCTAAAAATCTGGGAGAACAGCAGGATGATCTGAGTTGTACCAACCACGTTTATCCCACACTCAGGGGCTGGGGGAGGAAACACTGGGGTGCCAGAGAACCAAACCAAGCAGTGGATGTGCAAATGACTGCAAAATTAATACAGGAAGAGGTTTTATGGCAAACCTCTCATTCTCCCACAACCACAGGCATCAAGTGCCTATCCACAAACTCATCTCCTGCTCCATGTGGAAAGTGCTGTTGGAATAAAATCAGAAATTACAGTGTCTAGGCCTTTATTCTAGGCAAAAAGAATTCAGCAAAAATTTCATTTTTCACCCATGGCCAACTGGGTGAAAATTAATATTTCACTGAAATATTAATATACACATATTCAGTGAAATTAATATTTCACTGCTCATACGACATTGGAATAAAATGGCAGCATTTGTTATCCCCAGAATCCAAGGAAAAGGACACAGGAAGTTTTTGGGAGTTCTTGGACTCCTGGGAGTGATGTCCACACAACATCCAGACCTCACATCCAAGAGTGATTCCAGCAAAACACCTTCAGCTAAAATACACATTTAATAATATACAGGCACAAAATAAATGACTGGCTTTGTTGTGCCTTCCCACCCTTAAATGGGAATTGGGTAATAAAATATTCAATAATTTCCTTCACGCTGAAAAACCCAAGCAGGGACCTTCCAGGGCATTTTCTCCTCTCTAAAACCTGCTGCTCATCAAATCAAGTTTCAAAAGAATTATTTTGACTTCTCCTGCTCGTGGTGACGCAAACGAGACCGAGGCCATCTGCAGCCACCCAAGATATTTCCAAGTGCATTCCAAGACACACAACCCAACCCCAACGTGCTGATGAAAAAAACATGTGCAGCCACTGCAGAAAAAAAAAAAAAATTGCTCAAATCTCCCTCCAGCCTGGGAAATTACACAGGGAACTGAACAGAGGATTTATCTCTGTGCAGAGCTCTAAGATATATATTTATACCTCAAAGTATTTTTTTTTTTTTTTCTGAGTGTGATACGGTGTGAAATATTCCTTGAAGCTTGTTCAGGGAACTGCAATAGACAGATTATTCTATTTTTATTCGATGAAATAATTGATGGCTGGTGTTACAGGACAGTGGTGCCACGTTCCTGGCTAAATTCCAGCTGTGCTGTTCCTTTCTGCCTCGCTAAAATTGCAGTGTGGTGGCATTTTAGTCGTGGCAATGGGCATGTGCCACCCTGAACTTTTGCCTGGATATATTTATATTTAAAGAGTATTCTCATTCATTTTAAATGTTGTAGAATCTAACTTTATTTCAGAGAATAAATCAAGTAATTTGCACCCGAATTTTTAAAGGCACGTATTACTCCAAAGATTAACTTTTTCTGAAAGTCTTCAAAGCTTAAAAGGACTTTCCAAGACCTTGAGACCAAAAGTGGTCAAAACTTCAATACAAATCCAGTCACAAAATATTACAAGCAAATTTAATATATATTTTATTTTATATCATAAAAGGCATTTTACTGATGATTCTTCTCCTTCTCCTTCCTTTTTTTTTGGTAAGAAGTTGACCAATACAATATTTACCATCTTCTTCCTGCCATATCCCATTAAATCTGGATTTCAGTTTTTAGGCTTGGCATCTGAAATCCTCTAATTTACAAGGAATTATTATCCTATTCTAATTATGATCCTAATTCTAACCTGGCCTTTAAAAAACTGACAATTAGGAAAAGAGAGTGAACAAAATGAACACATAAGGGCTTAAAGATTTACAAAGTTTCTCAGTTCAGCAGTGAAATAATTTATTTTCAGTTCCACCTGCACCTCCCAATCCTTGTCTTTCAGAATCTGAACTGATCAAGAGATACTGTTAGACAAAATGATAATTTTAAGGGCACAAGGATCTAAAAATTTTGCTGAAGAAGAAATCCTGAGTAACGTGTCCTGGTCTGCTTTAAATCTACTTATTCACACAAATCATAGAAAAGTGAAAAGAAAAATCCTGTGATTCTCTTCAATCTTGTGATGAAATCAATAGAAAAATTAATGGATTCGATCCTACCCCCAAAATTAAAAATTAAGGAAATAGAAAAATTAATGGATTTGATCCTACCTACAAAATTAAAAATTAAAAGTCACATTTTTCCAAATATATTTCAAATAAAAATGAAATTTTTAGATGGTAAAAATGAGATACTTTTCAATGTAAAACTGGCAATTATGATGTGGCCTCAGCCTTTTTTTTTTTTTCCCTTTTTATTGGTAATGAGCATTCATCCATCACATGTCAGTTTTCAGTTTTTAAACACTAAGATGGAAAATAAATGAATGAACAAAAAAAAATGCCACCCCCAGTAATGAATCAAAATCTTTACAGAAGAAGGACCATCAATTGGAATAATCAATATAAGTGTAAATAATGAATGCAAAAAATTTGGAATATTTGGGATTTGGCTCAGGCCAAACTTTGCTTGTTTTATTTATTCTTATTTTGACTCCTGATTGCCACTGAGAAAGGAAAATAAGCAGTTTCACTGGATCAAGTCATCAGTTGTCTTGAAAGTGTCATTTCTGATATTTTGGCATTTGCTGTGCCTTGTTTTCAAAACTTTGGCCCATTTAATGGCCCTCTTAGTGTTGGCCATGCAGCAATAAACTGTTTATTTGAGGGATTTTGTGCATGTGCCATTTATCCTCAACCTGCTAAATGCTTCCAGCACCTGTAATTACATAAAGTAATTTATATAATAATAATAATTAGTAACTTTTAAAGGGTTTCTGAGCTTGCACTTGACATCTTGAGCTCTGTGTTACAACTGGAGGCCTCCACGGCAGCTCCCAAAAAACCCCCTCCAAGGACACGGAATTGCATTAACAGTGAACATCCAAATATCACAGCAAGGAGAGCACTGCAAAGCCGCTGCTTTTGCTTTTATAGCCAAAAAAAAAAAAAAAAATCTTCCACAAAACAACTGGAACCCAGGACAACCAAGCCCTCCCAACCCAAACAAACCCGATCGATTTTCACATCCAACGCCACGACCAAAAGCATCTTCCCTCCTAAACCCCCACAAAAAAAAACAGATTTCACCCCACTGCTGGCAGCTCTTGAACACACCTCACCTTCCCCTGCCTGTGGAAAAGCCAGGTTTGTGTTTAAAAATAAAAAAAAACCAATATTTGGGCCGGGCGCTGGGGCGCCTTTGGAGGAACATGACCCGCTCGGCGCCGCGGCGCGTTAAGGAGCCTGATTGAACATCGCTGCTAATTAAGAGCTCTCGTCGTTTGGCAGGACCACCAGAGAACCTCCTGCACTTGTTCATGCCAGCAGCACCTCCTGCAGAAATTAACTCTTGATGAGAGCAGACGGGGGGCCCAGCTGGGTCCCCCCAGCTCCTCCCGGCGCACAAATGAAGCGTAATGAGAAACGCTGGTGGCTACCAAGGGGAGGGAGGTTATTCGTGACCTCTCCTTAAAAAACAGAGTATACTCTTACATTGACTTAATTTTCTGCACTGGGGGTAGATAACGCAGCTGGGGACGGTGTGAGCAGAGCTGAGAATCGCAAGGGGAGGACTGAGAATCAAAATTATTAGCGAATAATTGGGTAAGAATTATCTTATTAGGCGGGCTGAAATATAATTCTGTTCTCGGGGCTTTTGGAAAAAATCAATAAATATTATTCAGCTATCAGGCTCCTGGAAGAAAAATTCACAACAAAAGATGAAGCTGGAGGAGGGTTTTGTGGGAGGAAAAAAAAGAAAAAAAGCAGGTTGTTAGAATTGATTTGATATTTTCTCTCTAAATCTTTGGGATGTGTTCAGTGGTGCAGCTCTGTAATATTCAAAAGGAACGTTCCACGTGTGCAAACAGCACTGGCTACCCCATAAAACACAAATAAAACATAACCCACTCCCCCTCAGTGTTAATTCTGCAGTGTCCAGCACTGGTGATAAATTCCTGTCACCTCTGCTGCCACCCCTGCAGGTGACAATGATGGTCCCACCTGGAGAGGGGCTCCCTGAAGACCTGGCATGAAGCTCCCTGGAAGAGCAATGGCAGCACCTGCCTGAACTCGGCTGTTAAGACCTGAAGTGACAGCAGGTGACAGAATAATGACTGATAGATTGGGTTTGGCTCTTATCACAGAATCCCTGAGGTTGGGAAAGCCCTCCTAGTCCAGGACAATTCCCACCTTGTCCCCAGGCCAGAGCTCTGAGTGCCACCTCCAGGTGACACCTCCAGGGATGGGGACTCCAAACCTCCCTGGGCAGCCCCTGCCAAGGCCTGAGCCCCCTTTCCATGGGGAAATTCCTCCCCATAGGAATTCTTGGCTCTCCAGACCCTTCCCCAGCTCCCTTCCCTGCCCTGGACACACTCCAGCCCCTCCAGGGCTCTCCTGCAGAGCCACAACTGGACCCAGCCCTGGAGCTCAGAGGGACAATCCCTGCCCTGCTCCTGCTAATCACTTCCCTACTCCCTATTCCTCCATTTCTAATGAAGCAGCAATTAGAAATAACCACATCCAGAAATAATTACCTATGCAAAGTGCTCGAGTGCAGCCTTCTGTTCTAGACACTATCAATCAGGTATGACAAAAAAATGTGGAAAGGCTGTGATGAATGGAAACAATCATTTCCCTGAGTTAAAAAAATGCATTTTTCAAACAATTCAGTCCTTGTATTTCTCTCCCCTCCCACCTCCTGCCTTTAGTTACATCTTGGATGAAGCCTTAACTTCAAGGTTGCTCTGTTAGAAAAATCTGAGAAAGGGCAAAAGGTATTTGCTTGCTTTAAAAAGAAGTGAAAATCAGAACATAAAAGAAATTTTTCATGAAGTGCCCGAGGAAGGACATCTTTACACATATTTTACTACATGGCAAATACCACCAGGAACAAATACTTGGGCACATGGACAAGAAATGTAAACTGCACGTTTTCTGGGACTGAGACATTCATAATACACATCCTTGCTTATTTATTATCTATTTTTTTCATTCCAAGATGATTTTTACTTCAGGAAAGCAACCCAACATTCAACCTAAACTAAGATTAAGGACGCCTCTCTCAGGGGTCAGCATATTTAGAGAGTATCCACATTAATGACAATATTCAGATTCCAGTACAAGGTTTTCCTTGGCATTAAGAAGCTGCTCTCTCTCCCATTCCTACTCCAAACTAAACTCCAGAGCATGGAATATTTTCCCCTTGGCTTCTCCATAAACCTCCTCAGCTTATAGAATACAGCAATTACAACTGAGTAACTGCAGTTTAAGATTGCACATAAATCACCTTGTAACAAGGAACTTCCATTCATATCCTTTTTACTTCCTACCACTTGTAGGAAATTGTATTTGTTATAACTCCTCCACCTCTTCTGGATGAGAAGAAAAGCGGGAAGGAAAAGCTGCACCCTGAATCTCGTAATTATGTGGCAGAGCAGGCTTCAAATTTCCTCAAACACACCTTTTTTTTCCCCCCAAAATCACCAAGTGCTAAGTGCTCAAAGCCTCAGCTAAAGGTATCTTTAAGCCATCTGTTAGTTTTGGGCAGGAGGAGATTCCAGTCTCCCCACAGAACCCAGTCATTCCTCCTGAGATGGGAAACAGCTGGGTCCAGGCTGAAGGAAGGGATATTCCACAACTTGGGAGTGTTAAAAAGAAAGAACAGACTTTAAAACAAGATTTCTGCACAAACATTAAGAGGCAGGGAATTGCGAAAGGAAAAATTCAGGAGCTGGCTAGAGTGGCAGAGATCAAAAATACAGCCCAGAGCTCATTGCAAAGAGCCTTTTTATTCCAAAAAAACATTCCAGATGAGACTGTGGCACTCCAAATCATGGCCTGAGCTGGGGCATCCTCCTGCTCTCGGCTCATATACCATTTTTCACTGTCAGAATGCCATTTAAATAATAATTACAGTCTCAGTTCATCAATTAATTTCTACCAGAAGGGACGGTGACAAAATCAACTCAAAATCAGCAGCTCTTCATAGCCAGTGAGCAAACTCAGTGTGGATCCCTGGGTGTCAAAATTCTCTCTCTAAAATTCTGGGAGTTTTTTTGGGGTTTTTTTTCTATAATCTATTGTGAAAAAACCCACAATTATTAAAAATACCAACACTCTGAGGGGAAATTTCCCTATTAAATCGTGTTGCCCAGTGGCAAGGCTGTGGTTAAAGGATCTGGTCTGGACTGGTGAAAGGTTCATTCCTTCTGAAGGCAGAAAATTTTCATTCCTTCCTACATCAAAGGCAGTGTCTTTCCATCTACCAGCCCTCGGTGGATTTCTTTCCCATGAACTCATCTGTGCAGAGACTTTATTGCATTTAAGGAGCAACTTTTTATGTCTTTTATGGACTCTGTCATCGGAAAAGGTAAACTTTATGTGCACACGATGCTCATTATAAATCCCTCATGTCTCCTTTGAAACTGGTTCCTCTCACACTGAACTGTCCCAAAATCCCAAAATGGGTTGGGTTGGAAGGGACATTAAAGCTCATCCAGTTTCATGGGCAGGGATGCTTTCCACTATCCCAGGCTGTCCAAAATTAAATAAAAGCACTTTTTTTCTGATGAGAACTTGCCATTATTATAAAAAGCATAATTGTTTTAGTCAGTTATGTACACACCTAAAGAGACTTTAAGCTGCAAAACAAAAAAGGGCTGAAGACAACGAATGGAGAGGTGAGAAAAAAGCTGCTCAACAACCAACACAAAAGAACATTTAGAATCCTAAAACTGCAGAGTGCCAGGAGCCATGACCCAGAAACAGGGAGGAAAACAGGATCAAGAGGGCCAAGAAGAAGTTCAGGGGGCTGAGAAGCTCAGGAATAGACAATCTAATGAAAGATTCTCCCTTTTTCTGTCTGCTGTAACTGACTTAAACACACGGACCACAACAGCTCTGAACTGCCACAATCTCATAAATTACTTCTCCAAACTATTCTTAATTTCTCTTTGAGCCATTTTGGTTTTCTTAAGGCTCTGCCACAAAAGCATCAAGGCTGGAAAATCCCTCCCAGCCCATGGAATCCAAGTTGTGACCCATCCCCACCTTGTCCCCAGTCCAGAGCTCTGAGTGCCACCTCCAGGTGACACCTCCAGGGATGGGCACTCCAAAGCTCCCTGGGCAGTTCCAAGGCCTGAGCCCCCTTTCCATGGGGAAATTCCTGCTGCTGGCCAAGCTGAGCCTCCCCTGGCCCAGCCTGAGGCCGTTCCCTCTCCTCCTGTCCCTGTTCCCTGGGAGCAGAGCCACGAAAGAAATAATTTAAAATATGAATTTCTTTTTTTCTCTTTATATTAAGCTATTATTAGGTTCAGACCAAATATTATCAGGTGAATATGGACACTGCATTCATTCCTGACAGCCCAAACACCGACATTTAAATTAAATATTGGAATTATAGATATATAAAGTTGGATTCATAAGGTTCTATCTACATAAGACAAGTTTCCTGAAAGGAAAACCTCCAAAATTAGAGCACATCTGAACTCCATAAAAGACTTCACTACTCTTTCAAGGAGCAGTGCAGTCAAATTTAGACATTTATAGGCTTTGGGGGACAAATTCTACCTGAAAGAGTTTGAACTCTTGCAATCCAAATGTGAATCCAAATTTCTTATTGTTGTAAAATGGTTATATGCATATTGTACTCATGAAAGTTAAAATAGAAGAGGTGAACAGCTATAAAATGTTTAATTTCCTGATATTTTTAATTGTAGTGGTTTAATGAATCTACAAGTGGATTATAATTAAAATTTCTCTTGCATTTTAATATAAAGTAGACAGTATATATTTTAAGTTAATCCACACAGTAAAAAAATTCCATTTTTGTGCTTGATTTTTTTGAAACCCTACAAATACACTGCGCTGCTAAATACCAAAAGCTATTACCAAACCATCAGAGGTTTGTTTTCAAATTAAAAGAATCATTTCAGCAAGGTGCAGCTGCAACTCAGTGACACTTTCTCAATGTCTGCAGTACTTTTTTTTTTTATTATTATTAGATGTCCTTATCCTGCTCTTGCTGTAACATTTCCCCACTGAAGTCTCGGGCCCTTTTGTGCAGATCCAAATAAAACATATGATTTATCCATAATGGTCCAACACCAGCACATCCCACCACGGCAGAGGTTTTTATTTTTTCCAAGGGTATTTATTTTGTTTTAGCAACGCTGAAAACTCTACAAGTGAGAGTAAAAAAAAAAGAAATTAAATGTGTTCCTGACCGCTCTCACTGCTCAGTTCTGTCGGTGCTTTAAAGAGAGGCAGGAATTTTTTTTTTTTTTTTTTTTGCCACCCTGCAAGTTCCCAAAGCAGAGTCAGGCCGTTTGCAAGCTGCCATTGGTTAATGAAGGTAAATTTAATTAGCTCAACTTCCTTGCAGATCCCATCAAACGCCACCATTTGATGTATTCTTGTCAGAGCAGCGAGTCCCCTCCAGCTGGCCCAGCGCCACAAAGAAAAGGCAGCTCTGCCCATGGCTGGGAACTGAAATGAGCTGTTTTAAGTGGAGCTTTTCTCCCATTTTTCTGAGGCTGCACCGCTCTGACCTTCCCCGAATCAATCCCCTGCGGATTAACATGTAAAGCAGTGTCGAATTAATTTCAGAAAGCGAATATGAGATCAGCCCAGGGCTGCTACAAAACAGGCCGGCTCCCGAACACGCTAATGCCGCCAGGCGCTCAATGGGGAGCTGTCAATAAGGGCTGGGAGGGGGGCGCTTAGGAGGATTTGGAGCGTGGAGCAATCTATCAGGCTGGTTAGAGCTTTGCCCACTTCTGGGGCATGGCTAATGCATTCCTCTGGAAGTTAATCCCATTTCTAAAGGCCCTCCCGTGAGGAGCACAGAGGCCGTGCCGAATGAGAACTGGGGTGCATTAAAATTCTCAGCCACGTCACCAAAAGGCGCGCGGGGAGATGCTCAGGGCTGACAATGAGATGGGTCATTAAAAGTGCAAGGAGAAGAGACTCAGCACATCTTTTTGGAGGCACCTGTACACAGCTTTACCTCTTACATGCCATAAAAGTCCCCCAAAAATAAAATTAAACTTGTATTAATGTCAATAGAAATTGTCGGTTTCCATGATGTTGCAAAAAGAGGACAGCGGACTCTCCTCTGAGCAAATATTTATACACAAAACTTACTTAGTACCTGTTACAGTGACACAACACTCAATTATATTTGTTTGGACTCCCAAAAAGAAACAAATGATCAAGTTACCACCTGAGAATGTGGCAATTTTTTACACATCCATGTTGAGTGTTACAAATGCCAGTGATGTCAAATGTACGTTCAGTCTGTTTGCCATGACCCAGACATTCAATTTTCAGAATTTTTAATTGAATCTTATGTCTGAATCAGCATAAATTAAGCAAAGAAAACTCTGAAGAGGCAAAATATCATCTGGCCATCTTCTGTTCTGCAGGCAGCAAAATCAAAATTCTCAAAGGTCAAACCCAGAGTCTTGGTTCATCACTGAAGACAAAGAATAAAAGAAAATGGGGACCAAGAGAAGACAGAAATCATTCACAGAAATTCTCTCAGTAATTATGAGAAGGCAGTGGCACCATAACATCTGAAAATAGATGGTGTTAAGCTTTATGAAACAAAAATTACCCATTTCAGGATGAAAAGGATACCAAAATAAAAGACAAACTTGTTTACTGTCCTTGAAGTTGAAATTTGGTTGGGAGAACCAAAACCAAACCCTTCGCCTTCTGTAGGTTGAGTATTTCTTGTTGCTTTCAGCTTGTAGAATACAACAGAAGCGGGTTAAAAAGTGTGTAGTGGTGTCACCAAAACACAAGAGTTCAGCAGAAATTGTGACAAAAAAAGCACAAAACACTTCAGAGACCTGTATTAAAAACTTATTTTCTGTTATTTTTTCTACTCCTCCAAGTTTGGAAAGTGAAATCCATGTCCCTCACTCCTCATTAAACAATCCACACCATAAAATTCATTGCTAAAAGCCAACTGAGTGCCATAGAATATTCTCAGATTATCAGATCCTGGAGTGAATCTTAGGGGATGAAAGGTCCCCTTTTGTTTGTACCCTGCCAAGATCTGATATGGGATAAATTGAGGAGAATCAGGTGGGCCGAGTGTCATTCCCACAAACTCCTCACCACCGCGGCGATTCCGACCCGCCGGGATTTCACCGGAGCTCCACCGCCCTAAACTTGGGAAGGGAACGGCATTCACCTCCTCAGGCCAAAAAACTCTGGCAAAACAGATTTTATGACCGAGAACAGACCTCACCCCTCTGATTTTTTTGGGAACACTGCTCATTAAAATGCCTCCTTGGCATCTCCGCGTAAACAAATTCCGGGAGCGACTCCGGGCGGGCGATTCCCTCTCGAGGCAGGGAGGGATTTGTGCCACCACAAATTCTGCTGAGCCCTCACACAACTCGGGTCTGCTTTTGTGATCTAATCCTGCAATCAGCACACAAGCACCATCCTGGAGATACTTTAGGAGAAGATGGAAAATCCAAACTAATACTTTCCGCTATTTTCCGCTTTCCGCCACAAACTGACCTACTTAGAGATGAAAGAAAAAAAAAGTGTCTTAATGCATTTTTTCCCCCCTTCAACAAAAGTGATGCCCATTTAGGCCTTTCAAAAAGGGAGCTAGAAGAAGATGGCAATGTTGACATTAAAATGTCTCCTGCTCTGAAATCCCAGGAAAAAATGAAGCAAACGCAGTTTCCACAATGCAATGGATTGGCCAAAATTGGCCGGAGTTTAATGGGATAAAGTCTCTGCTCTCACTGAAATAATTGAATCATGAGAAACAACTCCAAAAAACAAAACAAAACAAAATAAAAACAAACAACAACAAACAAACAAAAACCAAACACACAAAAAAACACAACAAAAAATAACATTAAGAAAAAACCAACTAAATAAAAAGCGAAAATAAAAAAAAAAGAGTTGATTTAGGATTCAGTGTTGCAATTAAAGACTAAGGCTTTCTGAAAATCTTACAGCTGAATAGCTCTTAACACTCCCACCCAGAAAAGAAGGTAATGGCTTTCTCAGATTATTCATATATTCATTATTGATGTATCTTGTAACTTTAAAAAGTAATGAAAGTAAAAATTTTGGTCATTTTAAACGATTTTATTACAGAACCTTTAAGAATTCTCAGTGAAGGCAATAAAACAAAATCCTGTAGCTCCAACTCATCACTCCATGTGCTGCAGGTGTTTTTCTGACAGTGTTTATGCTCATATGGATTAATCCATATTTATGCAAAAACTTAATGTCTCAGTCTTCCAGAATTTCCAGATCCTATCCCTAATATTTTATCAGAAGAATTCTGAAAAGGTTTTATTGAGCAAAAAAAGTATTGTCAAATTTTGTGCAAAAAAAAAATTGTGCCAAAAGTAGACGGAACAATAAATGTAATTAATTTGTACATCAACTTTTCTTAAAAAAAGCTTTAAAAATGTCCTAAAAAAGGAAGTTGGTAAGAATTTGGCTCTGCAAAATCTTTGACATCAATTTCTTTCCATAAAAGATACCAAGCTGGAAACTACAACTTTTATGAGATGTGATTGGGAAAGAATACAGTGAGAAAAGCTGAAAAAATCTGCGAGAAGAAAATATGGAAAAAGTTTTCTTCAGGCAGTGTTGAAGCTGCACAATAGAACTCCTAAAATGAAATAAAGATTAGGTGAGAAATAAGAACTGAAAATTAGGAGCCTTTTAGTCTAAAGTTTGAAGTAAAGAGAAAGTAATAGAAATTATGTCTTGTAATAAAATACTGTTTATTCTAAACTTGATTTTCTAAGGAAGAGGCAAAGAACTAGAAGGGGGAACAGTATTTTGAGTAATTTTTATTAATAAGATAGAAATTACCTTGTGTACTTGAGATAAATCATATCCTACCAGAAACTACACCCTGTCCTTGGAAAAGGAGCTCGTGGGAAATGCCTTTTTCTCTCACAGCCCGAAAGTCACACACGAAATGTGAATTTTTCCCTGGATTTATAGAATAAGGTTGTGCTGCAGAAAAATTGGTGATTTCATACAACTGGACTGAAAAAAAAGATTTTTAAGGGACTTTCCCTGCTGCAGGGAATGTGGCAGGTCTGAACTGTCAATGTATTTTTTATATATGCTAACTCTCAGGGCTGGGTGGAATTAGGAATGAAAAGGTTGTGCTGCTACTGAGGAAGTAAAAACTGCATTGACTGAGAAGATAAAGCAGGTATAGAAGGTACTGCCTTCAATAATCCACCCGAGAAAAATCATGGATATACAGAAAGACTCTGATCTTTTATGGAAAAGGATTTTCAGGCAGTGTTATCAACAAACAAATAAATATATATACACACATAGAAAAAGAAAGCCAACATAATTTCATTTTTTCACCCCTCTACTATTTCAGGGAAATTCAAGTCTGTATTTTAAAAAGTCTCTAGATGATAATGGTCTTGTAATTTTCAAGACTCATCTTCTGGCATTGCCTGTCATTTTGCACTTACTTTCCCATCCTGCAATATCAATTATTATCAAGTTATGAAGATAAGCCACTTAGAGGAAATAAACTGCCACTGTTACCGTGGAGGAGAGGGTCAGCCCATGCCAGGGAGGGTTATTGAGCTGCATTTGGTAAAAGCAAGATTCCAATTCCAGGAGTTGTCATGAGAGAGGCCATCAAGGCACTTTGCTTATCCCATGTCTGGCAAAAATGTCCCTGATTTCATAGAATTCCAGGAATGATTTGGGTTGGAAAAGGACTTAAAGTTTACCCAGTGCCACCCCTGGATGGGCAGGGACACCTCCCACTGTCCCAGGCTGCTCCAAGCCCCAGTGTCCAACACTGCCAGGGATCCAGGGGCAGCCACAGCAAAGCTGGGAATTCCATCCCAGGGAAGGACTTCTTCCCAACATCCCACCTAAACTTGTCATTTCTCAGTGTGAAGCCATTCCCTGTGTCCTGTCCCTTTGGCCCTTGGGAATTGTCTCTCTCCAGGTTTCCTGGGGCTCCTTCAGGCCCTGCAAGGCCACCCTGAGCTCAGCCCAAAGCTTCTCCTGTCCAGGCTGAACAATCCCAGCTGTGCCAGCCTTTCCTCCCAGCAGAGCTGCTCCATCCCTCTGCTCATCCTGGAGCCTCCTCTGGGCTCTCTCCTGCAGCTCCACGTCCTCCCTGTGCTGGGCCCCAGGGCTGGGGCAGCTCTGCAGGTGGGGCCTCACCTGGGGGGGCACAGGGAACAATCCCAATCCCTTTCCTGACCCCAATCCCTTTCCTGCTGTTCTCTCCTCCTTGGATGTAGCCCAGGATGCTGATGGGTTTCAGGGCTCCCAGCACTCACTGGTGGCTCCTGTCCAGCTTTTCACCCACAAGATCCCCAAGTCCTTCTGCTCAGGGCTTCTCCCAGTGAATTCTCCTCCCAGTCATGGCTGGGATTGTCCTGACCCAGGAGCAGCCTCCAGCACTGGGAATTGTGGAAGTTCACGAGGTTCTCCTGGGCCACTTCTCAAATCTTTCTGCCTTTCCCAGCAGCACACAAGAGACTGTTCCCACAAAACCCCCAACACTCTCCAAAGGGAACTTTTGGGATTGGGAAACCAATCCCTGCCAATGGAATTCACCTTCCCAACAATCCCCACATGGGATTTTGATACTGAGCAGAGACACAGGATCTGTGCAGAACATCCCCCAGCCCACAGCTGCCACAGCACATTCCCACTGTGCCACACAGGGGGATCATCTCCTTTTCTGCCCCAAACCAGGTATAACCCCCAGCAGATAAATTCCTTATCATCCCACTGGAAGATTTTCCTATATTGAAGGATTGTCTGCTGAATCAAACAGGGTTGTTTTGGTTTTTTTTTGCTCTGTTGAAAGAGCTGGAATTGTAGGATGGATTTAATTCAGTGAAGTGTCAGCCTCTTGATGAATTGGATAAATGTTGCCAGACAAAGCTGCTTGTTTTATTTTTTGTTTTATTGAACAGCAACACGGCCGAGCAATAAAAACCTGATACCATTTTGATATGGTTTATGCTGCTGCATGGAAAAAGCCTTTTATGAGTGTTGTGTAAAGCAGATAAGGAATTGAATGTGCTAAACACATGGGCAGAACAATCTCTCCAAACCAGCTTAACTGGGGTGATCAGGAGCAGATTCTCACTGGTGTCTGCTGGTTTTTAATGACATACTTGTCAACATGTAACCTTAGAATGCAGACACCATGGTAACAGTTTTAACACAGTCTCTTTAAAGAGAATAATTGTGTGAAGCACAAATAGAAACATCTTGACTCTTGTAGTCTTTTAATCCACTTAGAGAAATGCTTTTCAATCCATCAAGCAGCGTTTTCTGCATCTTGTTGAACATCTGTCCTGGAATTACTTGGAATAAAAGTCTAAGCAGGTCCACCCACGCTGTGTTTGCTGTGGCCCTTAAAAAGAGAATTTTGATGTAATACTTTGATAGTAGATTTGAGCTGAAGAACACCAGACAGAAAGAATTACGCTATTCACTTGGTTATATAATAATAAAGCCATGCTGAAATTGCTACTGTGCACTAAAATCACAGAATCACTGGGTTGGAAGAGATCTCCAAGATCACTGAGCAACTAAACCATGGCACTGAGTGTCACACCCAGTCTGCTTTAAACACATCCAGGGATGGTGACTCCACTACCTCCCCAAAATGGTCTGATAATATACAAAAATACCCAAATGTGCATTATTTTAGTTGTGTTACCCAAACATGTGAATTATTTTAGTTGTGTGAGTGACTCCAGTGCTCAGGATCTTGTAAAATCCATACACTGAGGTGCAGTGATAGACCCTGTGCATTCCAGCACACCCACAATGTGTTACACTGATGGAATCATGGAATGGTTTGGGTTGGAAGGGACATTAAAGCTCATCCAGTCACACCTTCCACTGTCCCAGGGGCTGCTCCAAGCCCCAATGTCCAGCCTGGCCTTGGGCACTGCCAGGGATCCAGGGGCAGCCACAGCAAATCTGGGAATTCCATCCCAGGCACTCCCCACCCTCCCAGGGAACAATTCCTGCCCAAGATCCCACCCAGCCCTGCCCTCCTTCAGCTTAAGGCCATTCCCCCTCATCCTGTTGATGCCCTAAGTTTCAGCTTTCATATTTTCCAGATTCTTTACTGCATTAGTAAGTAACTCTGAACTTCATATAAAGTGTTAGCCAGTTCTCCTCACAGCTCAGTCAGACAAAACAATCCTTTTCCAGCCCCAGAACTACAATGACATCAGTGCAGCTTCGGGCCCAAAATTACAAACAACAGTGAACTGAGGAGAGCAAACTCAGAAGATGGGACTTCATAACCTGCAGCTGTAATTGAACAATTACAATATGCAAATAGACCAAAACTTATAAAAGAGTGAAAATTTGTGACCATTTTGGGTCCACCTTGGGTGTAGCCCTGGCCAGGCTCTTGTCCTGCCCAAGGTGCATCCTTTGAAGGCCTTTTTAATAAATACCTACTTTAATAAATACCTATTTTATCCCCTAACTCAGTCTAGCCTCAGTTCTAGGTCAGCCTCTCTGGCATCACCATCACTCCCTGCCCATGTGAAATTCCCTCTCCAATCCTTTCAGAGCCCCTTTAGGGTCTGGAATTTGCTCTGAGCTCTCCCTGGATCCCTCTCCTGTCCAGGTTTAACCCCTGCAGCTCCAGAGCAGAGGGGCTGAAGCCCCTCTGGGTCCCTCTGGAAGTGAGGGAAGGCTCTTCCCAAGCAGCTGCACCTCCAGCTCCACAGGAGATGCTGTTTGTTCCCCTGACCCCACAGAAAATTCCATTTCCATCCTGTGAAAATGCAGCAGAAATTGCCTTTACTCTGATATCTGCTCTCTGTTAGTTAAATTATGGGTCAGCTTTTAGCAATAATAATAATAATGGCTGAGTTTGCTGCATCTTGAATGTTCATCTGCTACAGAGATTTTCTGCTTAACACATTAAAAGCGGGTAAAGAAATAATTTATTTCATTTAATTCTAAAAAATCCTGCGTTTCACTTAAGGGAATTAGTGCCTTAAGCAATAAACACAACTATGCAATAAATGGCATATGTGGGATCTATTAACTGAAGGGCTTGACTCTGCCATCTGAATAATCCCCTTTTTAGAGGTTCATTTTGGAAAGTTTGTATGTAAATGATTGCTCAGAGAGTTTGCTTTAAGGAAAAAAAAAAGTAAATTAAAGTAGATCTTAAGAGCATTGGGGTTTTGTGATGTTGTTGGGCTAAGTTTTGGTCCCCTCAAATTTCATTTTCCTACTCTTAGAACAAATTATTGGGAGTGTGAGATTGTGTCTGGAATTGTCAGATGAAGGAGGAACACGCTCGAAGCTCCTGCATCATCTATTTGCAGTTTATATGGACAAGGCAGCTCAAAAGTGTTTCTCCCTCACCTCTCCTGTGTTTCTGCCATTAGCTTTGCAAAAATGATTTATTTTGTACATTTAATAAACCCAGACAGAGAGAATAATTCCAATTCTAAATTATTGCTTTTGTACATTTAATATACCCAGACAGAGAAAATAATTGCAATTCTAGAACTGCAGCAATGGTTTAAAGTGATCAGGACAAGACTGATCTCTTTGATTAAAATAAGAATAAATTCAGCCCTAAATAATAAATATTTTACTGCTTTTTGCACATCTTTTATATCTCTCTGTAAATAAATATATGCAATAAATAAATAAAATGTAATACAAGACACCTTTAATATAAATTTAAAAACTATTCTTTCAAACATTCCTTAGCTAAGAATATCCTCAATTATAGACAGAAAATGAATTGTTTGGGTTTGTGTCCTTTTCTTCCCTTAAGTGCTTTAATGGATAAGAAAATATTTTTCAGCACTCCACAAAAAAAATAAATGAGCAGAGATTATATCAACAAGCATCAATGTTAATTCAGAAATGGATTAGCAATCACAGATTTGAAGTCCATTAGCATTGATCCCCAGCATGAAATAGTTGTGATCAATAAGCTAATCTGTAAATTTGATTAATTGAGTAAATCCTGTTTACAAAAGTATTCCATAAGCATAATCTACAAATAGGAGGAGGTGAAAATCCTGCTTTTAGCAGAAAACAAATTTCAGAGCTGTCACACCAATGGGAAATTCTAATTTGTGTCGTCCCAGGCAGACCAAAACTTCAGAATTTTTACAATTAACAACCCAAAAAATCCTCTGGATGCCACAGAAATGAGACTGACACTGAGGGAAATAAAAAACACAGAACAGGCCAAAAACCTCTTAAGATTTTGAATTTTGGTTGTTTTTTTTTTCCCCTCTAAGAGCTTGTCCATCCAAGCTGCACTGCTAGACAGGAAAGGGAAATAGGAAAAAATTGCTGGAAATATATCCTCATACCTATTTAAGTCTGTTTATTCTAGGAATTGTATCGAGACAACTCCACTGGTTAAAAAAAATAAACCCTGCACCTGAGTGACAGCTTTAAATAGGGCAAAACTTCACATCAAACCTGGTGCTGAATGTGAGACTTGAAACTGTGTCAGAGGGTGCTGCTAATTAACAATAATTGAAGCATGGAAATAACAGGGAGTGAAATATAACATTTAATTTATTTTTTTTTTAAAGGAGATTTAATGAAGAATAAATTTAACTTTTTTTTTTCTTTTCCTAGCTGTTGGTAACAATATTGTGCTGAGTTAAAAGGATGTAAGTTCTCATTTTTACCTGCAATTTTAAGTTTTCTGGTGAAAGTTCATATGGTTTCACTTCAAAAATTGTGGAATGATGGTCTTAATGAAGGCGGTTAAAAGAATGGCACTAATGTAAAGAAAATTAAAATAACTCAGTGTACAAAAATATTTAAATTCTTTTGTTCTGGGAGAAAAACCTCACTTGATTTTTCTCTGCAATCATTTTTACAAACCCCCAAATAATGGAACTGACAGGCCTTGGGACACAACAGATCCCACACTCTGAAAATCCAGTAAAAAAACCCCATTGTCATGACATTTGAGATCCTCAAAATCAGAAATATATGGAAAAAAATGATCCTTTGTCATTCTTCTCATGAAAACCACTCTGAGCAGCAAAGCTGAACAGGAACTGACACAAATAAATGCAAAATTCAGTTCTAATTCTATTTACAGGTTCCCTTAAAAGACAGCAGAAGTTTTTCAAAAATGAGTTTTTCAATTATTCCAGCACCACCTGCACTCAGGGAAGTCACAGAGTCAACCCCAGGGTCTGGTTTTGGAAGTGGATCTCATTCTTCCAAGTGACTTTTTAAATATTTAACCAAATTTTGGAGTTAAATTTTTAAATCCTCAAGGCTGGGAAAGTTCAGTTTTCATTGCAACTCAAAGAGCTGAAAGTTTTCCAACTTTTCCTCAAGATTTCTGCTAAAAAATCTGGAATTGAATCTTCACCTTGACTCTTGTTCTGCAACCGAATCTGCCCCGAATTTCTGACGGAACAGAAAAGATTTTTTATTTTCCTCCCAACCCAACCCAACCCATGAGAGAATAACTGAGAATTAGTGAGCTCAGCAGAGGTCAGAGCTGCAGAAATGATGGGGATTTTTACACGTTGCCAGAGCTGTTTTTCTCACAAAAGTGTAATTTTAGGGAAATTTGCCAGTCGGCTGCAATCAGGGGAGTTTTTGTCGAGGTATATAATGAATGCTACTGTTTCCCATCCATGAGACCATGAAATTCTAGACAAGTCAGGGGACTTTCTGCACTCAAAATTGCTGCTGATTCCCTCTACAGCATTTTTTTTACCCTAGAAAATCAGTGTATAAAATTAAAAAAAAAAAAAGTTAATTACCTCCTAAAAAAGCAAAAGCTGTCTGAAGCCATAATATAAATATGTTGTGTTTTTTGATGTATTTCACCATCTCCCCAGCTTTTAAAAATAATATTTGAGCTCATGTTTGTCTCTGGAGGAAAAGAAAGTTCATGTTATTAGCTGATGTCACTTAATGTGATGTATTTGTAAATCTATAAAGGCAACTTGGTTCCAATGGGATTCAATATCTCAGAATAAAATCAGTGTCATTATCAACGTTTTTCATTATCAATATTTTTCACATCAGACAAAATAAGAACAGGAATAGCTTTAGATCTGGCCTAATTTTATTTGGCTCTTCCTTGGTGCCAAAATTCGCAAGTAAAATAATCAATTTTATGTGTATAATTTAAGATTTTGGGGGATTTTTTTTGTGCCACAGGGAGCTGAGCATTAGCATTTGGTATTGGGAATATAAATGATCAATTAATGCTGTTATTGGAAAGGAAACCTGTAAATTATCTCATTAAAAAAGAAAAATAAAATCTGTCCTTGTCATATTATTTCAAATTTAGCAGGTTCCTGGTTTGGGAATTTTTCTGGAAGCAACATTAAAATAGTTCTTACACCCTAAATAATTTGACAACTCTCACATCTGCATTCAATAATTTTTTTCCTTAAAGTATGAAACAGGTTAAATTCCTTTTCAGTGCCCACACAAGCCAGAGGTGAAGAAAAAAAAAAGTTTATTTTAATCTATATATAAAATATCTATATTTTAAAAAATTAAAAATATAAATCAAAAGATACAAATATATATGTTATAGAAAATTAACTAAATATATAAAATATAAAAATTAAAAATATAAAAAATCTATATCATTATATATAAAATATATAGATATCAGATATAATTTTATAAATAGATTTAAAATATCTATATCATTATATATAAGATATAAATATCAGATATAATTTAATAAATAGATTTAAAATATCTATATCATTATCTATAATTATATAAATATCTGCTATAATTTTATAAATATATTTATATAAATTATCTATTATATCTATTTAAAATCTTTATTTATGTAAAATTATAATTGTAATTATATATATATATATATAAATATTATGACCCTGGCAGGATTTTCAATGACCTACATGATGCTCATAGTGATGTTCTCACTGTCTCTCATCTGTACAAAGAGGTGCCTGAGAGCATCAATAATTCCAAATTATTTATAAGTAATCTAAAAAAAATAAAAGCCTAAATATAAAAAAAATCAGATTCTCCTTCAGGATGAATGGAGGAGAAGGTGAATGGATGAATATTTGATCTAAAGGACATTTAAGGTGTTTTATGTTTAAGAAAAAACGTGAAATTGTTGAATTAGAATTTGCCTCATCTGCAGATTGTGACCACTTGTTAATGGCTGTAGTTTAATATTCAGAAATATATTCCCCTAAAAAGGAGAGAAAAAAAGAAATAAAATATCAAAGAAGAGAGGAATTCACTCCGTGGATGTTTCCCTTTGGCACCAGCACAGCCCAAGTTTCCATTTCTCGATGGTTTTGTGCAAACCCAGCGAGGAAACATTGGATGAATCTTCGTGGAATTCCAAAGGATATTTCCCTGTTTTGTTCCCCTGGTCTCAAACCTGATGATCTTCACAGAGAACTGACACTTCAAATTAATTTCATGATGATTTCACAGGTGCAAAATATCAACTGCAACTCAGTAATTCCTGTGAGTGAGTCTGAGTTTACTGAGGATTTGTCCCCAAAAAAAAGCTGCAACTAAAAGTGAAGCAGCACTTTGCAAAACCACACTGAATTCAGACTTTAAAAAAAAAAACTTGGAGTTTTCACAACAGAAATATTTCCAGGCTTATTTGAAGTATAAGCATGATTCACTTGACAATTTGGATTAAATTCAGATCTGCCCAGCACAAACCAGAAGGCTGAAAAACCCAGAAAGTAAAATAAAAATGTGGCTTTTTCCAATGAAACAATGAAAAAAAAACTTGTTTTAAAAGCTGAACTGCACATATTTTCCTAGAGAGTACTAACCTGACTGCTCCCTTTGAAAAGATGTTTTAATTAGGAAAGAGAGACACTGGAAATGAGTTACAGCAGTGAAAAATGAGCCTCTGTATCAGCTGCTTTCCATAATGATATTCTGTATTTTCACATTTGTCTATAGAAGTAATGAAAAAATGTCTCTCCTGCAATAAACCAAATCTATTTTCTTTTTGGCATCTTTAGAGAAAACCTGTTTCATTACTACCCACATGATTTCAGGGGCACATAAAGAATAGGAAATAAGCTGGTTTGCATTTTGGGTTTGGAAGGAAAAGGGGACTTGAGAGATTATTCAAGTTCTTTAAAGAAGTTAATGGTTCATCTGCACAGTCATTACAGCAACTGAACTTAATTTTTTGGTTTTTTTTTTGTGTGTGTGAAAAATGAGCTTCTGTAAAAAACAACACACAGCAGAAGATTCTGGATGAATAAATAACAAATTTCTGAATTCTCATCCTAATTTGTTACAGAGACTACAGGGAAGGGAAGATGCAAAAAATCTCCTTTAATTCCTTTTTTTTTTTTTATTCAATCCAGAAACTCAAGTGGAAAAGTGAAGGACTCTCATTAATGGCAACCCTGGATATTCCTTGGATGGGAAAGGTACTCACAGATTCTCTTCTACATGTGGTTGGAATTCCCAGATTTGCTGTGGCTGCCCCTGGATCCCTGGCAGTGCCCAAGGCCAGATTGGACATTGGGGTTGGAGCAGCCTGGGACAGTGGGAGGTGTCCCTGCCCATGGCAATGGAGATAATTTTTAAGATCCTTTCCAACCCCAAGCATTCCATGATTCCCTGAAATGGGAGTCAGACTCGTGCCCTGGAGAGTTTGATAACATCAATCCCTGCATTAATTGAACATTTCAGGTAGCAAATGTCTGTAATAACACAGTCCTGCACCTCAAGTTTAACTGTAGCACCATCAGAACCCTTTTTTCCTAAAATTCCTCCCTCCCTCCCCTTCTGGAAGCCTTGCCCAGAGGATGGAGATAAAATCCATTTATTTACACAAACTCTGACCAAAGCACAACACACTGGTCACTTCCCAGCTTTGAAAGGACAACAGGGGATGATGGTGGAAAACTGAACTTCAGAGAGGCTGCTCTGGGATCCAGCAGAACATTCCCACCAGGATTCCTCCCCTTGGGAAAAGGGGCTGCTCCTCTCTCAGTCACTTATCTCCAGTGAAATCTGTGTGGAAACCGAGTGGAAACTTCACTGGCAGCTCTGCCCAACCCTCCCTCCTCCAGTTGCATTTTCCATATTCCATTTTATCAAGCAGGAGTCAGAGAAGAACTCCCAAATTGCAGTTTATTCCAAAGGAAAAGCTGGGAAGGCTGGCAGCCCTCCCGAGGCCAGAGCTGAGCAATCCCCCTGCAAGCAGGGCTGTGTAAACTCAGCAGGCAGACAGCTTTTTGTGTTCCCAACAAATGGAAACTATGTCCTATAAAAGAACTTTAATGGGCAAATGACACTGGATTTATTTTTTTCCCTGCAGCAGCAGCAGGGTTTGAGATTTTCTTCCTTTCATTTTGCCTTTTTTTCCACTCGGAACACGCATTTTATCATGAACCTGAGCAGCACAAATGGACAAACCCTCATCAAAAGCTTCAGCTTGCACACAGTATTTCATATTATTTGGTGATGTATCAGTTCTGCAAAGCTTTTTATTTTTTCATTAAGACTTCACAGGGAAAAAAAAACCACAACCCTCTTACCTTTGGTGGAAAAACTTTCCCCCTCACAAAAGAGATGTTGTAGAATTTATGAAAACAAAAGTGCCAATAAGATTTTTCCTTTAATACCCGAGGGAGAAACACGATCATCTGCACCAGCAAGAAAAAGATGCCTGCACGAGGTGCTCTACTAATTACAGCTGCTTTGGTGGGCAATATCCCTGGTGAAACAGATGTTAGGGACCTATTAACAAAAGTTTTTCAAACATCTGCTTACAATTTGAAGGCAATTGTAAATACAGCACAGAAGGTCAATTGGGCTCATTAAGGTCTATGTGCAAATCTACTGCTGCAGGTTTCTTTTTTAGCTAATACTGACTTTTTTTAACACAGGAAATAGAGTTTAATAGCAACTTGTGTCAATTTTGATTGTGATTTCATACAACAACAAACAACAATCGCATGCCCTGTGCTTCACCAAATAACCCATTTTCCTTCCTCTTTTTCCTCTCTACCTACAGCACACTGCCACGGTTCTGTGAGGTAAAGGAAAGGTTAGAAATTGGGCAATTACAGGGAAATGATTGATTTTACTTTTAAACACCAATTATGGATCTTGATAGGAAATCTTCAGTTGTTGAACCCAAAGAAAAACGAGTTTTGATTACAACGCATGGTTATGAGATGAAAATTATTCTTTCAAGTGTCAGAACAAAACACAGATGTTCAGTAGGTCTAAAACACTGGAAAGCATGGAATGGTTTGGGCTGGAAGGGACCTTAAAAATTGTCTTATTGCCATGGGCAGGGACACCTCGCACTGTCCCAGGCTGCTCCAAGCCCCAATGTCCAACCTGGCCTTGGGCACTGCCAGGGATCCAGGGGCAGCCACAGCAAATCTGGGAATTCCATCCCAGCCCCTCCCAGGGAACAATTCCTGCCCAAGATCCCATCCAGCCCTGCCCTCCTTCAGTTTAAATCACTCTTCATAAGCTTTCCTCAAACTGGAACCATCCAGGAACAATTTTCTGATGAACTGCTCCAGAGAAAACCCCCTGATCCTGCACTCAGACCCTGCGAAGTTTCTGCTGCAGATTTTAATCAGCATTCCAAAAGTCAGGAATACCAACTTGAACTGGAGTTTTCAACACTGGTTCTTCTGGAAGAGATGCAGTGAAGTTGCTGTCTTGAGTTCCAGCCTGTATAAATCAAGTTGGATTCTCCATCCCTGGAAATGTCCAAGGTCAGGATGGACATTGGGGCTTGGGGCACCCTGGGATAGTGGAAGCTGTTAGAGGATTGGAATGGGATGATCTTTAAGGTCCTTCCAACCAGTCTGGGATTCATTCAATGATTCCATGAGTCCTCTCAAGACCCTTCCAGCCCAAACCATCCCCTGATTTTATGACTCTGCCTTAAAGGCAGATCTGTTCTAATCAGACCCTCTGTGCAAAGGGCCCAGCCCTGAGTAACCTGCAGCTCAACAGATCCTTGAACCACTTCCCTTTACATTCCCAAGAACCCTGGTTCCACCTGGAATTGTACCACCTATACATGGAAAAAACTCTTTGTGATACACAAGCCTGAAAGATTTTAACACACAGAACATGTTCATGAAAAGCAGAAGGGAAAATGCCGTGATGAAGAAAAAAATAACAAACAAAAAATCACAGCCTCCATCTCTGCAATAAAGTTCATAACTGTGATGGCAAATCTCTTCAAAATCAAAATTAATGATTATGGGTAAAAAATATTTATGAGAAATTTAAGAATCACTAATTTAAGAATCTATCACTACCTGTTGGAATTCACTACAAGAAAATTAATGACTCTACAGCAATTAAAACTTTAGAATATTGTGGCTTGCACCAAACATGGAAAATATTCTACTTTAAGCAATTTGCTGCACATTTTACAGAAAACACATCTTAGGAAATAAACACTAAACAGCACCTTCTACTACCAGTAGTGGTTCCCAGTTAGAATTATTAAAAATAAATTCAGTAAATAAAACAGAGATGAAAGTGTAAAACTTGTAAGAAGTTCTATCTGCAACCTTGAAGCTGTGTTCATATGGATCCGAGTAAGGAATATGAGTCCTCCTTGTCCAAACAGCAGCTAAATCTGAAAGCAAATATCAGAGCTTGCACAAAACATCCCATCAATAAATTCTTGTCCTTACCCAGCTTGACCCAATATTGTCTGCTTTAAAAACCTGTCACCCTCTCCATCTTCTCCTCTCACTAGAAAGGATATTTTCAATGTCTTTATGACTTTTTTCCCAACCATTTTTTCCTTCAACCAGCAACTGGAAGAGTCCTGACTGGACTGGGGATTTCTTTATTTCTTGTAAAGGAAGTTGGTGGCTTTGTTTTGTAGGGCTGAGGAGTCTGGAGATTATCATGGACAATCTCTAAATGAAACTTCTTGATTTATGTGGGTTTTATCATCAAGTTCAACTTAGCTGAGCAGAATATCATTAACTGGGATTGAACAGGTAACAGAATTAATATTATTATTTGCTTTTAAAACCCTACAGCTCCATTGTGGCAATTCCAGAAACTCCAGGTCCATTCAGTACCAGAAAGAGAAAAGATTGGTGACATAAATTACCCCATCTCTGACCTTCCCCTCAGAATTCAGACCCCTTGTGGCACAAAACTGATTTTATTGGTCTAACCTGCTTTTACTGAACTGATTTGAGTATTTTTCTTGTCTGAGGAAGTGAGAAAAGAGGAAAAGGAGTAAAATTTCATCAAGAAAATAGAACTAGGAGCACCTACACATCAGGACTTAGGAGAGAAGTAAAACTATCATTACCACTTCCACCAGCTTTTAAAATTTCCCATTTCATTCCTGATCCAACTTCACTTATGCAGCTTTAATCAGGATGCCAAAGGAGGAAAAGCCCTTACGTTTTATTAGGAGTTAAATGAAAAACGTGTCCCTTCCTTACACCACTTATATTCCTTGGATATTACTCAGTACCAGTTAATTAAAAAAAAAAAAAGCATTTATTTCCAAATCAAACCCCAGAAATCCCAGAGAAACTGGGTGTGGGAAGTGCAAGGATCTCCCCAGAAAAAAAAAATAAAAAAGCACAAAGGTAACTCTGATGATGAAAGGATTTGCTTCAGCCTAAAAAGACATAAAAGATGAAGCTCTACAAAGACCATTAAGTATTCACCAGCTCACTGCAAATTACACTAAACACTTGGTGAAGAAATCTTTGGCAGATGTCAGCAATAAGGAAGCCAAACATGCTCCTTAACATTGAAGGATAATGTAACTACAGAGAGGGTTTGTTTTGGAACCATTTCCACAGCCCCCAAAATAATCTGGCCTCGTCTCCTGGCAAGGCTGGGTTTACCAAGGAAGAAACAAGAGAGAGCCATGACTACTTATGTGACAAATCCACATTTCTGCCATTTCCAGGCTCAGCACCACTCCTGAAACAAGATACCACACACCAATTTGGATCATAAAACATGAAGTTCCAAGAGAGAACTGCGGCAGATCTTTGCAAACTCAAATATTTGTGTAACCTCTTGTTTTCACAAGTGTTGTATAAACACCACTGCGGGCACATTACCACTCTGTACAGTTCAAATCTTCCATCTTTTGGGCTCTGCTGTTCCACTGTTATCTTCTGCACTTTGAAACTGCATTCCTGAGTGGGATTTACAAAGTTAAACCAGGACCTAACCCAGAGAAATCTGGGGGATTATCTCCCCTCTCAATCTCCACATTTCTGCATTCACCCCCCAATTATGAGAAAGGCTGATTGGACATTTAATGTCAGAAAATTAATGTACTGTTAGGTTTCACTCGAGGAAAACTATGCTTAAAGATGAGACAGAAATATAACCTTGGCATAACTGACCAGGCAGATAAAGTATTTCCTCATGTTGGCATTTTTGATGAGGAATTTTTTTATTTGCTCTTCTCTTGCTGTTATAAACATGGATTTTTTTTTCCCCTTCTCTCAGCAAGGCACCATTTGCATCAGCACACATCTAATAGGAACTAAATCAACAGATTTTAAAACACAGGGTTCATCATAAAGCCATAACAGAGATTTGCTCTGCTTCAAAATCCTGAAATAAATGCCTGAATTCTGAAATGAAGTTGTCCAGTGCTGTCACCCACACAGCCACCAGGTTTCATGCAGCTTTTACTGAATGCCCTGGAGGGAAAATGCTCCTGACTTTTATTATTTTTACCACTTGAAAACAGCGTGGCTCCAATCCAAGTAAAAGAATCATCTGGACAGCTCAGCTCCTCTGGTAATTACATGGTTGTAAGAGTGGCAGCTCCTTGAATGAAACTTCACAAGGGAGGAGTTATCTGGAACTAATCCAAGTAAGGCAAATTCCTGCTGGGATTTTAGAAGCACGGGATGGTTTGGTTTGGAAAGGACTTAAAGATCACTCAGTGTCAACCTTCCAGGGACACCTTCCACTGCCCCAGGTTCCTCCAACCCCAATGTCCAACCCGGCCTTGGGCACTGCCAGGGATCCAGGGGCAGCCACAGCAAATCTGGGAATTCCAGACCAGCCCCTCCCCACCCTCCCAGGGAACAATTCCTGCCCAAGATCCCATCAAATCCTACTTTGAAGCCATTCCCTGTGTCCTGTCCCTCCAGCCCTTGGAAATTGTCCCTCTCCAGGTTCCCTGCAGCCCCTTCAGACCCTGGAAAGCTGCTCTGAGTTGTCCACATCTCTTCTTCTCCAATATACAAATTTTTGCACCATCTCACAGACAGGGGAGAGACAAACAGCAGCTAAAACTGTAGTGCTTGAAAAATCACAGACATTTGGGGATGATGGAAGGAAAAAAAAGTATCAGGCTCTTTCCCCCACATACTCCTGTCCCTATAGGACACAGAGTCCTTCATTCTCAGCTTGTGTTCAAATTAAGTTCAAATTTCTCTGGATAAACCCATCTCAGTACAAGAAAACTGAGCTCACCTCAGCTCAAAGTTTCACTCTTGTTGACTGCCTTAAACTCAGAGCAGTGAAAGTCTCTGTACCATCAGGTACAGTCTCTGTACCCAGCCAGGAATCCAGATTTAGAAGCTTGTGCAAAGACAGAATCACAGGGTCATCAGGGAAAAGACTTCTCCAGAAGTCTTCAAGTCCAACCTGAGACTGCTCAAATACCTGAGGTGAAAACAGAGCCCAGGAATCTCCACTGGGAAAGAATCTGCAACATCTTCCAAACAGAAATCAGCTTTTCCCGAGTGACACATTTCATTCAAGGGGATGAAAAGAGTTTTACCTCTTCCCACCAGCTGTCCTTTGAGCCTTTTGAAATGTCTGACCTTCTCCTATGGCAGCTGAAATTCTCCCAATTTTCTCAGACAGAACTCAGCACCATCAGTTCTATGTGTTTACCCACCAAAAAGGCACACTGGCTGTATCTGACATTAAAAGGATTTTCTGTTCAGTTAAAAATGCCTTTTTTTTTTTTCCCAGAGAATTAGACTGGTGGTGCCCTCAGAATTTTATTTTTTTACTGGGAATTGCTTCAAAATAGTGGCCCTGATGTGTGTGACATTCACTCCTGAAAAGGGACACTGTGCAAGTCACGTTAAATAAACAGGAGCTGTCACACATCAACCTTTAAATTGTCTGTCAGGAGCAGCAGAGCCTGGAAAGATGTTGGATTATATATTTTTTTTTGACTTGGAGATGGGGTAACTGAGAGGTGTTTTAAAAATATATATATTTTTATTTTTATGTGAAGGGTGAGATAATATAGATGTTATAATTTATGTTATTATAATTAGAAATTAATTTTTTTAATATAATACATTATAAGTGCTCCTTGGCCTTTCAGTTTTTGCCACAAAATGCCACAAATGCCTTAAAGCCAATCATCTAAAATCATCCCTCATGGGTCCTACTACAATGCATCTTTCATAGCTTTATTTCTCCAAATTATCCAGTCTTATTTGCAAGGCCATAATTTGAAACTTGTTTCCAGTTCCATTTCACTCTCAACAATGTCCATCCTATTCCACAGCATTCCTAAGTTGGCATTTCTAAGTCAGCATTCCTTATCTCAAAATTTACATACAAATACATATTACATGAACCTTCTATCAAACTTTAAAAATTTTCTACCAAATCCATTTTCCACGGGAAGGAAATATTGCATCCCTACCAAAACAAAACAAGGCATCCCTCCCCTTGGACAGAGGGTTCCAGCCCCAAACCACAGCGAGGAAACGCTGTTTCCCTGCAGGAATTCTTTCCCAATCTCTGCTAGAAGCACTCCACGCTTCCACAACCCTGCCAGAAGTGCTTGGCAGAGGCTGGAACACAAACAAGAGGAAATGGCAGCAGCTCTGGGCTCTGAAACGTGGGACTCTGGAGATTTCTGCTGCTTTATCCAGAGGTTTCCTCCATGTGGGGATGTGCCCAAGTGGGAGCTCTGCTTGCCCCAAGTGCAGCAGCCACTGACTCTCTTGAGTTTTAGGTTTTTCTTCTGCTCGAGATTCCAGGCTGGTGGTTTTGGTGGGTCTTTTTTTGCCCTCTGCTCTCTCTGACCTTTGAAGGCTTTGAATTTGAGTTTGTGCTCAGCACGAGAACAGAGTGGAGTCTCAAGGTCTTATTTTTCTTTTGGTTTCTCGCGTTGTTTATTAATTCTTATTCTAGAAGGTCTCTGTGTCTGGCCAAAGTGTTCACAGCAGCTCGGACATGATGTGACTCCCCCCGTAATGGGAGGTCACTCTGCTTTTATACAGATAATTACGTGTCTCTTATTTACAATTTTGTGCTAATGCTTAACACCTATACAAGAAGGGTCATTTCTACTTTGACTCAATTTTCTCAAACTACTTTGTGCCCACGTCACTGCAGAAGATGGATGCCAAGGGAGAACAAGAAGAACTCAGGGTAACACCCTAATTCTTCCATTTTGTCTCCTTGCACCTACATTCTAAAAATCCCCAAACTACAAAATCTTCTACCTGGTGATAAACTACACCACTGTCTGTCACACATTTGTGTCTTGTAATTCCTCTCTAAAAAACGGACTAAAATCAAAGCCTGTGTCCTCCTGGGCTCTGTGCCAGGCAAACCCCCCTGCACAGACCCCAGAGCCTCTTTTTTGGGTCCCAGACCTCCCTACCGAGATCTGTGACCTTCCAGGGCACCCAGAGGGATGCCTTGGACTCTGACAGACTCTACCCCTAATTCTGGGCAATATTATGGCAAAAACATCAACATCTCAGGCACCATTTCTCAACCATTTCCTGGAGGATCTGTCATGTTTTCCCTCGGGAGAATGTTCACGGCTTTGTCCTGCCTGACTTGAGGGATTTAGGGGATAAATCCTGACCATAATTTTCAAAACCAGACCTAACAATGTTACAAAGGTGCTGGGAATGACAGAAGGCACCCACAGGGTACCTGAGGAAAGCTCCATTTATTGCAGAAGCTGCTCCAGCAGCAGCAGTTTGGTGTGGCACCGGTCTGGAATTCAATTAGAACCTGTTACCAGAAAACCCACTCCAATTAGGAGGGGCCTGGGTCAAAGGCTGCAATTTGTATTCCTGCCTGAGCTCCCAAGGCTTTCTTCTTGCTCAGGACACAAATATTCCATTTCTATCAGCAGTACCACCATCTCTCTGCAGTCACTTAAGTGCAAATCGTCAAAATCTTCCACCTTACAAATCAAAATTCACCCGTTTTAAATCCTGTCTGTGTCATTTTGAGGAATCCACAGCACTGAAGGTCTACAAAGTACAGATCCTACTAAAAAAATCTCACTGTCACCCATTTTTCACCATCCTCTGTGGAATTATTCCCTTGACATCGACATAAAGTTTAGTTTTCCTCAGGATCCACGTTTTTTACTTACAGAATTCCTGTTCTACAATTTAGAGATGCTCCCTGTCCCTAATATTCAAATATAAAAGGATTCACCTCTGCTTTTCTTCCTCTGTCCTATTTCTATGACATGGTATCATTCAAGATTTTATTTTTTTCCCCTCCCAAATATTTATTCTGGGCCTTATTTTGCAGCTTTTATTCATCACCCTATAGAAAATAACATAAAATCCCCCATGGAGAAGGCAACTTGTGTGATCTCCCTTGGGATTTAAGAAGCAAAATTAATTTTAGTTGGTTTTTTTTTAGCTACTTTTGCAAATGAAATCTAATCATTTAAAGTCTCCTCAGTGCTGAAATAAAATGTTATTTTGGTAATTCTTTCAAGTGTGTTCTGTCAACACAATGAGAAAGAGCTCCCACAAAAAAATTCAATTTTTGCCTGTCATAAACCTTGTTGAACCAATGATGCAACTAAAGGATGAGGAACAAAGTACATTTTAATTTTCTCAAAGAAAGAAATCAGAGCACAATTTTTTTCTTGACTTAGTCTGTGTGCATTTGGCCCAGAAACGTGAGGATTGAATCAGAACCTTCAGAAAAACTAAAATATATAAATCCACACATTAGTCCTATAAATGTACCAAAGGGCTGCCTTAAAATATTACAAAACTACTTAAAAATTAAATTTTATCATAGAAAGGACTAGAGGTGGACAATTCTTTCCAGAAATCTTCACCTGCTTAAGTTTTTAACACTCTTAACTACAAATATATTCCTATAGCCAAGTGTACCTAAGCACATTCTAAACCCTTCTGGATAGATGTATTTGTCAAAAACACAATATCTACAAAATAAAAATTAGTATTTTTGTTCTGGAAGCAAAGTTATGAAACAAGAAGAAATTACTCCAGAAAAATTAGGCAGCATTGGTAAATTCCCACATTTGGGAAATTAGACTTTTAATTGCAGCCTGTAGTTTTGACTTGAATAACTTAGAGCCTGTTTAAAACAATTATAAATTGACAGAAGTAACAAACTTGGAAAATGTTTGATTTTTTATAAATAACTTTTTAATAATAAAATCTTTTTATAAATATATAAATGTGACAGGCAAATTTAAGCCCCACCCCTGTACCAAAATTCACTTTTTTTAATCCTTAAAACCACACAGAGCCCTCCACAAAAAGTTCTGTGAATCAATATTCAAAGAAAAACACAAACAAGTGAGTCTTGAAGCAACAGCAGGAACATTGCAGAGAAAATATTATACCAAGTACTTTATGGCCAATGCTATTTTTGGTCCTCATTTATGAGCCCACTTTCACCTAGAACTGCTTAAAAAGAATGTTTTTAACTATGATCTGTAGTTAGATGGGGGGAAAAAAGGGGAATGGGTAAGGGAAGGGTATTTTAATTTCAGAAATAAAGCAGAACAATGCAAAAGAAGGATGGGATAAGTCCTTCCTAAATAACCTTTGTTATTTTTAGGGGATTCAGATCATTTTTCCTGGACTCACACGAGATGTGCAAGACCAGCAAACAGCAGCCTGGACCTCTGAATAATCAGATGAAGGACATGGATACAACAAAGAGCAAAATAAACATAAATTAATTCTCAATTCTTGCAGGTAGTGATGAAATTTGGAGTTGATAGAGGTGAAGAAGATTTTCTTTTCCACTGTGGGTTGTACTCACCACTTGTGCTGTGGCAGAAGAGAAGCAGGGGAGAAAAGGGGAAATTTAAGGCAGCAGATTTTGAGAAAAGCCCCACAGTTCTACACCCCATGATTATGGAGTGGCTGAATCTGAAGAAGAAAACCCCAGAGCAGAAGCAAATAAAGGTGCCCTGAGAACTTCTTGGTTCTGCTGGGAACACAAACCTTCAGTGAAAGAATCTGCCCCACAGCTGGGGCTCCACAACAGCCTCGGGGGAGGCAGAGAGGACACAAAAAACCAGCTCCCACCTTCTGAAACCAAACCCAGCTGAGATCCCCAGCCAGCAATGCAGACACCACACACATCCCATTAACACCTGCAACATTTCCACACAGAAAAAAAACAAAAAAAACCAACAAAAAACCCCAAAATGTAAATGGAAACGGTGCTGGGAAGAGTCAAACCCCTCTGGACTCTGCTGCACACACCCCAATAATCACCTACTGAGGGAAAACCACATCTTGGGATCAGATTCCTCCTGGAATGAGGTGGAGATGAGCCACTGAGCTGAGCTGGGGAGATGCTGAATGTGTTTGGAAACATGAACAGCAGAATGAGGCACCTCAGCTCTACCAGAGCACACAAAATTCCAAACACAGAGTAGGGAAAACCTCCTGCCTTGCAGCACCTTCCCTAGGTGACCTGAGTATCACACAGCAAAAAAAGACCTTCAGAAAGACTAGAGCACACAACAGACTGAAAACCAAACAATTCATCTGTGATTAAAAAAAATAATAATAAAGGAAATTTCACAATACACAACCTTAATGAAGCTTTTTTAACAATTATGTGGTTGATGCTTCTACAGACAGCCAAAACTTGATTTTTAAAAAAAAATTTGGTGTTTTGTGAAATACAGGAAGAAAATGCTCTGGTTTGCTCAGCTGTGTGCTGGAGGTGACAGCCAGCCAGGATGGATGAGGCACAAAACTGTCTGGCATCTCCTCTGTGCAGCCCCCAGCAGGGAGCCTGGAGCACTGGGGGACAAAAAAACACCCCAATTTTATCCCCAACCAAATTAATCTCTGAACTCTCCCATGCCAGCATCCATCAGATAAACACAGGCATAAAAACCTCATCTGAATCATCTCACAGCATCAGAAAAATGCAAAAGGAATGAGAGCATAGTTGGACACTCTTGGTGTTATTTTTTTATATTTTACTCATCTCTGATCTAATCCTTTGTAATCTAAATTTAGCTTAGGTTTTCCTTGTATAGTAACCATCACTGTAAAAAAAAAAAGTCCCTATTTCCAAGAAGGTTTTGCTGGATATTAGATAAATACAGATGTAGCCAAGTAATGAAGAGAACTCAGTTCTGGATCCAGTGAATGCAACCCCCATGTTCACATTTCTTTTTTTTTTACACAATTTGAAGGTATTTTTGTAAAGAACTGGATAAAGTATGTGTTTAAAACACTGAAAGAATGAAGATTTTAATTAAAAAAGCTGTAAGTACACTGTCTGTAGAAAGCCTTCCTGACATGAGGTAGAGAACAGTTAAATAAAAGGAAAATTTACATCCAAAATGTTGGAAAATCTTGGGTTAACACAATTTATGTATGAGCTATGGCTAAACTGCATGTGGCACATGTAGAATGAGAGATTTGGCATAAAACAGGGAAAGAGAGGAAAGAGAGGAAAGAGAGGAAAGAGAGGAAAGAGAGGAAAGAGAGGAAAGAGAGGAAAGAGAGGAAAGAGAGGAAAGAGAGGAAAGAGAGGAAGGAAGGAAGGAAGGAAGGAAGGAAGGAAGGAAGGAAGGAAGGAAGGAAGGAAGGAAGGAAGGAAGGAAGGAAGGAAGGAAGGAAGGAAGGAAGGAAGGAAGGAAGGAAGGAAGGAAGGAAGGAAGGAAGGAAGGAAGGAAGGAAGGAAGGAAAACTCATCCACACTCCAGCCCTCAGGAATTGTCACTCACTTGCTGGGATTTTGGGCTCCAAATCCCATACATTCCATCTCACTTGGTTCATGCTCACATTATTCCACTGCTTAGCTTGGCAAAGCATCAAAACTGCACATTTTCACCCCTCTTAACCTCTGCTGTTGGCACACACGAGTTTATTAAGCTCAGGCCTCGCAGCAAATTCCCATTTTCCCTCCAAACCCATATAATTCTGTTGTCATCAACACCCCCTGTTACAGCCCCAGCCAGCTGGAGAATATTCCCTGTTTCCTCACAGGGAAAGGGCTCCAGTTTCTATCCTGTTATTCCCCAATTCCTAGTGAAAGATAATTCATCAATGAATAATTTTATCTGCCCTGATGACCACTCAATGCTGAAACCTCCAAACAGAGCATTAGATAAATAACAGGATATTTGGTAGGATCCTAATATTCCAATTATCTGAGCTCTCAATTATCTGAGTTCTCCTATGAGAACTTCCCTGTCCATGCCACGTTGGAATAAAAAGCAGAGGAGTGGAAGAGCCTCACACCTCCAGCAAGGAGCTGATGATGTTCCTGAATGGAACAGGATCTGCTTAGTGACCAACCTGGACTCTGCAAAATAAGAAAATCCCCATTTTTCTCCCATAAACTTCCCTTTGCCTTCCATCCTCCTCCCCAGAATTGGACTAAAACTCTTCAGAGTGAATGGTTCCTCTGTTCCTTTCACACTCTGGTTTCTGGTGAGTCAATCAGCACTAAGTGTAAAATGTTTTACAGTTCCTCTTGCAGACACCCCAAGAAGGCATTTCTGTACCTCTTCTTGTCTACTCCTATTTCTGTATAAAACACAAGGGAAAAAAAAAACCATAAATTGCTATTTCTGCAACCCATGGCTGAAAAAAAGCTTTTCTTCTAGTACAATGCAAGCCAAGATTTGAGTTTTTAACTGAAATAAGATTGATTTCTCCTAATTTATTGGGCTTTACCTGTCAGGAAGCCACTATCAGGATTATTTCAACAAGAAAATATTTATTTAATGGAAGGACTTAAGTTCTGCTTCAGTCTTAAGAGTTCAGTTAATTTCTAGTTTTAATAATTGGTATTAATTAAATAAGCTGTAGCAACAAGAAGATATACTTTATCCATCTCAAACACAAAATCAAATAAATTAAAAACCCCAAATAACTCAAAACAACAACAACAAAAAAAAGAAATAAAAATTACTGATAGCAGCAAAAAATTAGAAATGTGTGAGGAAAATACTGGGAATAGAAATAAATATAATACAAACAGAAAATTTCTTATTTCTTGTCCCCAAATGGTAAAAATTAATTTGCAAATCTTGTCTAGAATAGAAATTAAAAACCAAATTTGCCCCATCCCTGGAAGTGTCCAAGGCCGGGCTGGAGCAGCTTGGGACAGTGGAAGGTGTCTCTGACCATGGCAAGGGTGGCACTGGATGGCTTTTAAGGTCCCTTCTACCCCAAACCATTCTATAATTTATAATTCTATAATTCTATGGTTCTAAGCCTAAACTGAGTGGTAGCACCACGCTGATATAAAGACAGAAATATTAAGATAAAAACAAAGACAGGCAAACCAGCTGCAGTCTCAGCAGTGCCCTGAATTTCCAACACCTTCACACTCAAAGCTCTCGGGTGCTTTCCCTACCTCAAGAAAACCCCAAAATATCCACCCACAGCTGCTCCTCAAAACCTTGGCCAAAGGTGATTGTTCTGTTATTCCAACAGATGGAGACTTCAACATTCCACAAGCATCACTCCTTGCTAACCTGCCATGGTCTGCTAACTCTGAATGATTCCGTATCTCCCGTGAATTCTTCATGACATCAACCACCACAGCAGAGCTGAAATGTGCATTAAAGCAGGTGGCCAGCAGCAATTCCTTTCATCTCTCACATCTGGCACCACTCTCCACACAGAGTTTATGTATTATCTGCTGCTAATAAATCATAAAATCATAGAATCGTGGAACGGTTTGGGTTGGAAGGGGCCTTCAAGATCATCTGAACTCTGAAGTTCTTCTGTTGTCACTTAACAGATGCAATTTAGTGAGTATTTTTTTTAATCCAAAAAGTACAAGGTTGTAAACTGTATTTTTTAAAAGCAGGAAATATAAATAATCTGTGGGATTCAGATTAGTATTTAAATATTATTTTAACTGTAGGAAAGACTAGAAGGATGATTAAAAATAAACCAGCAGAGCAGGACATCAGCATTTGGTTATGACCACAAGTTGTTATGATTTAGTGTCAACAAAATTGAAGTGTTTCCCTTTCCTCACACTCCCCCCAATGTCCAATTAAAACAAAACCTTTAGGAATGGAACCACCATGTGCTTAACTGGAATCCTTACGAGTCTGTAACTTCAGAAAAATCCAACCTCAACACTGAGCTAATTATATTTCAGTTGACAATGTGCCAATTGAACAGGGGAGTCTTGGGCTTTTCATCATTAATTGTTTGATAAATGCTTTAACAATGATTGTTCCCCAACCTCCCCACATCCCATTTATTTTACATTAAGCTTGGAGTATTTGCTTAAGAATAATCAGTAAAAATTTGCTTCCCTTGAATTTTTATTTCCTCCTTCCTGTGTCTCAGCTTCTGATCTCCCTACTTCTCTTCCTTGTCCAGGGGATGGGCAGCCTGATAATCCACTTGGACATAAATCCAAATCAAAATGTCCATTGGACACTTTATATTTGCATCCCACAACTCCTTAATGCAACAAGCCACGAGAGTTTTGTGTTTGCAAAGAATCCTGCAAAACACTTTTGGAGTTTCTTTCTTCTTTTTTTTTTTTTTTTTTTTTTCTGATGTAAGATAATATCATCAGTAAAAACAGCGTAAAATAGTGTCAGCTCAAGTTTACAAAAAACCTCTGGACATTCATCTAGGCTTAACAGTTCAGCAACAAGAACAATGCCAGTAAATTTCTGGAGAGCAACATGAGGTACAGGATTTTATGGCAATCCTGGGGATCACAAAGCTGCAGTGGGGGAACCTCACTTTTTTTTACACACCATTCTCCAGGCCGTGACATTTCAGGCTAAATGATATGAGGTGTGATAAATGCAAGCCCTCGTTTGAATACAAACAGATTCTTAAAATATTTTAACTAGGACTATAAGTGAAAATAAATTAGGCTAGTGGGATTTAGGGCAAGAATTCAGATTCTGTGGGATTTTCTAAGTTTACTGTTCAAGTTAAAAATTACCCAAGCTTTCAAAGCTTTTGGCTCTGGAAACAAGCACTTCAAATTATTTCTGAAATTAAATCACTCTCTTCTGATTGGCAGCATAAGAATAAACAAAAATCAGTGTGTTTATTCTTAACCACACCAGAACAGGTGCTGTGTGAACTTCTCCAAGCAGCCATGCTTTGTTCCCCAGCTCCTACTTTGTTCCATAGGAAATCCAACTTCTTTTTCTTCCTTTTTTTTCCTAACAAGGGGAAAGAGATGGAGATGTGCAAAATGGAAAAACTGTGATCCACCTTTGAGTTTTCTAACAAATCTGATCATGCTCTTTCCACTGAAATCTCCAGAGAATCATTCCAAATTTGTGCAGCTGCATTTCATTGTAGTTCAGCCTTTGGATCTTTCATTGAAGCCCAGAATGATTTGGGTTAGAAGGACCTTGAGTTCACCCCGTGCCACCCCTGCCATGGGCAGGGACACCTCCCACTGTCCCAGGCTGCTCCAAGCCCCAATGTCCAACCTGGCCTTGGGCACTGCCAGGGATCCAGGGGCAGCCACAGCAAATCTGGGAATTCTATTCCAGGGCCTGCCCACCCTCCCAGGGAAGGATTTTTTTTCCCACCATACCACCTAAACTTGTCATTTTTCAGTGTGGAGCCATTCCCTGTGTCCTGTCCCTGCAGCCCTTGTGAGAAGTCCCTCTCCAAAAGCCCCTGTCCATAATGTGATCAGCATCCTGTTAATCAAACACGTTATCAAATCACCTGGAGGCCAAACTATTGTTCTGTTTTATCTGAATGCAACATTACCAATACATTCCTTTATTAGTCTGATGATTAAAACAATTTAAACAATTCATTCTCTAACGAAGAGGTTTTTGGGGAAAATGCAAATCCAGGATTTGTCCAAGGTTCAAGCTACTTCATGAAGTTAATTAGGGAGTGGGGAAGTTGATTCATCTGATCATATTATTAGTGGGGAGGGGTCCCTGGCAGTGCCCAAGGCCAGGTTGGACATTGGGGCTTGGAGGAATCTGGGACAGTGGAAGGTGCCCCTGCCATGGCAGGGGTGGAATTGGATGATTTTTAAGGTCCCTTCTAACCCAGACCATTCCATGACTCTGTGATTAACAACATACCCAGTTTTTCTATGCTGTGCCCTCCCCTTTGTCCTAGACTGATTTATGCCTGGTTTTGAGGGTTTTAAACTCTTTTTAGAAGCAGATGACTTTATTTAAGACTGTATTCTGATCTGAGCTCATGTAGAAAAGCAAAGTTGGCTGTTTGATGAACTCAAGGATATCTTTCTCAGTGAAGTATAAATATTAATCCCTGACTATTTCTGGGCAGTTAAAGCTTGGGCAGCATTCCCTTTTCCTAAAAAAAAAAGTTACAATTCAAGAGCAAAATTGACAGCCATGGAATCAGCAAACCAAGAGCAATAATATAGACATAATATGCTGCATTTAATATTGCTTATAACAAGAGATCATATTTATTATGGCATATTGTATTCTGCTACATGTATCATATGCTCCAAGCTAATCCTCCTCTTCAAAAAGCTGCCATGATTTGAAACTCCAGCACTCAATTTTTTTCACTTTATTACCAAATTCCTGTTTTAAAATGCGGGCATGAAAACAGCACCATGTAAAACACACCAGCAAAACGGGACTGAAACCCTGCCATGACCATTCCCTGACTCTCGTTTTAACTCTACAGCCTCCCAGGGCTTCCCCTCAGATTTAAAGAAAGATTACTCTCAAATTTAAGGAACTATTCCCTTCAGACTTAAGCAATGATTCCCTTTGAATTTATGGAATGATTCTCCTCACATTTAAGGAACTATTCCCCTCAGATTTACGGAATGATTTCCCTCAAATTTAAAGATTCCCCTCAGATTTAAGGAATGATTCCCCTCAGGTTTAAGGAACTATTCCCCTCAGACTTCAGCAATGATTTCCCTCCAATTTATGGAATGATTCCCCTCGAATTTAAGGAACCATTCCCCTCAGACTTAAGCAATGATTCCTCTTGAATTTATGGAATGATTCACCTCGATTTTAAGGAACTATTCCCCTCAGATCCAAGGAATGATTTCCCTCAGATTTAAGGAACGATTTCTCTCAAATTTAAAGAACAATTCCCCTCAGATTTAAAGAATGATTTCCCTCAAATTTAAAGAATGATTCCCCTCAGATTTAAGGAACAATTCCCCTCAAATCCAAGGAATGATTCCATTCAGATTTAAGGAACTGTGCCCCTCAGACTTCAGCAATGATTCCCCTCGAATTTATGGAATGATTCCCCCCAGATTTAAGGAATGATTCCCCTAAAATTTAAGGAACAATGCCCCTCAGATTTAAAGAATGATTCCCCTCAAATCCAAGAAATGATTACACTCAGATTCAAGGAATGATTTCACTCAGATTCAAGGAACCATTCCCCTGAGATTTAAGGAACAATTCTCTTCAAATCCAAGGAATAATTTCACTCAGATGTAAGGAACTATTCCCCTCAAATGTAAAGAAAGATTCCCCTCAGATTTAAAGAATGATTCCCCTCAGATTTAAGGAACAACTCCCCTCAGATCAAAGGAACTATTTCCCTCAGATTTAAGGAACTTTCCCCCTCAGATATAAGGAACTATTCTCCTCAGATTTAAAAAATTATTTCCCTCAAATTTAAAGAATGATTTCCCTCAGATTCAAGGAACAATTCCCCTCAAATTTAAGGAATGATTCCCCTCAAATTTAAGGAATGATTCCCCTCAGATTTAAGGAACCATTCCCCTCAAATCCAAGGAATGATTCCCCTCAGATTTAAGGAACTGTGCCCCTCAGACTTCAGCAATGATTCCCCTCAAATTTAAGGAACCATTCCCCTCAGATTTAAGGAATGATTCCCCTCAGATTTAAGGAACCTTTCCCCTCAAATTTAAGCAATGATTCCCCTTGAATTTAAGGAATGATTCCCCTCAGATGTAAGGAACTATTCCCCTCAGATTTCAGCAATGATTTCCCTTGAATTTATGGAATGATTCCCCTCAAATTTAAGAAATTATTTCCCTTGAATTTATGGAATGATCTCCTCAGATTTAAGGAATTATTCCCCTCAGATTTAAGGAACAATTCCCCTCAAATTTAAGGAATCATTCCCCTCAAATATAAAGAACCATTCCCCTCAGATTTAAAGAATGATTCCCCTCAGATTTAAGGAACCATTCCCCTCAAATCCAAGGAATGATTCCCCTCAGATTCAAGGAATGACTCCCCTCAGATCCAAGGAACAATTTCTCTCAGATTTAAAGAATGTTTCCCCTCAAATTTAAAGAATGAGTCCCCTCAAATCTAAGGAACCATCCCCCTCAGATTTAAGGAACAATTCCCCTCAAATCCAAGGAATGATTCCATTCAGATTTAAGGAACTGTGCCCCTCAGACTTCAGCAATGATTCCCCTCAAATTTAAAGAATGATTCCCCTCAAATTTAGGGAACCATTCCCCTCAGATTTAATGAATGATTCCCCTCAGATTTAAGGAACCTTTCCCCTCAGACTCAAGCAATGATTCCCCTTGAATTTATGGAATGATTCCCCTCAAGTTTAAGGAACTATTCCCCTCAGATTTAAAGAATGATTCCCCTCAGATTTAAAGAATTATTCCCCTCAGATTTAAAGAATTATTCCCCTCAGATTCAAGGAATGATTTCCCTCAAATTCAAGGAATGAATCCCCTCAAATATAAAGAATGATTCCCCTCAGATTTAAGGAACAACTACCCTCAGATCCAAGGAACTATTTCTCTCAGATTTAAGGAACAATTTCTCTCAAATTTAAAGAATTATTCCCCGCAGATTTAAGGAACCATTCCCCTCAAATCTAAGGAATGATTCCACTCAGATTTAAGGAATGATTTCACTCAGATTTAAGGAATGATTCACCTTGATTTTAAGGAACTATTCCCCTCAGATCTAAAGAATGATTCCCCTCAGATTTAAGGAACGATTTCTCTCAAATTTAAAGAACAATTCCCCTCAGGTTTAAAGAATGATTTCCCTCAAATTTAAAGAATGATTTCCCTCAGATTTAAGGAACAATTCCCCTCAGATTTAAAGAATGATTCCCCTCAGATTTAAGGAACAATTCCCCTCAAATCCAAAGAATGATTCCACTCAGATTTAAGGAATGATTTCGCTCAGATTTAAGGAACTATTCCCCTCAGATTTAAAGAATGATTTCCCTCAAATTTAAAGAAAGATTCCCCTCAGATTTAAGGAACCATCCCCCTCAGATTTAAGGAACAATTCCCCTCAAATCCAAGGAACGATTCCCCCCAGCTTTAAGGCCCAATTCCCATCAGACTCAAGGGTTCTCCAAGGTTGTGTCCGTGTCCCTGTGATAACAGGCACTGCCCAGGAACTTCCAGCAGCAGGGAAATCCAATCTCCCAGCAGAGTTCAACACGGGTTAATTGCTCTGCAAAACGGGAATCTCTCTTTTTTTTTTATGACTCAATTCCCACTGGGAATTCCAAACCTCCCTCTGCACTTCAAGCAAGGGGCCCACTGCGTCAACAGGAAGAAAATCCACTGATTTTTTTACATGACAAAAAAAGAAAAAGAAAAGAAAGGCGTATTTTGCCTCCAGTTCCATGGAAAATCGGGCACACAAGGTGCGTGACAGGAAAATAGGGATCTGATTGTTCGGGAATGGGGCGCGACAGGTGGGAAGAAAATCAGGGAAAACCGACGCAAAGGAGACAAATCCCAAGAGAAAAATCTTTCAAGCGAGCGTTTCATGGACAATGGAGTGGCAGGGGAGGGTCTGGGAATGGCACAGGACCAAATCAGTGCCAAAAACTTCCCAATTCCTTCCCTTTTTCCAGGGAGGGAACAGACTCTTGGCTGCATCAAGAAAAATTCCTACGTGATTTTTTGTTATCAGTTTCCTCCAGCGCTGGCTGGTGCAAATCACTGCCCGTAAATGAATGGCAGAATAAAGTATGAAATATTATACATTTAAAACTAAATTAGCCCCCCAAAAACAACCCCCCTACTGTTGAACTTAATTTGATTTGATTTAAGGGAAACAAACCTTACTCTGTTATTTGAGCTGGACTTTAGCACCAAAGGAAGGCACAAAATGCTGAATATAAAAATACAGCCTTAAGGAAGGAAAGCACAGAAGCAGCTATTTAATGCACCAGCTTTTTTTTTTTTGAGCATAAAAAGTCCTTCAACCATGTAAATAAATTAAAAAATGGAAGCATAAAAGTTAGTAATAAAAGTGATGTAAATGATGAAGGAGTATAATATATATATACACACATATATATGTGTGTGTATATATATATATTCCTATATCTAGGAATATAAAGAGAAGGTCTATTGCTCTTAGTATCAAACTTTGGATTATAAGTAAGACATTAATCAAGCAAAACATTCCTATCCCATCCTACAGTTTAACAAAATCAAAGGATCTGACTTTTTAAAGGCAATATGAACTATGGTGACCTCGATATCCAAAGTGACAAATTATTTTGGGTTGTGTAGCTGCAGAAAAGATTTGAGTACAGAAAGATGTGTTTAAATGCATCTAACCTACAGAACAGCAAAAGGTTTTATAAATTCCTATTTCCATCTCCTATTTCCTGAGAGAAAAGGCACCTTTCCTGCAAGGAAGATTCCTTCCTGCACATCATGGTATTCTCCAACTCCCCAACCAAAATCCCTGAGAGAGGAGGGTGGAAGGAGATGATTTATTTAGTTGATTAAAATGTTAATGTTGGTGATAAAATACTCATTTTTAGCAGGCTAATAATGTACTGGGAGAGTGTCACCATGATAAAAATAAAAAGATTATCATGGAACCATGGAATGGTTTGGGTGGAAAGGGTGGAAAAGCTCATCCCAATCATTCAGTTTTTCAAAAATACAGTTTCGGTGGAGAATAAGGGGGATCACCAAAGTACAAGGAATAACTAAACACGGAGTAAAACATCCCAAGGACTTGAAAACCAAATTAAAAATCCCCCAGCCCCTAACACAGTTTGTCAATCTCAGTTTGTTTGCCCCTGAAGTGCCATTCCCATCTCCTTCAATTACACACTGGTTTTCCTTAACTCAGACCTGCACCAGCATCGTCCATATTTCAGTTCAACTAAACCAAGAGTTTTCAAATAAAATGAGTCTTCATGCCCACTTCCCAAAACTAGAGCTGCAGTTCATTTTTTTTCAAAATTCAGCAGTATGAATGTGGAAAAGTAAAAGGGCACCAACAATGGAAAAGATTTTCTTCTGCAAAGCTTTTGGCTGTTTGGAAACTGTTTGTTCTCAATTGACATTTTATTTAAATATCCTATTCAGCAGTTATGAAAGGAACCTCAGCCCACATTTCACTTCCACTAAAATTCACCACTTTTGTGTCAAACCTTCCCTAACAATGGCACTTTGTGCTTCTTTAAATACTGGGGGAAAGGGATCCATGATGGCATTTCATACAGAATATATCCCATGCTGGCTTAGCCACGTGTAAATCAAATTTTCTGCCAACTAAAATACTGAAACAGGATCTAAGATAAAGAATAAAACTGAAATTTCTATCTCATTAATTTAATTTTTAATGAAATGCTTACCAAACCATTCCAGCCAATTAGAAATATTAGAAATAGAAATGTTTTCTTTGTTTAATCTGAAGCCTTATGAGTGTAATAAGTGTGTCTCTACAATGTTACACTTGTATCAGATGCAGCCTCAAAAACAACGGTTTCATTTGAAAACCTGCACTCCCAGAGATGTTCTTGAGGAGCCACAGAAAGTGGGAACTGTTTCTGGCAAGGTTAACCTGCTCAGGTGGCATTAGGATAAACATCTGGGAAAAAAAAAGGTTTCTGAAACTCACAGAAAGAATTTCCTTCTAGAGAAAAAAAAAAAAAACAACATTTGGGGAGGATTTGAAATTCCAGTTTGAGAAATAAAAGCTGTAGTGCTTTGAAAAAACAGCCTGAAAGGACTTTTAACATGAAACCACAGAAGGAATATTGATCATTTAAAACAACGGACGACATTTGAAGGAATTTTTATTTGACAATTGGGCCGATGCCATTAAATTTTGGGCACCTACAGGTGAATTCTCACAGAAAGGATTTCCTTCTAGAGAAAAAAAAAAACCCAATGTTTGGGGAGGATTTGAAATTCCAGTTTGAGAAATAAAAGCTACAGTGCTTTGAAAAAACAGCCTGAAAGGACTTTTAACGTGAAACCACAGAAGGAATATTGATCATTTAAAACAAACTACAACATTTGAAGGAATTTTTATTTGACAATTGGGCCGATGCCATTAAATTTTGGGCACCTACAGGTGAATTCCCACTCTGCTGTGACCTCAGGACACACAAACCCAGGCCAGGGACAGTAACAGTGAACACCAAACTCCCCCAATCACCATCTGGAGGGCTAATGAACAATCAAGGGATCCCAAATTAAACGACACGACTTTCCCTTAGAATCTTGAGGACAACACTGTCAAGTCCAATCTATTCCCTCAGCCTCCAGAATCAATTTTTCAAACTTTATGACAGGTCTAATAGTTCCCACCTGTTCCTCCTGCCTGACTTTTGACTGGCACGTTCCCAGCCAGGGTGGAAATGCAGACAAAGGCCCCTATTAGGCTCCGGCTGTTTCTCTACTGTGAGGTTGCTCAGCCATTAAATTAATTCCAGCCTCTTTTTTTTTCTACCCCCTTCTTCCATCTCTTCATTTTTTTGGGGGGGTATGGAAGTTTGGGGAGGTGGAAAAAGGAGAGGGCAAAGTTTGGCAGCCAGTTGGTGGGAGAGGTAGGAGAAAATGTGAAGTCACAGAAGTTAAATGCTGAATTTTTTTGGATAATCTACCAATTAAAAAATTTAGGACAAATCTTATTAAGTTCTTGAGATGTCTGTATATTTTGAACCATGAAAACTTGGTAAAATGTGAGAGAGTCAAATTTGGAAGAGACCCTAACAGAGTCCCTCATGCAATAAAGAAACTGTTGCAATGTTTTTCTAGGAATCCTCAAGGATCAATAACTAACTCTTATTTCTTAAGGCAAAGAGAATTATTTTTCCTGAGATGTGTTTTCCTTTCATTAAGAAATGACAACGAGACACGAGCACCACACACATATCCTAACAAATTCCTATTGGTTCCTTTGGAAGCACCTTAAAAACCCAACAACTTTCTCCCCCAGTAAAAATTACCTGATTTTTGCATCAATTTCTAGAGTATATCTATATATAATATAGATTATATATTGCATCTATAATATTATGAAATATTATAATTTAAATCTCAAGGCTCTTCACTGAACTGCAAATCACAAGGATTACATTATTCCATTATCCACGACAACAGAGTATTTACATCATCAATCATAATACTTAAAACAATTATTTTAACTAAATAAAACAAAGGTTTTTTTGTAAGATAAACTTAATCTAAGATAGATTATTATTAAATTCATATTTTTAATTGAAATTATAATCTAGGACCATCTTCCCAGCATAAGGACTTGTAGTTTACAACTTACCTGAAAATGAACTATTTAAGCCTCATCATGATGGGGGAAATCTTGAAGATTTCACATCTGTGAGCACTTCACTGTATTTGGATTACTTAACATAAAAAAGCAACCTTTAAACATACCTGAAAAACCAAGACTGCTTCTCTTATCTCCTTTGCCTTGATAATTTACATCTTTCATAAATTGATAAGTTTCTATTTAGCTTGATCCAAATCAAACCACAAAAGTCTGAATTAAACACTTCATTTTACTGAGATGTTGGAACAAAGTTACTGAGAGCCAAAAACCAACTGTGAGGGAAGAAATCTCTTGATTTATTCAATTATCACCAATTTCTTCACCAAGTCCTCCTTTCAACCCTGTGGGCTCAACATGCTGTGAGCACTGAAAATGAAGAAGCAAATGCCACAAATAATTGTACTTCTATAAAATAACTCTTATCAAACTGGCAAGTCTCTATCTCTGCAAAAGCCACTGCAAAATCAGCTGCAGGATGTAAATCTGGGGGAGAGGATTGGCAAAATCAAACAGCAACTATTTTTTTTTAGAGTGTGGATGTTTGGACACACAGATAATGGTTTGGAATTAAAATTTGGATTTGTCCATAAATTGTAATTTAGGTTCTCAGGCTCAGAACTGAAGCCATTTTTGTTGGTAAACTCATCAGTGACAACAATGCTCAAGACAATTTAATCTCCATTAAAGAAAAAAAAAAATCCCAAATGAAATTCCTGAGGTTGTTTTTCACCTGTAAAATTCATCTGCAATTTCTGCACATCAATTAACCCTGATATTCAAAACTAGCTGCCACAAGAATTTACAGCTGCAGGCTTGGAGTTTCTGTCCTGAAGAGCAACAACTTCCCCAAGACAGTTTTTTTCCATCAAATTTCCACTAAACACAACAGTGCAGCCTTTGTACACAGACTCCAAGCTGAGATTTAGTACCTGTGATTTTCCTATCACTTAATCCCATTTAAACTCCAATGAACAACCCTCCTCTAAGGTATCCCACAGCTCATTCACAAGGCTCATCTGTGTGATGATGAAAGAACCTCTACCAGAACCCTAATCCACGTTTTAAAAACCCAAACCAAGCACTAAAGAGCATTTTAGGGAAATATTCAACAAAAATGAAATGAGAGCAAACAGGAGTGTTAAAATTAAGGGCACAACCTGCTTGGTATCTCTCTACTCAAGTAACAGGCTTAGAGAATAACTTGCACTAGAGAATGAATTTCATCTAATAAATAGGAATATTTTATATTTTATATATTTTATATTATATACATAGATATTATTTATTATTTATTTATTATTTGTATATATATTTTAGATTTTAAATATTTTTATAATATATATATATTTTTATATATATATATTAAATTACATCTTCTTATGGCGATGTTCAGAGGAGTAAAAATTAAACTCCACTACCAAGTTAAAAACCTGTCTCACTCAGCTTTCCTCACTTTTTATGGCTCAGTATTTTATATATTACCAATTAATATCATGTCAACATGAAGTCCTCTACTTTATAGTAACATTGTGTGTTACCATAATTAGGAATTCCCAGTCAGAAAGTTAATTGAGGATGCCCTGGATCCCCATCTTACCCATCCAGAAGATTCATGGTTGTTGTGGTCACCTCGGTGAAAAGAAGGATCTTTCCCAACTTCTTGGTTTGGAGGTGCTGCTGGTAGGTCTCCAGGCTGAAATGTTGTGAGGAGAAACTGCTCATCTCTGTGAGCACCGGCATCAGGGACGGCGTCACCTCCACTTTGGACTCGCAGGATGAAATGAACTTCAGGGACACTTTGCTGGATGCCCTCAGTCCCTCCGCATCCACGTTTCCCTCCAGCCACTTGAGGAAAGCAAGGTGGATTTCCTGCAGGGAAGGGCAATAAAATGAGAAGGACAGATCACACCATGTGAATTCCTCCAAAAATTCCTCAAAAAACATTTTTATTTAATAAATCTACTTAAAAACAGGGAAATTGACTCTGTTTCCTCTTCAGAAACTAAGTTCTGCTACTTGTTCTAGTCCAGCTTGGCTTGACTATTCGATACTGTCCTAGAGGTGAGATCACACTCCTTTGAACATTAATTAACCTTAATTTTTAATTATTTTTTTCCCTGTAGCAGGGTTTGTAGTGGTCTTCCTACATCCTGAAGCATGGAGTGCACACATTCATCTGCTTCCTGCAGGTTTCTCAATGTGCTGAGATCCTCTGCTGGAAGAAGCCCTTTGGTCCATCACTAAGACTCCATTTAAAGGTTGAACCAGCAGTTAAAAAAAAACATTTACTGATTTCTCTGTGGAATATTTGCTAGAACAGCTCTTACCTTCAGCTAAGGGATGATTTACTACTATTAGTACCCATGTGGTGACACCCTGAAACAACTGCTCCACATTCACTCTTCCTGGAGATAACTAATTCTGCTTTGAGAGGTTTGATATGAAATGTTTGCCACATCTTTAGGAACAGCCACCAACACAGATTCTGGGACTTTCTGCTCAGTGTGAAGCTTCAATTTCAGAGAGCTGAAGTTGCCTTTTATGTGATAAATAAAACCACAAAAAATTCTAGCATCAATTTGACTGGAAATAAGGCACTAGAGAGTCTTGCCCTCAAACTGCCAAGAGGAAGAGCTCTGATTTTTAAATAAAAAGGTCCTAACCAAATCCACACCTCTCATTCCCATCCCTGCTGTACCTGGGAACTGGAACACGTTTCCCGTGTGAGTGTTGGAGGCAGGACTAAACTATCCTGCCCTTGAACAGGACACCTCTGAGCTCCAGCCCAACTCTTCAAAACCCACAAACCACACACTGAGAGCAAACTTCCCATGAACAGTTATCTGTCCGAGGAAAGTCTCCTCTTTCCCAGATCCCACTCCTCTACCTGGAGAAGGAATGAGCACTCCTGCTCCTCACACCTTCCTCTGGATTTCCAACCCCCAGGAATGACCTGTTCTCACATTTCACAGCCTTTGCTGCCTCTGCTGAGTGTCAGCCCTGCAGCACCAAAGAAAAGATTTTTTTTTTCCCAAATCCTGTCAAGCACTTGGTTCCAAGCCCCAGGACAACCTCAGAGAGACTCAGCAGCTAAATTTTAGTTACAGAGAAATTACTCCTCATATCTTGCTTTCCTAAAGCTCCCTCCAAATATTTTCTTTCCAAACTCTTGGATAAAATATTTTTAAATATTTCCTTTCTCCCCCCCTTTTTTTTTCTTTTTGCCCTGCATCATAAATGATGATGTGATGATGATTAAAGGTTTTGTGAGCATTTCTTTGCCTTGCACCTTCACTCAGTGTAACAGCAGAGCTTTGACAGAATAAATAAATTCCTTACACGTTATCCTACTTGTTTTACATACCCTGCAGTAAGTGATTGGCTGTAACTGATATTTAGAAAAATTACAGCTTTCATTTCTGTCAGGGAGAACATGGAAAAACTGTGCTTAATCACAGAGTGTTTTCCTCCTGCTTTCCAAACACAGAAATCCACTCAGCAGCAGCGCTGGATGTGCAAGTCCTACACACAGAAACAGAATTTTAATTCTCTTTTCTTACTCATCATTTGAACTCATCAATTTTAACTCACCTAAGGATGGGTTTACAGTCTGACAGAAATTAAGTTACAAAATAAAGGAGACTAAAGTGTGATGACACAGCAAATAAATAATGAAATTGTGATGATCGTGATGTGTTTTTGCTGCAGAATATTTTCTGAAAATAACAAAATAGCACAACAGAACAAAATATTTCTGTGTGATATTACAGATATGCCACACAATCCCAAGCATGTACTCCCCTGAGTATATTATTTCAAGTGATTTTTCCCCAGAGATTTTAGGCAAACTTCTTGATTTCACTGCTTCTAACACATCCTGAACCATTTAAGAATTGTTGTATGTGTTTAATTCTCAAGCTAATTTCCCTCATCATGTCCATGTGCTTATTGAGCTGATCAAAAATCTAAACACACCATCAAGGACGGGGATTTTTACAAATTCCTAAGAAAATATGGGTTTACACGTTTAACAAAGTTGCAAGCACTGGTCACAGTAGAAAAACGAATTTTTGGTGTAAGATCTTCCTTCACACAAAGTTCCAGGAATGCTGAACCACTGAGCTATCCCTAAAACTACACAGAAAAAATAACATTGTTCTGACCCATTGTTTCTGGCACAGAAAAAAATAACATTGTTGTATAATGAAATAAACTTATAGGTGGAGTCAAGTTTAATTTCTGCTACAACTCCACTGAACAGGAATATAATCATGTCAGAAGTGTGTGATTTAAACCAAGAATCCAGCTGGAATTCCCAATCTCTCCCATTCTTAATTTTTACTATAATAACTTCCTTCACACACAGTTCCAGGAACAGGGATGCCGAACCAGTGAGCTGTCCCTAAAATCACATTGGTACAGAAAAAATAATACTATTGTACAATGAAATAAACTTATATGCAAAGTCATGGTTAATTTCTGCTTCAAATCCACAAATATAACATAATGAAATAGTGAATATAATGGCACAGAAGAAATAACATTGTTGTATAATGAAATAAACTTATATGTGGAGTCAGGGTTAATTTCTGCTACAACTCCACTGAACACAAATATAATGATGTCAAAACTGTGTGACTAAAGCCGAGGATCCAGCTGGAATTCCCAACCTCTCCTATTCTTATTTTTTACTGTAACAACTTTCTTCACACACAGTTCCAGGAACAGGGATGCTGAACCACTGAGCTGTCCCTAAAATTACACTGGTACAGAAAAAATAATACTATTGTACAAAGAAATAAACTCATATGCAAAGTCAGGGTTAATTTCTGCTTCAAATCCACAAATATAACATAATGAAATAATTAATATAATCGCACAGAAGAAATTACATTGTTGTATAATGAAATAAACTTATATGTGGAGTCAGGGTTAATTCCTGCCTCAAGTCCATTGAACATGGATATAATGATGTCAAAACTGTGTGACTGAAGGTGAGGATCCAGCTGGAACTCCCAACCTCTCTTATTCTTAATTTTTACTACAACAACTTCCTTCACACAAAGTGCCAGGAACAGGGATGCTGAACCAGTGAGTTGTCCCTAAAATTACACTGGCACACAAAAAATAACATTTTTATATAATGAAATAAACATATATGTGGAGTCAGGGTTAATTTCTGCTACAACTCCACTGAACACGAATATAATTATGTCAGAACTGTGTGATTTAAACCAAGGATCCAGCTGGAATTCCCAACCTCTCCTATTCTTAATTTTTACTGTAACAACTTCCTTCACACAAAGTTCCAGGAACAGGGATGCTGAACCACTGAGCTGTCCCTAAAATTACATTGGCACAGAAAAAATAGCATTACTGTATAATTAAATAAACTTATATGTGGATTCAGGGTTAATTTCTGCCTTAAATCCATTGAACAGGAATATGATCATGTCAAAACTGTGTGATTGAAGCTGAGGATCCAGCTGGAATTCCCAATCTCTCCTACTCTTAATTTTTACTGTAACAACTTCCTTCACACACACATGGATGCTGAACTACTGAGCTGTCCCTAAAATTACACTGGCACACAAAAAATAGCATTACTGTATAATTAAATAAACTTATATGTAGAGTCAGGGGTAATTTCTGCTTCAACTCCATTGAATAGGAATATAATTATGTCAGAAGTGTGTGATTTAAGCTGTGATCCAGCCGGAATTCCCAACCTCTCCCATCCCAGCAGCATCCGCCGTTCTGCAGCAGCCTCTGGTGGCCACTGACACGAGAAGTGTTGGCTCAGGAACCTCCTGGACACCTCTGGGAGCAGCCCAGGCATCCAGCACAGGGCAGGGAACACCCAAAAACTGCTGGACACATCTTTCCCTGCCCATCATAGCAATCCTGGGAGATGCTGCTCCAGGCTTGAAGGGATTGAGGAATCCCAGGAGCTGCAGCTGTTCCGTGTTCAGGCTCTGACAGGATCTGCAGCTACTCACACACACAACATCATGGCAGATCTGGATTTCACAACCCACCAGCCATACACTCTGAAAATTTAATAACTAAACTGGTTGTAGGGTGGCACAAATAAATCCTGGAACTGTTCTTTGTCAGGTTTGGGCAGAACTGAAGCCAAGCCAAATGAAATTTGATGAAGTACAGAATCCCAGAAGGGTTTGGAAGGGATTTTAAAGATCATCCAGTGCCACCCCTGCCATGGCAGGGACACCTCCCACTGTCCCAGGCTGCTCCAAGCCCCAGTGTCCAACCTGGCCTTGGGCACTTTTAGGTTTGGGGAATCCTCAACCTCTCTGGGCACCTTTGCCAGGGCATCCCCACCCTCCCAGGGAATAATTTCTTCCTAATATCTAATTTAATCCTGTTCTCCTCCATCCAAATAAAGCCATTATTTCCTATCAAACTGTGGGGGTTTTTTCTTCCAATCACACTTTTCAAAAGTACATTCCCTAAAGCAAAGATATTTCCTTCTTTCTCAAAGTAAGAATTAAATTTCACATCCCAACCCAACAGCTCGGTGACAAGAGAGCTACTCAACTTTTCCCAGTTAAAATATTCATCTACAAGTTTAATATTTTAAGAAGAAAATCTTTCTATGTGTATTTTAAATAGTAAAAAATGTAATTTCAATGCACTATTTAAAAGAAGAGTCACCAAAAGCAGAAAAGCTCTGCACCAACAGAAACTACCCAACGCCTCTCACTAATGAATTCTCCACACGCCAAAGCTCAATTTAAATCTTTAAAAGAGAACCAAAGAGAGATTGGGAATTTCCAAGCACTGATTTGGTACCCAGGGACATGCCAGGAAAATTCTGATTTGTCAGACTGAGAGTGGCACTGACTGAAAAACTCTGAGTAAGAAGGGAGATGGAGAGGACAGTAATTCCCAAAATTCCCAGAAATACAAAGTGAAGCTACTGCACACTCGGCTCCTCCACTCATCAGCAGAGTTGTGGCAACTATAACACAAAGAAGGAAGAGCAAAAGCTGGATTTTATTTATGGTTTCACATCTGCTTTCTATAATTTTAAGGGTTTGGTCAGGTGTGTGCAGAATCTGCTCTGTAACAGAAGTTCGCTCTCGCTGTTTAAAATTCTTTTTAATTTCATAATCATTAAGTTTCACTTTTCCCCAGCGCTCACTTAGAGGTTGAGTTTGAACAACCAAGAAGGAAAGAGGGAGACAAAAACCAGCTGCATCTGGAGCCTTCTCTGCTGTAGTATAAAATAACAGAAAATTACAGCTCCTGATGGAGAAGATTTTATTTGCACCTGGGCTCTGTCAAACAAGGAGAGTTCTGCACCGAGCACTCCCAGAACTCCCAGTTGGAATGGCTGAAAATAAACCCAAATCCAAGACTTTATTCTTACAATCTGTTTATACAGATAGGATTTGGATGTGGGTGTTTTTTTAATTTTTATCTGTATGTTCATAAATGCAGTTTATCTCTCACTGGGCAGATTTGGGAGCTGCTCTTTTCCTACCAAACTCCACCGATGGGCCTGAAAACTCCCTATCAATGGAATTCTTTGTTAAGACAAAATTCACCCAACAGCCTCAAATTCATTTGGTTCCTATTAAAAAACGTGGAGGCGAAATGAAATGAAAGCTAAAAATACAATGCCATAAAGCAAACATTTTCCATCAGCTCCCTCCTGTCTTGTCAGGGAAAAGGAGATGATTTGAGCCATGATGCTCCACCTGAACACTCAATATTGGGATTAAAATCTTGCACTTTAGCTGTGCTTGTGAAACGAGGTCAAATATCCAATTTTTGAAGACAGAGAACATGATATTAAAACTGTTTTTTTCCCTTCCTTTGTAAAAAAATCTAAAGATTTCCAATTAACTACCTCTCTTTTTGAGAAGCTTCCAGTTGATGCACTGATTCATGTATTATCACCTGGTGGAGTGATCAATATATATATTTAATATATTTATATTTATATATATATATTATATTTATATACACATATATATATATAAATAAAAATAAAAAATATATTTTATATATACACCAAGACACACACACATATATATACACACTTTTTTTTTTAATGCCTATATTTTTAAACTGCAAGCAAGTGAGGATTACACAGGCATAAAGCACTGAATTTTTAGAGGAGCCTGTCTGGAGTAAAACCAGACATCACACCTCCAATATGACTAAAATCTGCTCTTTTTTTTTCCCAGAATTGCCTGCTCCCAAAGGAGTATTATACAATTCAAATAGGGTCTCAAATGTATAGATTTCATCCCTATGGAGCCTCTATTAGCACTGATAGGAAAGGAAATATTTTAATGAAGGGTTGTCCTCTGAGTTTAACTTGAAATATAAAAATTCAAACACATAAAGATAAAAAATATCTCCACGTCCTCCTTGTCTTACACAGTTTTGCTCAACAGTCTTGTAGATTTCAAGGTGTTAAATTTAAATTAACCACAGGAGAGCTTCCACAGCATCTCTTGGATCCAATAGAAATTATATTTAACGTGACCAAAACTAAAATCTAAAACCATATATGTAAACATAGAAATGTACAAATATATTTACTGTAAATTCACATAATATGAAGGAAAATGATGTTATCTACTATCCTTATTCATTTCAAATCCTACCTTTGAATGAGGTTTTGTAAAATACGATATCTTACATTTACTGCCTCAATCATTCATTAAAATACATTGTTTTCCTTTAAAAAAAAAGTACAATGACTTTTCCTCTAGGAAGAGTGGAGAAATGAGAGGAATAAAAAAAAAGAAAAAAAAAAGAGATGCAGAAATTTGACAGAGAAATGAGGAAAGATCATCTCTTGGAGATCACAGAGAAAGTGGAGGGGATGATGAATGGGTATTAGATCAATAATAATAATAATAATAATAATAATAGTAATAATTTCAATGCTGATGCCATTAATATTTAATAACACTCCCAAACTGCACATTCATGCCTTGAGTCCTCAGCGTTGCCCTTCCAGACTTCAGGAAGTGCAAGTTTGGAGCTGGATTTTCTAACAACTGAAACAAAGGGAACAAACAGAACTTTTAACCACAAAAACCTCTTTACAACACAATCACAATCTGGAAATACAGCAAGTACTCAAATTAATCCAGTTCTTAGGAAGTTTTTAGAAAACTCTTTTTAATATTAACTGTTTGCAATTAATTTCAGGCCATTATTTTCACCAGTGGTGTTTCAGTTCACAGGGTAAGACCCTTTTAAATCCCCATTTTCTCCACTCCCTCCTTTCCCCATGGCCTGAAGAACTTCATAAAGATTTTATTGTCCTACAACTGAGGCACATTTTCATTTCATGTTCTCATGAACTGGAGTTACTTGGCTGGTACTTGGCTGTGCATTCCCAGGATTCTGCAGAGCCTGGAAATCTGTTTCAGTTTATTAATAATATTTTTATATTTCCTAAACTGAGGCACGGTGCGAACCAGGAGATTTCGAGTGCACAAAGCACAGAGGAACATTTAGAAAGATGGCAGCAGGGTTGGTGACTTTCTGAATTCCCAACTAAGCTAATTTTTAGGGGGTCTCCAGAGGTTATTTCAGGTTTGGGTGGTTATTTAGCTGAAGAGAGGCAGAAAAAGCTCTGAAAGATCATTGCAGAGACTTTGTCGAGTGCTTTATTTTTGTCTCCACTCTTCAACATGGTTTTAAAAACAAGTATTGCATTACACAAACACAGCATCACCCCAGCTGAAACAGGCACAGAGAGGAGTGGATCCATTTTCCCAACTGATATGTGGAATACTTCATCCAAAAAAGGGAAAGATTTTTAACAAAGTGCTGCAAGGTACCCTTATCCTCATTATTGCAGCTCCATTGCTTTGAACACGAAGCATCTTAGATTTCAACCCATTCCTGGACTGCACGTCCAGCAACTGCTCATAAATCCCTGCCTAAATCTGAATCCAAAATTAAATTTAGCTTTGAAAAGCGCCGTGTGTAGGCAGAAAACTCATTTATCCAACAGGCAGCAGAGCCCAGGTCAGGATTCAATGATTGATAAAAACTAAGTCAGGATAACTCACTTTTTGTAGAGAAAATAATGAAAAATCAGAGTCAATAGGTTAAAAACAACACATAAAGTAAATAATTATGGTCTTCACACTGAGTTTGTTTGACCTGCATCTCTCCTGGCTTTAGCAGAGGAGAAGGAATCCCATTTGGGGATTGGGATGGCAGAAGAAGGATGGGAAGAGGTGCTGGAGCTTTGCTCAGCACAAAGCAGATTTGAGGGGAGGAACGAGGAGGAGGAGGAGGCTGTAAGGTGCATCCCCAGATTTTGCTCCCTTTCCTTCCTCAGCTGCAGCAGAACAGTCTGGAAACAATCTTCCCAGCAGCTGCTCTCATCAACAAACTGTTTATTGTAAGAAAGTGGCTGGGTCAAAGGCTAAACGTCATCCAGAACTGAAAGCGTAGCTGTAAAAAAAAAAAAAAAGCCAACAAAAAAAAAAAAAAAAAAAAAAAAAAAAAAAAAAAAAATCCTGGGGCCGTCCATGTATGTGGAAAAAAAGCCCATGCCATTGGGAAGGGAACCATATTCCATCTGAAAGGTCAGCAGTCTATTTAAATAAAAATGCATTAATTTGGCGGAGCAGGGTTTTAGGACACCGCGCTTGAGGGTTTCTGCTAAAACCAGAATTTACAGCTCAGTCTGTGTCCCGTAGTGAAAAAGAGCAAAAATGGAGTTGTGTTAAAATATTCTACAATGTTTTATTAGTGCTAAGTCAGCTCCACATCCACATCCAACAATCAAATAGAAGGATTTCTCTGATTTATTACAAATTCACTGTTGACGCGTCGCACAAAAAAATCGGAGTTTAGGCTCGGTATCAATAAATGATAAAATCATATTTTAAAGCACAGGACACTAAAAATCACAGGGGGGAAAAAAAAAATCTCCTTTACCAGCAGCTTTGAATGTCAGAAATTAAAGAGCAGCTCTGAGAGGGGAACTGGTCCCACGGCAGCCCCGTAATTGGGACACGTTGGCTGCCCCAGGCCATAAATCTGCTTTTGGAGGGGAAAGGACCCCGAGGAACAAGGTCCACCTTTGACACGACATCACCACGGAACACTTCACAAAAAGGCTGATAAATCAGAGCTCAGCAAGGTGGTGATTTATCCTACCAGGAAAAAGGTGTGAGGAATTACGGCTCGGGCGTTTAATTCTTGGTGACACCTACTCGGTAACAAAATTGTTATTTTTCTGAAGGGAAAGTCTACAGTAAATTAAACCTAAGTGCAACTGGGCTAAAAATAAGCCCAGGCAGAAAGACATTCCACTTTTACATTAAAATCTGAGCATTTATGCATATTAAAGTGGGTTGATTTTTTTGGGGGGGGGTAATTATATAATCAAAGTCATGTTTGGAAGAATAAATTAAGATATAAATCTAACCCAAAACGCTGTACACACATATATATATAAAATTACTCTAAAAAGTATTTTGTATGGACTAGGAAAAAAAATACAGAAGAATTTTGTTCTCAGCTAATAGGGCAATAAATTAGATGCAATATATTCAGCAGCTAAAACTGGCTCTCTTGAACAGCTATCACATAATACTATTTTTATTTGGTACCAAACCTCTTTTTTTTTTTTTAATACTAACAACAAAATTGTTTGTTGAAAAAAATCTCGGAATTAGCAGCAGGATGATTAAAGCAAATAAAACCTAAGAAAATATTTTTTCTTCCCACTGACAATACCCAATTCTTGGCTGAAGGTTTCCCAGCAGGTTTGTTTGGCCTTTCAGCAGCGTCACACGCATCAAATGTGAATGAATTTAGTGTTCATGAATATGAAACAGCAGCACAGGAGCCAAAGATTCCCCTCTTAGCACTGTAAACACGCTTTAAAAACTCCAACAAGCTTTCAGCTGGACCTCATTTTTGCCTCTTCTGAGAGAAAAAAAGAAAAAAACCCAAAAAACTCACCACTCTTGGAGGGGTTTTGGAGCTGAAGAAATGTCTGTGAAACGTGGAGGTGAAACCACGACTCAGGATTACAACACAGCCCCAGCCCTGAGATTTTATATTCCTTTCTAAAACATACTCAGGTTGACAGAGTGGTTTGCAAATTGCCAAAGGAACATCTTGGAAAGGAAAAATTCCTTAGGAATTATATCCTCTAACAGCAAGAATACGCTTGGTTTGTCATCCTCCTCTAAAACCCAGTATTAAGCTGCCACAAACTAATTTTCATTTAAGATCTCTTTGTTCATCAAAGATACTTTAAAAAAATTAACACAGCAGCATGGGATATATATATATATATATATATATATATATATTTAGTGAAAAAAAATTTAAAAAAATTCAACCTGCTTTTTATTTAGCAGAATATCAAAGAAGCTTCAGGCTTCAAAAATACATGGTATTTTTGCAATATATTTTGCAATGTACATGTATTTTGCATATATAGCAATGTAAAACTTGGATAGCAAATAGAGAACCCTGAAAGAAGCCTCACTAATGTGCAGTTTATCAGAAATTAATATTTTTTTTCTTACAAAACATGATTGAAAATACAGTATTTAAACACAGTATTCACACAAGGCTCAGTTGTGAGAATGGATGATACAAATTCCATTTACAGTTATTCCCCAGCTGGGTGGTTTTTAACCTGTTGTAATTATTTTCTCCTTTTTCTTTGAGTTCCTTTTTTCCCAAAATCCTGGGATTGAACCTTGTTCAGAGCAAAAGGAGTAAAATTTTCCTCTCTGAGGAAAATGGAGAATCCAATTCTACAGCTGCACTTTGGATTTCAGGATCCAAAAATCTGCTCCATAAGACCTGAAAGTACTTCAGGGAGAAATGGTGTAAAGAAATGCCTCAAATTTAATTTCTCCTTTCGAGTTGGACATAAAACTTATTTAACACTTACAAAATAAGGTCAAATTTTATAGAATAAACCCATTTTGCCTCAAGTCCAAGACACCACGAGCTCCTGCTCCACAAGATTTGGATTTCAACGTCCAAAGTGAAGGCTCAGCACCGAAATTCAGGATTTTGGGAAAAAAGGAACTCAAAGAACCAGACCCAAGGCTGAGGCAGACCCAAACACGGGCAGGGAGGAGCATTTCTGACAATGGCACATCTTTATTCTGCAGGATTTGGGATTCTCCTGATTTTTTTTTTTCCTGAGGATAACCACCTGTCTCTGCCCCTTGCAGATATTTGTGCTCCACTGCTGTGAACAGGAGATAATCCAAAGTTCCTGTAAAACACGGCCCAAAGAGAACTCAAATTGACTAAAACCAAACCCCAGTGCCTGCAAACATCTCTCACTCCTGAGTTTTAAGACTCACTCAAATTACAAACCTAAAAAAGATTATTTTGACACTAAAATTTTGTATTAATCCAGGCAAGGATTTGCTTCACTTCATTCTGTCCAGGTTCTTGATGTCAAAAGTGTGTTTATTTCAACCCCTGCTTTTTTAAGACTCTCCTGACCTTGGCTATTTTTCTTTTGAGTGTCACAAAAGGAACCAAAATTTTTAATTATACCACAAATCCACTCCAAAGATAAACTTTAATCTGATTAAATACAAACCAACTTTGTTGAAAATCATTATATTACAATAAATAGTCCCAAATTGAAGGGGTAACTCCTAAAAAGGAATTGTCCTGAAGTTAAAAGCTTCAAGGATTACTTAAATCAATACTAAAATGCAAAAAGAGTTTAAAATGCACTTCCAGAATAGTTGCACACAAACTAATGCACTCAAACCAGACAAAATCTGTATCAATAGGTGACATTTAGTGATTAATTTATCCTTGGCTAAATAGGACAGTTTGGATCTAAACATAATTGCTGGATACTGTGAGCAAAACAATTATTATTTAATTTTGAATTTAAAGTTTGAAATGTGCTTTCAGTTTGCCAAACCAGTGAAAAAAAAACAAAATCAGGATTTGTGAGAGTGGCTGGGAAAGCTAAATTCTACCAGCAATTTATCAAATTTGAGAAATTATCAAATTTCAGCCCAGCAAATTATCAAATGCTTCTAAGAGGAAGAAACGTCCTTGAACAGATGGAGAATTTTTTTTTTTCAAGTGGAGCAATAAGGGCAGCAATAATTATAATAAAGTTTAATGCAGTTCAAAAATGTCTCATCTGGGCTGATAATTAAACAGAGTGGATTATGTAGGATAGAAAAAAGCTTGGAAATATTTGGAGAAAACTCCATTTCCACCTCCAAAAGTGCTGCAGAGACACCAAAAGCAAACCCTTATCTTGTCTGGATACTCTGAAATATTCCTCTGAAACACCAAATCCAACATTTACCCTTAAAATGTGTTTTAATATCAATATTATAACAAATTATTATCAATATCTGTTAATATCTATGTGTAATTAATATCAATATGGCTGAAACACATAGAAGGAAAATCCTCCTATAACTGCACAAAGCTCCCGATTAAATTCATTTAAAATAATGACAGAAATATTCTAAAGGCAGAAGAACATTTTTAAATGTTTCCAGGTCTTTCTAACAAAAACCTTGGAAATTCAAATATTGATTTTAATTTGCAGCTCACATGGTAACTTTACTACTCTTATGGTAACTTTGGGAAAAGTGCCCCTCTCTCCAAAGAAGCAAAAAAATAAGAATTACCACTTGTTTTCAGCTACTCCATTTTCTTTTCCATCAGCAAATTATTGTATTGAGATACCAACACCTAAAACACCGTTTAAAAAAATGGAAAATAACCAGATAAAAGTTCTCCCTGACGGGGAGTTGTGGTACATTCACAAGTCCCAACACCAACAATTCCATCTTCGAAAGGAGAAATGTCTTCCAGACCAGAAAAACGCACGGGGTAATTGCTCACTTCATGTAATAACTTCTAAAATCAAAACATGCCAGATGCAATTTTTTTATTTAGAGCCTGACAATCGTGCATCAAAACACAATTACTGCTCCTTATCTTGCAAAAGAATTTCAGAAATACCTCCTGGAATTAATTTGCTTCAATTCTGACTCCGTGGAAATGTCAAGATACGATCCCACAAAATAAGTTTTTAAAACTATTGAGGATCTTAAGATGTTTTTCAGTTCCTAAAACTTGACTTTATTCCATAAGCAGGGAATATCCAGGCACAGCTCTTAAAATAAAACACTTTCTCCAACTGAATGTTGCTCTTCCTTTGAATTATTTTAATCATGAGACCAATGTTACTTTTAATATTTTTATTATGACCTGTCCATCAGTTGAATGGTAAATTACAAAAAGAAATTGTGATTAATTTCTTTGTTGCAAGTGTAACATCAAAAAATAATCAGAAAAAAAAGGAGCTATAAATGAATGGTTCAGTAATCCACATTAATATCCATAGATATTCCATAATCTCTTTCTTTCTGTCAGCAAAGGAAAACAGCTTTATTTTTATTTAGTTTCTCTGGCTGAAGCTGTTAAGACATGGAATTCCCTAAGTCCATATTTAAGGGAAAGAAACTGAACTAAAAATTTACATGTGTATTGTTTGTCCAGCAAATGTTTTGAGACTCAGCAATCCGTGAACCCACTCCGAAAGAAATTTGGTTTCTAAATGATCTAAACTACAAATTTAAGTTCTCACCACGTGCAAAAACCATAAATTTATTCCAATTAATGCTCTCAAACTGAAGAAAATATTCTTTTCCATGTTAAAATCTCCTTGATACTGATTCTGCTATGGCTTGGTTTTTACTATTATTTTAAATATATTTATATATTTATACATATTTATTTAGGTTTTTTTTACAAATAAGGAAATATATTTTGAAATGTTTTCTGAGGTAGTTCTTAAAGCATTTCTCAGACAAATTCAGCAGCTCAATTTAGTGCAGACTTGAGAAAACAACACAGACTAGAGCAGGAAAGTGATTCCCAATAAAACAAGCTGTAAAAATCCAATGTTGTCCCACATTTCAGTGGAACCATCAGTCCAAAGCAGCACAAATTTTTATAGCTACAATTATGAGATATGCACATAACAACCAGCAGCTGTAGGGAATGCTGGAATAATAAATAATAATAATAAAGTTATTTTCTCCATGTTGAAGTCTTACTCCTTACCTCTGCTCTTCAGCTGTTGCCCCATTCCCCTCTCTCCTCCTCCCACACAGCCTCTGCTTTTTCATCTGCTATCAAACCACATCCACCAGCTCTTCCTCCTGCATTTTTTCCCTCTCAAAAGAAAAAAGAGTTCTTATCCTCATCAGTCAAGGAGCATGCTCTGATTTACACACTCCATGGAGAACTCTCATCCCAGCTTTTCTCAGGGCTGGAGTTCTTCTCTGGTCTCCTCTGGGCCTCTGGCACTTGACTCACTTTTATTATCTTGTCTGTTTAGTAAGAAATAAGTAAAGAAAGGAGATAATCTCTGAAATTTGAGTGGGCCAATATGACTAATACAATAAAATTATATACAGATTTAAATAATTACATATTTTTAAACATATTAACACACATACACAGACTATACATAGAATTATGGAATTACACAGGTGCAAGGCCAAACTTCACCCCTGCTGTGGATCCCTCTAGGAAATGCTGGCAGAGATAAAACTGAAATTCCTGAAATGAAATCATTTCATCCTGAGAAGAAGAGCTCTGCATGACCTAATTGTAAAACACAGGTTGCCCTGATGGACCTTTACACAGGATACTTTTCCTAGTAGAAGGAAAACACATGTACAGCACAAGATGTGTTCTGGTGAGGTTCTTTTTCCTTCTGAGAAAACCTTGCCTCAATATTCCTGTAAATCCTTTGTCCCTCATGTCACCAGTCCAAGTGCCAAGTGAGTGGAGTGGTTTATTAAAGTGGAACATGTTCTGCTTGTTGGGAACACCCACTGCAAACCCCCCTCCAAAAAAAAAGATCTTTCACAGGACACTTGCAGCAGAAACCACAGCAAACTTTCTGATTTCAGCCAACAGCTGCTCTTTAATCAGCTTTTCACTCTAAGAACTGCATCGTGTCAGCCAGACAGGCACATGCCAAATTCCACTCCCCCTGCACCTGGAATTTCCTGATTTCCTCAACATGTCACAATCCATGGCTGGAAATGAACTGTCAAAGGAGAAATGCAACAGAATCTCTAAGGCAGCCCCTTCCCCATCAACTGCTGGCACAAGTCACACCTGAGAATGGGGTTTTTCGGAGTCTTTGCCCAGTGACAAACTCTGAGAACACCACTTTTAAATCAATAACTCAAACTAAACCCCCATCTCAATTCTCCAGAATAAATCCAGCTTGATAAACTTCAATAATAAACTGCAATAATAAACTTCAATAATAAACTTTGTGTTGTAGACTTTTTTTTTTTCTGGTAACATTACTGAATAGCTGAATTGTCAAAGGAATAAAATACATATCCAGAAGACCTGAGTGTTGCAAATGCAGTTTTTCAAAAGCAGCTGAAGTTTGCAGGTTTTTTTTCTTTTTCGAAGAGATGTAAGAAGATGCTTTTATTTCCTCTTGGTTATATCCAGTTATTTATCTATACATTTATTCAACTTACACCTTTAATTAAAACATATGCTAATTAAACACACACTCTGGCCATAATTGGGTTGGAAGTGAAGCTACCAAAGGAGCCCTAATGAAACTGTCAGACAAGCACTACAACAATCTCCCATTGTGGGAAGGAGGCGTCATTTCTGAGCAATGGTAACTCGAGAGCATCCCCGGGCTCCAGCTGATGCCAAGCCTGCTCTCATTTTCCCAGTCTCACTTCCATAAATTAGCTGCAGGCCCCATGGACAGTCAGGGAACCTTGAGGGGTTTTTTTTTTTCTGTTTGGAAATCCTCCACTTTTGTCAGATCTTTACCAGTGAGGTCAGAGCGGTGCCGCAGTGTTTGTCAAAAGTCAGGGATTGGTGCTCTCCAAAAATCCCCCATCTGCTCCAGGGCAGCCCTGACTCCAAAGGCTTTGTCAGGAGTGCTGAAACAAAATCCTCACCCAGCCACTGGAACTGCAGCCCTCCCAGCAAGGCAGAATGTGACACCTGAATTGGGATCAATCCGCCACCGAGGGTTGGATTTTTGCAGTTCAGATCCTCATCACAAACTCCAAGGTAAAAGCTGAGGCTGAGAAAAGCCAGCCTCACCACTCTGCTGAGGAACCTGCACTCAAGGAATGCTCAGGCCTGGTGCTGCTGCTCCCTGTCATCTCAAGAGTGAGGAATCAGCAGCAGACCGAGATCACAAATGGTTTAAATATAGATTACATAAGCCATTCTGGGGGCATAATGAAATTTTCCATTCTCTCCAGCACAGAAAGGAACAGGCCTGCTGAAGAAAGTGGTTGTGAAGTATCATGCACACTGACTGGAAGCCAGCCTTGAAACATGAGAGAATCCAATTCCATGAGTGGCACTTTGGGCAGATGCCAGCACATCATAATTTCACATCAGAGTGAGCTCCACACAAAGATTAAATGCTACTCGGGACAAAAGGCATTAACTTTTAGTTCTCACAGCAGCATAAAAGACCCTTTTTATGGAGATTGCTACGAAAAACATCTTTTCTTTCACTCCTCAAAGCTTCCTGCACTTTCCAAATGATCCTCAAAAGTGTTTATTGAATCAATAAATAATACAATGGCCCAAAAGTTGTTTACAAACCATAATGCAAAGTAAGAATGCTGCTCATTATTATGTGCCTACAAATGTTGTTTAACAGGAACAGCATGTTTGTTGCCATCCTACAGAAGGCAAACAAAATTTGAAGTAGAGAAGTGTAAAATAAAGGCAATGTTTGCCAGATTTCCCTTTCCCTCTGCCCTAAATACACGGGAAATATTCCCTAAAGATAAACAGCAAAAAAAGGAAAAGGTATCTTTAACCACCACCTGGAATTACTTGGCTCCACCTTTGGAATTCCCTTCATCTCCCATCAAGAGATTCTTAATTGGAAATGCTTCAATGTATTCTGACAGTGCAGGCCATCGATTCCTGTGTTTAAAAGTGAGGAAATATTATACAGGGCAGTTGCTGCAAACACCCAAATCTATCTACAACACACGATGCATAAAATGCTTTCCATCCCTCCCTTGTTTTTCCCCTTGAAATCCAGCTCAGAAGTGTCCCCTGCTGGCAAACACCTTCCCCTCACTGCAGGAGATGGAGGAAAAAGCCTCAAGTGCATCCAGCTTTGGGAACAACAAAGATTCCTGGGGATTTTAGTAGAATGACAACGCTGATGTGGCTCAGCTGGGCAGGGACACTGGTCAGTCCTGGAAAATTCACTGGAAATAGCTGCAGCATCCCAGCTTTTCCTCAATAAACAGCTCCAGGAAAAAGGCTGAGAAAAGTTTCAAGAGTGAAGAAATTAGGAGATAATCCAGCCTTCTAGTAATTAGAGAATTCCAGAATGGATTGGATTGAGAGGGACCTTAAAGATCATCTCATTGCCACTCCCTGCCATGGGCAGGGACACCTCCCATTGTCCCAGGTTGCTCCAAGCCCCAATGTCCAACCTGGCCTTGGGCACTGCCAGGGATCCAGGGGCTTCTCTAGGAACGCCATCCCAGGGAACAGTTCCTGCCCAAGATCCCAACCAGCCCTGCACTCCTTCACCTTCAAGCCATATTTACAGGAGGCAGCATGAAAAAAGCCCATTTGTCAGTCAAATCCTGATTTCCCACCAGGATAAACAATCTCTCAATTGACCACTTGAATTTTTGTGTCACAAGGTCCCCCCTGAGCCTCCTTTTCTCCAGGCTCAGCCCCTTCCCAGCTCCCTCAGCCCCTCCTGGGGCTCCAGACCCTTCCCCACCCCCTTCCCTGCCCTGGACACGCTCCAGCCCCTCCAGGTCCTGTTTGAGAGTTTCCTTTTCATGGCTCTTTTCAGATGCAAAGAGCCTGTTTGGATCACTGAAGGACATCAGGTTAACACCTTGAAAAATTGTTCTGTTCTGAAACAAAAAACACCTTTTCCCTGTGTCCAGAGAAGCAGAATGCAGATGAGAAGGGTCTGGAACACCTGTCCTGTGAGGAGAGACTGAGAGATCTGGGCAAGGGGCTGAGCCTGGAGAAAAGGAGGCTCAGGGGGGACCTTGTGGCTCTGCACAAGTCCCTGCCAGGAGGGGCAGGGAAAGGAGGAGAGGAAATGGCCTCAAATTGCACCAGGGGAGGCTCAGGCTGGAGATTGGGCAAGGAAATTTCCCTGGCAGAGTGGTCAGGCCTTGGGATGAGCTGCCCAGGGAGGTTTGGAGTCACTGTCTGGGGGAGTGTTCAGGAGGAGGCTGGAGGTGGCCCTTGGGGACAGGCTTTGGGCTGATGCTGGTCGCAGTGGGTGGCACTGCCTGATCCTGAAGGTTCTTTCCCACCTCGATAATTCTGGGATTCTGTGACTCTCATTCTTTGCCTTGGCACAGAACAACCTGTGAAGAGCATCCTGCTCTGGACTGTTGCAAAATCTCCTCCACAAACTCAGCTTTATTTTAAGCTTTTACCTCCACCAAATAACTGGAACCCAAAACTTTACTAATTTAACTCAAGAACCAACAGTTCTATACACTAATAAAAATGTGCAGAGTAATGGAAGACTGAGGAGAAAGAAGAAAGATGTGCTAAAATGTACAGAATTTATTCCACCACACGATGCTGTGATGAGTGTTAAAAATGTTCACTGAGGTACAAGAGAAAACATCACTGAGATACAAAAAGCAGAAAAAAGCAGCTCTGAACTGTTGAATTTGGACACAATTCCCACATAATTTCATTATCCTGAACGCTAATGAAACAAAAAGAGGAAAAAAGGGAGTTACAGACTGTCAAAAACCATTTCCTTGGAGAACAATTCCCTTCAGAACCACACTCCAACAGCAGCAAACAGCAGGAATTATTATCAGAATCCAGACATTGACACATCCCACAACTGCCAACACTGGAAAAAGTTTGTAATTTGTGTGCCCCTTCTGGGTTTGCAAGTTTTTTTGTTGTAAAGAAACAAAAGTGAATTTGAGGAGGGGAGAGGGAAGAACCCAAAACCAGCAAATGCAAACCCACCCTCCCCGCACACACAGGCAACTCAAAGCCTTGCAGCCCAACAAATTCCTTTGAATTTATTGTGGAAAAGAGCCCTAAATCCATATTTTTAAATTACAACACAGCCATCAGCCTTTAGGTGAAGTTTCATAGATAAATTAAATCCATTCCCCAAAACCCATAAGGTGCTTCAGCAAATAATTGGTACAGATGCATTTACTTTGCTTCATCTGATCTTTTTTTTCCTTGAAGCTACTTTGCCTTGAAAGAGATTTTCATTTCTAGCTGAGAAACAAACTGGGAAAAGCTTTCAAGTACAAAGGTTTTTGCTTATTTCAAATAATACAAATAAAAAATAATAATAAAAAAAATTAGACACCAATGAATTATCAGTGATTTATTCAAGCCTCTCACAGTCTGTTGCTCATTTAATATTTTTCTCACCTCTTTTGTTACTTCTGAGCCGGAGAAAAGAGCAAATTTATTTTTTGTAATAAATAATTCCAAAGAGCTCTTGTTTTTTTGTTCTACTGTCTTTCAGGACAAGAGAAAACAAACAAATCTCCCTTTCTGTAGATTATACATTTTTGTGAACTAAAAACTTGGGACAGCAACAAAACTTCTGGACTTTGAGTGTAACTCCCCCTGATTTTAGCACTGGAAATTTTTTTAAAAAACCCCTGAAGTCGAATCTCTAGTCCTGCAACACCCATGAATATGCATGGCAACATTTCAGAAACAATTGTCTCAAAAACGTACCCTGAAATCAGGGTTCATTATAGTGTTAGCTGAGAGTTCAAATTTCCCTTGCTCAAAGGAAGATTTATTCAGGATAAAGTAACTCCACATTTTCTTGGCTGACATAATGGACCTGGAATTTAAAAGCAGACGATGCCACCCCAAGAATCAAGACGTGGAAATCTGCTCTGACTGAGCTAGTTCTGCTCCAGCTACTGAGTTACTCAAACACAAAAAGAAAAAAAAAAAAAGTTGAGCCTGAGGAGTTTTTTACTCAAGTTTTAAGATGAGCAAATGTGTGGGTGTAACAATTCCTAATGGGAATAATCACCACTGGGGCAAAATCTCATTCTTCAAGGAGTAAATCCCTGGGTTTGAAACCTACATTGAGACTCCCGGCAATAAAACACAATCCTGGCATTTATGTCTGAAAAGTTATCCTTGGAGATGGCTGAAAGAGCAAAATATTTGAGAGAGTTTAAGGGCAAAGCTGCAGAAAGAATCAGATCTCTATGGTTGGAGCTGCCACTGAACATGTGGGTGCCAGACGGGAGATCAGAGCTTGGGACATTGAGTCCCTCCCTCCCCCAGGGACACTGAATTTCCCTCTCACTTTGCTCAACTTCTCTGCAAGAAAAGAAGAAAAGACAAAAGGTTCTGGGTTTTGCTATCAACACTGGCCTCTAAAATTCTATTTAGCATCAAGCTGTGTTGATTTAATGAAGCTTTTAAGCAGCATTTCAATTGTTCTTCATTCTAACGCTGCCTCTGTGGTTATTGTAGCAGAATTCTCCCTGCTAAGATCTAAAATTCTTAAAGATGGACATGACCATCCATTATTCAGACAGCAGAGCTTTCATTTCAATTTAAAATACAGTAATTCCAGTTCTGCTCAGCCTTTGCTGTTTTTTTTTTTTTTTTTTTTAATCCATGCAGCAAGACTGTGGTTTTAAGGTCCAGGACTGGAAATTAAAACTTCCAAATGTGAATCCTGTGAAGGAAAAAAAAAAATTTCCACCCCAGTTCTCAGGAACAGCTTCAAATTCCATGTAAAAGACCAAGAAAGATTCACAGAGTGGAGAGGAACATCTTAAATTCTTAATAATTACATTTATATCCATCAGCAGCACAGGTTTGATGGGATTATTTGACAGCATTTCAACAATGATGCAGAAAAACACAGATTGTCCAGGAATTAAGGCAAAAGAAAAGTCAGGGGAAGCTATTTGTTCACAGAATAAAGCTCAGAATTTTATCTGATGCCCAAAATGTAGCAGAAAATGTGTCTGGTGCAAGTTCTGAAGTGATAAAAGACACAAGAGGCACCAAGGAAATCCCAGAGAACAAGGGACAGCTCTGCTGTAAATTAAAGAACTCCCCAAACCAGCACTTAAAATTGAAAGAAATTTAAAATTACCCCCCCAAAAAAACCCTCAGCTTTATTTTTCTCTTAATGGAATGGAAAATGCAGAGCAAACCAACTTATTATTTCTTCCTCATAAGCAAAAGGAAAAAATTAATCAGAAAAAATTAATCAGAAAAATCTGAGCAGGTGAGGGGAACCAGCAGGTTTTAACCACGATGGAAACTCCAGTTTGGGGATGAGGATTAGGAACAATCAAAGTATTTCTCATTATTTTTGGATCTGTTAACAGCACCCTGAGCTTGCCTGACCATTAATTGACTCATTCTGGAATTTTTATTACAGGGAAGTCTAAGAAAATCATCCCAAAATCACTTGCTGGCAAAATAATTAAGGATTTCCTCAAATAATTCCCATTTTTGGTATCTCCTGGCTCTCTGGGAAGGCAAGGAGAACCTATGGAGAGAACAGGATGGAGGGAGAAAAATAAATAATTTGTGAGAAAGCTGAACTCTGACACATCCATTATTTATTTTAAGAGCTCCCTCTTCATCAGACTCTTTAGTTGTAGTTGAAATTTCCTTTTACACAAAATTCTGGAATTCTATCATGGCTAAAGGGAAAGATATGAAAATAGTGACTACACACAGCAAAACCAACATTCAAATATGTCAATAAAACAATTAAAATCACATAAAACCACATTAAAATTAATGAAGTTTAGGAATAAAATAGTTTATTAATAGAATTTAGGAGTAAAATTTTAAAAACTAATTGTGCTACAAACTTTAACTAAAGAATATACTGTTAAAATATCTTGACTTGATGGTCTGCAACCCTGGACTATGCCACTAGATGGCAAGTTTGGATAGAAATTGGCTGAATTTTAATTTATGACATGTTTGAAAAGTCCAAAGGCATTGGACAAAAACTAACATAAAAAAAAAAAAAAACAGTGAAAGAGGAGAACAAAAATAGGAAGAGTTCAATAAACAAGTCTTGTGGCTGGAGCACATTGAATATAAGTCAAAGAGGTTAAATAGGTTTTAGTTTTGTTTCCACACAGAGAATCAATCCACACACTATTTTGAAATCATGTTTTAAAGAAAAACAAGTGAAAAATCAAGTTTCTTTATCTATTCCTCACTATTCTTCAGAGCAGTGTCTCATGGAGAGCTGACCCTTGAATTACAAATATTCCCAAGAAATATTCAAAGGAATATTTCAAATATATCCTCAGGAATGAAGGTTTTCCCTGTGCAATCCTTGACCCATCCCAACTCACCCCATTCTGCTCTTCACAATTCCCATTTTGTTGCCAGCCTGTGCAGCATTTTTTTATCTTGATTTAAAACAACTATAAATCCTGGTTTTTAAAGCAGTTATTTTCTGTAGCAAACAATTAAGGAACAGCATGAAAAAATTCCTAACAGAAATACAGCAAAATACAGAAATACAGTAAAATTAATCTTGCACAATTCCCCCGTGGGGAAATTCAAAATTCCTTCTAGCAGGGAACAAAACAGTGATGGATTAAAAATTAAACTTTTTGCTTACCTGGCTGGAATATCTGTTGAAAACTCTCCAAAAAGAACTACCAGAGTTTAAAAAAACAACTAAATTTCCCCCCCGGCAGGGTAAATCCCATCTTACCTCATCTGGAGAGAGCAGATAAATGGGTGTTAACACAGGGATTTCACTGGATTCACAGCTCAGCCCCAGGCACGTCAGGATCTCCTTGAGAACTTCGTATCTCTTGGAATTGCTCATCTTGAGCAAATTAAAATCCTCTTCAGTTTGCACATCCATGGAGCTGCTGTCCAGTTCCAAATGGGCCTGACAAAATATATTTTAAAAAAATAATAAATCCGTTTCCAATTCAGAGATCACCAGCTGTCAATACACCACAATCTCCTCTAAAGAAAACCTACCTAAAATTTCCCTTCTTAATAAACTTCTTCTGGAGGAGTTGAATAAATTTGTATTTACCAGCTTTTAAATTTAAACCTTCTGCTTTTTTTCAGGTCTGCCACAACCAACAGCAAGGCTGGTCATATCCTGGCTTGTACAAGAGCAGAATTCCATTACAATTAAAATGGCATTAAAATTGAAATTCCATTAAAATTGAAATTCCTCTAAATTGGAATTCCACTAAAATGATATTAAAACTGAAATTCCATTAAAATTAGAATTCCATTAAAATGATATTAAAATTGAAACAGCCTTTTAGAAGTTGTACAAGACATGGAGAACACAAATTAATTTAGTGGAAATCAGTGCAGCTAAAGAAACCTTTCTGTCTAAAAAAGTTACTTTCTCACCTGGTAGAAAATCACACCTCATGGTTGAAGCAGATGCTTAAAAGTTGAAATTAAGAGGAAAAAAATTAAGGGGAAAAAAAAGATCCTTCATAAACCTCATTTTTGGCTTGTTCTTTCCTGCTTTTCCTTTTGTGTTCAAGGTGTTTCAAAGCTCTTGCACTCTGCAGATTCATTTATTGCTGTTAAATAAAGCCCTTAATTTTGTTCACGCCTTCCATTTTGCAAAATTTAAGGATGCTCTTGGTGTTTTTATCTATTTTCCTTGAAATTCAGGGAAATTAATGATTGTGGCTGCCCCTGGATCCCTGGAAATGCCCAAGGCCAGGTGGGATATTGGGGCTTGGAACACCCTGGGACAGTGGGAGGTGTCCCAGCCCATGGCAGGGGTGGAATGAGATAATTTTAAGATCCTTCCCAACCCAAACCATTGTAAAAAAATACATTAAAAAGGAGGCAGGACACACCCAGCCACCAGAGGAGCACAGAAAAGAGGGGGAAACAAACCTGCCAGAATATTTCATGGCTGATGTCACTGCCTGGCCCCCTGGAAACAATAAGGGCTTTTCAAATCCAGACTGGAAGTCATTTAGAATTATAAAATGTCACACTAATCCTTTTTAATCTGAGTTTTGAAGCTGTGCTATGATGCCCTTTTTTTTTTCCCTGGGGAAAACCTCTGCAGTATCAAGTTTTACTACAGCAGGAGGATCAATTTAAAGGGTGCAGCAAATCAGAACTTGCAGGGACAGAATCAAATCCATTTTCTAGCAGCACATGGAGGGGGCAGAGCTGCCTACAAAAAAAACCCAATAAATATCCTATAATTTCCCACAGAGTTTCCAAAAAATCCAGCAGATTTAAGCTGATAAAAGATAAAAACATTTCTAAAAACCTCTCGAATATTTTGAGCTCCATAACTGCTACAAGAGTCTTGATACCTGATCCCTGAGCAGTGCTCTGGGCTCCTGAGAAAGTTCCCTACCTAAAATTTTGGTAAAAATAGAACCTTCCATGAAGTTTGTTCATTTTTTATATTCCTTAACTTAATATTGGAAAAGAAATCTTGCTCTGCTTTTCTCAATGTGTTTGGCAGATTTATTTTCTAACTTTGATGGTACCTCTGATCAGCCTTTCCACCACTCATAACTTTAGCTGGGAATATTTAAATCATTTCAATAATCAGTGACCAACATTTCCCTTCCTCACTCATTATCCAGAAGGTAAAAATAAAGAAAAGAATATTATGTTTAATTTTTTGAGGGTTTTCTTTGGCTGTTTTGGTGATTTTTTTTAACCAGAGATCACAGTATCATAATACTGGAGAGGCACCTATTTCCTGGGATATTATTTTTAAGTGGAATAAATTATTTTGGCTCATCTTAAATCACCCCAATTCCACCCCTCAGATTCTCTGAGTTATCTGACAAGTGCAGAATGTTTAACATTTAAAGCTTTAAAGCCTGAATAAGGACTCAAGAAATAAAAAAAGTTTCCGGCAAAGTTTATTCTGCACTTCTTGCTTTGCCACAATTTCCTATTTTTGTAAAGATTTTGTGGGATTTATTTCCCACCTCCCAAAATCTGCTCAAGCTGTGCTCCTGCATCACTTCCAGCAGGCAGAAAAGGGAAAGCTCTGCTCTGGAAAATGACAGAATTCCAGAATAATTTGGGTTGGAAGGGACTTCTGGAGATGATCCAGACCTGTTCAGGCAGGGTCACCTGGAGCAGGGGACACAGGGAAGTGTCCAGGTGGGGTTGGGATGTCTCCAGAAAGGGAGATTCCAGCAGCTCCTCCCTGAGAAGCTGTTCCACCTCTGGGGAAGGAAATTCCTCCCCACGTGGAGGTGGAATTTTTGTGGTTTAGTTCATGGCCACTGCTCCTTGTGCTGTCACTGGGCACCACTGGGAAGCCTGGCACCATCCCCTGGCACTCCTTGGAGACATTTCCATGGATTGATGAGTGAAATTCCTGCTTCCTGCACAAACCCTCTGTAATCCACACATGGCTGGCTCCAGGGTGAAAATAAAGAAGTGTTTTCACAGCAGTGACATTCCAAGTGAGACCCACCCTAGTTTTGGATCCCTTGGACATCCAGGACATCCATTTACGCCTGGGAGGGTGGGGAGAGGCTGGGCTGGAATTCCCAGACTTGCTGTGGCTGCCCCTGGATCCCTGGCAGTGCCCAAGGCCAGGTTGGACATTGGGGCTTGGAGCAGCCTGGGACAGTGGGAGGTGTCCCTGCCCATGGCAGGGGTGGGAATGGGATCATCTTTAAGGTCCCTCCCAACCCAAACCATTCCATAATTTTAATAGATTTGTTAATCTACCAGACAAGACTTAAAGAAAGTATTTCCTAATTTCTGGTTTGGTGCACGCTGGGATAGTGGAAGCCCACAGAAAATGGGGAATGGTTGATCTTTAAGGTCCCTCCCAACCCAAACCATCCCATGATTCCACACCTCCCTTTGACAGGAATCCCCAAGAACATGCAATGAGAACGATTTTTGAGGATTGCACACCATGCAGCAATGAGGAAATGAATTTTTTGCCTGCTCACAGTACCTGGGAAAGGATGGCTTCTCCCCCACTGCTCCCGTGAGTCAGATGCACAATAACAGGGTCTTTATCAGCGTTATTTAATCGACTCCACACCTTCACTCTGCTGCCATCTCCCTTCATCCCTTCCTCAAAAACACAGCCACTGACCAGGAGGTTCAGCTTCACCTCAGGGCTGTCCTTTTTGGAGACCAGCAGCTCGTGCACAGCCTTCCTCAGCTTGTTTTTGTGCTTGAGCTGCACGCCCCCGAACGTGAAGGACGAAGAGAAGCCAAGGATCTTTCCCCCTCTGGACAAAAAAGTCATAAACTGCTTGTGGCTCCCTTCAGGAATGGGCTCCTCTGTGGCAATGACCAGCAGCAGGGAGTTGTCAATCCAGGGATCCCTGAGCACTTGCTCCTGGTGCAGCTGGTAGATGGTGTAACTCTCAGCATCCACACATTCCCTGAGGACGGATTTCACCTGCTCAAACCTGCCTTTGGCAGCCTCAGAGCCCAGGTAAATCAAGATATTAGGGGGTTTCCCAGCCAGGTTGATCCTTTTCACTCCTTTTTGCAGCCATTCATCCCCCTTCTCCCCAGCTGTGCTGCTGCAATCCTCGGGCAGCTCCGGGATGTTTTCGGCGGAGGCGAATTTCACCGACTCGATGGTGGTGTTCTCCAGCTGCAGGCACTCGTGGCAGCTGGAATGGTGCAAGTGGTGGTGTTCCCCAGCTCCTGCCTCCTCCTGCTCCTTTTCTTCTTCCAGCTTGGATTTCTCCTCCTCACCTCGGCCTAATCCTGATTTCCCAGCAGGAGTTACTGCATCCATGTCTGAGCTTTTCTCCTTCGCCGACGGTGCCTCCTGTGCCAACTCCTTCAGAGCAGATTCCTCTAAATGCACAGCTGGAAAAGGTAAAGGATACAAATAAAAAAAGGGGTTAGAATAACAACCTAAAAGAGTTATGATAAATATCATTAACAGCAGAATTTAATTTCATCACAAATGCTCTGCAACAGCAAGAATTTCACTGATTTGACACAACAAACCCTATTTTCCCCAACAGCACAACAGAGATTTGCACTCAGAACATAAAATCTAAAGACAAAACGAAGAAAAGAAAATACCTCTGGAAAAATACTGCTCCTCTGAGGAGGGCAGGGTTTAAAATCACTTGCTGCTGTTTGGAAATGAACTATTTTGTAATAAGCCAATGAAGTGATGGTATTGGGTAAGGCAGACATCAGACCACGTCCCTTGCAGGGCTGAAAGCTGCAGATAAAGGTTTGGCACAAGAAAAGGGAGGAAAAAGGTATTTGAACTGATTTCAGTCTGCAGAAAGGGAGAGAGACCCACCCACGAGAAGACTTGGGAGCTAAGAATCCAAGGGAAAACAAGAAAATAAGAAGAACTGTGAAAAATTCCCCTTTACCCCTGAAAATGACAGAAATGTGAAGATAATTCATAGCAAATACAAGAGAGAAGAGAAGAGCAAAGACGATTATTGCCAGCATGAAATGTGCAGAGCAAAGGGGAGAGAAAAAGATACTCTTCACAAGGAAGGGTTTCTTCAGCTGCTGAGCCACCAAAACACTTCAAGGCAAAATCTGAAAAATTTTACTGAATCCTTCTCCACTCACACAAAACCGAATAAATTTATCGTGTTTTTAATTCAGGGAGAAACTTATTAACAAAATTTTGTTGCGGATCCAACTTCAATCCCTTTCCTTATGAAACTACATCCCCTTTGGAGCAGAAACACGAAGCAAGATTTATTTTTTTTTTTTTCTGATATCCCAAGGGAATTTCACAGCTTCCAACCTCTGTTATTCCATCCAGAGCCTCCCCCAGCCTGTTCTGGAGCAGCTTCCACACAGCACTGGAAGCAAAAAGAGGCAGAAAACATTTTTAAAAAGGAGTGGCTGGGACACTCTCAGCTTCCATTCTTCCTTGGGGGAATATTTATGCGAAAAAAAGCACCAAGAGAGGCAGAATTTCCCTTCAGATTCTTTTGGGAGAATATCCCTGTCTTCTTGCACTTCAGTTAAATGTTGTTGATTTTGTCATTCCTTAATTTGTGCCAGTGCACTGTGATCTACATTAAAAAAAAAAACAGCAAAGCAAATAAAAACCCCCACAAACAAACAAAAAGCCCAACCAAATTGTTCTCAATCCATGTTCAGGTTTGGATACACTTCTATTTCAAATAGGAAAAAAAAAAAAAAAGAGAACATTTGCTTTAAAACTTTCAGGTTTGGGGTTTTTTTTAATTAGTTTGTTAATCTAACAGACAAGACTTAAAGAAAGTATTTTCTAACTTCTTGTTTGGAGCACCCTGTGATAGTGGAAGCCCACAGGGAGTGGGAAGGGATGATTTTTAAGGCTCCTTCCAACCCAAACCACTCCCCCATCCTATGAAATCAAAGCAGAGCTACAAAGGGATCAACTGCCTGGAATCCCAACAGGAAGAAAACTCTGTCCAAATAAATGCAGATTTTTCAAGTAGGTATAAAAATTATTTTCAAATTCCTAAAACAATCATAAACCAGATATGTTGGGCTATTAAAAATGATCAGGAGGATACTTACAAACAATCCTGTGTGGCACCATCCCGTTATCCATCTGCAGCCTGTCTTCCAGGAAGGCTATTCCAAGGCTACTGAAATTATCTACACTGGCTTCAGCAATTAATTTAAAAGGTTCACCAGGTTTATAGGCCAAGGGTGAACAAAACTCTGACCACTTGACAATCTAGAACAGAGCATATGGATGGCTTTCAGTTGGGAAAAGTCATGGAAAAAAAAAATCCCCCAAGTATCAACAATATTGTGAGTTTGCAAGATGAGCTGCAGGAGAACTGAATACAACTCAAAAATTTATTGAGGGAGGGGTTGGCTTTAGGCAGCAAAGATTGAGCCTTGATGGAAGAGAACAACATCCACACCAAGTGTTGGGAGCAAATTGGGAGGACAAAGGAATTATCTCCCAAAGATCAAGGCTCTGAAAGTTCCCAGCAACAAAACGGCAGCAGAGCATCATCACATTCTGTAAGAAAAATTCTGTTTGTTTCCTTCAGCACAAACTCCAAGCAAGAATGCTGATAAAAAGAACAAAAGTAAACCACAGGGGTTGAATAAAAATTATCAGAAGCATTAACTAAGCCCAGAGGGCTCGAGATGTTTATCTACATCCAAAATTCCCTTTCCCAGGAAAGAAAACCCGTTGCACAAAGAGGAGACACAACCGGACACACAAACCAGTTGTTCTCCCATGAAGGAATTTTTAGAGACAAGGAAGCAGCACCTGCCTTCGTGACCTAAAAAACCAAAAAATCAGCCTTTGCCATGTTCCAAAAACTGGGAGACAAAGTGAAATTCCATGAACCTTCCATGAGGTTCATCTTTTCATCACCACACACCAGATGTAAAATGGTGATTGAAGTAAGGAAAAACTTATTTTGAATGCTGAGGATGAGCTGTCAGCTATTCCACTTGTTCATAATCAGATAAATGTACCTTTTTATTTACTACAGTTAAATGGTTTACATTTAATTGTACAACAGCCAAGAGAATCCAGCTCCAACTTTTGATTTTGTGGTATTTCCCAAGGGAACAATAAGAAAGAACAACCCTGATGCTTCTGTCTCCTTTCTGAGTCATTGTCAAAGGAGGTTCTGATTAGCACAACCCAAATGAGACCATTCAGTCACAGAATCTCAGAATGGTTTGGGTTGGGAGGGACCTTAAAAATCATCCCATTCCCACCCCTGCCAAGGGCAGAGACACCTCCCACTGTCCCAGGCTGCTCCAAGCCCCAATGTCCAACCTGGCCTTGGGCACTGCCAGGGATCCAGGGGCAGCCACAGCAAATCTGGGAATTCCAGCCTCCCAGGGAAGGATTTTTTCCCAACATTCCACCTAAACTTGTCATTTCTCAGTGTGAAGCCATTCCCTGTGTCCTGTCCCTTTGGCCCTTGGGAATTGTCTCTCTCCAGGTTTCCTGGGGCTCCTTCAGGCCCTGCAAGGCCACCCTGAGCTCAGCCCAAAGCTTCTCCTGTCCAGGCTGAACAATCCCAGCTGTGCCAGCCTTTCCTCCCAGCAGAGCTGCTCCATCCCTCTGCTCATCCTGGAGCCTCCTCTGGGCTCTCTCCTTGAGCTCCACGTCCTCCCTGGGCTGGGCCCCAGGGCTGGGGCAGCTCTGCAGGTGAGCTTTTCAATCCATATTTCTATTTCTGGCCTTTGGATATCTAACAAGAAATCTGGGTGGTGATCTCCTGAGCCATGACTTCTGCTAACTCTTTGTGAAAATTTTCCCTTTCCAGAAGGAAAAGGGGAGCAGCGTGTGGGGCTTCACCACTTTGGGGTTAAACTCCAGAGCACATCCCAGGCTCAATGTGGTGGCAGAGGATCCTTCTACTCCCAGAGTATTTAAATCTCCTTTCTTATCCAAAGAACAGGCACAAGTAGGGAACACCCACACCTGGAAACTGCGAGGAAGATCTGTTGCTCCTTTCTTTGGTGGCACCAAGTAAAACCTCAGATGTAAAATGCAGTTACTGCTGCCTAGTGCAAATAAAGTGAACCCACAGGAGGAACTCACAAAGTAAAGCTCTTGCCAAAACCTCTGACCCTGAAATCCTGCTCAGGCAACAATCCACTGGACTGGCTCCACAAGCAGAGCAAAAACCCTCAGGGAATATTTTACAGCTTCGAAATTTTTCCACTGTTTTCCAGCTTTTGAATATTTTCCAATTCGAAATCAAAATCCTGTCAGAATAAAGGATGAAAGGGCAGCTCTTAAGAGGAGATGAGACATTATTCACACTCTTGTTTTCTGAGTCCCCCTCATTTTCACCAGTCACAGATCACTGATATTCCTACAAAAAATGGCTTTTCTGACCAGAAATTCCCCCAAGAGCAGCTTGTGCCCACAGCCCCTGGCTATGGTGACAGCCAGAGGTCCCAAAATTAAGAGCACTTCACTGTGTTCACGCAGAAAAACAATAAACAAAATTAATCAGCAGTCCTTTTCCTCTTCAGTTTTGATTTTTTTTTTTTGCCTGGACTATCACTTTTGAGCTTGGTAAATCAAATTCATTATTAACGTCCACGTAAGAACGTGAAATTTTCCTTCCTAAAGAAAATGAAAGTAAACTAAAGAAGATTAATAAAAAAAGAGAAAAGAATAGATAATTAGAGCTTCAATGCAGATGTTTTTGTGGATCTTTCTGTTATAATGAAAGTAAAAATAAAATAAAAATCTTCCATCTGAGCTGGGCCAGCACTGCCCAGGGGAACTCTGAGAGAAGAGGGAGGGCACAGCTCATTCATCTCCAGAAGCAAAGCCCACCTGGATGGATCCCACCTACCAAAGGCAATAAAGTCATTCCCAAAGCAGCTAATGCAGGTTTTCTCCAAGGAAAAACGTGTGCCCAGTGGAATCAGGATGAGAAGATTTCAGCAGAGAAAGTCCCACCAAGCCCTGGGTGCCTCAGAGCTCCATGAAACCAAGGATTTCCCTGAAACAGCAATTCTGGACATCATTCCTGACTGACAGGCCCCAAATCCGTGCTCTGCAATGGGACTGGCAGGGGGTGAAGGCATCCAAAAGTCTGATTGTAGCACCCCAAAGTCTGACTGCTGCACCCCAAACCTGGAGCTGAGCCCATTCCCAGCCTGTCCTCCTGTCCCTGCCCTCAGATAAATCTGTTCACCAAGCCTTTGCTCCCCATGTTCACTCCAACAGGGGATTGCTGGATCATCTCCTGGAAAAAATGACCTGGAAAACACAAGATCCTCGTCCAGGGAAGAAGACAGGCCATGAGCACCTGGATGTGACCTCCTGGAACTCCAATAAAGAGCCTGAAACCTGATTCCAGGTGACAGATGGCCCTTAGGGACACTCTAATCCATGGCCCCAGGGCTGATACCAGCTGGATCATAGAGGAGCTCTGGAATTCCAGATGTTTTTGTTCCAGCCTGCACAGAGACATCCTGCACATCTGCCCTTTTCCCCTCTGCCCTGGAGGCAGAGAGATCCATCTCTCCTCTCTTACAGCTTTCCAGTGCCTAAAGGGGGCTGAAAAAAAAGCAGGAGAAGGATTTTCCAAAGGCTGCTCCAAGCCCCAATGTCCAACCTGGCCTTGGGCACTGCCAGGGATCCAGGGGCAGCCACAGCAAATCTGGGAATTCCATCCCAGCCCCTCCCCACCCTCCCAGGGAGCAATTCCTGCCCAAGATCCCATCCAGCCCTGTCCTCTGGCAGTGGAAGCCAAGTTCTTGTCCAGAATTGCTCTCCTGGAGCCCCTTTAGGCCCTGGAAGGGGCTCTGAGCTCTCCCTGGAGCCTTCTCTTCCCCAGGCTGAACAATCCCAACTTCTCCCAGTCTGGCTCGAGAACAGAGGGACAATTCCCACCCTCAGCCAGAGAAAAATGCCACTGAAGAGCCTCAACAAAACATCTCTGGTTGTGTCTGAAACACAAAATAGAACTTAATCATTAACAGTGAACCAAATGAATCAACTCCCTTTTTATTCCCAATAACATCCTTTCTATGCAAGACACAAAGAGGGGTTTTCCTCACCTCCTTTGGAGAGTCGGGGCCTCTCTGGAAGTTGCCAGTGTGGGCAGAGATGCTCTCTGTCACAAAGGCAATGTGCTCTGCTGGCAGCAGCTTCTCAGGGTGAACCAGGGGGGAAATGAGAAGTGCACTCCACCTGTTCAAGTCATCAAGGAACTGTAGAAGAAATGGGAAAGGAAAAGAATGTCTGTATAGAATTATTTTTTTAAATTATGCCCGGCTTAAGTTCAAATCCGACCCTCCAGCCTTGCAAGGAAGGGTGATGACTATTTCACATTCCCCAGGAGACAAAAAAAGGGATAAAGTTGGGATAAAGTTCTGAGCTGTTACAAAGGAACACTAAAAGTAAAACTGAAAGTGACAAGCCACGTTTTGAAGCCAATTCAAACTGCAGCTTTCAGTTTTCCATGAAGAGAGAGTGGAACACAAAACCCCTGAGCCACTGGCTCTGTGACTCTTGTGGGACATTTGTCACATTCCTCATTCACCTGATCCTCCTCTCCCATCCACTATCAATATTGAATCCTCATTTATCTGCATCAAAGTTCCTCACTCACTGTGAAATTCATACAACATAAAGAAATAATTCATTCAGAATCGATTTTCCTCTAAGTTGTTCTATCCACCACCCAGCAGACCACTGGACAGAAGTTTTTCTTCATTCAATTACAAAAGATTCCCTCTCTTGCCCTCATCAAGGAACAAATAAAGCTCAAAACTGGAATCAGCAAATCACCAAACCAGTTTGAGACACCTCACAGCTCCCCAGGAAAACATTACCTCAATTTTTAATTTTTATGTAGATATTGCTTTGAACTTCATTTGTCTGATATATTTTTTAAAAATGGCAAACATTAGAAATAACTGCTTTGCTTTACACAACTTCAATAATTCCACATAGGAGCAGGAAAGAATTCCCTTCTGACACTAAAAATGCTCATCCCTGCACACCTCAAATGAAAACACAGAATATTGAGATTTGGGGGGCACTTCACTGATCCAACCACCCTTGGTGAGCACGGGAGCTGCACAAGCAAATATTGATTTCTCCCACAGGAAAGTGAACTGAGCTCAGGAAGCTTTAAAACACCTTAAACATCCGATTTGGCTAAAGATCAAACCCAAAAAAAGCCTTCCCAGGTGATGATTTATGACTCGCCAGTGTCTTGAGCAAGCTGCTGATCACAGTCCAAGCTACTGGGAGAGCAAAGGAGCTTTGCTGGCTGCCCAGAAGCCAAAAAAAAAATAATCTTAATTAACATTTTATCTCTTCACAGATGATGTAAAGAGCTCCTCAGTGATGCAGCTCACCAGGACCTGCCCCGGGGATCCTCAAAGGCTGTCACCACGAATTTTAAAGAGATAAAAAACATATTGAATAACAGCCCTGAGTCTTCTGTGCCAAGCTGCAGCTCCCCAGAGGGCATTCCCAGCTCCCAATAAACCCAGCAGATTATAAAATCAGGCTGCATGAACAACACTGCAGACAGAAAAAAATGTGCTGGCTGTGCAAGGACTGAGGAGAAGCTGTTCCAGAAACGAGCAGGAGTGGAGCAAAGAGCAGAAATCAGCTGAAATCCTCTTCACTTAGAACAATAACCCAGGGCAGCTGAGGCAGGAGTCCTCTAAACAAAGCTTTGTTTTATTGGAATGTGAATTAAACATTTAACTTGGCTGGGAAAGATTCTGAGGTTGCCACCATCAGTCTGAAATAATCACACCATCAGTGTGAAATAATCTGTTCATTAAACAGCAAAAAAAAAAAAAAAACTAGTTTTAAATAGAACCAACTCCAGCAGCATTTCTAATCTTGTTTTCCTTCGCTGCAAACGTTCTCTTTACCCACTGAATTTCTGAAAAGCTTTTCTGCTTCCTGAAGAGAGAGAGGCACTGACACGCTCCATAAATCCCTTCCCAGCAATGCCTGGAACAACTGAAACAATTCCCAACCACAGACACAGCCCAAGAGCAGAGATCAAGAAGAGCCTTACCCAGAGCAATTCTGGCGTTTTAGTGACAAATTTAGAGAAAATGCAGGAGTCATTTAAATAATTCAGCCTAGCTGGGGGCAGTGCCAAGGGAATTCCACTTTTCATCCTCCAAGTCAAGCAAGCTCACTTTCAGTTTTGCATCCAGCAGTGCCGAATGGAAATGGTTCAGGCGCAGGATTTTTCCACTGTCATGGGCTGCCACAGCTCTGCTCATTCGTAAAAAAAATGGGATTTTCATTTCCCACCACATTTTCCTCGGAGGAGACCAAGGATCTCAGGAACCAAAGGCTCAGTTCACATTCCAGGGCAGATCCAGCAACGTTTTAAAGCCCCGACATGAATCTTGAACCCATAAAACAAATATTTTTAGACTAAAAGCCTTATAGGTGCTCAAAGTATGTTGTCAAAATGTAAAGAGGATTTTCCCAGTGGAATGATAGGACAAGGGGGAATGGCATTAAACTGAAAGTGAGCAGGTTTAGATGGGATATTAGGAGGAAAATGTTCCCTGTGAGGGTGGGAAAGCCCTGGCACAGGGGGCCCAGAGAAGCTGCGGCTGCTGGAAGTGCCCAAGGCCAGGCTTGGAGCCCATGATCTCACCAGGATGATCTTAATATCTCTTCCAACCCAAACCATTCTGTGACTCTGTGAAATTCCATCAAGCTCTCCCAGCCAAGCTTTCCTATAACCACAGCTGTCCTTGCAAAGCCGCACTAAATACACACACACACATATAAATACATATAAACAGACCTTTGTATCACACAGAGCATCCCTCGGCCCATCTGCAATGCAAACAGCGAGGAGAGCGAACCACACCAGAACTGACATTTCCTACCAAAGGGTGTCCCCTCCTCCTTCCCCCTGGCTGTGACAGCGCCAGGAAATCCATTTTTCCCAACCCCAAACCCCCGCCCTCCACCGATCCCCCAAAAACCAAACCCCAAATCCCATCCCCATTGCCGCGCTGGGACTGGGACGCTCATCCCTCACTCCCGCCGCTCTACCTGCGCCTCGCCGGTGCAGAACACCTTTCCCCCGATGCGGAGGCACACTTTTTCCTCAGGCAGCGGCTGTCGGGCGCAGAAGGTGAAGGAGCAGCGGGAGCGGTGCAGCCTCCGCACGGTGCTGCGGACCAGCGCGGCCGAGCGCGGCCCCCAGCGCGCCCACAGGTACAGGTAACACAGCGTGATCAGCATGGCGGGCGCCGCGCCACGCCCCTCCCGCCCGCTCCCGGCCAATCGCAGCGCTGGCGTCAGGGGGGAGGGAGGGAGGGAGTGGAGCTCCCGGCGCTGATTGGCTGGGAGGGGGCCTGGCGCGCGCGGCGCCCCGCCCCTTTCTGGGCGCCCCGCCCCTTTTCGCGCCGCTCCGCCCCTTTCCCCCTCCTCCCCTCAGCGTGAGGGGAGCGCGCGGTGGCCTCGGGGCTCCGCAGTTCTGAGGGTGTAAATAAAGGAATAAAGGAATGAAGGAATGAAGGAATAAAGGAATAAAGATCGTTCCAAGTCGTTAAAAGTGGCTCTGAGCGTTGTGTCTTTGCAGCGGGTTAGTTGTAGGCGTGCTCTGGAGGAAGAAGAGGAAGAGAAGGAAAGCGGCTCTGCGGTGAAAGAGGGTGTAAAAAAAGAAATAAAAGATCGCTCCAAGTCGTTAAAAGTGGCTCTCGGAGTGTCTTTTTGCAGAGGGTTAGTTGTAGGCGTGCTCTGGAGGAGGAAGAGGAGGAGCAGGCGAGGTCTTCTTGTCCTCGGCGCCACGACTCGGCTTCTCTGGGAATCGCAGAATGGTTTTGGGTAAAAAGGGATTTAAAGCCCATCCAGCTCCACCCCCTGCCGTGGTCAGGTACACTTTGCTCTAATTCAGGTTGTTCCAAGCCCCAGTGTCCAACCTGGCCTTGGGCACTGCCAGAGATCCAGGGGCAGCCACAGCAAATCTGGGAAACCTGTGCCAAGGCCTGCCCACCCTCCCAGGGAGGAAATTTTTCCTAATATCCGATCTAAAGCTGTAATTTTTCAGTTTGGAGCCATTCCCTGTGTCCTGTCCCTGCAGCCCTTGGGAATTGTCTCTCTCCAGGTTTCCTGGGGCTCCTTCAGGCCCTGCAAGGCCACCCTGAGCTCAGCCCAAAGCTTCTCCTGTCCAGGCTGAACAATCCCAGCTGTGCCAGCCTTTCCTCCCAGCAGAGCTGCTCCATCCCTCTGCTCATCCTGGAGCCTCCTCTGGGCTCTCTCCTGCAGCTCCACGTCCTCCCTGGGCTGGGCCCCAGGGCTGGGGCAGCTCTGCAGGTGGGGCCTCACCTGGGGGGACACAGGGACACAGTTCTCCCTCACCTGCTGCTCCCACCAGTTGTGATGGAGCCCAGGATCAATCTCCTGCTTCTCCAAAAAACTATCCAGATGGACAACAGGAAAGGATCTTCCTCAGAGATGACTTCACGTTGCTCCCTGACCTTATTCCCACATTGATGGTGTCCTAAAGGCACAATATTCCCTTTTGTATCCCACACAGAGAACCAGGAGAAGTCACCTGTCTCCAGTTCCCGTTCCTGTAGCAACCAAAGCCACAAGCAAATTAAAATTCATTTAATTTCAGCAGGTTCATTGGATTCACCAAATGAGAAAGGGCTGAGCACTGACCTCAGAGTGAGGAACCTCCTGTCAGGGAATAAAACTGCAGTGTTTGTGTGAAAAATGAGGTTTACTTTCTTAGTGAAATTTAAAAAGTTTAATAAAAAGACAATAGGAGAGAGAAATAAAGTGCTAAAACAAGCTGGGTGCTTGACATTCAGCCAAGAGCACACTTTTAATTTTTGGAGGGACCTTTTTAATACTTTTCTTATTATCAGTTTGTTGCATATTTCTATACTTCATATTTTTATATATTTAATATTATGCATATTTATATTTTTCTACGAACTGTTTAGTATTGCTGCTCTCTGGGTCTGCTTTTTTAGAGCATGTGTGGTTTTTTGGTTGTGGTTTTATCATTTTCAGTTTGGGCCTTGGTCTATACTTTTTTTTGATGGCAGATGCTGATAATGAGCATTTTAATAGCAGGATCTTTATCACATTTTCATTGGGTTTCATTCTGACTAGACAGTTTACTCAAAATGATATCAGCTACTACTACTATGTCTAAGTTTTTGTTAATAGCAGAAATAAAACCAAAGTTGTTTTAATATTCTACATTTAGCATTTATCTTAATATCTGTGAAAAGCCAAGTTTATAATATGTATTTGTAAAAATTTGCATGTGTGCTGCAAACACAAATTGCTCCTTCAGAACTCACAACAGGCGGAAAGTTGTCCTTTACTCCTCCAATATATCTGTGCACAAAAGTTACCAAATACTTCCTGTGTTTTATAGGGAAAGTCATCCCAAAACAGCTCTGGGAAAGGAAGGTGTGGATCACTCCGATCCTGGCAGATGCTCAGTGTGTGAGTGAAGAGAGAAGGTAAAAAAGGAAATGCAAAATGCAAGGTTACAAGAAAGAGGCCAACACCTACATTGACAGATATGTTGTTTCCCGAACAAGGCAGGAAACCTCAATCTTTTTTTTATTGTTCTGAACTCAAGGTCTTCTCCTGCACTTGGAAATTCAGTGCAACAAATATTCTAAAATAACTATTTTATCCCTAAGTGGATCTCTAGTTACAGTATTTGGCTCTGTAGATTTAAAAAAAAAAAAAAAAAAAAAAAAAAAAAAAACCACAAAAAAAACACCACCACACCGAATTGGCTCTGCTCTCCCTCTCCCATTTCAGGTGAAAGGAGGAGAGGAAATGGTTTTAAGTTTTGATATCTGTCATCTTGCAATCAGATCTGGATGTGAGGATTATTGATTTATTCTTCTGCCAACGTGCCTGGGGATGTTCAGGAAAAGTTGTTTTTTTCCCTTGGCAGAGTGGTCAGGCCTTGGGATGAGCTGCCCAGGGAGGTTTGGAGTCACTGTCTGGGGGAGTGTTCAGGAGGAGGCTGGAGGTGGCCCTTGGGGACAGGCTTTGGGCTGATGCTGGTGCTGCTGGGGTGGCACTGCCTGATCCTCAGGGGCTCTTCCCACCTTGGCCATTCCATGGAATCAAAGCCAAAGGCACCTGCACATCCACCAAATCTTCAGGGGGCCACAACTCCCAATTCATCTGCTCCCAGCCTCAGCCCCTTGAGGGCTGTCAGGAGTCTCCAGGATGGTCCCTCCCATCCAAAGCTCAGCTTCCTCCAAAGCCAAAGGGCTGAGATGAAGTTCAGCTGAGCTTTGGAGTGACAGGCTGGAGGTGGCCCTTGGGGACAGGCTTTGGGCTGGTGCTGGTGGCCCTGGATCCTCCTAAAGGGCTTTTCCAGCCCTGAGGGTTCTGTGATTTTCTGATTGTCCAACCTGGCCTTGAACACCTCCAGGGATGGGACATAATATTTCTACAACTCATGGCACAAACAGATTTACAGTTTCAGTTTTAAGGCCAAATATTTTAAGGAATTCTTCATCTCAATCTTCAGGAAACCCCAGTATGCTGCTGCCATACTTGCCCTACAGAGAGAGGAACAAATCTGCAGTGCTCCTCACCTGGCACCTCACATTGCTCCTTTGTGTGGCTTTATCTCCTGCAGGAAGCCCAAACACTTGCCTGGGCACATCAAAGGAAAGAAAGAAAACCTCCAAATCGAGCTCTGAGCTCTGGAATTCACTTTCTCCTTAGTTCAACAGCACATGCACTGCTGACCCCTGAGGCTGCACAAAGCCTGGCTCTTTGTGTGACCTTCCCACAGGCAGCAACGTGCTCTGCTCCAAATCCTGGCCTGGATGCAGGATTTCAAATCAATGAAGCATTTCTTGAGTTTTGAGGTCCCCCTACCCTGGAAAAGTTTATGAGGAAGTGAGAAATCAAAGCCTCACCATGCAAGGGAATCTAAAGGAGAATCAGTCCCTGTTTCCAGCCCAGCTCCTGCCTGTGCTGACACAGAATTAATGCAGAGCTGTAAAACTGCTGGAGGTTTTCTAGTTTCTGTTATAATCATCACAAGCTTTGACTGAAAAGTTCAGAATTTTAGCTTGGGAAAACATTCTGTTGTTGTTATTATTTTTATTATTAAACCAAGGCCTTGCATCCACCAGGGAATTTACTAAAGTAGGTTTTCTAAAATAAAATCACTACATCAGTCAGCTCCTCTTCACAGGAGGGTGGAAGGAAACCTTGGAACAAAGAGGGAGTGATATCAGCCCTCCAACCTCCCAGCTCTGCTGTGTAACCTTGGAGGAGCTGAGCTGAGCTGAGCTTCTCTTTTGGACTTTGAAAGAATATTTGGAGACTGGCCTTGCTGTGCTTTGTCACCAGCTGGTTCCTTCTCCTTCTTAAAGTTATTTCCATGAGCTTCTCTGGGAGGAGCTTTGCCTGCTATCAGTGCCTGTGGGTTTGTTGTGGTTTTTTTTTGTTTGTTTGTTTGTTTGTTTTTTTTTTTTTTTTTTTTTTTTTTTTTTGTTTTGTTTTGTTTTGTTTTGGTTTTTTTTTTTTTTTTTTTGTTTTTTTTTTTTTTTTTTTGGTTAATATCAGATATTCAAAACTAGAAATGCTGTAGAGGTCTCCAAGTTCCCCAAATATACCAATTTATGTTGAGTAAAAACCCTTTATTCTTGCAAATGCACAGTTGCCTTCATGAGGAAACTGCATAAAGCCCATTTCTCACAGAGATAAAAACCTTTTTTAATTAACACAAAATGATTAGCACGGGGCTCATCTTTCTGTAGGAGTTGAACTTGTCAAAGGTATTCCCAGGTAATGTCAGAAATTTGAACAATTCCCCTGACTGCTTGGAAAACTTTGCTGATTCTGTGTTCTTCACCAAATATTAAAATTAAGCTCCTTACACTAAAATTTAATGTACTGCCAAAAGGAACCTGAATTTAGTTAATGATTTCCACAAAAATGCCACTTTAAATTGTGTGGTTGGATTGATTAGTACTCTAATGTAATATTCACATTTTTTGCTGCATGGTACTAGATTTAATCCCATTGCAGCTTCATCACCAAAGTTGTATTTTCAATAATTTTGTAATAAAGTTGGTTTACACCAAATTTAACCAATTATTAATAAATTTAAAATATAATATGATTGAATATTAAATAAAACTAAACCAATAAATTTGGTTTGGCTTGCAGGGCTTTATCAAAAGATTTAATTGAGAATTAAATAATTAGATTTAATTGAGAATAACTTTGCATCTTCTGGAGTGTCCCATTTCAGCAGTTTAGGCTCTAGTCCTGCACTAATACCCGTGTTGGCAGGGGAATAAATCAATTTTCCTCACATCCAGATCTGATTGCAAGATCACAGATATCAAATCTTCCCTTTCAACTCTCAAATTAAGCCAGGACTAAATAAAACTGAGCTGCTGCAATTAAATATGTGGAGGTCAGACTGTAGTTTTGCAAGATATTTAATTACACTTAAGAAATTTGCTGGTTTTCCTCAGGACCTGTGCTGTTATTTAACAAATATTTTGGATTTTTTACTATTGTTCACCATGTTCTTTGTTCTCTTAATTGCACTGATTTTAGCACAGAAATGTTCAAAGGGATTGAGACTCTGCATGTCATTTTTTATTTGGAATGAAAATACAATTATTTTTTGCACTATTTATTTATTTACGACTTTACAGATATCACAAGGTATTTAAACATGGGAGGGAGGAGGTTTAGACTGAAAGTGCCCAATTCACACGAAATAATCAGATTAATAAAATTAAAATTAGTTAAATAAAATTATTTTCCCTTCTCTGGGAAGAAAGTTCCCATTAGAACTTAGATTTTTTTTTTTTTTTTTTTTTTTTTTTTTTTTTTTTAGGACAGGCTGTGGATGATTTTTCCCAAAAATGCATTTCCAGAGTTTACCTGACAAAGAGCAAATCCTGATTCTGCAACAACCCCGAGAATTCTGCAAATTCACATTCAGTAAAACAGCACCAGAAAGAGAAATTGGATAAATATGGTAAATATAAATATATCCCATAGGATTTGCCAACCAAACCTAACAAAACCCCTCTGATTTTGCCTCCAAGGTGAGACCTGTCCCACCTTTGAACCCCTGGGCAAAACCTCCCTGTCCTTCAGGACATCTCGTTGTTTGTTTGCGGTGAGTTCCTTTGGCGGTTCGCACACAGGAGGGGCTCGGAGCCTCTCCCGGCATTTAAAACATCCCAAAATCCATGGAGGGAAGAGCCGGGAGCCGCTGCCGGGATTCCCGGGATTGCCGGCACCTCCCGGCCCGGCCGGGGCAGCACCTGCGCAGGTAAGGCAGGAATGGGGGAGGCTTTTCCAGTTTGGGACTCTGTGAGTATGGGATTATCCCATTGACCAGAAACCCAAAAACATTCATCAGCCTCAGGAGTAAAGGGCAAAATGCTGAAAGTTTGTTACTGAAAGTAAAATTGCTGGAAGTGCTCCTTGTTATTTTATTTCTTGTGCTGAAACTTCCTCCTTTTAAGTGGGGATTTCAGAATTAAAATGAAGGTTGTGATAATCTTCTCCTTCTCCTCCTCCTCCTTCCTCTTCCCCTTCCCTTCTCCTTCTCCTCCTCCTTCTCCTCTTCCTTCTCCTCTCCTCCTCTCTCCTTCTTCTTCTCCTCTTCCCTCCTTCTCCTTCTCCTCTTCCTCCTCCTCCTTCTTCTTCCCCTTCCCTTTCCCCTTCTCCTCCTCCTCCTTCTCCCCTTCCTTCTCCTCTCCTCCTCTCTCCTTCTCCTCCTCTTCCTCCTTCTCCTTCTTCCCCTTCTCCTTCTCCTTCTCCTTCTCCTTCTCCTTCTCCTTCTCCTTCTCCTTCTCCTTCTCCTTCTTCTCCTCCTCCTCCTTCTCCTCTTCCTTCTCTTCTCCTTCTCCTCCTTTCTCCTTCTCCTCCTTCTCCTCCTCCTCTTTATGTTTATTTGAAAGCACTTTTCCATTTCTCCAGCTGGATCTGTTGCACAGCATCAGAGATGGAAAATCCTGGTGGGAAGAGCATCCAGAGTCGTGGTGACCCCACCAAAAAAAGGCAGGGACAGCCCCCAGCACTCCCTCTGCTCCCTTGAGTTAATTTGGATCAGATTGTCCTCCTTGGATTAATGCTGGAGTTGCTGCCTCAAAAAATAACCAGGGCAGTCAGTAGAGCACAGAGAATCTGTCAGAGAGGCAGGGAGAGGTGGTTTGGGGGTTTCCTGCAGAAATAAAAAGATTTTAGGGTGGTGTGAAAAACGAGGTTCACTTTTTAGTAAATTTTAAGAAATATGTTTAATAAAATAATTAAGACAATTAGGAGATAAGAAAAAACCAAGAACGGCCGGCCGGGTGACTTGGCACTTGGCCAAGTCCACACCTTGCCTTCTCAGGGATACTCGTTAAATACCCTTTTCGTTATATCGATATATGAAATTCCATAAACTAGTTTCCATATTCCAGGAACTGCCCTGCCGGGTCCCTCCTTGGGTCCGCCTTTTTAGAGCATGCGTGTTTCGTGGCTGTGTCCTTGTTATCGCGTCCAGCTTGGGCCTTGGTCTGTGCTTGCTGCGGGTGATAGATGCTGATAGTTGGTGTTATCAGCAGCAGAGTCTTCTTTACATGTTCACTGGATGTTATCCCAACCAAACAGACAGTTTAAGCAGCTGCTACATCAACTACTCCCTTTATATCTAGTCTTACCAATAGCAGAAATAAACTTTATATCTTTATATCCTTACTATGTTATTAATCATATAGCATACATCTTGCGAAAAGCCAATTTTATAATACACACATATAACAAACCCCACCTCTTCTTTTTATAATTCATTTGGCTTTGAGCCATATTTCTTGTTTTCTAGCTTCCATTATTTCCTCTTATAGACACTTACTTTCCAACCAGTCACCACTGGTCCTTAAGTTTTCCACAATTTAATATTTTCCCAATTATGAATACAACTATCTAATTTGGATGGGTTATAACAGTGACTGTCGATACGGGTATGTGTAATAAGAAAGGAACCTCAGTGTCTTTTCATATAGAACTTTCAATAGTATCTGTAGCATGATTTTGCCAATATCCTATAAGGCAAAAGACAAAGAATGAGTGAAGTGACAGAAAAAGGAATAACAGAGGTCTGGTATGGCTTATACCTCCACCCTCCATGCCTATGGGGTTGCTACCCACAGCAGGAGTATATGATCTTCTTGGTGGCAAGTACAGCGGCCAACCCAGTCTTGCCCTCTATTTCCTTGTTAATTCTTTTTGTTTGTTTGTTTGTTAGTTTTCAGACAAATTGCCTTTGACCTTTTTTTTTTTTTTTTTTTTTTTTTTTTTTTTTTTTTTTTAAACCTTAATTCTCTCCACTGTTCCTCAGGTATTTCCCACTCAACAGGCACTGGTAATCCCCATTTACTGGGATATATGTACACATGCATCACTAAAAGGCAGTAAAGTCTTTTAATCCAAAGGCCAGCTGCAAAGCCTTTTTAGAACTGACAATTAATTATGCTGGCCATAGCTGCACTCTGAGTAAAACTGCATCTTTAGTTCAACTATTCCATGTCACTTCTGATACCATTTAATTTTTGAAAGCTTCCACCTTTTTAACTGTAACTAGGATTGAGGGACAGGTTAAAAAGAAATTGAAAGAGAGAAAAAAATTTACTCAACAAAAAAAAAATAACTTAAACTACAGAGTGAAAAGAAGAGAAAAAAAAACAACAAAAAACAACAGAAACTTCTTTTACCCCTTCTGATGTTAGAGTTTTATCATATTGAAGGTTTCTGTTGGGCCAATCCTCTGCTCAGCCTATTCTTAGGGCAGGAAGACAATGAATTCTTGCTATTCTAGAAGATTTTCCTTCACTATTTAGGAGAACTTAGAAAGATACATACACTATAGGATTTATTTCTATCTAAGGCAAACACACTCACTCAATTTGACATGCATTGATTTGAAAGATTAGATACTCCTTAGAAACTTCGATAAGAACCCCCTTTGACAATTAACACCACCAGTTTTGTGAGCTAGGTCTTATCTGCAGCCAGCTGGAAAACTAAGAAAAAAAACCTTCCAAAACAGTTTCTGCAAAATTCATAGTAACTTATCAAGCAGGGAAATAAATGAAACTACTAGAAAAATTTTGCATATACCACAATAATATTTCCAAGCAACAAGTATCTTGTCATTCATACTATCTCTCCTTATATTCTACAAGAAAATCTGACATCTTCTTATATAAAAAAAGAAAACCAAAACACCTTCAAAAGTTTCTTAACAAAGACACACAAAGAACTGCCCATAAAAAAAGGAAAAAACCCTCCAAAAAAAAAACTTTTCAACCAATACCTACATCTCAACCTCTGTCTAAGAGGCGAATGACAAAGTTTTTCCACCTTATAAAGTTATATAGTTAGTACCTTAAATTATTTTTGATCCACCCATTTGAAGAACAAATCTTTATATCCCTTCTCATGACTTCTAAATAGTAGAAGAAAAATTTGCTCTTGAGAATAAACTTGACAGAACTAGATTTCTATCAGTAATTATCTGTACCTTTTTGTGGGGACAACGCTGCCAGCGTAACTGAAGAATGTCTTGTATTGGTTACAAATATCTGCATGTTTGTGTGTGTACACAAAGGAATCACAGCTCCTGTATTAACTTTGACACAGTACCAGTTTAGTTGAGAACTCTTTCCTTAATTCCCACTCTGCCGGGTAGTAGTTCACCCTATATTTTGTGAGCACTAACATATCTTCTTGGTATTTCACATAGGCGCTCTTCTCTGCCCTCCTTCTTTAAACAAAACAGATTAATAAGTAATAAAATGTCTTTAAGTTAGTATGAAAGAAGTACCTTAAACACACACAAAAATAGGAAAAATAAAGGAGGCAAAAACATCTGTAAGATATAAAACCTAAAATAAATTAGCCAAAATGTTAGGGATATGGAGCCCGTCTTCTTCTTGTGATTTTCACATACCTGCAATATTATAGAGTGGAGTGACATAAACACTTTCAAAAAAAAAAAAAAACAAACAATATTACATATTTCAATTTCAACTCCCTACACTAGAATTACTTGAAAGTCCATTTCCTTTGTAGCTGTGAAGAAACAGAGGTAGCATTTGACAGACCGGACTGATTTTTAGGTGTTACGCAGAGAAGTAAAACAGAGAAAGTCCTTTGTTCATAACTTCCAAATTTACTTGAGTCTTTTCCAGTTCATGACCACTCAGCTCTGTTTAAAATTCAACTTTGTATCACCTGGTTTAGATGCTACAGTTCATTCTTGGGTTCTCACACCGGTCTCTTGATTTTGCTGACGTTGATTTAAAACTTGCAGCTTTAGTTTTTCAGCCATACCGCAGCTTCAGTTGCCTGCAATACCTGAAAAAGCATCTTCCCACTGTGGGGTTAAAGAACTTCCTCTCCCATTTTTGCAATTGTAAAGCTATACCCTCTTAACATTAATTTCTCTTTATTTCATAATTTAAACATTATCTCATAGGGTGTTACTTTCAGGTTCCAATCTGGGTTGCATCTGGACTCCCAACATACATTTTACTCATGGCATTTGAGCATAAATTTTGTTTAAAAAATTCCCAATAACAAAAGATCTAATTTCATCCATAATTCCTTCTTCTTCTAATTCCTTCTTATCAAACACCAGAACTCTCACAACTCTTTTGACTCCAATCTCCTGTTTCATTAAAACTATTTCTTCCTACTTCTGAGGTCACCCCCCCAGCATTTGATGTCTTATAGCTATCTCTTTAGGCAATTTCAATGCACTCCCAAAAAACCAAAAACCAAACCAAACAAAAACAACTTCTAAGACCTCTAAGAATTTCCAAAATTCTCAAAAAACCTTTCAAGACCTCTAACATAAGACTCTCCAAGCTTCTGTCCCACCTTCAGGATTCCATTCAGTCACTGCCTGGTCTCCTCTCTGCCATCCAACAGCCCAAACACCACCCCCTCCCTTTTTCCCCCGAGGCACAGAAAAACTCATCAGCTCAGCAGCACAGCACCATGTGCTGCATACTCCATCTTTCAAAACAAAAACTCCTATTTTACTTCAGCAGTCTATATTACACATACATTCACTCAAGAACAACAATAACAACAACAATAAAAACTCTTCAAAATGAATTTCCCCATTAATCTGCAAAACTGCACCAATCCTCTTTTTATACAGCCCTCTTCTTCTCCCAATCTTTTTCAGGTATGCATTATTCCCCAGTCAGTAAACATTTTACACCCTTTTTTTTTTTTTTTTTTTTTTTTTTTTTTTTTTTTTTTTTAAAGTCCCATTTTTTTCTTTAAGATTTTCTTACAAACTATCAATACATTTTCTCTCTTTTTCTAAGAGGATTTTTTTTTTCTTCTTTTGCCAAACTTTCTTTATTCTTCTGCTATAGCCTTCATTCCCAATAATATTCTTAGATCTTTTCCCAACACATTAAGACCCAATTCAGGCATTAATAATATATTTCCCATCCATATGTTGGTATTCCTTTTAATTACTATGTTTTTTATAATGTATGCTTCAAACTTTTTCCCTTCTGCAGTCACCATTTCTGAGATTTCTTTACTTACTTTACATCCTATGGGGCTTTTAATGATACATGTTTTCTCTGTTTTAAGATCCACCAAAAATTGGAATACCTCCTCTTTAGGACCTATTTTTAAAGTCACTAAAGGCTTTATAAAATATTCATCCCTTGAAAACCAAACTTTTTGTTTTTCTTTTAGATGTATCTCTGTCGGAGTTTGGTTTTCTCCCTTCTTTCTGTCTTCAAAACTCAAATCGAGACAATTTTGGATTCTAACTAGGCTTCCTGTCTCAAAGAGAAAGTCATTCATTACAGATGTAAGAACAGAATCTGTTTTATGGATTAATTTTTCTAAGGCAGAGGGGAGAAAAACAGGACTCCACGCCGAGCCTTCCGAGAACGAGGGGGTGTGAACCACCTCTGTTGTAACAGAAGCAGGTGAGGACAGGGCTGCGGGGAAAGTGGACGGCGGTGGAGTGGTTGGAGCAGTGGGACCCCCGGCGTGGCAGGCGGGGGCGGCCGCGGTCAGGGCAGCCAAGGCTGGGTGAGACTGAGCTCCCGGTGGGTTTAGGGCTGGCGCGGGGGCCGAGGGGAACGGGAGCACAGGCGGCGACTTCAGTTGCGGGCAGGGGCAGGGGCAGGGGCAGGGGCGGGCAGGCAGCAGCACAGGGGCTAACGCTTCAAAGAGACCCCAATCCTTCTCCTCCCCCTCCCATTCCGCTTCCCGCGTTTCTGCCATTGCAAACAACCTTCTTGAACCTGAATTCTTCATTAATTCCCTTGCAGTTCCCCCTGTTTGTGAGCACAACTCCTCAGAATTCCACTCTGGCCTGCAGTTCCCCTCTTTCCATTCAGACATTTTAACCGTTTCAACAATTCACTTCTTTAACACAAATAAACTCCACAACAAGCACACCTCTTCAGCTACACTTACTTCCACTTACACAAAGACAACACAAAAAGATTGGTACCCTTTTTTTTTTTTTAAAAAAAAATTGTTAGTTTTTACTCATAGGTATTTGACTAACCCCCAGATGTTCTTAGATTATCACACTTTTCAAGCCTTTAGTATTCCTCAACCTGGCAGCCTTTTCCAAAGCCCAGGTGTCTTGGACCTTACACCTGCAAGGCTTTTTGTGTTTCTATCCTCAATCTGGCAAAAACCCCAAAATACCTATATTTGGCCAAACCCTAAATGCTCTTGGGTCTTACGTAACCCTTTTTCCTGGGACCCCGTCCCAGACCAGGGGGTTCAAACGTTTCCCCCCCCCAGTGTCCTGTTTTCCCAGTGGGTTGTATAGGAAAACTATCGGCTCCCTTGAGGGGTCCAACCCCTCCCTGGGACCATCCCAGCCACCCGGGGTTTTTTACAACCCCCTTTTTCCTCTGGGATCCCGTCCCAAAGACCCGGGGGTCACTTTCACACTTTTTTCTTTCACTTCGCTTCCTTACTGGCCATTTCTCTCGCGAGATAATGGAAACGCAGCCTCAGAAGCTCCCACTCGCTTCACCAGTCTGGAGTAGCCAGCCAGTGTCTCATTCACACAGCACGCAGACCCCCCCTTTTAACCCGCTCCCCTGAGAAATACTCACAACCATTTTCTTTTCCAGGTTCTTCGTGCACGAGGTTTTTATGGAGCAAAAATACTGCAGTTTTAGGGAGCCTTTTCCCTTTTCCTTACTTGCTTTTTCTTTCTCCTTGCTTGTCTCTTCGGATGTTTACCTGCAATCCCCAATTCTCACCAGGAAAAACAAAGTTTTGGGCCGCCAAAAACCCAGGCGGGGCGCCTCCCTCCCTTCTGGATTTCCTGGGGTTTCAGGGATGAGGTATATCCCGGCAAGAGCCCCCAAATTGTGAAAAACGAGGTTCACTTTTTAGTAAATTTTAAGAAATATGTTTAATAAAATAATTAAGACAATTAGGAGATAAGAAAAAACCAAGAACGGCCGGCCGGGTGACTTGGCACTTGGCCAAGTCCACACCTTGCCTTCTCAGGGATACTCGTTAAATACCCTTTTCGTTATATCGATATATGAAATTCCATAAACTAGTTTCCATATTCCAGGAACTGCCCTGCCGGGTCCCTCCTTGGGTCCGCCTTTTTAGAGCATGCGTGTTTCGTGGCTGTGTCCTTGTTATCGCGTCCAGCTTGGGCCTTGGTCTGTGCTTGCTGCGGGTGATAGATGCTGATAGTTGGTGTTATCAGCAGCAGAGTCTTCTTTACATGTTCACTGGATGTTATCCCAACCAAACAGACAGTTTAAGCAGCTGCTACATCAACTACTCCCTTTATATCTAGTCTTACCAATAGCAGAAATAAACTTTATATCTTTATATCCTTACTATGTTATTAATCATATAGCATACATCTTGCGAAAAGCCAATTTTATAATACACACATATAACAGGTGGTTTAAACCATCTGGAATTAACTTGGAGCTGTGAGATCCTAAAGGGAAAAGAGCCCTTGGTGAAAAATGGGTCAGAGGGTGGCTGGGCTGTGGGGAAAAACCAAATATTGCCATAAAAATCTCATTTATCAAATTAAAATACTCTAAGGGATGCACAGGGTGGGATTTTGAGGGGGAGTGTGCAGGACCAGGAGTTGGATTCCATGATCCTGGTGCTCTCTCTCAACTGAGGATATTCCATGATTCCATTTTATCCTGATTTTCCTGCAGCTCTGCTTTGTGGAGGCCCTGGATGCTCCCAGCAAGGGATGGGGAGGCCACGGAGAACCAACAAATGGTGAGAGCAAAGCCTGGGGAAAAGAATCCTTGGGGAAAAGCAGGGATTGGACATGGGAAATTCCTTGGGGGAAAGCAGGGATTGGACATGGGAAATTCCTTGTGGAAAAGCAGGGATTGGACATGAGAAATTCCTTGTGGAAAAGCAGGAATTAAACATGGGAAATTTCTCATGGAAAAGCAGGGATTGGACATGAGAAATTCCTTATGGAAAAGCAGGGATTGAACATGGGAAACCAGGCTTGGTAATTTCTTTTTTTGTTCTTCCAACCATTTCTTTAGTGTTGGAAAACATGGTTTAACTTAGGGGTCTGTGCATGGTGATGCTTGAGAGTATCTTGTATTTTGTGTTAAATATAGAATTATTATATGTTCTTATTAATATATTATTAATATATGTAATTCAGTAATAAAAATGTAATAATTTATATAATTTTATTAAATTATATATATAATATTATTAAATTATTTATATATAACATCAAGAACTGCAGAAACAATTTACTCCACACAACCCTCATTTCAACAGCACTTTATAGTTGCTTAATTATATATTATTATATATAATGTAATATAATTTTGCTTATATACTATATATATGATATATAATATATATTTATTTTAATATCTAATATTTGCTTAATTATATATATTATATATATTAAAATAAAAAGAGAGTAACCTCAGTTTGAAATCTCCAGGCATAGTCTGGATGTGATATTTTGTATATAGGGGGAGTTTTAAGTGAAAATTACTTTTAAAAAACATGTTTTCATCTGTGTGATTTTATTTATTGGTTTTTTTTTTGGAGGGATGTTGCTATAAGTTAAACCACTGAGGAAATAAAAAAAATTGAATTTTAAAAAAACTCTTGCTGGCTTTGACATGCATTGTGATTTTTTGGTTTTATTTACTTGGGTGGGAAGGCTGAAAGAACAAAACTAGAGATTGAGGCACAATCAAGAAAGGTCCTCAGATTTTATTTTTGTGAGAGAACAGACCCACTGTGATGATGTCAAAAAGTTACTGTGGAATTCTCCAGTTACCTAATGAAAAGAAGTGAGATCTTAATTTTGAATCCATTCTAATTAAAAAATGTGTCTCTTTCCAGCCAGAATTGGATGGTCAAGTGATAAATTTGAGACCAAAAGGAGCCCTGGGATTTCAGCATCTAGTGAGGTGAGTCCAATCCTGTCACCCGAGAGAGGAAAAGTGACAAAAAACTCAAAAAAAGAAACTCCTTCCTTCTCAGGAGAAGGATCAGTTTATCCCTGGAAAATCTCAATTTCAGTAACGTAATTACTCACCAAATTTTAGTAATTTAATTCCCCACCAAACTGCACAGTTTTTTATCCCAAAGATGCCCAGGCTGAACAGAGCCTGAAAAACATGAAAATAAGGAAAAAGTCGTTTTAAAACCTCATTTTTTTATTGCCTCACCTAATTTATATTTACATTTATTGCTCACTAAGCCCAACTAATTAATGGGAGCAGCTGCTAATGGAGTGGGATTGGTAAAGATTTGAGGTTGCTTTAATTTGCTCTTGATTAAAAATTAAACTCCAGGTAAAGCTTTTTAAGGCTGGAAGACTGATCAGGGTTTTCACCAATGTTTGGATTCCTTAATTAGGAAATTCCTGATTGGGATTTTGCTTTAGGGGAGGAAAATCAATGGAATATTCCTCTTCTTCACAAGCATTTGTTATAAAAGCTGTGGCAGCTGAAATTCTGTGGGACCTTAATTGCTGCCAAAGTGAAACCAAAGAGGGGCCATTTATGATTTTAATACAAAACAATGTAGATTTGGAACTAAATAAATTTATGGATCAAAATCAAATGGATTTTGAAATAAATAAATCAGTCCACACCTCCTCCTCCTCCACCTGGAGACACAAAATCCACTAAAATCAACCTCTGTTCCTCAGGCCACCAACCCCAATCTAACCCTGGTACCCAAATCCTAATTCTAGAATTAATCAATTAAAAAATAGGTTTTTAATGTTCAAGCTTAATTGGATGGACAAGTGTTTGCACTGTTAAACTTTTTCTCCTAAAATGTGGGGTTTTTTTTTTTCTTCTCAGGCTTTATTTGCCCAAATCCAAATCCCAGGAGTTTCTTGCTAACGTTGGAGAGAAAGTTCTGGCCAGTTTTCCTGTACAAGCCACAATTCACTTCTACAATGATGAGGCTGAGTCTGAGGAAGAGGAAGAAGAAGAAGAAGTGAGCCCTGAGAGATTCAGAATCCACATTAAAAAGTGAAGAATTTAAAAAAAAAGATCTGCCAGGAATGGATGGACAAACGTCTGACCAAACAGAGAAATAACAGCAGAGCTCAAAAAGAAACTGTTTATAATTCTCTTTCCAAGGAGAGTGAGTCAAAAGCACTGGAAAATGGCAGGAAATCCTTTTGTGTTTTTAGAGACTTGCAAATAAACCCCTGAGGCTGAAGCAAAGATTTAAATCAGGTTGGTTTCAGTGACACAGATACAGAACATTGAGAGCATTGTGCTGGGTCATTATTTTAAAACACTTTGCAGCCCTGAGAAAGTGAAAATTGAATTGATTATGAGGCTGAATAATGTAATGTACAGCCCCAAAATAACCCAAAGGCTTGGAAACACACTGAAATGAGGCAAAGAATTATTGCAAGTGTTGCTTATTGGCTCCATGGGAAATATTTATTTTGCTGAAAATGCTGAATGCTCAACTGGCCTCATCCATTTCCAGTCCAATCCACAGGTTCTAAACAACATTTGTGGTATTTTCTGGGGTTCTGCCATTCTTTTGTTATCAGATTTTTCCCCCCTGTGATCTTTTGCCAGCCAGAAAAAAAGTGATTTGATTAAAACCAAGAATTTAATGTAACGCTACATTAAAACTTGCATTGTGTGGCACCTGTTTGGCTTCCCCACAATCTTTTATTTATTCTCAGAGTTTCTCAGCACTTGCCTTGCTACCAGCACCTTTAAATACCTCAAGGATTAACCATTTGCTCTCATTATATTTAATTTTTTTTTTATCTTTCACATGCCTTAACTCCAACCCAAACTGCCACGGTTTCCCCAGAGACAAAGCAAATGCAGAACTGCAGATTTTTGACCTTTCCTGCACCTCTGGTGGGTGTGAGATAAGGTCAGAGAGTTTTCAGAACCCCTTCAGGTGTGTGGCAGCTCCTCCCCTCAGTCATCCACTGGCAAACAAAGGGAGTGGCACACATTTGAAGGCTGGAAAAATTCAGATTCCAAATGAATGAGCCTATTAGAATGAAGGATTTTGAAAATATTTTAAAATATTTTATTGATGTTAAATGTTTTAATATTTTTAAATTTTTTTTTGCCAACTCAAAAGAGGCTCATTAATTAAATTTGAACCAGGAGACATCCTGTCATATAAGGAATGACAAGTATTAGTTGAAAATTGAAACCCCAGAGTGACAAAAGGAAAATTCAGCTTTTGGATCAATTTCCACATCCCCACTTCCAAACACACACAGATAATTGAAGGCATTTCACAAGATTCCCTAAAATAATTTATTGAGTCTGCAGCAAAAGCAAACAGAAAATCATCCAGGGTGATTTCACTGCTCTGTGATGACTCATTAAACACACACAAAAAAAAATTGCTCTGAGCTGGTTAATAATTAAGAGAAGCCCCAAAGTGAACAGGTGCAGCATCTCTGGGATTGGGAACTTTCAGTTCCCACTTCTGATTTTTTACCTCAGAGTCAGAGTGACCTCAGAGCCATCCATCATTTACAGGACAAAGGTGACAAAGCCTTTTTTCCTGTAAATTTTGGGGAGGGAGACTCCCTTCCCTCCCCAGAAAGGAGTTCCTGGGGAGTTGAGCACTTCAAAGGCAAGGCTGGGAGCAGATGGGAAATTCTTGGCTCAGGTCTCTGTGCCACAAAAGCTTTTTCCCTTGGGAATTCAACAGCTGCAACACTTCCAGTAAATGCTGCTTTCATTTTCGATTCCCTAAAATGATGGCAAAAAGCAAAAAAGAAACTTCTTGTTTCCTGGTACAGGGATGTCTCCACAAAACCCCTGCAATTTCAGATTCCTGCTGTATGAAAAATCATAATTTAAGTTCTATTTCATACAACAGCCTTGAATTCTGCTTCCAGGAGCTTTTAAGCTCTGGAGGATACAAATATCCAAGGGAAGCATATCCTTGCAGGCCAGAGAAATGTGTGTTTTTTTCTAAATATGACTCAGGATTAATTTGGATTAAGAGAAAAAGAATTACCCCAGGATTTTTTTTTTCTCTCTAAATTTAATTTATACAGAGAGAATAACAGCAGCAGAACTGAGCACAGGCAATATTTCTAACAGATGCTTTTGAGCTCCAGAGACAAAATCCACCCAATTCACTGAAACATTTCCTATTTAATGTCATTTATTCTGCACTGGCTTCATCTCTCAGCTGCTTTTCATCCCGAGCACAGCATCCCAACAAAAGTGACTTTGGCAACCCCTGTGGAAGGGAACTGGCAGAACAAAACTGAATCCTTCCAAACTTTCTCCTCAGAAAACAGTTCAGTTCCTGGACAGAGAGATACAAAACCCCCCATTCATCCCAGCTGGGTGAAAGCTGACTGGAAATTCAACAAGAAAATTCAACTGGAAATTCAAATCTCAGCAAGCAGGACTCTGAATGAAACATTTCACCAACTCAGGCTCACAAGAAAGGTGAGCAAAATATATGTTTGCACAAGATCAGTCAAATATTTTGGGGATTTTGTGAGATTTTATGATTTCCACCCACCAATGAAATTGAAGTTCGCAGAGACTTGTTGCATTTTTAATGTTTGTAGACCCCTTAGCATAGATGTGGAGGAACATTTAATATTAATATTAAATGTTAATATTAGCAGCTTTTTATTTTAGATTAGGGGGTCTTGGGTTGTCTTTGCTCCTGTTCTCCCCCTGCCCAGCCATGGTGGAGGTTGGGGATGATCCAGTTGAGCTGACAGAATTCCTTATGCTCCAAATATTTTTGGGATGGCCTGGACAATGCTTTAGGGAACAGCAAAAGTTGATCTGCTTAACACCAGGGAAATCATGGAATGGTTTGGGTTGGGAAGGACCTTAAAGCTCATCCAGTGGGCTGGGACACCTCCCACTGTCCCAGGCCAAGCCCCAATGTCCAGCCTGGCCTTGGGCACTGCCAGGGATCCAGGGGCAGCCACAGCAAATCTGGGAATTGTTGAACTCATTATTTAGAACAGTTTTTATGATATTTATCCTGCTCTGAATAAGCTGAATAATAAAGCACTCCCACAAGTGTTGTTCGGAGTCAGCTGCACTGGCAGCGTCTCTCACTTCTGAAGAAGAGAGAGCTCAGTCACATTTCCAAAAGGACTGGTTGTAACAATCCACCCTCAGCTCCTCCCCGTCAAAGGCAGCTCCATGGATCATGAGGGAAAATTTTGGATCAGTTCACCCCAGAGCACAGAATAGACCTGGCACCTGGATTTTCCAATCATAGAATCCCAGAATGGTTTGGGTTGGAAGGGACCTTAAGGATCATCCAGTGCCACCCCCTGCCATGGGCAGGGACACCTTCCACTGTCCCAGGCTGCTCCAAGCCCCAATGTCAAGCCTGGCCTTGGGCACTGCCAGGGATCCAGGGACATCCACAGCTTCCCTGGGAATTATTGAACTCATTATTTAGAACAACAGTTTTTAGGATATTTATCAATAAAGCTCCGAATAAACTGAATAATAAAGCACTCCCACAAGTGTTGTTCGGAGTCAGCTGCACTGGCAGTGTCTCTCACCTCTGAAGAAGAGCTCAGTCGCATTTCCAGAAGGGCTGGCTGGAACAATCCACCCTCAGCTCTTCCCTGTCAAAGGCAGCTCCATGGATCATGAAGGAAAATTTTGGATCAGTTCATCTCAGAGCGCAGTACAGACCTGGCACTTGAATTTTCCAATCATAGAATCCCAGAATGGTTTGGGTTGGAAGGGACCTTAAGGATCATCCAGTGCCACCCCCTGTCATGGGCAGGGACACCTCCCACTGTCCCAGGCTGCTCCAATGTCCAACCTGGCCTTGGGCACTGCCAGGGATCCAGGGGCAGTCACAGCAAATCTGGGAATTGTTGAGCTCATTATTTAGAACAACAGTTTTTAGGATATTTATCAATAAAGCTCCGAATAAACTGAATAATAAAGCACTCCCACAAGTGTTGTTCAGAGTCAGCTGCACTGGCAGTGTCTCTCATCTCTGAAGGAGAGAGAGCTCATCATGTTTCCAGAAGGGCTGGTTGGAACAATCCACCCTCAGCTCCTCCCTGTCAAAGGCAGCTCCATGGATCATGAGGGAAAATTTTGGATCAGTTCATCTCAGAGCACAGAATAGACCTGGTGTTGTAACAATTCAGGATGGCTCATTATAGCAAAGTTTATTGAAAGGCAGATTATTTTATACAGTGTTTGGGTACAATGAGTGTGATTGGTCCTTTAGGGCACCACCTTGTTGTGAACATCTCTAGCAGTGAACAAGTTGAGCAAACACCAGGTGTCAGGAGGAGGATGATGATATCTACAGGGATTGTTTATAGGGATTGTTTTGGGTTCCTCCTCACGATTTCCCAAGCCAGACTGAGAGAGTTTTGTCCTTGGCTTTCCCACAGGCTTCAAGGCACTGCCTGGAGCCCAAGAATCCATGTTCTGTCCATTGTCAGTTCCTACAGACCTGGCACTTGGATTCTCCAATCTGTCACAGAATCCCAGGATGGTTTGGGTGGGAAGGGACTTTGAAAATCCTCCAGTTCCACCCCTGCCATGGGCAGGGACACCTCCCACTGTCCCCAATGTGCAACCTGGCCTTGGGCACTGCCAGGGATCCAGGGGCAGCCACAGCAAATCTGGGAATTCCAGACCAGCCCCTCCCCACCCTCCCAGGGAAGGATTTTTTCCTTCTAAACTTGTCATTTCTCAGTGTGAAGCCATTCCCTGTGTCCTGTCCCTGCAGCCCTTGGGAATTGTCTCTCTCCAGGTTTCCTGGGGCTCCTTCAGGCCCTGCAAGGCCACCCTGAGCTCAGCCCAAAGCTTCTCCTGTCCAGGCTGAACAATCCCAGCTGTGCCAGCCTTTCCTCCCAGTCCATGTTTTTATCACCCTTCCCTCTCCTGCCAAGATGGAAAGAAGAGAGAGACACAAATTTGGCTCCATTTTCCCCTTTGGCACAGCCCCATTCCAATGCGGCACCTCGATGTTATTTTATGGTGTCACATTTCCCCACACACCTTCCCTTCCCTTCCCTTCCCTTCCCTTCCCTTCCCTTCCCTTCCCTTCCCTTCCCTTCCCTTCCCTTCCCTTCCCTTCCCTTCCCTTCCCTTCCCTTCCCTTCCCTTCCCTTCCCTTCCCTTCCCTTCCCTTCCCTTCCCTTCCCTTCCCTTCCCTTCCCTTCCCTTCCCTTCCCTTCCCTTCCCTTCCCTTCCCTTCCCTTCCCTTCCCTTCCCTTCCCTTCCCTTCCCTCCTGGGTTGTTCCTGCCCCACCAGATGATTTTCACATCACAATGTGTAAAATATCATCCACCCCCAACAGGATAAAAACTGCAGGAGAACCCAAAAAGCTGCAGTTAAATCCAAAACTGAAGTTTCATCCCTGTCTTTATTCCAGCAGGGACACAACAGTGGATTGAACTCTACAAGTTGTGCCACCAGAAAGGCAGAAAGGTGAAAATAAGGGCAAATTTAGGCTTTTTTCCCCTTTTATTTACTTAGTTTCCCCTCAGGCTCTGAGAAGAATGGACACCTGATATCCAGGGATGTTTTGTAGAGAGGCACCACCATTCAATCATGGGGGAGATTTTTTTTTCCCTCAATATCCAAGGCAAAATTTATATAAATCTACATAAAAAACCCTCCTCTGCTCTTTGCAGAATTGTCTATGTTCTCAATCACAGTCACAGGCAACACTTGTGGATCCCCAATTCCCAAAAAACCATATTTTAGCCCCCAAATGCCACAAAATACCTGCTTTTATTTTGCTCCCAGAGGCAATTTCTGAAGTGTCAAACGTGCCCAGGTTGAAGAAAAGGTCACCACGGTGCCTTTTTGGAAGCAGCAGTGACAGAAAAGCAAAGATTAGGGTTTGATCCCTGCAAGTTCTCCTTGAACAAACAGCCCCTCCTTGGCCTCCTCACTGTTGCTTCTCCCATCGTTGTGGGGTCCTGCAGAGAAATTAAAGAGAAATTAAATTAATCACTGGCTCCAATCTTTGCCCAAGGTTTACATGCTTTAATTTGTGTTTTCCAGTGGCTTTCCTTGATCTTGAAGGGATTTGGGGATCCTTAACAAAGAGCCTGAATTAATCCTTCCATCAAATGATCCCAAACGTGGCCCTCGACTCAGAATTCCAAATGGAATTGGAAAAGGGGAGGAAAATACACAGGAAAAAAAATTACAGTCAATACTTCAATGTCTGGAATGTGATGAGAGGAGTGACAAAAGGGTAAACACATCTTCCTGTCTGCTGGTCATTTAATGGAAGTTAAATCATTAATGAAAATTAAAATTTAATAAAAGGATCAAGGAATAACAGCAAACTAAACCCCAAAACTTCATGAATAAGTTAAAATTAGCACAGGAATCAATGCTGTTTTCATTTAGACACAAATTCATTTTTACACCTAAAATTCAGTATTTCAAAGTGAAATGTTAAAAACTTATTTCCTTCAGTAAGGAGGAAAATTAAATTTTTTATTGATTTTTTTAAATTCTGAACATGGAGATTTTTCCTTCAAATTCAAGCAGAACGTCCAACTAATTACAGAGTTATATTTATTATAAATATAAATTTAAATAAATAAATAAATATTTATTATAGGTGCTACATATATTATTACATATTTATAATATATATATATTAACAAAGTCATTGTTACAAAGTCCTAAAACTTTCCAGTGCAACTGCTGATAATTTGGATAGATTTCTAAAGAATTGGCATAGGATTTTTCCCACAAATTCTCAAAAAATTTATTTACTTTTAATGAAATAATAATATTTTTTAACTAAATTCTCTGCTGGAGTTGGTTACAGGCTTAATAAATAATGAAGTTCTATTTACTGGGCTTTATAATAAACCTAAATAACATCAAGTCCTGGAGATAAAACTGAATTTGTGACACTTGGGAGAAAGGAAATAAACAAAAAAAAAGTTAAATTTAAAACATCAGAACCATTTAACCTTGAGTTTTAACAGCATGGACCTGTCAGTTCCTGTGTTTCCAGATATTTCCTTGAATTTTGTTTCAGTATTCTTAAAAATAAGTTTAAAAAAGTAATTTCAAGGCTTGTTTCAGCAAATCTTCACCTTTATTATTTTTTGGTAATTCAGAAAATCTGATAATTTTGGAGGGTGGGGGATCAACAGATTTGGCTGAATAAAGAATTGTGTGAAGAAAAATGGAGTATTAAACACCTTAACCCAGAGAAATCTCCCAGAACCACAGGAAAATGGTGAACATTGAAAAATCACCCACATTTTATTAATATTTACAAAGGCAAATTATATATTTACAATGCAAATACTTCCAATTAACAATTAAAAAATCCTCAAGTGTCTTGACTGTTGCCAAACACATTTTCTCTCCTTGAATTCAAAGAGAAATAGAATTAAACTCTGTAAAAGCTGGTTTTTTTCCCCTCTCAGAGGGGAATTCCAAGCAGAAAAAGCTGCAAGTAACAGAACACTTTTAAATCCACTTTTTTTTATATTTTTAAAAGAATAACCAGATGAATTATTGGGGCACAGTTCTCAAGAGTAATGCAGGTTATTAAGGTGAATAATAATAATAAAAAAAATATTTTCATATAAGTTTAATTAGAAACTCAGGGGAAAAAAAGCTGAAGGAGTTTTTATTTTCAGCTTGGAGAGATTTTAACTGTAATTTTTATTAATCTTTTGTTTTGTTTTAATAACAACTATCTGCTGTTGCAGAGCCCTTTCTCAGGGAGGAAGAACATCCTGTTGACTTCACTGATGGGAATATCCCTCAGTGCTGGGATTGCCTCCTCCTGGAATTTCTTCTGCTGCTGCTTTCTTGCAAAGTTATCTGCAAAAGATAAAGAGAACATTTCATGGCTTGCAGATCCTGCTTTTCCAGGAATATTTATTTAATTATACAATTCAACACTGCAAATTTAGCTGTTTTAAAGGATGCTGAAAACCCAACCAGGATTTTCCAAGAATTCAAATATTTAAAGGGTTGAAATTTGGGTTTTATTCTTGATAGATTTTCCAGAATTCTCAGTGAAAGATCAAACTTTTAAAATAAGCAGGAAAATTTACCTGTGATGGTGTCAGTGGAGTTGAGTGGAGCTGTGCTCATCATGTTAATCCCAAAAAGCAAAATATACCCAATTCCCACAGTCACCAGGAGATAAACTGGCAGGGCCACTGCCCAGTATCTGAGAAAAAAGGATTTAAAATTTTACATTTAGGAACAAAAGCTTAATAATCAATCAGTTTTAACATTGGTGTTGTATCTGTGATGAATTTCTTCAGGAGGAAAAGGAACAACACCTCTGATTCTGGATCCTGAAGGGATCATCAGAGAAACCTCTAAAAAAAAGGTGTTTATTTTTTAATTATGGCCTAAAATTTGCTGTATTTCCATCAGCAAACTTCCTGAAGGCAAAAAGCCAAATTTATCCTAAAACATCCCAATATTATCCATTTCATGGCACAAGGAAATATTTTCACCATAAAAAAATGCTTCAGAAACATTTCAGCCCTTCATCATCAGGGGAAAAAATAGGTTTAATGCAAGGCCATTATTTAAAAAACATAATAAAAAGTTTTATTTGAAAATAATTAAGATTTAAAGAGTTTAATTTGGCTGAACTTACTTTTGAGGCCAGTATGTCAGTCCCAGGGAGAAGAGCCAAGTCTCAGGAATGTAAGCCCAGATAAGGTACAGAACTGCACAACAAAATTAAAAACTCACAGTCAGACTGAGGGTGTCTTAAACTTCCTAAATTTTGCTTTTATTTAAACAAAAATATCTCTCCCAAAAGAATTTCCCTCTCAGACACAAACCTTGCCCAGTATCTGGTTATAGGGGATCAGTATTATATTTGCTTTCACATTTAATTTCTGATTTCCTGCAAGAATTTATTCCAAGTTAAACTGCAGAACAATGAAGAAAACAAACAAACAAAACAAAACAAAACGAGCCCCAATAAAAAGAAGCCAAAGGAATCTGAACAGAGATTAAGATTAAAACAGGAAATGATCTCACAGTGGACATTTAATGGGAAGAAAAAACAGGTGGAATTGCAGTGTTTGGACAGAACTGTAATGAAAAAAATATTGAATTTTTTTTCTGATTCTTCCTGGGAGAGGAGCTGAACCCAACTCACCTGAGGGAGTAAATAGGATCCTGCACTAAAACATATTTACTGCACCTTTTCTTGTGTTGAAAAAGTGTTTTCTGCCCTCTCAAACCTCTGTCCTGAGATGGATCCCCAGTGAGATATAAAATGATATAAAATCCATTACACCAACAGAGAAAAGCTGAAAGAATCCAAAATATTTTCCACTGCTGTTGACCAGATTGACTTTATTTATTTATTTTTCAGTACTCTGGTGAGGAAGGTAAGGCCACAACTGCTTCCAGTGTTAAGTGAACGTGAAAACGTAAAAAAAAAAACCGGATTAAAATGGGAAAACAGCAAAGTAATGTTTGGGGGTGATGGATTGAGCTGCGGGATACTCACTGAAACCAAACCAGGAGCCCAAAAAAAGCGCAAATCCGTAGATCGCCCTTTCCGGCAGCGGGGCCGGGGAGTTCTCCACCATCCCGGGCTCTTCCCTTTGGAGTTAAAGGAAGGAGGAGATCACAGAATTCCCGGGAAGCTCCTCAGGGGCTGAGGGGGCCGCATCCTTCCCTCCCTCTCTTCCACCGCCAGGAACCTCCTCCCACCCCCGTGCCAGGCTGGGCTCTGCCCCTTTGCTCTCCAGAGCCGGGGACACCAGGAAGAAAAAGAATAAAAAGAAGAAAAATAATAAAAAGAGGAAAAAGAGGAAGAAGAGGAGGAGGAGGAAGGAGGGGGAGGGCGCCCCCTACCGGCCGCTCCCTCACCCGCCTCCGCGCCCCGCCCCGCCCGCATCCGGCCGCGCTCGCGCGCAGGCGCCCGGCCCGCCGATTGGCCGCTGCATGTGACGTCAGAGGGCGGGCGGCCAATGGGCGGTGCGTACGGCGGGAGGGGCGCGATTGGGGCGGCGGGAGCGGCGGCGGCGGGAGCGGAGCGGTGAGTGAGGGGAGCGATCCGGGGATGGATATAGCGATATAGGGATATAGGGATGGGTGTAGGGATGGATCCAAGGATTAAGGGATGAAGGGAGAGAGCCATGCCTGCTCGGCCGCCTTCTCCCAGCCCGCTCGCCCCGCTCGGTGCCCGGTTTGTGTCCCGCCTGAGGCGGAGCTCGGTACCGGGAGCCCCTCCGGGCTCTGGGGGCAGCGGCACCCACAGGGCTGTGCCGGCGGGAGCCGCCAGCCCAGGGCTTTCCGGGGGCGGGGGAGCCCGGGAGCCGCCGAGACGGGACGGGGCGGGGTGTGCGGCATCCCGGGGTGAAACCGAGATCCCGGGGATGTGCCGAGATCCCGGGGATGTTCCGCCATCCCGGGGATGCTGCTCCTTCACCAGGCAGAGAGAAAGTCCCTCCTGAGCCTCCTGTCAGGGGTGAGGCAGCGCCCCGAGCTCCTGCCGGATGTAGAGCGTGGTTTAGTCCATGTCACAGCAGTTTAGTCAGCGTTAGGATGTCTGTTTTAAACGCACATCTTTCACAAAACCCGGGCACAGTGAGGTTTATTGCTGTGGTGTTGCCACAACTCTTGTTTTTGACTTTTATTTCCTGCCCCCCCCCTCCCCTCGGTGTGTTTCTCATCTTCCCTTTTCCCCCAGGGGGATGTGCCATGGCTTCTGGAAGTTTCCCATCCTGCTTTCAGCTGGTAAGTGAGGGTTGGAATACGATGGGAAAACATTCCAGGATGTTCCAGGGGAGTTTTTAACTGGGTCTGGGCCTGGTGAAGCTGTGGCAGCCCCTGGATATGCCCAAGGCCAGGTTGGACATTGGGGTTAGAGCAGCCTGGGACAGTGGGAGGTATCCCTGACATAGCAGGGGTGCAATTAGGATGATATTTAAAGTCCTTTTCCACCCTAAATAATTCTGGGATTCTCTGATCAGCTCTCCAGATCTGATATCATTTTATATCTCACTGGAGATCCATCTCAGGACAGAGGTTTGAGAGGGCAGAAAACACTTTTTCAACACAAGAAAAGGTGCAGTAAATATGTTTTAGTGCAGGATCCTGCTGCGGGTCTTTACCCAAACCCAAACTGCTGTGCAGGTGCCTCACCCTGGCCTTTATTCCCATCAAAAAAACCCAAACTGGGGCAGAGCCCGGGGCTGTGTCCCCTGGAGCAGCACAGGGGGACTGAAGGGGCCAGGGCAGCTCTGGCAGCAGAACTTGCCCAACTTGTTGGTCCTGTGGTCATTCCTGAGCTGCTGCAGCTCAGCCTGACACTGTCACTCACTGCACTGCTGATTGCTCCTGGCTTGTGGGATTTCAGCTCTTGAGCTGTGGGGGTTTCAGCTCTTGGCTTGTGGGATTTCAGCTCTTGGTTCCTGGGATTTCAGCTCTTGGTTCCTGGCATTCCGGCTCTTGGTTTGTGAGATTTCGGCTCTTGGTTCTTGAGATTTCAGTTCTTGGCTTGTGGGATTTCAGCTCTTGGTCTGTGGGATTTCAATTCCTGGTCTATGGGGTTTCAGCTCTTGGTTCCTGAGATTTCAGCTCTTGGTTCCTGGGATTTCAGCTCTTGGTCCCTGAGATTTCAGTTCTTGGTCTGTGGGATTTCAGCTTCTGGCTTGTGGGATTTTAGCTCTTGGTTCCATGGGATTTCAGCACTTGGTTTGTAGGGTTTCAGCTCTTGGCCTGTGGGATTTCAGCCCTTGGTTCCTGGGATTTGAGCTCCTGGCTTATGGGATTTCAGCTCTTGGTCCTTGGGATTTCAGCTCTTGGCTTGTGGGATTTTGGTTCTTGGTTCCTAGGAATTCAGCCCTTGGTTCCTGAGATTTTAGCTGCTGATTTCTGGGATTTCAGCTCTTGGCTCCATGGGGTTCCAGCTCTTGGTTTGTGGGATTTCAGCCCTTGGTCCCTGGGATTTCAGCCCTTGGTCCCTGGGATTTCAGCCCTTGGTCCCTGGGATTTCAGCCCTTGGTTCCTGGAGTTTCAGCCCTTGCTTCCTGGGATTTCAGCTCTTGATTCCTGAGATTTGAGCTCCTGGCTTGTGGGATTTCAGCTCTTGGTTCTGTGGGGTTTCAGCTCTTGGCTCCTGGGTGTCACCAGATGGACACAAAAACTACACTCACCCATGAGGTTGTGAGGATGAGAAAGAAGGAAGTTTATTTTGGGATCAGAGTTTAAATAGCTTTAGGAGTTTGATCAGGGACTGGGGGATGAGGTTGACACCTCTCTGACCCCGCTGGTCAAACCAGAAATCCATCAATTTGTCTTTCCCCAGGGAAGGAATGCAGGATTTACAAAACATCGTTCTTTGTTTGTGTTACAATGTGTGAGAAAACTCCAGTACAGAATGTAAACATCAGAGGGCTGAAAAAATCAGGGCCACACCTGAGATTTCATCTCTGGGCTTGTGGGATTTCATCTCTGGGCTTGTGGGATTTCATCTCTGGGCTTGTGGGATTTCATCTCTGGGCTTGTGGGATTTCAGCCCTTGGTTCATGAGATTTCAGCTCTTGGTTCCTGAGATTTCAGTTCCTGGCTTGTGGGGTTTCAGCTCCTGGCTTGTGGAATTTCAGTTCTTGGTCTGTAGGATTTCAGTTCTTGGCTTGTGGGATTTCAGCTCTTGTTTCCTGAGATTTCAGCTCTTGGCTTGTGGGATTTCAGCTCTTGTTTCCTGAAATTTCAGCTCTTGGCTTGTGGGATTTCAGCTTTTGTTTCCTGAGATTTCAGCTCTTGGCTTGTGAGATTTTGACTCTTGGCTTGTGGGATTTCAGTTCTTGTTCTGTAGGATTTCAGCTCTTGCTTCCTGAGATTTCAGCTCTTGGCTTGTGGGATTTCAGCTCTTGGCTCCTGGGATTTCAGCTCTGCACAGTGACTCCAACCTTGCCTCTTTTTTGTTCTTCCAATCCCTTCCAATTTTCTGCATTTCTCTGTGCCCAGTCAGGCTCTGTTTATTTAATCCCAGAATCCCAGCCTGGTTTGGGTTGGGAGGGACCTTAAATCCCATCCAGTGTCACCCCTGGATGTGCAGGGACACCTCCCACTGTCCCCAATGTCCAACCTGGCCTTGGGCACTGCCAGGGATCCAGGGGCAGCCACAGCAAATCTGGGAATTCCATCCCAGGGACCAATTCCTAATTCCCAAAATCCCATCCAGCCCTGCTCTTCTTCATCTTAAAACCATTCCCTGTGTCCTGTCCCCTCCAGTTCCTGAAGAATTTTCCCTCTCAGTCACTTTTTCTACCCAAACTGCAACACTTTTCTTCTTCCACACTTCCAGGAATACTTTTCTTGACTCTTTTATTTTTCCTCCTTCTTGCTGTGGCTGAGGAATCTCAGAAATCCCAGATTTCCCCCTTTGTGCTGCTTGCAGAGCTCACCAGGAATCCTTTATCAGTCCTTTTGTCCTCCCTTTCAAGGCACAAATAAATTGAATTTTTCCTTGGTAAAGCTCTGCTTTTCCAAAGGACTGGTACCAGTAGAGCTGGGATTCCATTCAGGATTTATTTATTATATCACTGAAGAATTTTTTCTTTTTTTTGGAGGTGTTTGCTGCTGCCAAAACAAAACTTCATTTAAAGTCGTCTTTCAAGATGAGCTGATTTTTAAATCACAGTTTATTTATTTTTTTCCTTCCTTTGTTATTGTGTGTCCTGGCCTGTTAAATACATGGATTTTATAATTTCTGTGAAGTGATAATGCAGAATTTCCTGTGGTGCAGAGTTTATTGAATCACACATTTATCATTGTTGTTAAAATAACTGACTTTGTAGAGATCTATAAATCAAAATAAATCATTTCTTCTTCAGCTTGAGGTGCTCAAATGGAGTTTAAACCCCTTTAGAATAACGTGAAATGCTGAATCAACTCCTCTTCTATTGCTATAGATGGTTTTATTTAAATACACATTCACTGCCAAAATTATTATTAATTATTACTTTTAATTCCTTTTAATTATTTTATTATTGAGTAAAATTAAATATTAAAATTGAATAAAACATGAAAAATAAATTAGATACTATTTAATAATTTTATTTACTTGATTTTATTATTTTTAATTTTTTAAAATTCTTTTAAATTATTCTTTAAAAAACCTGTGTTACCTTCTTAAACCTTTAATTTTAGTCAGATACTCTTGAACACGATTTTGCTGCCTCATTTTTGAATTATTAATTCCTAAAATCCTCTTCTAGTAGAATTGAAAATATTCTTTAAATAAGTAAAGATTTTTCCTGTAATTCATAATCAACCTATGGACATTTTTTAAATTAAAAATTACCATTAATTTTTTATGGGCGTGCAGGTAAATATTCTTTTTTTATTTATTTTTTTTTTTCAGGCAACAAAATGCTTTCTTGTTTTTTCCTGGCTTGGGTTTCTTTGTTTGCTTTTTGGCTTTGCAATGTAATAAATGATAAATCTATAAATATTTGCATAGAAATATTTAAATAATGTGTTTATCTTTAGGGTCATGGAACCTTTGGGCGGCCAGTGCTGACTAATCCTAAGAGAGGTATGGAAATGAAACCAATTTCTTCCATTTCTTGGCTCTTTGAGTTGCTATTTGATTTTATTTTTCTTAATTTTTGGCCTGAAAATGAGCTCATTATTATTTCTGAGCAGAAACATTGTTGTCTCCATGTTACCCTGGAACAATTCCCATCTGTTTCTCCTGATTTCACTTAAATATTCACTAATATTTCCATAAATAAAGACATTTGTGTGGGATTCAAGGACAAATTGTAGAGTTGTAGAAAAACTTCCCAGTTGTAGAAAAACAAGTGGCTCAAACTCCAAATTGGATTTTCTCCACAACCCCCTAATTTGTGGGAATAAACAGATAAATGTGAAAAGGGGAATTTTTTTTGTGGAATTTTTGTGGGTTTTTTAATTATTTTTTTTATTTTTGTGGATTTTTTGTGGAATTTTTTTTTTAATGGATTTTTTTTGTGGATTTTTTAATTATTTTTTTATTTTTGTGGATTTTTTGTGGATTTTTTTTATGGATTTTTTTGTGGATTTTTAATTTTTTTTTTATTTTTGTGGATTTTTTGTGGATTTTTTTTTGTGGAATTTTTTGTGGAATTTTTTTAAAATTATTTTTGTGGATTTTTTTTGTGGATTTTTAAATTATTTTTTATTTTTGTGGATTTTTTGGGGAATTTTTTAAAAATTATTTTTGTGGATTTTTTGTGGATTTTTATTTATTTTTTTTAATTTTTGTGGATTTTTTGTGGATTATTTTTATTAATTTTTTTTATTTTTGTGGATTTTTTGTGGAATTTTTTTAAAGTTATTTTTGTGGATTTTTTGTGGATTTTTATTTTTTTTTTTGTGGATTTTTTGTGGATTTTTTTTATTATTTTTTTATTTTTGTGGAATTTTTTAAAAAATTTTTTTGTGGATTTTTTGTGGATTTTTTTTATTTTTGAGATTTTTAAATTTTTTTTATTTTTTCTGGATTTTTTGTGGATTTTTTTATTTTTGAGACTTTTTAATTTTTTTTTATTTTTGTGGATTTTTTGTGGAATTTTTTAAAATTTTTGTGGATTTTTTGTGGATTTTTATTATTTTTTTTTTTATTTTTGTGGATTTTTTGCGGATTATTTTTATTATTTTTTATTTTTGTGGATTTTTTTGTGGAATTTTTTTTAAATTATTTTTGTGGATTTTTTATGGATTTTTTTTATTTTTGAAATTTTTTAAATTTTTTAAAAATTTTTCTGGATTTTTTGTGGTTTTTTTATTTTTGAGATTTTTTTAAATATTTTTTATTTTTCTGGATTTTTTTTTTGTAGATTTATTTTAAATTATTTTTGTGGATTTTTTTGTGGATTTTTTTTTATTTTTGTGGATTTTTTTGTGGATTTTTTTTTATTTTTGTGGATTTTTTGTGGATTTTTTTTTTTAAATTATTTTTGTGGATTTTTTTGTGGATTATTTTTTTATTTTTGTGGATTTTTGTGGATTTTCAGACCCTCAGGTGGTGCTGCCCTGCTCTGAGAGTCCCTGAAACCACCCCAATAATCTGAATTTCCCTTTTCATTTCCTCCAGAGGATCTGAAGCCACTTCCACCCAATTTTAATTTTTAATTCCCTTCCATCCCTCCCTTTTCCATCCATCCTGGGAAATGATTTTGGAGATCCCTGAATCAGGCTGACTTCTGATTTTGATTTGATTTTTTGTTTTCCTGATGATTTTGTCAGGAAGAGAGGCTGGAAATAATCCTGGATTTTAATATTTATTAAAATAAATATTAAAATTTTGGAATAAATATTAAAATTTTGGAATGCCTGAAATGATCCTTGATTTTAATGTTTATTGGCACTTTGGAATACCTGAAATAATCCTTGATTTCAATATTTGTTGGCACTTTAGAATACCTGAAATAATCCTTAATTTTGATATTTATTGGGACTTTGGAAAGCCTGAAATAATCTTTGATTTTAATGTTTATTGGCACTTTAAAATACCTGAAATAATCCTTGATTTTAATGTTTATTGGCACTTTGGAATACCTGAATTAATCCTTAATTTTAATGTTTATTGGCACTTTAAAATACATGAAATAATGATTGATTTCAATATTTATTGGCACTTTGGAATACTTGAAATAATCCTTAATTGTAATGTTTATTGGGACTTTGGAATGCCTGAAATAATCCTTAATTTTAATGTTAATTAGCAGTTTGGAATACCTGAAATAATGATTAATTTTAATATTTATTGGCACTTTGGAATACCTGAAATAATAATTGATTTTAATGTTTATTGGGACTTTAAAATGCCTGAAATAATCCTTGATTTCAATATTTATTGGCACTTTGGAATACCTGAAATAATAATTGATTTTAATGTTTATTGGCACTTTGGAATGCCTAAAATAACGATTGATTTTAATGTTTATTGACACTTTAAAATGCTTGAAATAATCTTTAATTTTAATATTTATAAAATGCCTGAAATAATCCTTGATTTTAATGTTTATTGGCCCTTTGGAAAACCTGAAATAATGGTTGATTTCAGTATTTATTGGCACTTTAAAATAAATGTCTGAAATCGTCCTTGATTTTAATGTTTATTGGCACTTTGGAATGCCTGAAACAATGATTGATTTCAATGTTTAGTGGCACTTTGGAATACCTGAAATAATGATTGATTTTAATATTTATTGGCACTTTGGAATACCTGAAATAATCCTTGATTTTAATGTTTATTGGCACTTTGGAAAGCCTGAAATAATCCTTGATTTCAATATTTGTTGATGCTTTAAAATACCTGAAATAATCCTTGATTTCAGTATTTATTGGCACATTAAAATACCTGAAATAATCCTTAATTTTCATATTTACTGGCACTTTAGAGTGCCTGAAATAATCCTTGATTTTAATATTTATAAAATGCCTGAAATAATGGTTGATTTCAATATTTATTGGGACTTTGCAATACCTGAAATAATGATTGATTTCAATATTTATTGGCACTTTAAAATAAATGTCTGAAATCATCCTTGATTTTAATGTTTATTGGCCCTTTGGAATACCTGAAATAATGATTGATTTTAATATTTATTGGCACTTTGGAATACCTGAAATAATGATTGATTTTAATGTTTATTGGCACTTAGCAATGCCTGAAATAATCCTTGATTTCAATATTTATTGGCACTTTAAAATGCCTGAAATAATCCTTAATTTTCATATTTACTGGCACTTTAGAGTGCCTGAAATAATCCTTGATTTTAATATTTATAAAATGCCTGAAAGAATCCTTGATTTCAATATTTATTGGGACTTTGGAAAGCCTGAAATAATCTTTGATTTTAATGTTTATTGGCATTTCAAAATACCTGAAATAATCCTTGATTTCAATATTTATTGGCACTTTGGAATACCTGAAATAATAATTGATTTTAATGTTTATTGGGACTTTAAAATGCCTGAAATAATCCTTGATTTCAATATTTATTGGCACTTTGGAATACCTGAAATAATAATTGATTTTAATGTTTATTGGCACTTTGGAATGCCTAAAATAACGATTGATTTTAATGTTTATTGACACTTTAAAATGCTTGAAATAATCTTTAATTTTAGTATTTATAAAATGCCTGAAATAATCCTTGATTTTAATGTTTATTGGCGCTTTGGAATGCCTGAAACAATGATTGATTTTAATATTTATTGGCACTTTAAAATAAATGTCTGAAATCATCCTTGATTTTAATGTTTATTGGCCCTTTGGAATACCTGAAATAATGATTGATTTTAATGTTTATTGGCACTTTGGAATACCTGAAATAATGATTGATTTTAATGTTTATTGGCACTTAGGAATGCCTGAAATAATCCTTGATTTCAATATTTATTGGCACTTTAAAATGCCTGAAATAATCCTTGATTTTAGTATTTATTGGCACTTTAAAATACCTGAAATAATCCTTGATTTTCATATTTACTGGCACTTTAGAGTGCCTGAAATAATCCTTGATTTTAATATTTATAAAATGCCTGAAAGAATCCTTGATTTCAATATTTATTGGGACTTTGCAATACCTGAAATAATGGTTGATTTCAGTATTTATTGGCACTTTAAAATAAATGTCTGAAATAATCCTTAATTTTAATGTTTATTGGCACTTTGGAATGCCTGAAATAATCCTTAATTTCAATATTTATTGGCACTTCGAAAAGCCTGAAATAACCCTTAATTTTAAAGTTAATTAGCAGTTTGGAATACCTGAAATAATGATTAATTTTAATGTTTATTGGCACTTTGGAAAGCCTGAATTTTGCACTGTAATTCCCATTTTTTCCCCTTTTGGAGGAGTTGATCCCTGTGAGGTGTGGTGCAGTCAGCCCGTGGAGAAATTAATAGAATATTGCAACGTGATGAAAATCCGAGTGTTCTGGTCTCTGCTCTTCTCCTGGGAAAGCACTTTCTGTGTGGAGGAATATCGGTGAGAATCCACTTTTTCCTCCCAAATTTTCCCCCATTTTTTATTTGTTTCCCCTGTGAAAATTCCTTGGCTGCTCCCAGGAGGGCTCAAAAGTGCTGCAGAAATCCACAGGAAAAACAAAAAAATAAAACAACCCAAAAAACCCCCAATATTAAGACTGAGTTTGTGAAGTTTGGAATCTTTGGGATTCTGGGAATCTGAAGTTTGGAATTTTTGTGAATCTGAAATTTGGAATCTTTGGGACTCTGAAGTTTGGGATCTTTGGGATTTTTGGACTCTGAAGTTTGGAATCTTTGGAATCTTTGGGACTGAAGTTTGGGATTTTGCGATTTTGGGACTGAAATTTGGAATCTTTGGGACTCTGAAGTTTGGAACCTTTGGGATTCTGGGAATGTGAATTTTGGACTCTTTGGGAATGTGAATTTTGGAATCTTTGGGATTTTTAAGTTTGGAATTTTTGTGAATCTGAATTTTGGAATCTTTGGGATTTTGGGATTCTGAAGTTTGGAATCTTTGGGACTCTGAATTTTGGGATCTTTTTTGGGACTCTGAAATTGGAATCTTTTTTGGGAATCTGAATTTTGGAATCTTTGGGACTCTGAAGTTTGGAATTTTTGGGATTTTGGGACTCTGAAGTTTGGGATCTTTTTTGGGAATGTGAAGTTTGGAACCTTTGGGACTCTGAAGTTTGGGATCTTTGGGATTTTGGGGCTCTGAAGTTTGGGATCTTTGGGATTCTGAAGTTTGGAATCTTTGGGATTTTTGGACTCTGAAGTTTGGAATCTTTGGGATTTTGGGTCTCTGAAGTTTGGAATTTTGCAATTTTGGGACTGAAGTTTGGAATCTTTGGGACTCTGAAGTTTGGAATCTTTTTTTGAGACTCTGAAATTTGGGATTCTGGGAACTTGAAGTTTGGAATCTTTGGGATTTTGGGATTCTGAAGTTTGGAATCTTTGGAAACGTGAAGTTTGGAATCTTTGGGATTCTGAGAATGTGAAGTCTGGAATCTTTTTTGGGAATGTGAAGTCTGGAATCTTTTTTGGAAATGTAAACTTTGCAATCTTTGGGATTCTGGGACTCTGAAGTTTGGAATCTTTGGGATTGTGAAGTTTGGAATCTTTGGGATTCTGGGAATGTGAAGTTTGGAATCTTTGTGAATGTGAAGTTTGGAATCTTTGGGACTCTGTGTAGCTGAAGTTTGGGGGTTTTTCACGATTTATGGAGATGTGACATTTCAAAAGCAGCCACACCTTTCCTTCTCTTCTTTTTTTTTTTTTTTAATCATATTATTATTTTTCTCCTTCCTCTTCTGAAAGGCTCGATGGGAATTTTTTTAAAATAAAATTCTCTTCCTTAGATCTAATCCCCCTAAATATCCATAATTAAGAGCCTGGAACAGCTTGGTGTTTCTCTAAATAATAATTTATTTTGTTTTCCAGCAGTGCACTGTTCATGAGCACAATCCATGAGTACAATATCCTGGAAGACCTTGCTGATTTAATTAAAAGAGTTGTTGTAAGTCCTGCATTTTAAATTTCTCTCTAAATTCTCAAACATGTGTTAATTGAAGCACTTTGGGATTATAATCCTAAATTAGTTTTATTTCCTTTTGGCTGGAGTGAAGATATTATTTGATAATTGAGTTAATTTGATAATTTCCAGATAAGAAATTTCTTCTGGCCAAGGCTTTATTCCAGTTGGGATAATTTAGGAAATATTTGCAGTCAGGAATAAAGTTGGTGGGTGAATGAATGACTTATTTAACAAATAACTTATTTAACTTATTTAACAAATGTTAAATGAGTTATTTATTTAACAAATGTTATTTTAAATTTGCTGCTGTTGCTGACTTAAAACAGAGGAGAGGAGGATGTGAGGAATATCCTCAGCAGCTGAAGGGATTTATTGTGGGTTTTATTTTAAATTTAGGCAATAAAACATTTCTTATTTCATTTCTTGAAATTCCCTGCTCAACCCCAAGCTACATATTTTGGGGGTTTTTTTTAAATTTAGGTAGAATATATTTCTTAATTAATTTCTTTTTGGGGTTTTTTGGGTTGTACATCCAGGAGTGAAATGGATTTGGAGGAGGAGCAGATTTTGGGGTGTTTAATTGGATATTTCAAGTGGGTTTTTTTGGTATTTAGAGAATTCCACAAGTGCTCAGAGGGGCTGAATTTCCTCAGCAGGAAATTTCCATCCAGGAATTCCCTCTTTTCATGCCAACATGGATTTCTCAGCCAAAATGTGAAATGCAGCTGCCCCAGGGATGGGGAATTCCAGCAGAGCAGGAAATGTCCCTGAGCTGAACCTGAGCAGGCAGAAATTCAAACTCTCACATCTCAATAAATCGATTTTTTTTTTTTTTTTATTTGATTTTTTTTTCCTTTTTCCTTGTTCCAGAACATCCCATATTTCATCAGTGGCATCCTGAGGATTGGCAGTGGCATTGAAAATGTGAGTTTTTGGGGGAGTGGGGATGGGAAATCTCCTGCTCCATCTTCTTATTTACAAAAATCCACTTTCTGCTAGAACTGAACTCATTAATTAGAAACTTTGGACTGGGAAAATCCTTAATTTCCCTGGGTTTAATCCCTTTTTTCCCCCAGTTTGTTTTAAAAATCAGCATTACAGCAGCAGGAAAAGCAGAATAAACACAACTGGGGATTCCCCACTTGCTGTTAGTTTTGGGGATGTTCATCTTAGTGATGTGATTTTTTTTTTTTTTTAAAGATTATTTTTCAACAGCCATAAGAAGAAGTTTCTGAATCAAATTTTAGAGGATATATATATATATATATATATATATTTATTTATTTATTTATTTATTAATTTCAGTCATCACCAGGAAGTTTCTGAATCAAATTTGAGGGAGTTTATATATATATATATATATATATATATATATGAGTATCAGTCATCAGAAGGAAGTTTCTGAATCAAATTTTAAAGGGTTGATATATTTTTAAAAATAATTTCATCACAAAGAGATTTCTAAAATCTGAGAGGTTTATTTATTTATTTTTTTTAATAATTTCAGTCATCACCAGGAAGTTTCTGTATCAGATTTGAGGAGGTTTATATATGGATACATTTCTATATATTTATATGGATATATCTTATGTATTTATATATATTATATATATACAGATTATATATATATAATATGTATTACATGTATTACATGTTTCATATATATTATATATATAAAATATGTAGTATGTGTATTATACATGTAATATATGTAATATATAATGTATTATATTATATATAAAGTTCATATTATATTTATTTATATGTAACATAATACATATTATAAAAACTATAAAATATATATTATGTATTATACATACTTATATTTAATTTATAACATATAGAATATATTATATCTATTCTATATATTGCATAATATATATTATATATAAAATATATATCATATGATATATATTATTTTATATATATAACAATAATAATACATATTATAATATTATATAGGATGTATTTGTCAGTCATTTCAGAATTTTCTAAATCAAATCCCACCATTTAAATTCTTCCTGTGGCCAGAAGAATTGGCTGCAGGACTGTGACTGTGACTGTGACTGTGCTGACCTAGACCAGAGGATGTGAGGAATATTCCCAGCAGTCGAAGGGATTTATTGTGGATTTTATTTTAAATTTAGCCAATAAAACATTTCTTATTTCATTTCCTGAAACTCCCTGCTCAACCCCAAGCTGCATCTTTCGCTATTTCTATTTATTCCCCGTTAAAAAAAAAAAACAAAACAACTCAACCCCAAACAAAAGCTCCCAACACTTTACTTTGTACATCAACGATTTTTTTTTTTTCCTTTATTTTCTAATTTTTTTTTCCTATTTGGAGCAGGGTTTTTACCACGTTGAAGAGGCCCTGGACTGGGTGAGGTGTGTGGGGGATTCCAACGTCCTGCAGCGCCTGCAGGAGCTCGGGCGCTACAGCCGCGTCGACCTCGCCATTCTCTTCACTGAGTGTGAGTATGGACAGTCCAGCACGGGCCAGAAACCCAAAATAAATCCCTTTGTGTTGGGAAAGATGGGACAGGAAGGACTTTTGAATATGACTGAATGGTAAGAGATACGGCAGATGTAAAAGCTGTGAGTGAAATAGAAATGAAAGCCAGTTTTGAGATGTGAGCATGGCAGGCAGGAAAACGGTGATGAGCTGGAGATGGGTTGAAGGACAGGAAAACAAAAGACTCAGGAATGTTGCCTTTCCACTCTGCCAAAGGCATCAGGGAATAAACAGATAAGAAATGTAGCTTTTAAAGTTTAGAATATAAAATGACATGGTAATGTAGTAGTTCTTATAGGCTGCGTGCAAAGTCTGTAGTTTTTGTATCTCACTCCGGTTGGTCACTGTAAATTAAAATATTCAACACAGAAAGAGATAAAATGGATTGGAACAAAGTGATCGCTGTAAATTAGAATATTCAACACAAAAAGAGATATAAGGTATTGTAACAAGGTGATCACTCTCTTCTCTTGCCCTCTCACCTCTCTTACCCTCCTCTCTTCTCTTACCCTCTTGGCGTCTCCTCTCTCTCTCTCTCTTTTGCTCCTGTTTTCTCCCCACATTTTTCCCCTGCTCCTACCCCATTTCTACCCCTGAGCTCTCTTCTCTCTCTCTCTCCCCTTTCTCTCTTTAGGGCTTTGCTCCAGCCCAGGCTGGTGGCTGAAGGCAAAGCCCCCTTTACCCACCACCCTTGTAATAATAAAGCCACGTGTTTCTAGAACATCTCAGCTCTGCAGAGTTCCTTGTCCCCGCCATCCACGGAAAAAATTCTACACCTTTGTGTTGCTTTTATCTTTATTTTTTTATTGCCACACCTGGGATGAAATGCCTGAGATGGAATTTTTGTGTTCAGGCTCAGATGTTTGTTAATTCTTATCTCACAAATTGAGTTCTGCAGCACTTCAGGCTAAAAAAAGTAAAAAATGGAGCCGTGTCTCCTTCTCTTCGAGGTCTTTTGAGGATAAGTGGCCAATTAAGAAATGCAGGTGGCTCAAAATCAAAATTGGATTTTCTCCACAACTCCCTAATGTGTGGGAATTAAACAGATAAATAGGGGAAGGGAAAGGGGAGTTTGGTGGATTTTGTTTTTCCTGTGGATTTTTTTTTTCCTGTGGACTTTTTTTCCTGTGGATTTTTTTTTCTGGGTTGTTTTTTTTTTTTTTTTTTTTTTTTTTTTTTTTTTTTTCCTGTTGTTTTTTTCTGTTGTTTTTTTCCTCTGTGTTGTTGTTTTGGTTTTTTTCTGTGAATTTTTTTTTTTTGTGGATTTCTTCTGTGGATTTTTTGGTGGATTTTTGGCAGATTTTCATGGATTTTTGGTGTATTTTGTAGTGGAGTTTTTTTTTGTGATGGAGTATTTTTTCGTGTGGAGTTTTTTTCATGTGGAGTTTTTCTTTTTTTTTTCTTTTGATGGAGTTTTCTTTTTGTGGATTTTTTTTAATTTTTTTTTTTTTTTTTTTTTTTTGTGTGGAGGTTGTTATTTTTTTGGTGGACTTTTTTGTGGATTTTCAGACCCTCAGGTGGTGCTGCCCTGCTCTGAGCGTCCCTGAAACCACCCCAATAATCTGAATTTCCCTTTTCATTTCCTCCAGAGGATCTGAAGCCACTTCCACCCAATTTTAATTTTTAATTCCCTTCCATCCCTCCCTTTTCCATCCATCCTGGGAAGTGCAGGATGATTTTGGAGAGCCCTGAGTGGCTTTTGAGGACAAACCCTGATGGTTTTGTGCCTTGGTTTTCTTATCCAGAATAATTCATGGCTACAGGTGGAAGAAGTTGATGTTTTCCCTGGAAAAAAGAGCTGCATTAATCACATTTTTCTCTGAATTAATTTATTAATTCACAACCCAGGAATGCAAAGCAGCAGCACCTCTTTGTCTTTAATTCCAGAGAAATCCTCTCTCCCTCTTTGGGCTGGAAATGATCCTTTTAATTTGAGTTTGAGTGAGTTTGTCCCAAGATAGTGATCCAGGTAAAAGAAATCCTGGTGGAGATGATGATGATGAAAGAAAGAAAGAAAGGGATTTTAATTATTTAATTTAAATTATTTTTACTTTCAACCCAATAACCAACCACCCCTGGCCCACAATGAGGATTTTTCTATCTAATTACAAAACACCACCCAAATAATGAAGAAAAAGGTGAAAAAGAAGGACTGGCCTAAAACTAAAACCTCCATCTTTATAGATATATTACTGTATTCTAAACACTTAAACTCTTAAGTTTTGCCCCCTGTGATATCACACACTTCTATCCCAACTCCACAGGCACAACCCCAGGGCTGTCACTCAATTTTAGAAACTTTTTCCAAAGCCTCAGTTCAAATGCAGTGTTTGTTTGGGGGTCAGTTCCTGTCAGCACAGAAAGTCTGAAATTCTCAGTGATCAAAGTTCCATCACCTTTGCTCTTAAAAATCCTAAAATAATTCGTGTTCTTAATTTCATTCTGGGCTTCTCCAGTAGTAAAAAGAAAATGAATTTTGAAGCCCAGATTTGTTAGAATCACTATTTTAAAGTCTCTTATCACCAAAATTATTCCATTTATTCAATTGTGAGTCAGGTTTTGCTGGCAGAGCAGGGATTTTAGTGGGAGAAAAGAGGAGAAAGCCTTGAAGAATTAATTCCTCACCCTCTTGTGTTCTCCTGAAATTTTGTCTCCAGGGAAACGTTACATCACCAAAGTGGCTCTGGAGGATTGTGATTTAGTGGCAGAATTGGAAGCTCTGACCTGTGAGAGCTCCAGGAAGGTGAGGGAAACTCTCAGGATGGGTTTGGGTTATTTTTTTTGCGGAGTTCTGGTTATCAAGGGTTGTAAAAAATATCCAAATCGTGAAAGAGAAATGTTGCACAAGCTCGAGTTGTTCAATTCTGGCATAAATAATTCCATTTAATACATGAAATAATTACCTTTATGCTGCTGAATTAAATGAGTTGAGTGGATAAATGGTTTTGTCCTTGGTCCTACAGAAAAGTGAAGCCCTGAAACAAAGGGGAAACGCTGAATTTTCCCAAAGAAACCTGGGCAGTGCCATCGTGTCCTACACAAAAGCCATCGAGTTCTGGTAAGAGCTGCTCTCACATTTATCCTCATTTTCTACAATTTTGAATCAACCACTTCAATTAGAAGCCAAATAATACCTGATTTTTAAGAAAACCCTATAACCCATTTTTTATTCTATTTTTTCCCCCATTTCTGGTGGGTTTTTTTGTGCTTTTGCTGCTCCAAAAGTCCTGTTAGGGTTTGAAAATGACCAAGAGGAAGAGGAACAAACCTGAAAGGAAATTAATTATTTAAAGAACAACCACTTTGAGTGTTTTCCCTCGAGATACTCTTGCAAATATTGCCAATATTTATCATTATTTATCTTTATTCTGATGATGCAATAGGAATAAAGAAGAACAAATATTTCAGTGCCTGGTCTTGGCAGCTCTCAGCCTTTTATTTCCTTTATTTAATTTCTTCCCTGAAGGCATTTCCTGAAAGGCTCTGGGGACTTCCCTGGGCTCTGCAGAAGGGAGAAAGGGATGAAATTTGAATTTTTAGGGCATTTTTTTCCCTTTCCCTTGGGATGTCAGCAGGCTTGGTGTGTTCCCCATTGGAAATGCTGATTTTACTCATCCTGGTGTCCATAAAATACAGGAAAATTGATCAAATCCCACTTTGCACAGAACCACTTCGTGCAAAGAGTTGGATTTTTCATTTCTGAAGCCTTTGACTTTACATTTATAACCTGAAAAGGATCCAGATTTTGATTTCTTCACCCTCCCTTTTATCCATACTGAGGTCTCATCACAAACAATTCATTTTAATCAATTAATTTCTAATATTCTGTGAATAAATCCATTTTAATCCCCATCAGTGCCCCGTGGTAGGAGAGGTTTTGGTCCCAAATTCAAACTGATTTCAACCTTTTTTTTTTTTTGCCAAATGGAGCCCTTTGGATCAAGGTCAGGAAGGGAAAATCAGAACTTGGTAGAAATTCAGGAAATCCTGAAAAAAGCAGAGGAGATCCTGGGTTTTCCAGAGTTTTTTAAGAGTATGCTGAGAATAACTGGGATTAGTTGGAAGTTGATGAGCTCAAATCTTACAAATAATCCCACAATTATAATGTCACATAATTTAAAAGTGACAACTTTTAAATCCATGGAGGTTTTTTTTTGTTTTTGAGGGCAAACCTGGTGAAAATTGATTTTTTTTTTAATCTTCTCCTTATGGTTTTCAATAAGAATACTCATTATTAACCCTTATAATCTTATTTTTTTTTCCAAGCCCTACAAACCATCTCCTGTATGGGAACAGAGCTCTGTGCTTCATTCTCACCAGGCAGTACGAGTGAGTAACCCCTGAAAGGTTGGCCTGGGCTGATGGAAAATAAATAAAATTGAAAATGGGGGGAAATTGAAAATGGGGGAAATTGAAAATAAGATAAAATTGAAAATGGGAGAAATCGAAAATAGGGGACATATTTTAAATAGGGTGAATTTTAAATAGGGGACAATTGAAATAGGGGACTTCTGAAATAGGAGACATTTGAAATAGCGGGAATTCAAAATAAAGGAAATTCAAAATAGGGGGAATATTGAGATACTGAAAATGGGGATAATTGAAAATGGGGGAAATTAAAAATAAGGGGAAATTGAAAATAGGGGACATGTTTTAAATAGGGTAAATTTGAAATAGGGGGAATTCAAAATAGGGGAAAATATTGAAATATTGAAAATGGGGGACACTGAAAATGGAAGAAATTCAAAATAGGGAAAATATTGAAAATTGGGGAAATTGAAAATTGGGGACATATTTAAAATTGGTGACATATTTAAAATAGGGGAATTCAAAATAGGGGAAAATATTGAAATATTGAAAATGGGGGTAATTGAAAATAAGCGGAAATTGAAAATAGGGGACATATTTTAAATAGGGGACATTTGGAATAGGGGGAATTCAAAATAAGGGCAATTCAAAATAGGGGAAAACATTGAAATACTGAAAATGGGGATAATTGAAAATGGGAGAAATTCAAAATAGGGAAACTGTTGAAAATGGGGGTAATTGAAGATGGGGGAAATTGAAAATAAGAGAAAACTTAAAATTGAGGAAATTGAAAATAGGGGACATTTGAAATAAGGGACATTTGAAATAGGGGGAATTCGAAATAGGGGAAAATATTGAAATACTGAAAATGGGGGACATTGAAAATGGGAGAAATTGTAAATAGGGGACATATTTAAAACAGGGGAAATTGAAAGTAGGGGACATTTGAAATAAGGGACATTTGAAATAGGGGGGATTCAAAAAAAGGGAAAATCAAAATAGGGGAAAATATTGAAATATTGAAAATGGGAGAAATTCAAAATAGGGAAAATACTGAAAATAGAGGTAGTTGAAAATGAGGGAAATAGAAAATTGGGGAAATTTAATAATTGGAGGAAATTGAAAATAGGGGACATATTTATAATAGGGGACATTTGAAATAGGGGGAATTCAAAATAAAGGAAATTCACAATAGGGGAAAATATTGAACTATTGAAAATGGGGGACATTAAAAATGGGGGAAATGGAAAATGGCGAAAAGTGAAAATAAAGGGAAATTGAAAATTGGGGAAATTGAAAATAGGGGACATTTGAAATAGGGGACATTTGGAAAAGGGGGAATTTAAGATAAAGGAAATTCAAAATAGGGGAAAATATTGAAATATTGAAAATGTTGGACATTAAAAATAGGCAAAATTTAAAATAGGGGACATTTTAAATTGAGGTAATTTTAAATAAAGGACATTTTAAATAGGGAAAATTCAAAATTGGGGACATTGAAAATCAAGGAAATTCGAAATGGAGGAAATTCGAAATAGAAGAAATTTGAAATAGAGAATATTTTTTAAGAAAATGGGCATTTTTAAAGCTAAACCACCAAATGATTATTTCTGATGATGTGCCTGTAGCTGGGATTGTGGATTTCCCCATCCCTGGAAGTGTCCAAGGCCAGCTTGGAGCAACCTGGGACAGGGAAAGGTCTCCCTGCTCATTTTGGGGTGGAAAATCAGATTTTAAGGTCCTTTTTTCCCACCCAAACCATTCTATAGTTCTGTGGGCTGCTGTTTTATTCAAATTTTTTAATATTCTAATTTATTATATTTGTATTTACGCTCTTTACATCAGCCTGGTGTATTATAATAATAATGTAATATTATTACAAATATAATATAATTATTTAAATTTTTTTTATACCAATATATTGTATTATTTTGGGGGGTATAAATAATAAATTTCCTCTTTTTTCCCCTCCCTTCTCTTTTACAGGAGAGCAGTAATTGATGCAAAAAGAGCCATAATCCTCAAGCCTGATTGGCCAAAGGTTGGTGTCTTTAACATCCCAAAATCAGCTTTTTTTGGGTATTTTTGAGCAAAATGAGAACCCAGAGCTGATTTTTAATGAATGAACACAGAGATTTATGGAGTGAAAATTCTTGCCAAGTGCATTTGTTTGGGGTTTTTGGGTTTAAAATGTTATTTTTGAGGTGTCTCTCAGTGTTGAGAAGAGGTGCAAGAAAATGTTTGTTGTGTTGGGAGTTATCAAAATGCTTAAAAAAATAAGCAGATATAAATATAAAAAATAATATTAAAAATATCCTATAATAATATAGTATTAAAAAAAAAATCCTGATTAATGGCCAACAGGTATTTCCCAATATTCCTGGCCTGAAGCAGAGTAAATAAGGGATGTTTAGAAAAATTGCAGAGTAGCTGAGATTAGGGGGGGAATAAAACAAATTTGATCTTTTTCAAAGAAGAGAAAGCAAAAAAAACCCACCCAAATTTGATTTAAAAAAAAAAAAAAAAAACCAACAACAAAAAAAATGCAACTTTTTTCATTCTTCCCATTTATCTCAGTTTCACTGTGCTGAGCTTTAAAAAAATCTGATTATTCATCAGCTGAAAGCTGAATTATTAAAAAAAAAAAGTGATTTTTGCTGCTGCAGCAGCATTTTTGGGTGGAAATCTTTCATCTCCTGGGTGCAGCTAAAACCTTGAAATATCAATTTTGAATTGAAATGTCAATTTTTGAATTAAAATGTCAATTTTTGTGCCCTGCAGGGTCACCACCACTACTGCAAAGCGCTGGCGCTGCTGGGCAGGGCTGAGCTGGCCCTGGAGGCCAATGGAAGGGCCCAGGAGTTGTGCCGGAAAAACCCCGACGGGCTCAAGGAACTCGTCCAGCAAAGTGAGAAAATCAAAAAGAGCCTCCAAGAAAGTGCCGGTAAATGGGAAATTTGCTTTGGAAGTAGCTTAGGTTTTTTATTTTTAATTTAATTTAATTTATTTTAATTTTTTTTTTATTATTAAATTGAATTTGTTTTAATTTTTTAATTTAATTTATTAAAAAATTTAGTTTATTTAAATTTTTTAAGTTAAATTTATTTCAATTTTATACTGAATTTATTTAAAATTTTTATTTGATTTATTTAAATTTTTCTATTTAATTTTATTTCTTATTTAATTTTATTCTTAATTAATTTTTTCTTATTTAATTTTAGTTTTTATTTATTTTATTTGTATTCAATTTATTTTTACTTTAATTTATTTAATTTATTCTTTATTTAATTTTACTTTTTAATTAATTTTATTTTTATTCAATTTCTTTTTACTTTACTTTATTAATTTGATTTATTTTTTATTTAATTTTATTTTTATTCAATTTATTTTTTATTTAATTTTATTTTTAGTCAATTTCTTTTTACTTTAATCTAGTTATTTAATTTATTCTTTCTTTATTTTTAATTAATTTATTTTTTATTTAATTTAATTTTTTATTTTATTTCATTTATTATTTAATTTTATTTTTAGTCAATTTTCTTTTACTTTATTTATTTAATTTTTTCTTTATTTAATTTTATTTTTTAATTTTATTTTTATTCAATTTATTTTTTACTTTAATTGATTTATTTAATTTATTCTTTATTTAATTTTAATTTTCAATTTATTTTACTTTAATTTAATTTATTCTTTAATTTTATTTTTAATTAATTTATTTTTATTCAATTTTCTTTTTATTCAATTTTCTTTTTACTTTAATTTATTTATTTTATTTATTTTTATTTAATTTTATTTTTAATTAATTTATTTAAAATATTTATTCAGTTTCTAATTTAATTTAATTGGTTTTGGTTTGATTTTTTTTTTTTGTAGATACTAAACATAAACAGAAGGCAAAGAAGCCTCAGCCTGAGAAGAAGTGAGTAAGGAATTGGCAAGTTTGCTTTGCTTTTAATTGATTTTATTTTTAATTAACAATGTTTAGGTGATGCATCGTGGGGATATTGCACAGATTTTTGTTGTCCATCAATAAATAAAAATGGAATTCAAGAATTGATCAGGAATACTGAGGATTCCTAATAATTAAATAAATTTATCTTGGGTATCCAAAGCAATGTGGGCAGCAGAGCAATTAATTAAAAATTAATTTTTAACAATTAATTGCCATTATTAATTATTTATTTTTTAAATAGATCATTTTAATAATTCAATTCCAGTCCCTTTTGTAGAAAATATTGTGGGATTGTTTCTTTTTTTTTGTTTTTCTGTTGCTTCATCATTGCACAAGTTTGGACTGTGCAGTTGGAAGCTCTAAAAAATGATTGATGGAATCTTTAAAAATGGGAATAATTTGTATTAATCTGGATTTTTGTGTCGTATACGTGTAAAATATGGAAAAGAGCACAGGGATTCTCTCTTTAATTTGTATTAATCTCAGGTTTTTCATATTATTTTACACATATTATATACGTGTAAATATGGAGAATTCTCTCTTTTATTTGATTTAATCTTTTTTTTGTGTCATATACATGTAAAATATGGAGAAAAGCACAGGGATTCCCTCTTTAATTCGTATTAATCTCAGTTTTTTCGAGTTATATACATATAAAATATGGGGAATTCTCTCTTTAATTAGTATTAATCCGTTTTTTTGTGTCACATACATGTAAAATATGGAGAAGAGCACAGAGATTCTCTCTTAATTTGTATTAATCTCAGTTTTTTCGTGTTATATACATATAAAATATGGAGACGTGTTATATACATATAAAATATGGAGAATTCTCTCTTTAAGTTGTATTAATCTGTTTTTTTCTTATTATATACCTGTAAAATATGGAGAATTCTCTCTTTAATTAGTGTTAATCTGATTTTTCATATCATATACATGTTAAAATATGGAGGAAAACCCAGGGATTCACTCTTCAATTTGTATTAATCTGTTTTTTCACATCATATATGTGTAAAATATGGAGAATTCTCTCTTTAATTTGATTTAATCTGGGTTTTTCACATCATATACATGTTAAATATGGAGAAAAGCACAGAGATTATCTCTTTAATTTGTATTAATCTGTTTTTTCACATCATATATGTGTAAAATATGAAGAATTCTCTCTTTAATTTGATTTACTCTGTTTTTTCACATCGTGTATGTGTAAAATATGAAGAAAAGCACAGGGATTCTCTCTTTAATTTGTATTAATCTCAGTTTTTTCATATTATATACATGCTAAATATGGCAAATTCTCTCTTTAATTTGTATTAATTTGTTTTTTCTTATTATACACCTGTAAAATACGGAGAATTCTCTCTTTAATTTGATTTAATCTGGGTTTTTTGTGTGATATATATGTAAAATATGGAGAATTTGTGGTTTAATTTTATGTAATCTGGTTTTTTTTTGTGTCATACATATGTTAAATATGGAGAATTCTCTCTTTAATTTGAATTAATCTGGTTTTTCACATCATATACATATAAAAGATGGAGAATTCTCTCTTTAGTTTGTAATAATCTGGTTTTTTGTGTCTTATATATATAAAATATGGAGAAAAGCACAGGGATTCTCTCTTTAATTCGTATTAATCTCAGTTTTTTTGAGTTATATACATGTAAAAGATGGAGAATTCTCTCTTTAATTTAATTTAATCTGGTTTTTTTGTGTCATATACGTGTTAAATATGGAGAATTCTCTCTGTAATTTGAATTAATCTGTTTTTTATGTCACATATGTGTTAAATATGAAGAAAAGCACAGAGATTCTCTTTAATTTGTATTAATCTGTTTTTCCACATCATATGTGTGTAAAATATGGTGAATTCTCTCTTTAATTAGTATTAATCTGTTTTTTCTTATTATACACCTGTGAAATATGGAGAATTCTCTCTTTAATTTGATTTAATCTGTTTTTTCACGTCATATCCATGTAAAATATGGAGAATTCTCTCTGTAATTTGAATTAATCTTTTTTTTGTGTCATATACATGTAAAAGATGGAGAAAAGCACAGGGATTCTCTCTTTAATTCGTATTAATCTCAGTTTTTTCGAGTTATATACATATAAAATATGGGGAATTCTCTCTTTAATTAGTATTAATCCGTTTTTTTGTGTCACATACATGTAAAATATGGAGAAGAGCACAGAGATTCTCTCTTAATTTGTATTAATCTCAGTTTTTTCGTGTTATATACATATAAAATATGGAGAATTCTCTCTTTAAGTTGTATTAATCTGTTTTTTTCTTATTATATACCTGTAAAATATGGAGAATTCTCTCTTTAATTAGTGTTAATCTGATTTTTCATATCATATACATGTTAAAATATGGAGGAAAACCCAGGGATTCACTCTTCAATTTGTATTAATCTGTTTTTTCACATCATATGTGTGTAAAATATGGAGAATTCTCTCTTTAATTTGATTTAATCTGGGTTTTTCACATCATATACATGTTAAATATGGAGAAAAGCACAGAGATTATCTCTTTAATTTGTATTAATCTGTTTTTTCACATCATATATGTGTAAAATATGAAGAATTCTCTCTTTAATTTGATTTACTCTGTTTTTTCACATCGTGTATGTGTAAAATATGAAGAAAAGCACAGGGATTCTCTCTTTAATTTTTATTAATCTCAGTTTTTTCATATTATATACATGCTAAATATGGCAAATTCTCTCTTTAATTTGTATTAATCTGTTTTTTCTTATTATACACCTGTAAAATACGGAGAATTCTCTCTTTAATTTGATTTAATCTGGGTTTTTTGTGTGATATATATGTAAAATATGGAGAATTCGCTGTTGAATTTTATGTAATCTGGGTTTTTTTGTGTCAAACATATGTTAAATATGGAGAATTCTCTCTTTAATTTGAATTAATCTGGTTTTTCACATCATATACATATAAAATATGGAGAATTCTCTCTGTATTTTGTATTAATCTGGTTTTTTGTGTCATATACATGTAACATATGGAGAAAAGCACAGGGATTCTCTCTTTAATTCGTATTAATCTCACTTTTTTTGAGTTATATACACGTAAAAGATGGAGAATTCTCTCTTTAATTTAATTTAATCTGGTTTTTTTGTGTCATATACGTGTTAAATATGGAGAATCCTCTCTTTAATTAGATTTAATCTGCGTTTTTTGTCATATACGTGTTAAATATGGAGAATTCTCTCTTTAATTTAATTTAATCTGGTTTTTTTGTGTCATATACATGTTAAATATGGAGAATTCTCTCTTTAATTTGAATTAATCTGTTTTTTATGTCACATATGTGTTAAATATGAAGAAAAGCACAGAGATTCTCTTTAATTTGTATTAATCTGTTTTTCCACATCATATGTGTGTAAAATATGGTGAATTCTCTCTTTAATTAGTATTAATCTGTTTTTTCTTATTATACACCTGTAAAATATGGAGAATTCTCTCTGTAATTTGAATTAATCTTTTTTTTGTGTCATATATATATAAAATATGGAGAAAAGCACAGGGATTCTCTCTTTAATTCGTATTAATCTCAGTTTTTTTGAGTTATATACATGTAAAAGATGGAGAATTCTCTCTTTAATTTGATTTAATCTGTTTTTTTTGTGTCATATACGTGTTAAATATGGAGAATCCTCTCTTTAATTAGATTTAATCTGCGTTTTTTGTGTCATATACGTGTTAAATATGGAGAATTCTCTCTTTAATTTAATTTAATCTGGTTTTTTTGTGTCATACATATGTTAAATATGGAGAATCCTCTCTTTAATTTGAATTAATCTGTTTTTTATGTCACATATGTGTTAAATATGAAGAAAAGCACAGAGATTCTCTTTAATTTGTATTAATCTGTTTTTCCACATCATATGTGTGTAAAATATGGTGAATTCTCTCTTTAATTAGTATTAATCTGTTTTTTCTTATTATACACCTGTAAAATATGGAGAATTCTCTCTTTAATTTGATTTAATCTGTTTTTTCACATCCTATCCATGTAAAATATGGAGAATTCTCTCTGTAATTTGAATTAATCTTTTTTTTGTGTCATATACATGTAAAATATGGAGAAAAGCACAGTGATTCCCTCTTTAATTCGTATTAATCTCAGTTTTTTCGAGTTATGTACATATAAAATATGGGGAATTCTCTCTTTAATTAGTATTAATCTGTTTTTTTGTGTCACATACATGTAAAATATGGAGAAGAGCACAGAGATTCTCTCTTAATTTGTATTAATCTCAGTTTTTTCGTGTTATATACATATAAAATATGGAGAATTCTCTCTTTAAGTTGTATTAATCTGTTTTTTTCTTATTATATACCTGTAAAATATGGAGAATTCTCTCTTTAATTAGTGTTAATCTGATTTTTCATATCATATACATGTTAAAATATGGAGGAAAACCCAGGGATTCACTCTTCAATTTGTATTAATCTGTTTTTTCACATCATATATGTGTAAAATATGGAGAATTCTCTCTTTAATTTGATTTAATCTGGGTTTTTCACATCATATACATGTTAAATATGGAGAAAAGCACAGAGATTATCTCTTTAATTTGTATTAATCTGTTTTTTCACATCATATATGTGTAAAATATGAAGAATTCTCTCTTTAATTTGATTTACTCTGTTTTTTCACATCGTGTATGTGTAAAATATGAAGAAAAGCACAGGGATTCTCTCTTTAATTTTTATTAATCTCAGTTTTTTCATATTATATACAAGTAAAATATGGAGAATTCTCTCTTTAATTAGTATTAATCTGTTTTTTCTTATTATACACCTGTAAAATATGGAGAATTCTCTCTTTAATTTGATTTAATCTGGGTTTTTTGTGTGATATATATGTAAAATATGGAGAATTCGCTGTTTAATTTTATGTAATCTGGGTTTTTTTGTGTCATACATATGTTAAATATGGAGAATTCTCTCTTTAATTTGAATTAATCTGGTTTTTCACATCATATACATATAAAATATGGAGAATTCTCTCTTTAATTTGCAATAATCTGGTTTTTTGTGTCATATATATATAAAATATGGAGAAAAGCACAGGGATTCTCTCTTTAATTCATATTAATCTCAGTTTTTTTGAGTTATATACATGTAAAAGATGGAGAATTCTCTCTTTAATTTGATTTAATCTGTTTTTTCACATCATATCCATGTAAAATATGGAGAATTCTCTCTGTAATTTGAATTAATCTGTATTTTCGTGTCACATAAATGTAAAATACAGAGAAAACCACTGGGATTCTTCTCTCTTTTCCCACATCAGGGGCTGCACTTCTTCAAAATCCCCTTCCAGGGTCCCCCCAGAGCAGAAAGGAGCAGAAAAAGAGAAGAAAAAATCCCAGGCTGAGCCCAGAAATCCCCAGGGTGCCCAAAGCCTCGAGGCCAAGGTACAGCAAGTCTGCTTTTTCCTGGGGTGTTTCCTTCCAAACTCCAGGAATTCCTGTGCCTGGAATCCTTTCATCAATTCTGTATTTTCCTGGGGTATTTCCTTCCAAACCCACCTCAGAAATTGGGATTTTTAAGAAGGAGGGAGGTGGTTGGTTAGAGGAGGTGGCCACTGTCGTGCTTTTATTTTTAATTTTTTTTTAATGACTCATAAGCAGTTATTAATTTAAAGAGAGATTTGTGCCATTTTTATTGTCTTTGCTGCTGTTGTAAGATAACAAATGATAATTTACATATTATCTATAAATATATATAACAGATATAATTTATAATATATGTATATGCATATTATATATAATATATACAATATATTATGTATAATATGTCATATATTGTATGTAATAGATATGTCATATATTATCTATTATATATATTGAAATATAGTCTACATTCCTCAATGCAATATAATATACATAATATACATTATATATTATATATAAATAAGAATATATTATATAAAATACTATATATAATGTATATTGAAATATATTTCATATTATAGATAACATATATAATATATAGAAATATATTGTCTTTATGCCTCAATGCAATATACTATATATAACGTATATAATAATTTATATTATGTAATCATATTATATATGATATGATATATATTATATCATATTATATATGATATAATCATATATTACATTATATATTATGTATCATATTATATAGAAAGTATGTAATATATATAAAATAATAATATATAATATAAGATATAATATTATATATAAAATATAATATATATAATAATACGAATCATAATGGATAGTATGTTATATAATACATAATATGACATAAAATATTATAATAATTATATAATGATATATGATCATATATACAGTGGTAAAATATTATATAAAATTACATTTTATATATATAAAAATATATTAAAAGTTACGGTTTGTGTATATAAGAGACATACATTATAATGCTATAACCTCTATTTATGTATTACAATTTAACCCATGAAGTTCACTATAAAAAAGCTGCCAAATCCAGACAAATAAAGTGAGTTTCCAGGTCAGTTGGGCAGAGCTGTTTGTGCTCTCGGGGCAGGGGGAGGGCCCTGGGCAGTGACGTGGCCCTGGGAAAACGAAACCAGAGCAGGAGGGCAGGAAATGGAAAAACAAACCTGGGGAAGGGCCCAGAAGTGCTCGGGGCTCTTCTTGTGTTCTCTCCTCTCTGCAGGTCTGGGAGTTTGGCTTCCCCAGGGGCAAAATTCCTCTGGGAATATTTCATTTCTCCTGTCAGGTTTGGAGATGGTCTAAACTGAGACAGGCTGGGGAGGGAAACCTTTACAGAAACACTCTGATTAATGAAATTATTCTTCTTTACTTCTTGATTAAGAACATAACACATCACATTTTCATTGCTGAGGGGTTTGGTTTGGGGTTTTTTTGGTGTTTTGTTTTGTTTTGTTTTTTTTCTTTGTTTACATCCCGTGTGGGAGATGAGTTTGAGTTTTGTAATCTGATATTTTTGCCATCAGGTGGTGGCTGAACCCCAGAGAACAGAAGGCAAAGTTTCCACGCTGGAGCAGCCTCCAAGTGAGTTTATTTTTGATTTTTTTTATGAAGTCTGAGCCACTCCTTCCTCTGTTTCTGCTGTAATTAATAACCAGAAGTGCATTTCCTGCCATTTCCACCTCCTTGGGCAATCATCCTTTACTTCCTCCTTAGTCACTTCTGCATTTCTGCCTTAATTCCTCAAGGCTTTTGTGGTTTGAAGTGACTGAATTCAGGATTGAAACTGGAATTAAAAGAGTAAAATCTGAGTCACAGGCTGGATATGCTTTCCCTCCCCCTGAGCCAGGATTTAAATCAAAGAGAATTCTGTGTTTTCAATAATTTCCAATTAATTTGTGGTTAATAAAAGCTCCATCAGAAAACAATTCTGCAGCTAAAGAGGGAAGAGGCCAAAAAAATATTTGGCAGAGTGGATTTTTAGCTGTGTGATTCCTTGGTCATGTTTGATTATTTTTTTAATGAATATATAATTTTATAGAGAGAGCTCCCAGCCCCTAAAACTCCCCCAGTGCCTGAGTTACTTTTATTGCACTGAAAGTGAAGTTCAGGCAGTTCTGAGATTCAGAGGGAAATATTTTCCTAAATTTTCATGGGGTTTTTTTAGGAAATCCTTTCCTGAATTTTCCTGGGAGTTTTTAGGAAATCTTTTCCTGAATTTTCCTGGGGTTTTTTTAGGAAATCCTTTCCTGGGGTTTTTTTAGGAGATCCTTTCCTGAGTTTTTTTAGGAAATCCTTTCCTGTTTTTTTTTTGTTTGTTTGTTTGTTTGTTTGTTTGGTTTTTTTTTAGGAAATCCTTTCCTGGGGGTTTTTAGGATATCCTTTCCTGGGGTTTTTTAGGAAATCCTTTCCTGGGTTTTTTTAGGAAATCCTTTCCTGGGTTTTTTTTTTAGGGAATCCTTCCCTAAATTTTCCTGGGTTTTTTTTTTTTTTTTTAGGAAATCCTTTCCTGAGGGTTTTTTTAGGAAATCCTTTCCTGAGGAATTTTAGAAAATCCTTTCCTGGGGGTTTTTACCACTTGCTCTCACTTCGGTGCCTGTTCCTGACATGTTTAAATACCTGAGGAGGTGGCACAGAGCCCTTGAAAATCAAATTTTAGGAAACCACTGAAGGTGTATCAGAAAATACTCTGATTTATAAATGAGCAGGAGGAGGAGTGATGCTGATTGTGGGAGCTCTGTGAACCTCTGGAAGGGCTGAAGGATTTTTTGGGAGGTGAAAAATGTGGGGAAGTTGTTTTTGTTGGAAAGATGTTAAATGGTGATGGAGAAAAGAAGGAAGAGTTTCTTCTTCTGTGAGGACAGGCTGGGAAAACTGGGATTGTTCAGCCTGGAAAAACGTTTTGGGGAGAGCTCAGAGCCTGAAGAGACTCCAGGAGATCTGGAAAGGGACTGGAGACAAAAAATGGAGGGACAGGGCACAGGGAATGGCTCCAGAGGAGGATTTGATGGGATCTTGGGCAGGAATTGTTCCTTGGGAGGGTGAGGAACTCCTGCCTTTGTAAATCCCTTCTCCAGGAGGAGTCTGGCTGGGGCTGGAGTCAGGTTTAGTGACAGACCTTTATGCCCAAGGCTTTTTTTGGGTGGAATTGATTCTTTCAATTCGAGTTTGGGTGAGTTTGACCCTTAGGATGAAGGATGGCAAACCCAGGATACTGATATAGGTAAAAAAAATCCTGGTGGAAATAATGATGAGAGAAAGGGATTTTAACCAGTCTGTTACACAATATAAGTGCTTGTAACTGATATTTTAGTGCATTGTTTGTTCAAGTAATCATTTAATGATTATTATTTTTTATTCTGGAGAAGAGAAAGCTCCAGGGGAGACCTTAAATCCCATTCCAGGGCCTACAGGATCTCCAGGAGAGCTGGAGAGGGACTGGAGACAAAAAATGGAGGGACAGGGCACAGGGAATGGCTCCAGAGGAGGATTTGATGGGATCTTGGGCAGGAATTGTTCCCTGGGAGGGTGAGGAACTCCTGTCTTTGTAAATCCCTTCTCCAGGAGGAGTCTGGCTGGGGCTGGAGTCAGGTTTAGTGACAGATCTTTATGCCCAAGGCTTTCTTGGGGTGGAATTGATTCTTTCAATTTGAGTTTGGGTGAGTTTGACCCTTGGGATGAAGGATGGCAAACCCAGGATACTGATATAGGTAAAAAAAATCCTGGTGGAAATAATGATGAGAGAAAGGGATTATAACCAGTCTGTTACACAATATAAGTGGTTGTAATTGATACTTTAGTGCATTGTTCGTTCAAGTAATCATTTAATGATTATTATTTTTTATTCTGGAGAAGAGAAAGCTCCAGGGGAGACCTTAAATCCCATTCCAGGGCCTACAGGATCTCCAGGAGAGCTGGAGAGGGACTGGGGACAAAAAATGGAGGGACAGGGCACAGGGAATGGCTCCAGAGGAGGATTTGATGGGATCTCGGGCAGGAATTGTTCCCTGGGAGGGTGAGGAACTCCTGCCTTTGTAAATCCCTTCTCCAGGAGGAGTCTGGCTGGGGCTGGAGCCAGGTTTAGTGACAGACCTGGGCACTGCTTTATGCCCAAGGCTTTCTTGGGGTGGAATTTACCCTTTTGGTGAGTTTGTCCCTTGGGATGAAGGATGACAAATCCAAGATATTCATCCAGGTAAAATAAATCCTGGTGGAGATGGTGATAAGAAAAAGGGATTTTAATCAGTCATTACACAATATAAGTGGTTGTAACTGATACTTTAGTGCATTGTTTGTTCAAGCAGTACTTAAATTTCTCCAGGGAGACCTTAAATCCCCTCCCAGTGCCTAAAGGGGCTCCAGGAGAGCTGGAGTAGGGACTTGGAGGCAGGGCTGGATGGACAGGACACAGGGAATGGCCTTGAGCTGAGGGAGGTGATGCTGAAACCAAAACCAGAACCAAACTCTAACCCAGGCTGGAGGATTCCAAAGCAGCCATTCCTCATCCTCAGTGCTGGACACACCCAAAGACCTCAACAGCACTTCTGGAATTATTTTCCATGCACCCACCTCTTCCTGGAGGCCATTTCATGGCCCTGGAGGCTCATTCAAAGGGTTCTCTGGGGTTTTATTCACTGAGAACCCCCAAAATTTGGAGTTTCCTTTCCTTGAGCTCCACTTTGGGCGTTTGCTGTTACAAAATTGTGTAATTTTGCCCCAACACTCCCCCTGTAATCCTCATTATCTGCTCCCTCCCAGTTCCCAGCTGTGCTCAGCATCTTCTGTGCCCCTCTGACATAGTTTTATCTCCTTGGCAGGTTGGGCTCTGAGCTCTTATCCTGCAGCTTCAGGGGGAGAGAGAATTTCCCTTCTCCGCGTTGGCGCGGAACGAACAGAGGATGAAATTGGGCAGGAAATCAGAAATTCTCCCCTGGAAGGGCACAGAGAGGGGCTGGGGAAGGGGCAGAGTGGCTGATTTTTGGAGGAATTTAAGGAATAAAAGAAGGAAGGGGGATGATGATGATGCTGGGAGAGATCTGCCACTTCTTGGCCAAAGAGCGCGGATTTCGACCCACTCCTTGTGTTCATTTTCTTATTTAATTTTCACTGTTTTATTTTCACTTTCTCTTTTCCCCTTCCTCCTCCCCCTCCTTTTGTAAAGCAAAATATTTGATTTGGAGGGGGGGTGGAGGCTCCCAGTGACTGGCTGGCCCCAGTTTGCTGTGGGTGGGGAGGAAGAGCCTTTTTTTTTTTTTTTTTTTTTTTTTTCCCCTTTGTCTTTGTTCTCTGAACCTGCAGGAGTTTTAATGGAAAAGAACTTAATGCCACATTTTATTCTTGTAAAGTTATTTGCTTTTTTGATTTATTTTTCCTGCTACTTCCTGTTTTTGGTCTTCATGTACTGTTTCTTTGAGCTGGTGTATATTTTTTTTAAATACCTATGGTCGCTCCTGATGGAAAGTTCTAAGAAAAGTGATTCTAATTCTAATATTTTTAAACGTTTGTGGGGTAAGTAAATGATATTTTCTGTCGAATTAATGCATATTTTAACTTAAATTAGCTGGATTTGCTTGTTAAGTTTATTTAGAAGCTTTTTTTTTTAATTTCATCTGGAAGAAGCAGTTTAAAGTTGGGTGTTGTGGAGGGGAGGAATTGTTTCTGTGGGAATTGTTGCTGCAGTAATTTCTGTTGAATGGCTTTTGAAATGGGATCATTCAGTTAAAAACAAAACACAATGCTTATTGATTTCTTCCTTCAATGGTTTCTTTGCTTTTCACTAAGGTTTTGTTGTGAGTTAGGTTGGTTCCTTATGGTAAAGCAGCACATAAATGGAAGAAAAAGTGAAATTTCTCAGCATTTGGATGGTTAAAGGAGGATGTGCTGGAGGTGCTTTCAGGAGGATTCTTTCTCCATCATTTCAATGTCTCTGTTTAGAGGAATTTGTGGTGATTTTTTCTGTATCTTTGTGGATTTCCCATGAGTTCCACCCAAGGAGTGGTGCGTCACATAATCCTGAACATGTCCAGTCTTAGTGATTTTTGTCCTGACTCATTTCAATTCCAGCTCATTGAGGAGCTCTGGGTGAGCAAATGCTCCTGGCAAAGGGCTGGAGGTGCCCCCTGGGCAGGATTGGGGTGAGGAATGTTCTGGGACACCTCCCCTGCCTGCAGGGACACACCACCCAGGGCAGCAGCTGCATTTTTCCACAATTTCCCAGTATTTTATGTTTAAAATACTCTTGGAGTATCATTTTTAAGCACAGATTGTTGCTAAAATTTCATATATCACATTAATAACTCCTCCTCTTGTTTTCAAATCTGATTTTTTGGTAGTTCAGCCTAAGAATAACCCAGTTCTCCAAAAAGTTTCAATCCAGGTGCTGGATTGTTTCTCCTATGGGTGTGTCCAAGAAAAGAAAAAAAATAAAAAAAGGTGATTTTTGCAGTTAATGGCAGGAATTCCTGGGTTTGCCCATCACAATAAAGCATTAACACCACATTTCCTCCTTCCTTGTTGCTCAGGAATTGTTCCCTCTGCAGCAGCAGGGTCGGGTCTCTGGAGTTTGGAAGTAAATTTGGGGTGAAATTGGAGAGTTAAAAGTGATAAATCCTCCCTTGGTTTGGTCATTCAGTGTTTCCTCATTGGTTTATTTTGTTGCCAGGGCTCTCTGTGTCTGTTCATTTACATTTGAGATTGGCAGGGCTTGAAATTCACTTTTAACTTGGGGATTTTTGAGGTGAAAAATTCATCCTCATAATTTTTTTTTTTTTCCCGGGGAAACTTGGACTTCCATAGGGGTCTGTTATTCCCTTTGAAAATTCTGATTGGTCACCAAGAGTTATTAAAAAAAAAAAATCCCAAACAATTTTAATATAAAATATTGGAGAATATTATTTTATAATATATTGCCTAATGTACAATGTGTGCATTTTAATATACAAGTATATAATTATAATATAATAAAAAATATAATAATATATAATTATATAATACAATCTATAATCTATACTATAATAATTATATAATATAGTAATTATAATATATATTATATTATATATTCTAATATACAATTCTAATATACAATTATATAATTATAATATTACAATTATATAATTATAATATATAATTATATATTGTGTATAATCTATAATCTATACTATAATAATTATATAATATAGTAATTATAATACATATTTTATATATTATAATATACAATTCTAAAATACAATTCTATATAATTATATAATAATTAAAGTATATATTATCTACTATTTTTGATCAAATTTTATTATCAATATTATCAAACTGATTTTATAGGACAGATTGATTTCTTCAGCCTGGAGTCCACTCTAATAATCCAAATTTTATGGAGCCAGGTCATACCTTGCAGGATTTTAAGATTCTTCCATTTGTTTGAAGCCTTTCCCCTTTAGGATTTTATTAATCCTCTATATTATTGACCAAAACTAAAATCAAATTAATGGCATTAACACTTTTTGGTTGTGTCAGTTTTGACTTTGTCACTTTTTAATCTCCACAATTTATAGAGGCAAATGTGAGTTCCAAGTGCATTTTTTTCTTTTTTTTTGTTTTAGGGAAGCAAATTTAGATTTGGTTTAAATTTTGTTTAAAAATCCTTTTCCCCATTACAGACCAAAGTCAGCCAAACAAACGAAAGGCAAAAACCAAAAGTTGTGATTATGAAAAGATGAGGTAAGAAACACTAATTCTCTTCAAATTTATCATTATTTTGACTTGTTCCATGGGAGATTAACACAGCTTGTGTTTGCTGCTTGCTGATGGCTTTGTGTGATTTTTTACATCCTGACAGTGGATAAAAGTCCCCAAAATTCCATTTTTTTCCCCACAGTTAATTCTTGAAAACTGAATATCTTCCATGCCCAGCTGAATTTTAGTAAATGAAGGCATAATTTGAATTATTTGCTGTTAAAGCAGAGGAGTTTTGTTGCAGTTGTTACATCCAAAGTTCCAGCAATAATTGTAACTCACTCTTATCTCCTTTCCAAGGCCTCTTTGCACCAAAGAAATTTTTTTAAACTCCTCTGACTCCTCCCTGAGCTCAGGAAAAAAAGATGAAATCTGGTTTTGTGAGTTTTATATTAAGAAAGAACTTTGCTTGGAGTCCTTTAGATGTTTATTGGCTCCAATTTTCACTTAAAACACCATCAAAAGTTAATTTTTCACTTAAAGCACAATCTGATTTTAAGGCCAATGGAACAGGAATGTGAATGGTTGGGGCCAAAATTCAATTAATAGAGGTAGAACTATAGGTTTTATATTTATAAAAATATATATTTATAATATTTATAGGTCCACTCCAAGCAGAGAGGAAATCATTCTTTATTTCCAGTGGTTCTTGGATTGTGTTTGGGATGGCTCAAAACATGAGGGTGCAGCAAAAATGGGATTTTTACGTGAAAATAGGGAAGTTCCCATGCAAAAAGTGATAAATTTATATATTCTACATGGGAAAATTGCCATGTAAAAATTAAAGATAATTTTTCCAAGGCAAATTTCTGGTGCAGAAGAGCCCAAGCTTTTAAGAAAACCTGATTATTCCCAATCCTAATTTAAGTGTGACCCACAACCCCAAATTTCTTTGAATCAATATTTATTTCAGCACAATCCTGTTGTTCTCTCATAATTTTTTTTTTCTTTTAAGTACCAGTGTAGGTATGAAAATTTAAATTTTGCCACAGGAGAGGTTATATAACTGAATAATAATAATAATAATTATTATTATTAATATTAATATTATTATTAGTGGCTTCCTTTTCCTTTCACTTCAAGAAAAGAGGAATATTTTCATTTCCTCTGGAACAAATTCTTTTTAAAGCAGCTTAACCAGCCTCAAAATTGCTTCTCTACTGGGGAGGAATTGATCAGACCTATGAAAACCAGAATTTATTGAAAATAAATTGAGATTTAAAGCACTTTTACAAACCCTTGGTGCCCCTATCCTGTATTTATTTTGTAGGGATCATGTGGATTTGAAGAGGGAATCTAAAACCATGGAGGATAAAAGTTTCTGTGCTGTGCCACAGGTAATGGCAATTCAGAGCCTTAAATTGGAAATAATTTGGTTTTTGGGGTTTTTTTTTTAGGAGCTTTGCACAAAATCTTGGTTAATTCCAAAATTTAACTGCGTGGCTTTGATCAGAGGCAGAAATTCTGTGGTTTATTCTGATTTACACTGATTTATTCTGTTATTTTCTTCTGGTTTCTCTTTTTTTCTCCTGCTATAAAACCTGGCTGAGATCATTGAAAAAAAAAACCTTCCCAAATTTCTGCCTGAACATTTTCCAGTGGATTTTGGTTATTGATTATTTTCCCAGTTTGGAAACACTTGGAAATATCCCAATTTTGTGGAATGGCTGTTGGAAACACTATAAAATTCATACCTTGAATGGTCTCGGCCCCAAAGAATTCCTGAAGGAAATAATGGGAATATCCATAATTAATTCTTCCATCCTTGTTAATTGGGGGATGTAGATACCAAAAAAAAAAAAATCTCTATTCTGGACAAAACTGAATTTAGGAGAAGGTGCAGATTCTGCTATAAAATATCTAAAAAATTTCCTATAAAATACCTATTTTTGTTTTGCTAATTAATTGCTGGTGCTGAAAGGAACATCTTCATTAATTTAATTTGCTTTATATGTCACGGAACTTACCATGAAATTAATACAATTTATTCTTTTCTGTAACTGCATGGCACAGCATTAATCCATGACTTTTAAGAAATTAAAATAAATCTTCATTATTTACAAGTCTCCCTGCAGATTTCAGGAAGTATCAAGAGTGAAAACAAAAATATAATTTTAGCATAAAATAATAACAAATGACAGAGTGAAATAATGGACTCTGAAAGTTTTCCAGATGAGCTGGACACAAAGTATTGCAGGAGGAAATAATTCTCAGCTGTTCCAAAAAACATTTGGATACAAAAAAAAGGGAGGAAAAGCAAAAGTCTGGGTTGTGCTTTTGGTTTTGTTTTGTTTTTTTAATATGGAATAGGAATTAAAATGATGCTTGAACTGAAGTTGCGGCTTTCTGGAGAGAAATTTAGAATAAAAATTGGGTTTTTGAAGAGATGAGCAGCTCCATGAAAAATTTAATCCAAAAATTTTATAAAAATGCACCTTGTTTGGGGGAAAAAACAGTGCAAAAGTGGAATTGAAAAGTGAAATTGTGCTGGAACAATTCAGGAGGACTCAGAATTTCCACTTGACTGTCACAAAAGTGTTTTAGCAAATTTTTTTTTTCCAAAGCAAATATTTTGCTTGTTTTTGAAAGAAAAAAAAAAGAGAAAATGTTGTTTTCTTTTGAATTTTCTGTCTTTTTAAACATTCCAGGTGGATTTTAGCCCAGATGTGAAATCCCTTGGCCTGGAGGGTGATGGAGCTTTGCTGGACAGGGATGGTCCCATTTTATTGCCCCTGATGAGAGCCTTGAACACCCCAGAAATCACGGTGAGCTCTGAGAAACCTCCTGGGCTTTGGGACAGAAATTCACATTTGTGCTTTCAACAGCCTCCTTCCTTCCCCCAGAGTCATCCTAAATATTATTATATCACGTCATATCACGTCATATCACGTCATATCACGTCATATCACGTCATATCACGTCATATCACGTCATATCACGTCATATCACGTCATATCATCGCGTTGTTATATCACATTATTACGTTGTATTATAGGTATAATATATTTATATATAATATACATTTTTATATAATATGTATTTGTAGATATTATTAATTATATTTATTATATTATATTATATTATGTTATATTATATTCTTACATTACATTATAGGTATAATATATATTTATATGTAATATACATTTTTATATAATATATATTTGTCGATATTTATATTATATTATTGCATTGCATTATATTATATTATAAGTATAATATATATTTATATGCAATATATATAATTCTGTAATATATATATTTGTAGATATTATTTATATTGTATTATATTATATTCTTACATTACATTATAGGTATAATATATTTATAGGTAATATATATTTATATAATATATATTTGTAGATATTATTTACATTATATTATATTATTACATTGCATTATGTTATATTATAGGTATAACATATATTTATATGCAATATATATAATTCTATAATATATATATTTGTAGATATAATTTATATTGTATTATATTATATTCTTACATTACATTATAGGTATAATATATATTTTTGTGTAATATACATTTTTATATAATATATATTTGTAGATATTTATATTATATTATATTATTACATTGCATTATATTATAGGTATAGTGTATATTTATATGCAGTACGTATAATTCTATAATATATACTTTTGTAGATATTTATATTAACTATATATATAACTATATTAACTATATAGTTTGTATAGTTATTTATATTTTTATTTATATTTATTTAGATCTATATTATATTATTATTATATATTATTTGTATTATATTAACTATACATAACTATATTAACTATATATGTATAACTATGTATTATATTGTATTATATTACGTTTGTTATATTATACTTTTAGATAATATATATTATATATATTATAATACATTATATAATATATATTATGTTATATATAATATATTTTATATTATATATTGTAATATTGATATTAGTTATTAAAAATATATTATATATCATATATAGTATGATAAATATTATGTTATAAAATATAATATAATAAGTTATATAATATAACATATATAATATAGTACATACATATATTATATATTATATATTTTATATATATTATATGTATTTTAGATATAATATATATTTATATATTATATGTACTATGTATAATATAGATATTAGATTAGATTAGATTAGATTAGATTATTATATTGACACTATGGGACACTGGGCCAAATGTTTTCCCTACAAATTGTGAGTTGAGGATGTGAAAACCACCCAACAACAGCACAAGACCTATTTTGGGCGCAGCATAAAAAACACTTACCAAAATACCATCATTTATTTTTAAAAAATTCTAAAAAAACCTCTAAAACAAAGGTGTAAAATAGATTTTTTCCTGCCTCACCCAGGTGGATTTCAGCTCCCTGCCGGAGGAGGTGACGGGGCTGGCGCGGGAGGGCTGCAGGGCGCTGCAGGAGCAGCAGTGTCTGCGCGCGGAACAAGCCTTTGCCCAACTCCTCAGTGCCCTCTACACTGCAGGATTCTCGGTAAAATCCCCCAAATCCCGTCCCTTGGGCCTTCCTGCTTCCCACCACCCCGGGCCACTCCTCCCTTCCCCCAAAATAATTATCATTTTATTGGGTTCTTGGCTGCAGAGTCAAATATTTTGATATAACCCCGTCTTTATTTCCTAAATATTCCAAATTAAGATTCCTAAAAGAGCAATATCAAATATTGTGAGTTTTTTACTATACACACCATTGTTGGTTGGACTTGGTGATCTTTTCTGTGATTGTCAGATGGGCCTTGATTCATGATGGGTAAAAAGGATTTTGATGGCAAATTTTGATGGAAATTTTGGAAACTCAATCAGCTTCTGACCCAAAAGTCATCCTGGATTTCTCTTCATTGATTTACAGTATTTTTACCGTGTTTTTGTTGTGCTGTGCCTATAATTTGACTCTTTTTTTCTTTTTTTTTTTTTTTGTTTTAGCAATATGTGAATATTCTTAATATTAATTATGTTATATTCCTGTATGGACATGCCAGTGCCCTCCTGGGAATAGGACACCCTGAGGTAGGATATGAATTCATTTGTATTTTTATTTTTATTTATATAATTTATTTTATATTTTTATATATATATATATATATATATATATATATAAAAATGGTGTTATATATATAATATACTATATATAGACTATATATATTATATAATATATAATACATATAATTACTTATTTTATATATTTTTTGCTTTAATTTATTTCTTTTATATATTTATTTAACCTGATATAAAATGTATTTTATTAATTATTTATAATATAAATTTATATCCTTATTTATATTTATAAATATACTTTTATAGACCATATATATTTATATATTTTAATATATATATTTATATGTTTATTTTATATTTAAATACTGCCTTAATTCCAGTTTCTAGCCCAGTTTGGCAGTTTCCCATCCATTTTTTTATATCTTCCTAACTGAGAAGATGAGGGGGAAAAAGGAAACCTCAGGACACATTTTGGAATTTTACAGTTGAATATCTGGGATTAAATCCTTGATGATTTGGGATGATTTAGGCTATCAAATAAAATTTTCTTAATAATTTCTTCAAATGAGCATTGAAATTACAGTCAATAATTTTTATTTCTGCTCTGCACTGGTGTTTTCAACATAAATATTCTGCCCCTAAAACAAGAGCCAGAAATTGCTTTGGGTTCTGGAAAATGCAAAACCAGAACTGGGTGTGGGTTGACTTTTTTTTCTTTTTTTGGGGCGTTTCTTCCTGCAGTTTTTGGTCTCACACTGAATTTAGAAACAGCTGAGCTCAGTCATTTAATTCCTTTATGTTACAGCAAGTCTGTGTTCACAGAATAAATTGTTTTTTAATCAAAGAAAAGGATGTTGTGCCTGTGATCCCAAAGGTGTTTAATTCAATTTATTCTTCCTAAGACTGATCAAGGAATAGGACACACTGACCCCACCCCTAAAGGAGGATAAAAAACCCCAAGAAAAGTGGGAATATTCTGACAAAACTCAATATATTTTCGTCTCCATGTTTCTTTTGAAGGCGTTGGCAAAGGCTGAAGATGAGTTTCAGAAAATAATCGTGCAATATCCAGAAGAAAGTTGTTTTTGTTTGGCCCATTATGGAATTGGGAGGGTTTACTTCAGGCAAAACAGGTTGGTCTGATGGAAAAATGTCAAGGAAAAATCTTTTTTATTTGAGGAACTTTGCTTTGGGTGGGCTCTAATTTTTCTGTGTTAATCATTAAATTCATCCATCAGGTGGATTTAATGGAATGGATTTAATGCAAATAAAGGGGAAGTTTGTTGCTGATGGGAGCAGATTTGAAGGAATATTTGGGGTTTATTCCAAATAAATCCCAAATATTTGGGAGTGTGGGAGAGCTCAGAGGTAAAAAACAAACCCTCTTTGTTCTGGGGGAAAAACCCATCCTAAAAAAATGTGAATTTATCTCCTCCCTGGGGAGCTGCAGAGGGACCTTGGGCTGAGATAAGGCTCAAATTCCTTGGAGCAGATAACCAGGGATGTTTCCCTGAGCTGGCACAGCCCAGAGGGACAGGGAGAGCCTGAAATTCAGGGACAACACAAGAAACAAACTGAAAAAAAAAAAAAAAATAAAATAAAAAGCTGGAGCTGCTCCCACCCATCCAGAAAATCCTGGGGGAGTTTTGGGGAGTGTGGAGAGCTTGGGAATCTTGGCTGCTCTGGGGAAAGGAGCTGTGGGAAGCTCGTGGAGGGATTTTTGGGATATTCCTGATGCTCTGTGGGATCAAAATTCCCCCTAAAATCTTGTTGTGGGTTGGCTGGGAGCTCCTTATCCAGCTGTGATCCTGCTCCTCTTTGGGAGAAAGGAGAAATTCCATGGAAAAAGCTTCAAAGTGGAGGTAAAAAACAGGGAGGTAAAAACACTTCCTAATCCCTCACAGGAAACACTCCAGGTGGGAGGAAAAAAGTACATTCAAGATGAGGAAAAGAGAACTTCTTGCCCATTAAAATAGAATTGGAGAGTGGGAAATGAGAATGAAACAACTAAAATCCCCTTTTTCCTCCTCTCCTTTATCCCAGGCTGGAATTCACTCCCTCATTCCCAACTTTTCTCCTTCTGAGCTTCCCACTGGGATGGGGAATGGGGGAAGATTTTTTTCCCCTTGCTCCTCTCAGGGAAAAAAAAAAAGAGATATTTTGTGCAGGATGTTTTTTATCTCTGCTTTCCTTGAGGTGTCAGTGCCTTGCACAGCTGGAATTGGAGCTCTCTCATTTCTCAGGGAATTGTCTCCACCTCCCTGCCCAATTTTTGCCAAAATTGTGCCAAATAAAGAAGTTTTGATGCCAAATAAAGCTTTAATGCCAAATAAATAGGTTTTGATGCCAAATAAAGAAGCTTTAATGGCAAATAAAGAGGCTTTGATACCAAATAAAGAAGCTTTAATGGCAAATAAAGCTTTAATGGCAAATAAAGATGTTTTGATGCCAAATAAGGAAGTTTTAATGCTAAATAAAGAAGATTTGATGCCAAATAAAGAAACTTTAATGCCAAATAAAAGCTTTAATGGCAAATAAAGAGCTTTTGATGCCAAATAAAGAAGTTTTAATTCCAAATAAAGAAGGTTTGATGCCAAATAAAGCTTTAATGGCAAATAAAGAAACTTTAATGGCAAATAAAGAGGTTTTGATGCCAAATAAAGAAGTTTTGATGCCAAACTCTCCCTCCCTCCTGTAGGATGGCTAAAAGCCCCTGCTCAGGGCGATGCTCAGAGGGAATTTCTCCTCCCTGGCTGCACTCTGGGATTCCTGTGGGGTTTTTTTGACAGTCCTGACCCCAAAAAAAGTCCCTACAAATGTGCCAACACCTCCAGGCAGAGCCATTCCCACTCCCTGAACTCAGGGAAAGCCCAAATCCAGCAGAGTCCTGTCCCAGCTGTCCCCACCTGGTGGTTTTTACATCCCTGGGGAGATTTTTTTTAACTCAAGAATTAAACAGAACATTTAATGAGATCTGTTCTCTCATTCTCTCAGTCACCTCTGGTTGCTCCTGGGAGGATAAAATGAATAAATTTTTAGGAAATTTATTTTGAATCTGTTCCAAATTGCAGGTTTACTCAGGCCCTTGATCAATTCCTGAGGTCTAAGGTGATGATTGATTACAAGATTGTCCCTGGAGTTTTAACCTGGCCAGGGACCAGCCAGGTCATCGAGGAGACGCGAATAGACAATTTACAGGTCTGGTTAAAAATATAATAATAATAATAATAATAATAATAATAATAATATCGTGCTGGTGCTGCTGGTCCTGGCAGGATCCATGTTATTTGTTGTTTATCACTGATTGTTTTTTCATTGATTGTTTTTCAATTCATTTATCATCAATCGATTTATCTGTTTTAATTTATTGTTTTTAATTTATCATTTTTTCATTTATCATTTTTCATTTATCATTTTTATCATTTTTTCATTTATCGTTTTTCTCTTTAATTTATCATTTTTTCATTTATCTTTTTTAGTTATATTTTTTCATTCAATTTTTCATTTATAGCTTTTTTTCATTTTTTCCTTTATAATTTTTCATTTTTATTTTCAAGTTATTGTTTTTTCATATATCAGTTTTTCAATTATCGTTTTTCTTTTTCATTTATCATTTTATTATTTATACCTTTTTTCATTTATCTTTTCTCTCATTTTTTCAATTTTTTCATTTATCGTTTTTATTTATCATTTTTATAATTTTTCACTTGTCCTTTTTTATAATTTTTTCATGTATCATTTTTAGTTTTAATTTATATTTTTCATTTATAATTTCTTTTTAATTTATCATTTTTAATTTATCATTTTAATCATTTTTTCCTTTATAATTTTTCATTTGTCATTTTTTTATTTATAACTTTTTTCATTTTTTTCTCATTTTTTCAATTTATTTTTTCATTTATCTTTTTTATTTATCATTTTAATTGTTTTTCATTTATCATTTTTCTTTTTTTATCTTTTATTTATCTTATTTATCAGTTTTTCATTTATAATTTTTATATTTTTTCCTTTATAATTTTTCATTTATAATTTTATTATTTATGACTTTTAAAATTTGTTTTTTCTCATTTTTTTCAATTCATTTTTTCATTCATCTTTTTTATTTACCATTTTTATCATTTTTCAATTATCGTTTTTCATTTATTGTTATTTTCATCTTTTTTCATTTATCGATTTGTCTTTCTCATTTTTATTTTTAATTTATCGTTTTTTCATTTATCATTTTTAATTTATCATTTTTATTTATATTTTTCCTTCATAAATTTTTCATTTATCACTTTTATCAGTTTTTTCATTTATCATTTTCTCATTTATAACTTTTTTCATTTATCTCATTTCTCATTTTTTCAATCCATTTTTTCAATTATCTTTTTTTTATCATTTTTATCACTTTTTATTTATCATTTGTATTTTTATTTTATCTTTTTTCATTTTTCAGTTTTTCATTTATCAGTTTTTAATTTATCACTTTCATCATTTTTTCCTTTATAATTTTTCATTTATCATTTTTATTTATAATTTTTATAATTTTTCATTTATATTTTTATTTATAATTTCTAACCAACCCCAATAAATTTTGGGATCATGTTTGATTCTCTTCCTTCCACATTCCCAAACTTTCAGCTGTGAACACACAAAAATTCTGAGAAGAACCATCAAAACTCTGAGTTTTGAAATTAAAAAATTTAAAACTAAAACAACTTCTCTTTTTTTCCCATGGGATAAAATTTACACTCACAACAAACAAATTTAATCATTAAAGAACAAGAGGAGGTGAAAAAATGACCAAAATAAACAAAATTTATAATGTACAAATAAAAATGAAGGGTGGAAAAATGTATTTTTAAGGAACTCTTAAGGACAGAGAAGAGGTAAAATAAACCAGAGTGACAAAACCAAAATTTTAAGAAAAATAGAAATATATAGATGGGAAAAAAAAAACTTTGACCATGTAATTAAAATAAAATAAAATAAAATATTGGGATTTATATAAAATTCCCAGGAGCTGCTCCTCACTGAGGGAATTTTGGAACTTGGAAGATTTTTCAGTGGATGGACTTGGCCAAACTCCTCCAAGTTTTTTTTTTTTTTTTTGTGATAAAAACTGCATTTTTGGGGCTTTTTTCCTACCAAAAAAAAAACAACCTCAGGGTTTTGTCCCAGACAATCAGGACACAGAAATCCTTGGTCTGGGATCTCTGGATAATTCAGATTTTTCAGGGGTTTTCAGGTGATGTTTTATTTATTAATTTGAGCTCAATTCCAGCCCAGCCCTGGTTTAACTCTGGTGGTTTTCCTTCAAGAATTATCCTGGGAATCTTCAGAAATGACCCAAAAAACCCTCAATTTTTTGCCCCAATAATCTGTTTTATCATTTGGCCAATGAGAAAAACTCCCCTTTGGGATGGGTCAGGATAAACCTGAATTTTTCTCTGTGTGAAGCTGCCAGAATTTCAAACAATCCCTGGAATATTTTGGCCATAAAAGGCCAATCTTCTACAAAAAAAAAAAAAAAAAAAAAAAAAAAAAAATTAGGATTTTTTTGGGGATCAGTCACTGCTTTTCCAATAGGGATGTGTTTCACTGCAGGAATTTTGGGAGTAGAAATTGAATTTATTTTTTTTTCCTCCTGATTTCTGTGCAGTTTGTCTCTCAATAATTCTGTTTTTTTGTTGTTTTTTTATTTTTTTTTTTTTTCAGATGGCTTTAAAGAATTATATTGAGGAATGTAAATTCCCTCCAGAGCCTGATGCTGTCTGTCGATACCAGCAGTGCCATGGCTACTCCAAAATCCAAATATATTTTACAGACCCAGACTTTAAGGTAAATTATCACTTGGGAAAAGCTTGAGAGGTAAAACTTGAGATATTTTCTGCCTCTTTTTCTATGATCCACTTTTTTTTTTTTTTTTTCTCTCGTGGTTTGATTTCAAGCTATTCAATTTTATTTTTCTTTTTTTTTTTAGGGTTTTATACGTGTTATTTGCTGCCAGCAGTGCAGAGTGGAGTTCCACATCAGCTGCTGGAAAAAGCTGAAAACAACAAACTACAGTGATAAAAATGATAAGGTGAGATCTTTGCTAGACTAGAATTTTTTAATTTATTTTTTTTTTTAATCATAGAATTGAGAGATGTAAAGGAATTCCCACAAAATTTCAGCAGCCAGGATGAAATGAAGGGAAAATCAAGATTCTGGAAGTTGATTCTTGGGTGTGAAGTTGGAGAAGGGAGTGAAAAAATAAAAGATTGTCACAGATTTTCCATGATTTTTGAATTTAGGATTGTGATTCCTTAAATTTCTTTGCTCACTTGAAATTAAGAAATGAATTTGTGTCAAGGCATAAATGGTGTTTTTTTTGTCCTTTTCTCCTGCAGGATTTCCTTAAGGAAATGTGTTTTACTCCTGATTGTAAAGGCCTGATTTCAAAAATAGTTATTTTTGATTCTTCTGGGGAGGTAAAATGTGAAGTAAGTATTTTAGATAAATACTTTAGATGAAATTATTTATGATATTAAGGGGGGATAAAGTGAAGATGAGAATGTACCTGTAAAATAAAATATAAAAAAAAATTGGGCTGCCTTAACTCCAGAATACGAGGATAATTTAGGAATATTAATTTCCTCTTCTAGTGGAGCAGGAATTGGTCAGATTATCAGGGATGGGGGCTGGAATTAATTCAATAAATTCAATAATCCTGAAGGAATAACTCCCCAGAGCCACAGGAAGATGGAGAATTTCTCCCCAGGGCAATACTGACCTGAGAGAAACAGAAATTATTGTGGGGTTTGTTGTGTCATAACCCAAATTTCATTCCTGTCCTGTCCCTCCTTTTGTGGCAGTGTGAACAAAAAATCCCCAAAGCCAAGGAACCACCAAGGGCTTGTGTAAAACAGAAAAGTTCAAGGTAAGGTTTGAATCCATTTGAGAGCAAAGCAGGAGGGATTTTCATGCCTTTTTACAAAAGTTTTGGGAAGTTTTCCTGATAAATGAAAAAAAAATCTGGTAAAACCCATTATAATCCAATGGTAAAAGCATTTAAGTTGCTCCACAGGATTTATTTTGTGTCAGTGTTTAGAAAATGTAAATAAAAATATATTTTATTCTGCTGCTGCAGTCATTGATACACCCAGACCTTTGACATAACTGAGTTTGCAAATTTTTGGTCAAAATAACATTTAAATAATGAGGACTTGAGCTGAGAGGACAAACAGAACAGATTTTTAAAAAGGAAAGAAATAGAATGTTAATATTTGGTTGAAAATGCTGAGTTATAAATTAAAATAAGACCATTGAAGCCAATCCTAATTTCTTTAATATAAGTAAAAGTTGCCCCATCTTGAGGACATCAATATTTTTATGAAGTTTGGTGGTCTCTGCTTCTAAATAAAAAAACACTTTGATTCTATTTGTACTTCCCAGTGTGATATTTTTTCGCCTCAATGAACTTTTGCCTCGCTGCTGAATTTTCAGGTGTGTTTTTTTTGCAGTCTTAGGAAGATAAAAATGAAACAAGAGAAAAAACAACAGCGAAAACGAGCGCGAGAAGCGGCCAGGAATTCTGCCAGGAAAAAAACTGAGGAAAACCAGGAGGGAAATGAACAATCCCAGGACAGTCAGCACAGGGGTAGGTGGAAATTTTTTGGGATTTTTTGGGGCTGATTTCCCCATGGAAAAATGGAATGGGGAAGTTTGGAGTCCCCATCCCTGGGGGTGTCTCTGGGCTGGGGACGAGGTGGGGATCAAAGTTTGGGTTTGATGGTCCTGGAGGGTTTTTCCCACCTCAGTTTGGGTTTGATGATCCTGGAGGGTTTTCCCACCTCAGTTTGGGTTTGATGATCCTGGAGAGTTTTCCCACCTCAGTTTGGGTTTGATCATCCTGGAGAGTTTTCCCACCTCAGTTTGGGTTTGATGGTCCTGGAGGGTTTTTCCCACCTAAATTATCCTGGGATTCTGTGATTCTGAGTCAGCACAAAGCAAATGGGATCAGCTTCAATATCCCAAGTTCAGCTTCAATATCCCAATTGGGACCTCAATATCCCAAGTTCAATTACAGCAGAATTCTCATATTGAAAAATGAAAAATCCACATTTTTTCTTATGATAAATTTTATTTCAATTCTGGTTTTTATTGTCCAAACAGCTGGGGATGTTACTGTGTGGGTTTAATTACTGTGTGGTTTAATTCCTTCTAGAAAACTTTGATTTTTTTTTTTTTCCTTGGCTGGTTCCTGCAGCACCAGCCTGGAGAGGGGAAAAATTCCAATTCTCCAAAAGGGATTTCAGGGATGCTGTTAAAGAAAAAAAAACCAACCTGAAATAAAACCAGACTGATCTCCTTCCTGCAGTGACTTGAAAAGTACATTTCAGATGATTGGGGGAAATCAAAATATTTCAGTCTGTGACTTTGCAGGCATTTAAAGCTTCAGCTTTTGCCTTGCTGGATGTTGGCTGCTCCAAATTCCAGAGCTGGGAACTTCCCCTGCAGCTTCTCAGGGCAAAGGAAAAGGGGAGATGTTGGAAAATTTATTTGTTTTGTCTGTATTATCAACTTGAGATACAATTAATTTATAATTTCATGGAATTCCCTGTTAAATTCTCCATGTGTATATTTTTTTAATCCCATGCTTGGGATTCTCTGGGTGCTCAGTGGCATATCCTGAAAAATTTGGGAGATTTTGGCTTCCCTGTGGATTTGTAAAATCACTTTGATTTGTTTCCTGTTGGTTTTGTTTGAAATCTTTGCTCTCTCCTTTAGTTGTGACCCTTGGAGCCAGTGCAGGGCAATGTTGACACTGTGACTTCATCCTAAAATCTGGGCAAGGTGTTTGCTCCTTTAAACAAAAAAAAAACCTTAAATTAAATTTAAAAATTGTTTTAAAAAATTAAATCAATGTTGGATCAAATTCACAATGCTCAGGACAGATGGCAAAAATAATTATTTAAATCTTTTTATTTTCAATGTAAAGCAAAGCAGTGTAAACCCATTTAATCCAAATTAACCTGTGCTTTTAGCTTGGTTTGAATTGTGCTCAGGACATGAAATCTTGCTGGTTTTGTGCCTTTTTATTTTTTAATTCCATATTTTTAATTTTCCAGGTTGTGGCCAGGATTTATACGCTGGAGACCAGGTCCTGCAGCACCTCTGGCTGAATTCCCAAAAGATCAAAGCTGCTGTCCCTGACTCTGCCAAACTATTAAAGGAACTGCTGGCCTGGGGAGTGATCAGAGAGGAGGATTTCACCTCTTATTCCCAAATTAACACTTCCCAGGAGCTGCTGGAGCAGCTCCTCAGCTCCTTAATGCAGGAAAAATCCCGAGTTCAGACCAGGGGCTTCCTGCACGTCCTGAGCCAGCTGGGAGAGGTGGACCCCAAAGTGCACAAGTGGCTGCAGCACCTGGATAACCTGGGTGGGTTTGGAGCCCTCTCTTTTTTATCTTTATTTTTTTTCCTAAAATTCTCTATTTTCTTGGTTTAAAACAGCAAAAATAAAACTTCTCCTCTTGGTCCTTTCCCTGATTTTCGGAGGGAGAAACGAGCTGGGTGAGGCAGGAGCTCTGCCAAGGGTTTGGAAATGCAGGAAGGAGAAAATGGAACAACTTTTAATCATTTTAAAATTCCAGAATGGGCTGAAATGCATAACAATAATCTGGTTTTGGAGAGTAAATAATGGTGGTCCATTATCTTGACTCACATGTGTTACTATACATTAAAACCCCAAAATTTAGATTTCCAAAATTCCAGCAGTGAGGTTTTGCCATTAGACTTGGAAATAATTTTAATTCCAGCAGTGGGGTTTTGCCATTGGACTTGGAAATAATTTTAATTCCAGCAGTGGGGTTTTGCCATTAGACTTGGAAATAATTTTAATTCCAGCAGTGGGGTTTTGCCATTAGACTTGGAAATAATTTTAATTCCAGCAGTGGGGTTTTGCCATTGGACTTGGAAATAATTTTATGTTTGCTGTTGGATTTATAATTGAAAAAAAAGTGGAATTTTGGGGATTTGGGGGTTCTTCATTTTGCTCTGTCACATCCACATCCTTCCAAGAATTCATAAATCCAAATACTATTATTATTATACAAATAATAATTGGTGAGAGTAGAATTTATATCAACCCCATTCCTCATTTTTTTTTGTTTTTTTTTTCATTTCCAAGACACCAAAGCTCTCACATCATCTGTACATTTAATTTCTAGACCAAACTCTTCCCCTTTGAAGAGTTTCATGCAGATAAAATGAAAAATTAACATTAAAATGTGATATTCCTCTTCAATAAAATGAAGCATTTTAAGCACTACAAATTTAAAGCTAGAATTAAATAATTGAGATTTATTTTTTCCCATCTTTTCCAGGTCTGACAGCTACAAAAAACTTCCTCCTTCAATATGGCCAAGTCCTGCAAGAGCTTGACCTTTCTATTTTAACCCCACAGTGGAACCAGAAATATGGCAGTAAATTTGATTATGTGGCAAAAACTGATGGTGAAAAGCAAGAAATGAGTGATTATTTCCTCACCCCTCCCCTAGAGAAATCCCGATGTTTTATATGGCTTTTAGAAGAAAACAGAGAACATTTTCCAAGCCTCCATCAAGCTTTAGATGAATTCTTTGATAAAATGGGTGAGTAGCAAAAAGGGATCTGATATTTTCCAATTAAAAATTTGATTTTTATTTTTAACATTAAAATTCTGCAGCCGCAGTTTTTTGGAGCTGCTTTGGATAAAGGATGAGAAAACAATAATTCCCTGTGATTTCCCCAGTTAAATTGGGAATTAAATAAATTGTTATTGTTTCCATCAATCACCGTGACTTTTATCCTCTCCACAGATGACCCAGCCATTATATTAAAGAAGCAGGGAAATGAAAATTTATCAGTAAGTGAACTTCATTTCTGCTTGGCCTCAGCTCACAAAGAACTTTTTTTGCTGTTTCAAAAAAGGAAATAATTTTGCACCCTCGTCCTTCAAACTTGTTGGAGATTCAATCTCTTTTCTTAAATTATTTGATATTTGAATTATTTAATAATAATTTCTGAATTGAGCCTCATTCTGAGTCACTTTTTAATTGGTGTCAGCATTAAAATCCAGCCCAATTGGCAGAAAGAGATTTTGTATTTCAGTTTATTCTGTGTTTGAGGCACCTTCACTTGAAGTTCTTGTCTGAAGTTAAATTTACCTTGAGAAATCCAAGATTTAGTTTTGATTAAGAATAAAACTTTGGAATTAATTAATGTAGATACCAATAAATGCAGAATTTTTAATGTGCACATTAATAAAATGCAGAATTTTTAATTTGCACACCAATAAAATGCATTTTTTAATATGCACATTAATAAAATGCAGATTTTTTAAATGTGCACATTAATAAAATGCAGAATTTTTAATGTGCACATGAGTAAAATGAAGAATGTTAATGAAATGCGTATTTTTTAATGTACCCATTAATAAAATTCTGATTTTTAAATGAACACATAAATAAAATGCAGAATTTTAAATTTGCACACTGATAAAATGCAGTTTTTAATGTACACATTAATAAAATGCAAAAATTTTAATGTGCACATGAGTAAAATGAAGAATTTTAAATCTGCACATTAATAAAATGCAGAATTTTTAATGTGCACATTAATAAAATGCAGAATTTTTAATGTGCACATGAGTAAAATGAAGAATTTTAAATCTGCACATTAATAAAATGCAGAATTTTTAATGTGCACATGAGTAAAATGAAGAATTTTAAATCTGCACATTAATAAAATGCAGAATTTTTAATGTGCACATGAGTAAAATGAAGAACGTTAATGAAATGCGTATTTTTTAATGTACCCATTAATAAAATTCTGATTTTTAAATGAACACATAAATAAAATGCAGAATTTTAAATTTGCACACCGATAAAATGCAGTTTTTAATGTACACATTAATAAAATGCAAAATTTTTAATGTGCACATGAGTAAAACGCAAAATTTTAAATGTACACTAATAAAATGTAGACTATTTTAAGTGTACACCAATAAAATGCAGAATTTTAAATGTACATGTTAATAAAATGCAGATTTTTTTAATGTACACATAAATAAAATTCAGATTTTTTAAAATTTTTTTTTTTTTTTGCTTTTTCATTTCATGAATTGGGAAATTCCAAGAATGAAATGAAAACCAGGACAATGAAACTGCTTTGATTTCAGTGTTACAGCCTAAAAAACCTGTAATTAAATTGTTCTGTTCCTGTGCAATCCCAAATCCTGTTACAGAATTAATTCAAATTTCAATTCCTTCATCTTTATCTTTCTTGGAAAACGAGATTTGCCAACCCTGTGCCTTCACTTGATTTTTCTCTTTCAGAATAATGAAATCAAAGTTAAAAACAAAAACAGGAAGAAGAATTGGAAAGATTCAAAGGTCAGTAACTAAAGCAGGTACCACTTATTTCCCATTAAAAACCCACCTAAAAATGGAATTTTTCAAAGAATTTCTGGCTTTCAATGGGAAAAGGAGCTGGTTTTGTAAATACCTTGAGGAGGCTCCTGACTGAAGTAAAATTCAGCTGTTAAAGACTCAAATGATGCAGTTTTGTTAAAATTTATCTATTTTTAAATTTATTTATGACTAACCTTGGCTCTGACTTGGAGGCACCTTCCACTGGCTTAATTCTGAATTATTGTTGTGATTTTAATTTTAATATGGGAAGATGAGAATTCAGTGCAAAAATTCCATTTCATGCTCAGGAATATTATTAATAATTCATTATTTTATAGATTTTTATTGGAATATTGTTCTACCTGAATTTTTTGCTGCCTTTTGAAGGATTTTACTTTATTGAAAACCTCAGGTCCAGCTTCATGCCCTCACCTTTTTTTATAATTTTTCTAGAATTTCAAGAGTATTTTCCTCAGGATTTATTTTTCTCTCTTAGGTGCATTTATTTGTGTATTTCTAAATTATTAGATAATAAAAATGAAAACAACTAAAATGTCTTTAATGGACAATAATAATAACCAGAGTCACCTGTGGAATTAGGGATAAATTCTGCTCATGGTAAATTTGTTACAAACTCAAATTTAAAAAAAAAGTTGTATTAAATGTTGATGAAATTAGTAAAAAAAAGAGGGATTTGGGTCTGAATATCCCATTTTTTTCTCCCAAATATATTCTGAAGAAGAAATTAATAACTTTAAATAAAGAATTTTCTTTGCTGTGGCTTAGTTTTACAGTGGAAATTTTGCACAATTAAAATGATGAATTTAAAGAACAAATTTCAGAGTAAATAAGTCACTCTTGGTCTTTGCTGTGGATTATTTAACAGGAGTTTTTGTGAGGGTAAAAACTAAAATAAATCTGTTTTTAGTCTATTTTAGTATTATCCAGTGGAGTTAGTACAGCCCCACGAGAAGAAGAGAAGATTTTTATAGAAGAAAATAATTTGTGAGTATTTGATTCTGCTTTTATTGCCCAAATCCCACATTGCTGGAGAAGAATCCCTTAAAAACACACCAAGGCTGTGTTAATTTTTATTTTTATTTTTATTTTCCTAATTTTTAAAGGTACCCAGATTTTTCAAATGAACCCTTTGCAATCCCAGAAGATCTCCAGGAGCAACTGGAGGAATTCGAAGCTCTTTATAATGTTTCAAATAGTAACAATTATGGAATTATTAATAATAATAATAATAACAACCCAGATCCAATCTGTGAGAATTTATATGAGTGAGTATAAATTTCTGTACTCAGCAGCTTCATTGAGTTGGGAGGGTGATTTTATTTCATAATTTTAATTTTTTTTTTTGTATTAATTGGAATCCTTGTGGTCTGGTGTGTCCATGGATTGATGTTGGTGAAATTTTTTTTAGAATTTTTAGAATTTTTTTAGAATTACATTTTAAAAACTTTATTATGATGATTCTTTTCTTCTTTTTTTTTCTTTTTTTGAAGTTATTTCTCTCAAATCTTGGATCAACATGGCCCTCTGGAGATGAATAATAAATTACTGGTTGGGGAATATGAGAATTTCCCCGAGGAGACGCGCAAGGTGGTGGAGGACGAAGGTGGCCTGGAGCCTTTCCTGCTGAAATCCCATCAGTTCATCGTGGTGGATAATCTGATTGCCCTGAGGAAACACTCAGCCCTTTTTGAAGGAAATCCAAGCAGGAATGATTCGGGGAATAAAGAAGAAAACGATAAATCTGGGGAATCCCAAGGGAGCAAGCTGCCCTTGAATCCCTACGCGGAGGAGTTCAAGCCTCAGTCCTACCCCCTGGAATCCCCTTTATCACCAGCACCTCCTGATTTAACAGATTATGAGACTCCAGCATATTTCCCCTACTCCTTCCCTGCCTCCTGCTCCTCTGGGAATCCTCTGGAGGGCGAGGCTGTGGATTCCATGGCCAGCCAGGCTCCTTTTCCTGGGGTTTTATTGAAGGGTTTTGATCCCGCCGTGTTCTTACCTCAGAGCTCCTGGGGTTATCAGTATGGATTTTTACCCCTGGCACAGCCTGCACTGATTTATGCTGCTCCTGCAGCTCGTCAGGATTGTCTGGAATCTGCAATTCCCTGTGGGAAATCCAGCCCTGAGGGTTCTGTAGGTGGAATCCAGGAGTGCAAAGGAGTTCAGAGCCACCCAGGGGACTTGGATAAAGAGGATTCTGCTTTCCCAAATGGTGCAGGTGGAGCTGAAGGGGGTAAAATGGCTAAAAAGGAAGAAGGAAGGAGAAATAAAGCTGGGATGAAGAGCAATCCTCACACCAGGATGGTGGCTGTGCAGGTAAGGGGTGGGAATGATGCTGGGGAGGTTTTGAGGCCACCAGGATGAGCAGAGGGATGGAGCAGCTCTGCTGGGAGGAAAGGCTGGCACAGCTGGGATTGTTCAGCCTGGACAGGAGAAGCTTTGGGCTGAGCTCAGGGTGGCCTTGCAGGGCCTGAAGGAGCCCCAGGAAAGCTGGAGAGAGACAATTCCCAAGGGCCAAAGGGACAGGACACAGGGAATGGCTTCACACTGAGAAATGACAAGTTTAGGGGGGATGTTGGGAAAAAAAATCTAGATTTTCCAGCTTTGCTGTGGCTGCCCCTGGATCCCTGTGAGTGCCCAAGGCCAGGTTGGACATTGGGGACAGTGGAAGGTGTCCCTGCCATGGCAGGAGTGGAACTGGATCATGTTTAACTTCCGCTCCCAACCCAAAGCATTCCAAGATTCCTGAAAACTTTCAGTTTCAGTTTCTGCCACTTTCTGTGATTACTCATTTTCCATTTGTAATTCCTCAGAGCTGCTCACTGGATTTTGTTGTTTTGCCTGAAGGTTTTGCAGCTCCTTTCCCTGTGTATTCACAGAGGGAAGTGCTGCACACAACTTTCACCTTCTCTTTAGAGATAAAGTCTCTAAAAGGGACACAAAGTCCTTCTTGTGTCATTATTTTTCCTTTTGTGATGAGTTCAGGGGGATTTATTTTCACTTCCACAACACCTGAGGGTTTGGATTTGTGGAGGAGGCTCAGGGGGACCTTCTCACTCTCTACCACTCCTTGACAGGAGGGTGAGACACCTCCTGTAAATCTTAATTTTACACACATTTAGAGCATGGCTTTGTTTAGAGACTCACAGAACTCACTGAAATTGCTCGTGGACAATGAAAACAAGGAAAGGAAAAAAAAAAAATCCCTTTCAGAATCACCTCCACAATGTTTTCCTACATCATTTATAGGCTTGGATTAGAGTTTGGATTTGTAAAACCCTCAGTGAGGTACAAAAGCTCCAAACCAGAGCAGCTCTTCTATGAACTGAGAAGATTTTTAATCAAATTTTGATTTTTTTTGTGCATGTTCTAGGTAAATCAGGAAGTCACTGATAGAGAAACCAACACTTCACCTTTCCATCCATTTGAAAATCAACAAGTAAGTTCCCTGTATCCTGGTTTACATTTCCCATGAAGGAGCTTAAAGGAATGGCCAAAAACTGAACAGTGAAGAAATGAAAACAACAGGTTTTAACAGATATTTTGGGTCGTTTGGCTGATTTTTTTTGATGTTCTTGTAAACATTACCCAGCCCCACAATGGCATGATTTCTGAGCTTTGTTCGGCTATTTGATTTTTGTTCTGAGAGCTTTGTTCTAAGTTATTCAGACACTTAATGTTTATGAAATATTTCCTCTCTCAAAACCTGCTTTTAAATATTTTATTTGGGCACGGAGACAGTTCACAGTCGTGTTAATGGCAGGTTTATGTCTGTGTCAGGAGATAAAAATGAGAAATTGTGACCTTTGAACTGCTGACAGGTACAAACCAGACTGGTTTTTTTGTCACTGATTAATTTCCAGGGCGATATTCTCCGCGTGGAAAAGGAGCACCAGGTGTTGCAGGAACAGCTCAGGGAAGCAGAGGAGAAAATTGAGCAGTTGCAGAGCAGGAGCTCAGAGGAAATCAGTGCTTTGGAAGAACTCCTGAAAAAAAGTATTGAGGAGACTGAGGTAAAGCTTTTCCACATGGATCAGAAGTTGTGGAATCTCCTGGAAGTGTTCAAGGACCAGCTTGGGATGGTGGGAGGTGTCTGTGTTGGTTTGGAAAGACAGGAGTCTGCCAGGGAAAGCTGGAGCCTCCCTTGGAATGGAGAATGTAAACCCCTTCCCTCCAAATTATTATAATTTTGAAATTAAGGGGATTTCAGGAAAAAAAATTTGGGAATAGGAATAACAATTCTTTACTAGGAATATTAAAAATAAAAATGCAGTAGTGCAAAAAAAACCGAACAAAAAGAAAACCCTGACAGAGTCAGAACACAACCTGACCCCCTGTTGGTTCAGGGTGTTGGTGTCAGTCCAGTCGAGCCCTCCTGCAGTGACAGATGTGGTAAAGCTTTTCCCCCATGGATCAGAGGTTGTGGAATCCCCTGGAAGTGCCCAAGGCCAGGCTGGACAGGGCTTGGAGCAGCCTGGGATGGTGGGAGGTGTTTGTGTTGGTTTGGAAAGACAGGTGTCTGCTGAGGAAGGCAGGAGCCTCCCTTGGAATGGAGAATGTAAATCCCCTCCCTCTAAATTATTGTAATTTTGAAATTAAGGGGATTTCAGGTAAAGATATGGGAATAGGAAGAACAGTTCTTTACTAGGAAAATTAAAATAAAAATGCAGTAATACAAAAAAAGCACTGCCAGGGTCAGAACACAACGTGACCCCCTGTTGTTGCTCAGGGTGTTGGTGTCAGCCCAGCCCAGCCCTCCTGCAGGGCCAGATGTGGTTCTGCTGGAGCAGAGATGATCCTGTAGAAGGTCCAGTGGTGCTGAGCTGGGTCTGCTCTCCCTCTGGGAATCCAAACAGGCTGTGCTGCTGTTCCCAATGCCAGGTTTGATCCAGGTGGGAATGCTGGGCTCCTCCCCCTGGGTGGAGCATCTCCCCATGGGATGATGGAATTGTCTCAGCCCTGCAGTGAGCCTGGATGAACAGAAGATTCCCCATGAAATTATGAGGAATGGATCCTGGCAGAGATAAAGAAACACTTTTAAAACTGTTTTTAACAGTTGATGGTAGAAAACAAACTGCTGATCACATCTTGCATTGCAAACTGAGAATGTCTTTCCCACCCCAACCATTCCAGGATTCCCTGGTTAATCACAAATATCCTCAATCTGCTTCAACTTTTATTTGAATAAGCCACAATTTTTAGAATTTTTTATTTCTTCTTTTCTGCCTTCAGGTGTCCCAGAATGAGCTGGATTGGTTCCACCAAGACTCAGAAACACAAATGAAGAAATGGCAGCAGGAGAAGAAAGAAAACAGAGAGAATTTAAAAGCACTGAAGGGCACAATTAAAAAACACTCAGACACCAATGAGAGGTACAGCTGTAAATAGATTTACATCCCCTCATTCTGACACTCTAAAGGCTTCAGAATTTTTGAAGGAAATTTAATCTTTGGTTGTGAAAGCAGCCAGACATTTTCTCCCAGTGTTAGGCTGAAATATGGACATGGCCACTCCCTTATTTTGAATAAGAATTTGCCATTTTTTTGGCAAATTACATGTAAACATCTAAAACATCTTTTAGATAAGTGATGAAACTGTTTCAGCAATAATTCTCCTGATCAGATTTGACAATTCCTGCTGTATTTTAACGTCCTCTCTCAGTTTCCAGAGCCCAGACTTTGCTCCTTGAACGCCTTTGTTTTATCTTTAGTCTTAATTAATTTGGGCCAAATCTCTCCTAAAAAAAATCCTCACCCTGTATTTATATTAATTACTGCTTTATTAGCAATAAATTTAAATATGTTTAGAACAGAATCCCTGCATAGTTTGGGTTGGGATGGATCTTAAAGAACATTTAGTTCCACCTGGCCTTGGACATTTCCAGGGCTGGGAATTCCATAATTTCTCTGGGATTAAACAGGATCTAAACCCTGCAGATTGTCCTGGTTCTCACAGAGGAACATGTTCCATATTTTGCCAAGAAACCTTTTCCACAACAAACTCAGTAAATGTTCTGTTCCTGTAGGTATTTGAAGACCATTGATGACAAGAAAAAGCAATATAATGTGTGTTTAAATACATTTCTGGAGACCAGGTAAAACTCGTGTTCCTTTCAGCAATATTTACATTTTTCTGCTTCACTTTGGGTAAAAAAAAAAAGCACTTTAACCCATATTTCTTACTCTAAGTTTGCTTTTACTTGCCATGAGTAAATATTAAATATTTAGAATAAAGAAAACCATCTTCTCATACATTTCCTTTGATTGCATGACACTGAGTAGCTGTTAAAAAACCCTCTAAAATGGCACAAAGTTTAAATATTGCTCTGCTCTCAATGGTTCTCAAATATTTCATTTTTTTTTCTTTCACAGTAATAAATTTGCCAGTGAAAAAGGCAAATTGGAAGAGCTGATAAAAAAGAGTCAAAGTGACAGCCAGGAGTGTGAGAAAAGAGCTGTTACAGCAGAGGTACAACCAGAAAAAAAAAATATCCTTAAAAACCTTTTGTGGGGTTGTGCTGATTGGAGGGTGAGGGAAATTATATAAAAATGTTGATTAAACATCGACAGTGCCAGGGATGGAAATTCCACTTGAAAATTCTTTGTATCCTCAAACTCTTGTTTAAATTCTTACTAAAATCTGGTTTAAGGATTTTATCCCTTTTTTTCTTGATTTTTTAAAAACTTTTTTTTGTTTGTTTTGTTCTGGGTTTTTTTTTTTGGGGTGTTTTGTTTTGGTTTTTCTTGTGTTTTGGTTGGGTTTTGTTTTGTTTTTTTTTCCACAGGTCTCAGTGCTCCAGACCTGGAAGGAAACTGAAATCTGGAAGCTCAAAGGAACCATTGCCAAGGCAGAGGGAAATCTCAGGATACTGAAGGCTCAGAGCAGGTACTGGGAGTTCCCACCAGGAATTCCACCACTCCTGCTTGTTAATTATTCACTATATAATATTCATTTTATATTCTGTAATTACATCAAATATAATTTTTATTTTATCTTCTGTAGTTATATTGAATAGATGAGATTTATATAAAATATTAAAGTGCACAGAGTTGGGGGTAAATAATATTGCCACAAACAAAATTTAGCTGGAAATTGAATCTCATCCTTATCCTTATCCTTGTGTCTTTCTGAGCTGGGAAAATCACATTATCTGGGTAATAATAATAATAATAATAATAATAATAATAATTGCAGTTATTCCTGCCCAGTATCCCTGGAAAAAGGGCTGCAGTGGAACTGATTTTCACCCTTGAAAACTTTACTGGTATTAATTTTTGAGGGAGGAATTGTTGGGACAACACCACTGGTCTTAAAAATCATGGGAATGTTGGAGTTTAACTGTAAATCCTCAATATTCCAGCAGCTCAGCCTCAGCAGCTCCTGTGCTGAAGTCCTACATTGATTCCTGGGAAATATTTATTTCAAATGTCAAGAAAGAACTGGAAAAAGTCGAGGTAAAACTTCATTTCTCTCCACAAGCTTCTCAAGTTGAACTTTGGAAAGGAAAACATTAAATGACATTGTATTTTTTGAAAACAGCAGTAGCTTGTCCTGCAAATACTGAGGGGAATTTTTTTAATTACCAAAGAAAGAAAGGTTGGTAATTTATATAAATGGATATATTCACTTTTGTAAAAGCAAAAATCTGCCTTTAAAATTGGGTCCCACATTAACAAATTGATTTCTTTTTGTTGTTGGTGACCTTTAGATATCCATGAAACTTAAAAAAAAAAAAAAAAATAAAAAGAAATTCTTTGAGAAGTTCAGCCGTAAAATGTGATTTTTAATGAAGAGTTCAGGTTGTTGCTGGTGTGGAGGATTTGCTGATGGTTTGTTCTCCCTTCGCAGGCTGAGTATGAAGAAAAAATCGAGCAGGTGAAAAACGGTGCCCGGAACTGCCTGACTAAAGTGGAAGTTGTGGATTTTCCTTTTCCTGAGGGATTTGTTGTGAGTGTCCCACCTCCCACAGCATTCCCAGTGCTTGGAATTGCCCCCAGCAGTGCTGGGAGGTGTCCAGGGAGAACTGGAATGTGCAGCCTTGGACACACCAAATGCAGCCAGGGGATGCTCCAGAGGAAAAGGGGATGAGGATGGAGCTGGGGGAGGCCGGGGAGCAGCACATTCCCACCTCAGGGAGAGGTTAAAGCTGTTTAAATCACTCACTGATGGTTTTGTCCATTGTGGGGTTCCTGCAGCACCAAAATCCTGGAATTCCAGGATGGTTTGGGTTGGAAGGGACCTTAAAGATCATCCAGTTCCAACCCTGACACCTCCCAGTGTCCCAACCCCAATGTCCAACCTGGCCTTGGGCACTGCCAGGGATCCAGGGGCAGCCACAGCAAATCTGGGAATTCCATCCCAGCCCCTCCCCACCCTCCCAGGGAAGGATTTTCCCCCAACATCCCACCTGAACTTGTCATTTCTCAGTGTGAAGCCATTCCCTGTGTCCTGTCCCTGCATTTGTTGTCCCAACTCCATCTCCAGCTGTCCTGGAGCTTCTTTAAGCACTGGAAAGGGCTCTGGAGCCTTCTTGAGATTCTCCAGGTTGAACAGCCCCAAAATCCATTGGGAGAAGCTCCATTATGGAGAATCCCTGAGGTTGGAAAAGCCCTCCCAGCCCAGGGAGTCCCAGCTGTGCCCCATCCCCACCTTGTCCCCAGCCCAGAGCTCTGAGTGCCACCTCCAGGTGTCCTTTGGACTCCAAACCTCCCTGGGCAGCTCTTCCCAAGGCCTGAGCACCCTTTCCATGGGGAAATTTTTCCTGAAAGGAATTCCTGCAAACTCCACCCTCAGCTGCAGGCAGGGAGGTGGAGCAGAGCCAGTTCTGGGGAATGAAAACAGCCCCAAAAATCCAGGTCACAGACATTTCCTCATGGCCCAACAGCTCCACCAGTTCAAAGCAGTTCAAATCCACTCAAATCAAAGCAGTTTCTTCTGACCCCTCTGATTGTTCCTTTTAAATTTTTTTTTCTCTGAAAATCTTGGTGAAAATATTTTTGATTTTTTTTTTTTTGTTCTGAGTGTAATTTAGATTCAGGGCTCTGGTCTAATTTATTAATTTTTATCATTGTTAATAATTATTATTTAAGATTATTATTTTTTTATTATTTTAGTATTTATTATTATTTCTTTATTATTTATATTACACTTTTTCTGCAGCTTCCACTCCTGCTCTCCTGCATAATTCCCCACTTACTTTTAGGTCTGTCCTTTCTAATTATTGACACAAAATATGGAGACAACTTAACCACCACCAATTTAGTGGGAAAAGAAGAACTTTTTGTGCCCCTTGTTTTGCATTTGGAATCTATTTTTCCTGCAGTGACACCAGAGTGACCTTTTAGGAGAGAAATAACGAGGTGAAACGGCTGCCCTGATGTAAAGGAGTTTTTAAGATAAAGTGGTGACACCTTTGGGATCCTGGGCACAACCAAACCTGCAAATGCCCCAGAGTTGAACTGAATTTGTTTTAATCACTTTAATTATGTTTTTTTTTTTTTTTTTTTTTCCCAGGCAATCCCGGGCAGAGCCCCCACGTGTGACCCTGCCATTGTCAGCTATTCCCTGGCCCCTGCACATCCCTGTGCCCTCCCTGCATTCTCCAGCTCTGATGGAAAAGCTCCAGCCCAGCCTCCACTCCCAGCACAGCCTGGAGCCAAAGCAGCCCCTGCCACCTCTGAGGCTTCTCCTGCAGCTGGGAAAACACATCCCAAAGCTCCAGAGGGATCCCATTCCAACCAGCTCCCACCATCCCACCCAGCAGGGATTCCTGGCAGTGACTCCCAGCCCAACCAGGATCCCTCAGCTCTGCCACCGAGGCCTTCTGGAGCTCCAAACAACATCAAGCTCCCCAAAGAAACTGGAAATATTTTAGCCCAGCTCCAGAGTATATTCCCAAACTACAGCAGGTACTGGATTGGGGAGGAGGGCTGTGAAACAAGGGCTGGGATCAAGTGGAAAAAGGATCGATTTTGTTCTGATAAGGGATAATGATCTGCTGATAAGGGGTGGAGGGACGGGACACAGGGAATGGGTTTAAACAGGGCAGGGCTGGGTGGGATCCTGGGAATTAGGAATTGTTCCCTGGGAGGGTGGGGAGGTCCTGGGATGGAATTCCCAGATTTGCTGTGGCTGCCCCTGGATCCCTGGCAGTGCCCAGGGCTGGGCATTGGGGTTTGGAGCAGCCTGGGACAGTGGGAGGTGTCCCTGCAGTGGGGGCTGGAATGAGAGGAGCTTCCAGGTCTCTGCCAAACCATTCCATGATTCTGGTGATTGTCCAGGGGTTTTGTCCTGGTCACTGAGAGTCACTGGGAGCAGCCACAGCTCCTGGGACAAGCTGGTGTGTTTTGATGCTGCTGGGATCCAGCAGGGAGCCTGCAGTGCTCTCCAGGGGCCCTCCCTGACCCTCCTTTCCTGTCCCTCCAGCTCAGACTTCGTTGCCTTCATCAGGAAAGTGGAGAGGAGGAACGGGACCAACCTGGGCCCCGACGAGATCCTCGCCCGTGTCACGGAGCTCATCCTGGACCACCAGCTCAAGGTACTGGGGCTGCTGCTCTTCCCCACATGGAAAATGGAGCAGCACAGCCCCACAAGGCTCACAGTTCCTCTCTGACCCCTGTGCAGGCCCCACCTCCAGCAGGCAGAGCTGGGCAGTCCCTGGGCTCTGCTGCCCCAGCCCGGAGCCGGGAATCGTCTGCGGAAGGAACCGGCCCCGGCTCTTCCCGGGCAGCACCAGCCCCTAAAAACTCCTCCAGTAAAAACCCCTCTCAGCCCAACCTGCAGCCCTGGGGAAATGCTGGAGCTACACCTAAAACCAAATGGAAAAAGCAGGACAATGTAAGTTTGCTGCTGTTGCAGTGGAGTTGTTGCCATGTGCTTTGTGTACAAGACTCAATCTCAGGGAAAAATAAAAAAAATTGTTTATTTTGTGTACAAAAGCTTCAATAGACTTGGTTAAAGTTAGTGAGCTCATTGATTGAGCAGAATGTGCAGGTTAATTGCTGATGGTTGTTAAATAACTGAGCATTCCTTTGCTGGCCAGGCCTCCAGTGAGGATCCCTGTGCCATCTGTCACGATGAGCTGAGCAAAGACTGCTGCGAGCTCGAGTGTGGCCACCACTTCCACAGAGAGGTGAGTTCTGCTCTTGTTCCTCCTAAAAACAACCCCCTGACCCTCCCCTGACCCTTAAACAACAGGGCACAATTTCCATTTCCAGCCTTTGCCCCCCAGACCTGACCCACAGCCACCCTGACTGTCAGAAAACTTTTGGTATTTTTAAAGTAAAGTGGTTCTTCAGAGAAATGAATTTGGTTGGGATTGCTGGCAGCACACTCAGGCAATGAGTTATCCCTGAAAACTCTGTATTTGCCCTCCTGCTGGTGGGGATTTATGAAGTAAAAAAACCAGGATTATGTTGGAGTAGCTCCACTTTTCTGTGGCTTTTCCCCTTTACCTTTTTTGTTTTAATGCCGATTCGTTCGGCATTTATTCAGCAGAATAAATCCCATTAGAGCAGGAAACCCATTCTCCACCCCCAGATTTCAGTGGTGTAGAACTTGCTGAAGAGTTTCCCCATCAGTGCCAATGATTTCCAGCCTCCAGCTGGATTCCCCTTGCCCAGCCTGTGCCTGTGACCCTCTCCCTGTGCCCGCAGTGCATCCGGACGTGGCTCAAGCAGCATTCCAGCACCTGCCCCATCTGCCGTGTCCACGCTCTGCTTCCTGAGGACTTCCCTGAGCTTCCTGCCTGGAACAAGTCCAGCTGAGCCGCCTTTTCCTCCTCCACTTCCTCATTCACGATGCCACAAGGGGCTGCAGCACAAGCCCCAGTGCTGGGGGAACAAGACAGAACCCTGGGGTTTCACTCCCAGATCCAAGATTTCTCCTGGTTCCTGCCTAAAGCTCTGGAGTTCAGGGCTGGCAGCACACAAAATTGGGTTTTTTTTGGTTAAAGGACACTGAAAGTACTAATTTTTTTTTATTTGAAAGGCCAATGCATAATTCCTGTGAAGAGGGAGGCTCTTCCCTCAGATTTATCCCAATATCAAACAAATAAAAGGATTTTTTTAGGATTCTATTGCTCCAAAGGATGGAGCAATAGAATTGGAAACCAAGACATTTCCTTCCTCAGGATTCAAGCCTGGTGTTGTCTTTGCAGCTCTTCTCTCTGCATAAATCCACAGCTGAGGATTCAAATTCTTTAAATAATGACTTTTAGTTACATTTGGAAGCAAGAATTTAAAATTATTATTATTCATAATTCTTTAACTTCAAAATAGGGTTGAAATTTGAATTTCCCCTTTGTTGAAGAGCTGCTCTGTTTAAATGGGAAGGATTTGTTTTTTTACAGGATTTTTAAGTTACACTTCCTCTGTGTTTTGTGCAGGAATGGTCTTAATTAAGGAATTGTCTTAATCCAGGGAGCATCACATGGATCAGGAGCTCTTGGCCAATTCCAGGGATCACTTGTTCCCCAACACTGCTAAAATCTCCTCCAGCTGAAGTTTTAAACTCCTCTCTCATTAATCAATGTATTAATTACCACTTCAATAAAAAAATAAAATTCATGTTGTTTTTGTGTAGTATTTCTGCTCACTCTGAGTTAGGGGTGAGTAGCTACTCTGTGCTAAGAATTCCAGCTCTGGAATCCTTTTTCAGCTTCCAGTATTTTTTGGGGGCTGCAGCTCTTCCCCAAATCCCCCTGTACCATCCCTGGTCTCAGGGACAAGTGCTAAGTTTCAGTAAATTGCATTTTCCTCCCCCTTCCCAGACACTGAAATGAAAATTTCAGCTTTTTCTTCCTCAAACACCAGGGCCCAAACTGGAATTGCATTCTCCTGCTTGGCAATGCTGCTGGATAAACCAAAGGAAATTATTTTTCTTAGTTTTCTTAATTAATTCTGACTTTTTAGGTGCTCATCTCTACACTTCCAATTTCTGTAATACAGACTGAGCTTGCCTCTACCCCACATGGAAAATTAATGGGAAATCTACAAGTTGTGGCTGTTCCATTAAAACAGCATCAAAATCCACAACCTGTTTTGTTGGGGAGGTAATTTCTCACTGAATTACTTCTCTTTTAAGCTGCAGAGTCACAGACACATTAATTTATTCCTCCAGCACCAACTCCTGTTCCCAAATTGACCAAAAATTCCCTTGGTGTGATTTGAAATCACTCATTTCCCATCCACCTTTGGGCCAGACCCCACAGCAGCACCTTCCAGAGCTGTAGCACCATTTTTTACACCTTCAAAGACCTTATTTCCCATTCCAGCACAATTCCCACACCCTCCCAGTATGGCTGAGATGGGATTTTTTGGGTTTTAAGTGGACTTTGGAACAAGTATTTCAAAATGAAATCAAGAGAGGAACTTGCTCCATCCTTCTACAAGGTGTAGAAAGCTCCAGAATGATTCCTTCAGGATTTACCTGAGGAAAAATTGGGGGGAAAACAGAGTTTTTGAAGGCAGCAGGATTGGGAAATGCAGAGAGGCAAAGCCTTGGCCACGTCTCCAGGGAAGTGGAAGCACAAGAAGTGCCCACAGGAAGTGAAGAGGCTCCAGCTGAAGTCAGGAATGGATAAAATTCCACTTCCCCTCTGAGGAATTCCCAGGAAATCCTTCCCTGCTGCTGCTGTGGGGGTTCACATCCTGCAGAGCTTCAGGGGGAAGTTCTCTGTGATGAGATGGTCGTCGTGCAGGAGCACCACGATGTTCACTTCAAACTCTGCCAGGGGGGGAGAAAACAGAGACACAATTCCATGGGAAGCTGAATCCAGCAGCAATCCTACTGCAATTCCACAGGAAAGTGAATCCAAGAGAAATCCTATTTCAATTCCACAGGAAAGTTGAATTCTAGGAACAATCCTACTGCAATTCCACAGGAAAACTGAATCCCAGCAGCAATTCTACTTCAATTCCACAGGAAAGTTGAATTCTAGGAGCAATTCTACTGCAATTCTACAGGAAAACTGAATCCTAGTAGCAATAAACAATTGAATCCTAGCAATTCTACTTCAATTCCTCAGGAAAGTTAAATCCAAGTAGCATTCCTCCTTCAATTCCACAGGAAAGCTGAATCCTAGCAGCAATAAAAAACTGAATCCTAGGAGCAATTCTGCTCCAATTCCACAGAAAGATGAATCCTTGGAGCAAACCTACTTCAATTCCTCAGGAAAGTTGCATCCTAGCAGCAATAAAAAATTGAATCTTAGCAATTCTACTCCAATTCCTCAGGAAAGTTGAATCCTAGCAGCAATCCTACTTCAACTCCACAGGAAAACTGAATTCTAGCAGCAATAAAAAACGGAATCCTAGCAATAAAAAAACTAAATCCTAGCAATTCTACTGCAATTCCACAGGAAAGTTGAATTCTAGGAGCAATTCTACTCCAATTCCTCAGAAAAGTTAAATCCTAGCAGCAGTCCTACTTCAACTCCTCAGGAAAGCTGAATCCTAGGAGCAATAAAAAGTTGAATCCTAGCAGCAATCTTACTTCAACTCCTCAGGAAAGCTAAATCCCAGCTGCAGGATGAGGCAGGAGCTCCTGAAATATTCCAGGCAGAGGAATTCCCAGAGGAGCAGAGCTCCCAGACCTTTCTGTGGGATCACTGCTTCAGGAAGAGCCCCTCACCTGGACTGCTCCCACCACCCTGCTCAGGGTGTGTTCTGACTCTGTCACTGCTCCTTTGTGTTATTGCATTTATTTTATTTTATTTTACCTTTTTACCTTTCTTCTTATTAAATTGTATTTCTGACTTGGAGTCTCTCACTTGTTTTGCTTTCAAACCATGACAGAAATGAGCAGGACTGAGCTCCCGAGCTCTTCCTGCAGCGCCGCTGGATTTATCCCCTCACCTGCCCCAAGAAAAATGACCACTCCTCTGGCAGGAAAACACCTCTCCCGCTACTCACCCACTTTGAAGTTGGTGGTTTCCAGGGTGGGGCAGGTGAAGAGCCTGGGGAACACCATGTGGATGGGGATGGGGAGGCCCCTGCAGACGTCGCCGTCGGCGATCTGGATGTTCTGGATCTCGGTGGCGTCCCTGGCATAACCCTCAGCACAGCCTGGCCAGGGGGATAGGAGGGGTTGGAGCCCTGAGCACTGAGAATTCCAGGATTTCTGTGCTGACAGGCACTGACCCCCCCAAGCAAACACTGCATTTCACCTGAGGTTGGGGAAAAGGCTCCCAAAATTGAGTGACAGCCCTGGGATTGTGGGTGTGGAGTTTGGATAGGAGTGCGTGATATCACAGGGTGCAAAACTCGGATTTTAAACCTTTAGACTATAGTAATATAAAGCAAGATGGAGATTTTAGGGTATAGGCTGAGTCCTTCTTTTTCACCTTTTCCTTCATGGGTTTGGGTGACGTATTATAATTTTATTTATAATAAAAAGTCCCCATTGCGGGCCACAGGTGTTTGGTTATTGGGTTAAAAATAAAAATAATAAAGGTGTCATCTCTTAATTGGACAATTAGTGCTTAAAAGACCTTGGAAAGAGTTAGAGCCATTTTTCACCTTGTAGCTAGAACTGACAACTTCTGAGTTGTTCTGGAGATAAGAATTAATAAACAGCTGAGTGTGAACACAAACTGCATCTCCTGGGCAGTTAATTCCAGCTCTGACAGAAGAAAAGAAGATAAAAAACCCACAAGGAAAGAAATGGAGGGAGATGAGAGAAACCAGCAGCCAAAATTTACAATGAAGATACACCAGGATTAAGGGGGAAAACGCTCTGCAAGTTTTCTCAGAGTTAAGGATCACAGAGATAATTTAAATTAACATCAGAGTTCCTCCAAAGTGCAAACCCTAAAAAAGCCTCAATGCTCTGGCCTTTCTTTCATGCTGTTCCCTGTTTCAGTGTAAGTATTGCTCAATTTAAATTATATTTTTCTAAGTTCTGTTAAGTTTAGGCCCTGTTAAGTTTATGCTAAATTTAAGTTTTAAGTTTAAGTGTTATTTAATTTAGGTGATGTTACTTTTAAGTTCTATTAAGTCTTCTAAAATTTAACTGGTATTAGATTTACATTCTGATAACTGAAAATTCTGTTATATGTAAGTTTTATTAAATTAATGTAGTTTAAGATTTCCTTTTGCCAAAATTTATCCATATGGAGTTTAAGTATTGTTTAATTTAAAAATTCAACCAGTTCAGGCCCTAAACTGGAGTGACGTCATTTAACACATTTTAAAAACAAGGCTCTTAACAAGAGCAGTTAATAGATGCTTAAGCAGCTAGAAAATAAAAGGAAGGACCTTTTGGGTCTTTTGGGTAATTAGAAAAGAGATGTTAAAGCATATAAGAAATCAACTATAAATATAAAAAATGAACAATTTTACATCATATAATCAATAGATCAGCACTAATCATCATGGGAAGTTGAGATAACACCTTTCTAAACTATCATGTATTTATGACCTTGAGATAAAACACAGAAAACCACTAGAACTGCTCACAACCAATAACAGCCATGAGGCAGAATTGTCAGTGACTCTTCTGTGTTATCTCTGGAAGATTAAACAGCAGAGATTGTAAGGAATGACAGAACTTTCCATGAAATCCAGGGCACAATAAACTCTATGTTCTTGTATCTATAAACTGCCCATCCCCTGTGAAGGGCTGGAGGGAATTCCTGCAGCCTGTTCCCTGCCCTTGCCACTGCCTTGGGTTACCAAAAGTGTGTGTTCTGTTATCATCTGTTGAAACCCCTGGGGAGGTGTTTTATCTCTTCCATGACCCATCCCTCATAAACCTAGGGTGATCTCTCCTGTCAATGGGCAGCTGTTAAACCAGCTGGGGCAGTGTTTCTTTATCCCTTCCAGGCCCCATCCTCCCCTCAGGGGATCTCTGCTGTCCTTGGCCCATCCAGGCTCACTGCAGGGCTGAGACAATTCCATCAGCCCATGGGGAGATGCTCCACCCAGGGGGAGGAGCCCAGCATTCCCACCTGGATCAAACCTGGCATTGGGAACAGCAGCACAGCCTGTTTGGATTCCCAGAGGGAGAGCAGACCCAGCTCAGCACCACTGGACCTTCTACAGGATCATCTCTGCTCCAGCAGAACCACATCTGGCCCTGCAGGAGGGCTGGGCTGGGCTGACACCAACACCCTGAGCAACAACACGGGGTCAGGCTATATTCTGACCCTGGCATCATTTTCTTTTTTGTTTGCTTGGGTTTTTTTGTACTATTACATTTTTATTTTAAATATTCCTAATAAAGAACTGTTATTCCTATTCCCATATCTTCGCCCGAAAGCCCCGTTAATCTCAAAATTACAACAATCCAGTGAGATGGTGTTTACACTCTCCATTCCAAGGGAAGCCCTGGCTTTTCCCTGGCAGACACCTGTCTTTCCAAGCCAACACAAACACCTCCCACCATCCCAGGCTGCTCCAAGCCCTGTCCAGCCTGGCCTTGGGCACTTCCAGGGGATTCCACAACCTTTGATCCATGGGGGAAAAGCTTTACCACATCTGTCACTGCAGGAGGGCTCGACTGGACTGCAACCAACAGGGTGTCAAGCTATATTCTGACCCTGGCAGCATTTTCTTTTTTGTTTGGTTTTTTTTTTTTTTTTTTTTTTTTTTTTTTTTTTGTACTATTACATTTTTATTTTTAATACTCCTAGTAAAGAGCTGTTCTTCCTACCCCCGTATCTTTGTCCGAAACCCCCGTTAATCTCAAAATTACATCTTTCCAGAGACATGGGGTTTACACTCTCCATTCCAAGGGAATCTCTGGCTTTTCCCTGGCAGATTCCTGTCCTCCCAAAGCAGCACAGAGCCCCGGGGTGGGCTCACCACAGGTCTCCACACGCACGAGCTGCAGCTCGATGCTCTTGACGGCGGCCTCGGCGCTCTCCACCACCAGCTCCCCCGTCAGCGGCTGCGTGATCACACAGTTGGTGGAATTCAGGTGCCCCCTGATCAGGAATTTGGGCAGGGAGGCTCTCTGAAAAAAGGGTTGGAGGGAGGAGAAAAAGGTGACAATGTGAAGAGCAGAGTAAGAAAAAAAAGAAATAAACCTTATGAGGAGTTATTGAAACAAGTAGGAAATTCCTCCAAAGTTCCAAAGTTGAGAACTCAAGAGTTCAGAAATTCCTCGTGGAGCTTAAATTTATTTCTTTCACTTTGTATCAGGATTTCTCCTACAATCTTCTGCCTTGACATGTGTCCTTCCTGCTCCTCCATCCACCCCATGGATGGACTTTTCCTGGGAAGAACTGACAGAGCTTGGCTGTTTGGATTCATCCAGGATCTGGAATCAGGTATTGCAGGAGGTGGGGACACCTCCCATTGTCCCAGGCTGCTCCAAGCCCCAATGTCCAACCTTGGACACTTCCAGGGATCCAGGGGCAGCCACTCTGGGATGAAAAATTCCCTCCCAATATCCCATCTAAGCCTGTCCTCCTCGAGGCTCCCCAAAGCCACGGAGGGCTGTAAAAAAAGGCACAACCAAGGCTCAAAATGAACATTTTTCAAGGCTCTTGGCTGTCCATGGTATAGAATGTTTTTCCTTGCTCCATTCCCACCTTTCACTCAGGAAAGGGGTAAAAATATTTAACCACTCCTGAGTAAAGTTCCACCTTCAGCTGGTCCCCACAGTGCAAGAGATGAGGCAGAATCACTTGTTTGCTTATAAAAGTAAAAAAGAAAATGGAAAAATAATTTAAAAAAAGAAGTGATTATCTACAAGGTAGATTTTTTTCACTCCTCTGGTCTCACTCAGAAACACACAAACTTTACATTTAAAATAAAATCATAAGAAAATCCTTTTACCTCTTTAACGTTTTGCAGAGTTTCAGGAGTAATGGTGAAGTCCACAGGGCTGGGCAGCAGCTTCCCTTTCTGTGACTGCAGGAATTGGAAGGGTTAAACTGAAATGTGATCCCCAAAACACAGAATATTAAAAAGCACAACAGCTGCCTGCCCCAAACCACCTGGAGAAGCAGGAATACCCTCCCCATCTGAAGCAAAGAGTAAAAAAAAAGTTCAATTTCCCATTTATGCACAAAAATAAATTCATTTTACACGTCTCTTGGAATGTTTCCTTTCCTTATTAAATTTGGGGAGATTCTAAATGAACTTGTGTGTGTCCATTGCTTCAAATCTGTTTTATAAATTCCTGTTCTCCACCAGCAAGAGGCTGATCTGGAACTCTGGAGTGAGGATCTGCCCTCACTGCTCAAGAATTCAAAACAGCTGCTGCTGCCCAGCTGCAAGATGGGAGAGATTAGCAAAAGATTGGCTGCTTTTTCCCAAAATGACAAATTCTGGCACAGAATAAGCTGAAGGGAAATGGTACATTGAGCACTGACAGTGAGAATTATATGTTCAGTAAAACCTCATTAATTCACCCTGACTGAGGGATTCATGATTTACTGACTGGTGAGCTCAGAAGTGCTGTAGTGGGAACAAGAAATAAACCCTGGAAAAACTGCAGGAGATGTGATTTGTCACTCCTCTGACAAGTGTGGCTCATTTATAAATGTAATAATGGACCAATAAAATGTAGCATCACATATTGCAGAAAACACTGAAATCTTACCAGCAGGAAACTTGTCTCTAACACCAAACTAAATCTTTTAAAAAGGTGCTTTAGAACTAAAATAACATTTCCACCTCAAGTCCTGAGTTAACACAAAGGATTTTGATATTTACTGTCCTGTTAAGAGTTCAAAGGAATGATAGGAGCAGGATGTTCCAGCAAGTTACAGATGGAAAAAGGGACATTTCTCTGTCCTGCTCAATCTAAACCAGCCCCAAATTCAACACAGGAACTTCTGTAACAACCAGCAAAGCATTTTCTGGGAGTCCAACCTCCTCCCAACAAGGATTGGGATTAGAAACAAGTTTTCCCCGCAAGGAATGCTCAGGCAATGGAATGAGCTGCTCAGGGAGGAACTGGAAGTGTTCAGGATCTGGATGTGGGACATGGTTTGGGGTGAGGATGGGACTGGACCATCCTGAAGATTCCATGATTTCCACCTTGATGCAGACCCAGCTGTGATGCTTCTGAATTCAGGGCTCTAAATCAGAACTCAGAGCAGAAATCAGATATTTTCACCCCCCAAGTCCCATTTCCAGGGCTGTGGGAGCCTGGAATCTTTGGCTGAGAACTCCTGGGGTAACTCAAAACAGTGTTTGGAAAAATGACATCAGTACTTATGTGACCACCCCATTGTCTCAGAACTCAAAGGATGAATAAGAGAATAAACTCAGGGTGCTGTAAAAACATCTGAAAACCAACTCCTTTTTGTCCTTTAAAATTAAGAGAGGGATGGGCTTTTCTAATCAGAAGCAACAGCTCTTTGGGATGTTTTTTGGGGGGGGCAGATTTTCTTTATTTCTACATTCTGGACAAAGGTCTCAGGCACAGGGTGGAATTTTGGGGTGTCCTGTGCAGGGCCAGGAGTTGGGTTTGATGATTTTTGGGGTCTCTTCCAACTCAGGATATTCTCACTCTACACTTCTGTAATCTCTCGTGTCACTATCACAATTTCCATGGGTTTATTTGGGTGGGTTTTTTTCCCCTTAAAGTGAAGTGAGGGGGAAAAAAAAATCAATCAAAAATAAATAAATAAATTTATTGTTAAATGAACAGAAACCACAACTCACCAGGGAATGGACAATGAATTCACAGGTCTTGGTCAGGTCCTTGGCCAGCAGGGAACGTCTCATGTCACAGCGCAGGGTGTACTGGGGGAATGGGTGAAAAAGAGGGAAAAAAAAGTTTTAATTCAGATTTCCTCCCTCCTTCCCAATTTTTCACTTCCCTTCTGCCTCTGTGCAGAGTGTTCTGTGCAGTTAGAGGTGTTTTTTCAGCCTGTTTTGGTTTAAGGATTATCAGTGTGGTGTATTCACAGCCCCTTGAATTCTGATTTTCTTGTGGGATTGAATTCACAGTGAGAAGAGTTGTTGGGATATTCCATGAGGAACTTCAGCCACAGAGCTGAGCTCAAAGCAGCACTAAAATCAGGCAAAGAGGTGAATCTGCTTCCAATTTACTCCTCTAAAATGGGAGCCATAAACTCATTGGATGAAAAATAGTAAAAATTTGGTTATCCCAGAAATCCTACACTTCCAACAAACTCCATCTCAGTGTCCTTATAGGACAGGGAATTTGTTGGGATGGGTTTTTTTGTTCTGTTTGATTTTTAATTCCTCCCTCAGACCAGGGATTTGGGGGTTTATGCCCACAACCCCTCAGCAGTGTCTGATTCAAAGTTTCTGCATCAGAAAAGAGAATTGAACCCACAATTAATCCCTAAATCAATAAAGAGAAGCACAATGAAACTCCCCAGAGGTTTAGGAAGTGTCTCTTAACCAGCACCTCAATGTCACAATTCCCTCTTCAGGAGAGCAGGACTCTCCAAGTTTGGCTGAAATTTAAATGATTAAATTTAAATGGTATTTTATCCAAGAAAAGCTACACAGAGGAGAGAAGGAATGACAAAATAGAACAAATATTCCTCATTAAAGTGCACCTCAAGCTGACTGAGTGATCACGGCAAGTTATTTGGGATATGGGAAGCAACTCAACCAGTGCTGCACCATTTTTGACATCCCTACCACAAACAGCAGCTGTTACATGAAAGAAGAAGCCGAAAGTGATCAAATAAATGGAAAATACTTAAAAAGCATCCAAACACAGACAAAAAACCAAAAAAACCCAAGGGATTTATTTATTTTAGTTCCTTCTGATAGGCTGCTGGGGGGGTGATTTGGTTTATTAGGTTGGTTTTTTCCTTCCAATAAAATAAAACATTTCTAACACAGAATTTACCTTGAGGAGATGACTGAAGAAAGACTTTCCCCTAAAAAAACTCCCCAAAAATTGCCCAACCCACCTATCCTAAGGCAATTTTTAACCAAAAAAAGATCAAATTTCAAAATTGTATTTCTACGAGATTGTGTTCAAGCAGGAATTCCACAGGGATCTGGGCAGGGAATGTTCCTGCTCCTCACCCCAGCAAAGCAAATAATTCCTGATTTGTGCTGCTCTCAACACTTGGAGTTTTCCTTAGGAGATTCCACACATTTATTTGGAATAAAACCACACTGTGGTGCTGTTTCTTTGGGTTTTTTTTTTCCAGGAAGGGAACAGAATCAGTGTCCACAACACCAGGATGGATCAAATTTAGGTTACAGGTATTGCAGGTAAAACATCTTGTTTGTGCCATCATTCCTTAGAGATTGACTGGATAAAGGCTGGAAATGTGAAAAGAAACCACCATCAAACCTCATCCTCAATCTCCATGGATTAAAAGTTGCTTTAGAAGAGATTGTGCAGATGAAATTTCCTGTTTCCTCACCTGGATATTGACAAAAACTCCGTGGTAAGTCTCGTACAGAACTTTGTTGCCTTTCATTTGCAGCGGGAATTCAAAGGGAATTTCTGTCTTTCCACTGGGGAGTTTCCCTGGTTTCACCATTTCTATGGTGCTGCTGATGATCTGGATAGGCTGAAAGGATAAATATTAAAGAGCTTTAGGTTGAGACAGAGAACCAAAAACATCTCAACTCTACCAGAATTCCTGGATTTCCACCATCCCTGGGATCACTTCAGGACACACAGTTCTGGGATATCCTTTTTTACAATGAAAAGAAACATGAGTATTTTGCTCAAATTTCAGTTTTAGAAATGCATCACATTAATGACCAAAGAAATTCAGGGAGGTTCATCAGGAGCAGCTCCAGCTTTGGGAAGTGGAGCTTCGTTTACTAAATTATGATCCTTGAGAGCAGCAGGAATGACCCAGGCTGTGCAGGTGAGCACTGAGCCATCCCCTCCCAAAGTTTATTATTGTTTAGGGGAAAGTTTATTATTATTTAGGGGAAAAGTTTATTATTAATTAAAGGGGAAAACTTATTATTTAGGGGGAAAACTATTATTATTTAGGGGAAAATCTATTATTATTTAGGGGAAATTTATTATTATTAAGAGGAAATCTATTATTATTTAGGGGAAAATTATTATTATTTAAGGGAAAAATTATTATTATTTAAGGAAAAAAAATATTATTATTTGGGGGAAAGTATATTATTATTTAGGTGAAAATATATAATTATTTAGGGGAAATTTTGTTATTCTTTAGGGAAAATTTATTATTATTTACAGGATAGTTTATTATTATTTAGGTGAAAATATTATTAAGGGGGAATTTGTTATTATTTAAGGGGAAATTTATTATTATTTAGGGGGAAAATTTACTATTATTTAGGGGAAAATTCATTATTATTTAGGGGAATATCTATTATTATTTAGGGGAAAATTTGTTATTATTTTGGGGAGGTCTCTCACTGGAGTGAGGGTTGACTCTGGTTTGACTGGGGAGGTGACTTGGACATGACATTTCTTTTCTCTCTGCAGTTTTACCATTATCGTCCCCAACTCTTGGGCTTCCAACACAAGGAAGAAACGAAGCTCTTGGGTGAGTGCAGAAGTCACTAAATGGATCCCAGGGCTGGAGCCAGGCTGGCACAGCTGGGATTGTTCAGCCTGGACAGGAGAAGCTTTGGGCTGAGCTCAGGGTGGCCTTGCAGGGCCTGAAGGAGCCCCAGGAAACCTGGAGAGAGACAATTCCCAAGGGCCAAAGGGACAGGACACAGGGAATGGCTTCACACTGAGAAATGACAAGTTTAGGTGGGATGTTGGGAAAAAATCCTTCCCTGGGAGGGTGGGGAGGGGCTGGGATGGAATTCCCAGATTTTGGCTGCCTCTGGATCCCTGGCAGTGTCCAAGGCCAGGTTGGACATTGGGGACAGTGGGAGGTGTCCCTGCCGATGGCAGGGGTGGCACTGGATGATCTTTAAGGTCCCTTCCACCCCAAAATTTCTGTGATTCCCTGATTCCAGGCCATCCTAATTTAGCCAAACCATTTTCCAAATGGAGTTGCCTCTGGACAGAGCCAGAGAGCCTGGGAGAAGTTTCCCTGCTGGGATCCAGAGCTGGGGAGCAGCACAGAGCCCTTCCAGGAGCTCCACAGGTCCCTTTTCCTCCAGAGGAATCTGCCAAGTTTTGTCTCATGAACCTCTCCACGGCCTCCACAGACAGTGACTGGTACAAGTCCAATTAAACCCAGTCACTTAAAAAAAAAAAAACACCACCACACAATTCATTATTTTTCTTTAAATCACAGCCCTTCAATGCATCATCCAATAACCTTTTTTTTTTTTTTTAAACTATTTATGGCAGAGCATTTCAGCCTGAAAGAAAATTCTCCCATCAGTGTGAGTTATTTCCCCAAAATGTCCTCATTTATCTTTCCCTGGGGATATTCCAGAGTTGTCTGGACACAAATCCTGTGCCCTGGGATCCTGGATCCCATCCTGGAACTCTGTGATCTCCACAGAAAACTGAGCATTTCCTGCTTTCCATCCCTTCCACACCATGAGCAGCTCTGACCACCTGGGAGCCTTTAAGGAAAGGTTTAACTGGAGAAAAAAAAAGGGGTTTTGTGCTAAAAACATTCCCCTGTGCAGCTCTCACCTTGGCAGTGTTGCAGAAGGCCTCAAACACACCCACGTTTTTGGCACTGAGCTGCAGGTTGACCGAGCCCTCCATGGTGAGGGAGATCCCCTGGTGCTGCACCGTGTCCTTGCTGGTGATGACCACCACTCCTGAAAGGATCTCCTGAGAGAGAAACAGGAAAACATTAGTTTAAATTCAATTTTTAACACCATGACTCCAGAAAGAATTTCCTGAGAGGAAAACATTTGTTTCAATTCATTTTTTTCACACCACTCCAGAAAGAATTTCCTAACAGGAAAAGAGGAATGCAATTATTTAAATTCATTTTTTACACCACTCCAGAAAGAATTTCCTAACAGGAAAAGAGGAATGCAATTATTTAAATTCATTTTTTACACCACTCCAGAAAGAATTTCCTAACAGGAAAAGAAATAATTTGTTTCAATTCAATTTTTTTACACTACTTCAGAAAGAATTTCCTGAGAGGAAAAGAGGAAAACATTTATTTCAATTCATTTTTTACACCACTCCAGAAAGAATTTCCTAGGAGGAAAATATTTATTTCAAGTCATTTTTTACACCACTCCAGAAAGAATTTCCTAGGAGGAAAACATTTGTTTCAATTCATTTTTTACACCATTCCAGAAAGAATTTCCTAAGAGGAAAAGAGGAAAACATTTGTTTCAATTCATTTTTTTACACCACCACACCAGAAAGAATTTCCTAAAAGGAAAACATTTCTTTAAATCCATTTTTTACACCACTCCAGAAAGAATTTCCTGACAGGAAAACAGGAAAACATTTATTTTAAATCAATTTTTTACACCACTCCAGAAAGTATTTCCTGAAAAGAAAACATTGTTTGAATCCATTTTTTTACACCACTCCAGAAAGAAATTCCTGTGACAAAAAGAGGAAAACATTGGTTTCAATTCATTTTTTACACCACTCCAGAAATAATTTCCTGAGAGGAAAAGAGAAAAACATTTGTTTAAATTAATTTTTTTATACCACCACTCCAGGAAGAATTTCCTAAGAGGAAAAGACAGAAACAATTGTTTAAATTCATTTTTTTACACCACTCCAGAAAGGATTTCCTGAGAAGAAAACAGGAAAACATTTATTTCAATTCAATTTTTACACCACTCTAAAAAGAATTTCCTAAGAGGAAAAGAAGAAAATATTTGTTTAAATTCATTCTTTTACAGCATTCCAGAAAGAATTTCCTGAAAGGAAAGTATTTCTTTAAATTATTTTTTTTTTACACCACTCCAGAAAGAATTTCCTGAGAGGAAAACATTTCTTTCAATTCATTTTTTTTACACCACCACTTCAGGAAGTATTTCCTGAAAGGAAAACATTTGTTTAAATCCATTTTTTTACACCATCACTCCAGAAAGAATTTCCTGAGTGAAAAAGAGGAAAACATTTGTTTAAATTCATTTTTACACCACTCCAGAAAGAGTTTCCTGAAAAGAAAACATTTGCTTAAATCCATTTTTAACACCCCTCCAGAAAGAATTTCCTAAAAGGAAAAGAGGAAAACATTTGGTTAAATTCATTTTTTACACCACTCCAGAAAGAATTTCCTGTGATGAAAAAAGGAAAACATTAGTTTAAATCCATTTTTTACGCCACTCCAGAAAGAATATCCTGAGAGTAAAACAGGAAAACATTTGTTTAAATTAATTTTTTTATACCACCACTCCAGGAAGAATTTCCTAAGAGGAAAAGACAGAAACAATTGTTTAAGTTCATATTTTTACACCACCACTCCAGAAAGTATTTCCTGAAAGGAAAACATTTGTTTAAATCCATTTTTTACACCACTCCAGAAAGAATTTCCTAAAAGGAAAAGAGGAAAACATTTGTTTAAATTATTTTTTTTTCACCACTCCAGAAAGAATTTCCTAAGAGGAAAAGAGGAAAACATTTCTTTAAATTCAATTTTTTTAGACTGTGGAACTCTTGAGATCTCCAAACTGGAAAAAAAAAAAAAAAAATCCTGTTCTCAAAGAATGGTGTGACCTTGTCAGGACAGACAAACACCAAGGAAGGAATTCAGGATCAGAGCTCTGCAAATTTTGATTTTTTTTCTTAAAAATATCACCCTCCTCTTGGCTGAAGTATTAACCTGAGTTTCTAAATCTAAGTTGCAAAGTTCCAGTCATAGTTGTAGGCTGATATAAACTCTAATCCAATGGAGAATTTTGAACAGAAGAAAATAAAGATTAAAAAACCACCCTCTGCTCCTTGAGGTCATTTTAGAAACAGAAAAAAACTTTTGTTTTATACTAAAAAAAGCATCTTTAAACAGTATCCTAAAGAAGCCCATGAGCACAGCTAAGAGAAAAACTGTTAAATTGAAAGAATTTTACAGTTTACAAAGTTGTTTTTTTTCCAAGCAGCTACAAATTCATGAGATGAGAGCCACCAAAAAACTGTTTTCTTATAGCAATGTCTCCATAAAAGTTCTAAGAGAAACTCCTCTCCCTAAAAAATGATAAAATATTATTTTAAGTAATGAAACTAACTAAAAAATCGTAAATTTTCTCTTTATGTTGTCAGAAAGTAAGGTTTGCAAAGAGAAAAAAAAAAGTATTTTTAAAAGTTTCATTTTGATTCTCATTCTTTTCTGTCAGTGTTGATTAATAAATCTGTCTTTACACCTTTTAAGATTTAAACCTGCTTCACTTTTCTCCTGATCCTCAGAAGAAGAAACATTCAAACCTAATAAACTAATAATGCATTAACCGAGAAATAAAGATTTAAAGAAAAAAAAAGGTTTAAATAAATAAAGATTTAAAGAAATAAAGATTTTTCCTGTCCAGGAAGATGGAAAAACTCTCTCATTGGGTCAGTCAAGTTCTGTTTGATGTGTTGGAATAAACTGCCAGGAGGAATTGCTGTATGAAAATTGGGATGATCAGCCAAGGGAAGGCACAACTGGAAAAGGTAAAATTCACCTCCAGAGTGGAGCAGAAGAGATTTAAAATAGAAATTGAACATGAAGAAAGAGTTTCAAAGTGAATCTGAATGAAAGGCAGGAGTTGTGTGACTCCAGGGATGTTGTCACTCATCATCCCATGAAGGATGTGCTGTCCATAAAATATCCCTTGCGCAAAAATGCAAAGGATGTCCTTTGCACAAAATATTCTTTGTACAAACTTGCTGCATCCTAAGAGCGTCACCTCAGAGTTTTTAATGCTGAAAAACTGATGAACTGCAGGAGAGCAGCACACAGCTCCCCTCACACACTCTGTGAGTTTATCCTCCCCTTCTCCCACAATGGAAAATCTGCTTCAATCCTGAAATATTCCCAGCTGGAAAGGGCAGCAGGTTCCTTCCCTGGGGATAAATCTCCTCTCCTGCTCCTTCCCCAGGCAAACAGGACCAAGGTGCAGCTCCCTCCAACCACGGGACAATCTTCACTCTGCACCAACCACTCCAAGCCAGGATCTCTCCAGCAGACTGGGAATTTTGGCAGATTTTTTGTGTTTCCTGATGGGACAGGGTGGCAGAGATGGGGTCAGGGGTCAAGGTAGCAGGAAAACATCCTGGAAAATCTACTTCAATCCTGAAATATTCCCAGCTGGAAAGGACAGCAGGTGACTGAGAAGTTCCCTGGGGATAAATCTCCTCTGATTTTCCCTCCTCAGGCAAACAGGCCCCAAGGACAACCCATGGGACAATCCCAGTGCTCACTCTGCACCAACCACTCCAAACCAGGATCTCTCCAGCAGACTGGGAATTCTGGCAGATTTTTGTCTTTCCTGATGGGACAGGATGGCAAATTCAGGTCAGAGGGGTTGAGGTAGCAGGAAAACATCCTGGAAAATCTGCTTCAATTCTGAAATATTCCCAGCTGGAAAGGACAGGAGGTGACTGAGAAGTTCCCTGGGGACAAATCTCCTCTCCTGCTCCTTCCTCAGGTAAACAGGACCAAGGTGCAGCTTCCTCCTCCAAAATCCTCACGGCTCACTCTGCCCCCAACCACTCCAAACCAGGATCTCTCCAGCAGACTGGGAATTTTGGCAGATTTTTGTCTTTCCTGATGGGACAGGATGGCAAATTCAGGTCAGGGGGGTTGAGGTAGCAGGAAAACATCCTGGAATATCTGCTTCAATGCTGAAATATTCCCAGCTGGAAAGAACAGCAGTTTCCTCCCCTGGGATAAATCTCCTCTGCTTTTCCTTCCTCAGACAAACAGGCCCCAAGGACAATCCACGGGACAATCGTCACTCTGCCCCCAACCACTCCAAACCAAGATCTCTCCAGCAGACTGGGAATTTTGGCAGATTTTTTGTGTTTCCTGATGGGACAGGGTGGCAAAGATGGGGTCAGGGGTCAAGGTAGCAGGAAAACATCCTGGAAAATCTACTTCAATCCTGAAATATTCCCAGCTGGAAAGGACAGCAGGTTCCTCCCCTGGGATAAATCTCCTCTGCTTTTCCTTCCTCAGACAAACAGGCCCCAAGGACAACCCATGGGACAATCCCAGTGCTCACTCTGCACCAACCACTCCAAACCAGGATCTCTCCAGCAGATTGGGAATTCTGGCAGATTTTTGTCTTTCCTGATGGGACAGGATGGCAAATTCAGGTCAGAGGGGTTGAGGTAGCAGGAAAACATCCTGGAAAATCTGCTTCAATTCTGAAATATTCCCAGCTGGAAAGGACAGGAGGTGACTGAGAAGTTCCCTGGGGATAAATCTCCTCTCCTGCTCCTTCCTCAGGTAAACAGGACCAAGGTAGGGCTCCCTCCTCCAAAATCCTCACGGCTCACTCTGCCCCCAACCACTCCAAACCAGGATCTCTCCAGCAGACTGGGAATTCTGGCAGATTTTTGTCTTTCCTGATGGGACAGGATGGCAAATTCAGGTCAGGGGGGTCGAGGTATCAGGAAAACATCCTGAGAGCCTGGGAAGAGGATCTGCAGAGAGTGGGAGATGCCGGAACAGGAGGCAGGAGCACAAAGGGGCAGCAAAGAAAAGCTGACCTAAATTCTGCACTGCTCTGCTAAAGGGCCTTAATTAGCACAAGCAATTAGGTTATTGCTTTAAAAAAAAAAAAAAAAATGAGTCCAGCTCAACTCTGAGAAGCAAGGACAACCCTGAACATGTGAACTGCTTTAACAAAGGAGAAGTTTCCTGTCCCACAGCAACAACTCACCCCAGAGCTGCTCCCTAAATGTGAGAAGGGGGCACAGCCTGGGAGCAGGAAAACAAAGGATGACTTGAAGTTAAATATAATTTTTTCGTTCAGTATTTCTTCAGAAATGAAAAAAAAAATGGTTCAAAATTTTGTCTCTCTGCTGAGGGGAGATCCCAGCCCAGGGAGGAGCTGGAGCTGCAGGAGAGAGCCCAGAGGAGGCTCCAGGATGAGCAGAGGGATGGAGCAGCTCTGCTGGGAGGAAAGGCTGGCACAGCTGGGATTGTTCAGCCTGGACAGGAGAAGCTTTGGGCTGAGCTCAGGGTGGCCTTGCAGGGCCTGAAGGAGCCCCAGGAAACCTGGAGAGAGACAATTCCCAAGGGCCAAAGGGACAGGACACAGGGAATGGCTTCACACTGAGAAATGACAAGTTTGGGTGGGATGGTGGGAAAAAAATCTAGATTTTCCAGATCTGCTGTGGCTGCCCCTGGATCCCTGGCAGTGCCCAAGGCCAGGTTGGACACTGGGGCTTGGAGCAGCCTGGGACAGTGGAAAGTGCTCCTGCTCATGTCACTGAATGAAATTTAAGGTTCTTTCAATTCCTTTCTGTCCCTACAAGATTCCTATCAAAAAATCCATGTTGCATCCCAGCTCTTCCATTGTGTTTCCATCCCAGACTTACAGATTCCTTGCTAATGAACTAAAATTTCAAACCTTTCCACATGGATTTAAAGCAGAAGGTAAATACAAAACTGACCGATTGACTGACCAAGAAATATCCTCATTTCAGCTTAAAACAGAGAGAATATTCCTTTCCATACAAAAAAAAAAAAATCCATTTAAAAGTGATATAAAGCAAGTCAAGATCAGTCAAATTGAAAACGGATACAGCACTGAGAAAATGAAATAGATAAATAAACAAAATCCTAATGATTTATAATTTTATAATGCTCAAAATGATGTGAAAGTGAGACACAGTATTTCCCACTCTGGAGCCATTCCTAAAGGGAATAACTCAGCTTTGCCAAAGCCACTCTCCAGATAATCTGACAATCGTAGGACAGATGCTGCAAACCCTTCCTTTCAAATCCAGTTTTCCAGGATTAAAATTATCCAATAAATGGAATTTTGGTGGATGGAAAGGATTTTTATGATATAAGAAAAAAGAAAGACCTGAACATTGCTGGTGAGAAACTGAGGTTTTTTAGGTAAATAGTGACAAAATATTAAAAATATTCCTTCCAACCAAATAAGGATTTGCAGAGCTGGGTCAGGGTCTTCCCACGGTACCCAGGAAAAGGGGAAAGACAAAAAAAGCACCATTTAATCCCAAAGGCGATGCCCAAAATCCCGGAGTTGAGCACCTGTGGGCTCGGGGAGGACACCGGGAAACCCGGGCTGGGATCGGGAAAGCTCCGGGCAGGGGAAAAACTCCAGGAAAGGGACACAGGGACAGGGACACAGGGACAGGGACAGAAGGGAAAGCTCCGGGACACAAGGGAAAGACGCCGACACCGCGACAGCACCGACAGGAGAGGGCGAACGACTCCGCTTCCCGAGGAATTCCCGCTGCCAAGGAAGGTCCCGGGCCATTCCCAGCGGGAAAACCAGGCCGGGACACGGGCCCGGAGCCCAGAGAGGAGCCACGGCCGGGCCGGGCCGGGACAGAGCCCGAGAGGCCCCGACTGAGCCCGAGGGTCCCCGAGGGTCCCCGAGAGTCCCCGAGTGGCCCCGACTGAGCCCGAGAGTCTCCGAGAGCCCCCGACTGAGCCCGAGAATCCCCGACAGAGCCCGAGTGGCCCCGACAGAGCCTGAGGGTCCCCAATAGGCTCAGGGAATCCCAGAATAGCCGGGCCTGGAAGGGACCTCTGGAGATGATCCAAGGCAGGGTCACCTGGAGCAGGTGACACAAGGAAGTGTCCAGGTGGGACTGGAATATCTCCAGAGGAGGAGATGCCAAGTTCTCCCCGAGCTGCTGTTCCTGGGTTCTGCCATCTTTTGTCCGTGGAGAGAAAATTGTGCCTCCTGTGCAAGGGAATTGCTGGGCTCGATAATGGCTCTGGGCCCTGCTCTGCCTCTCCCTGCACACAGGGACACACAGGGACAGACATGGGACACCCAGGGACACTGATGTCCCTCTCCCTGGGGCTCCTCTCCAGGCTGAGCAGCCCCAGCTCCCTCAGCCTTTCCTGGGCACGGAGATGCTCCAGGCCCTTCCTCAGCTCCAGGAGCTCCTGTCCCTGCTGTGCTGAGGATCCAGGGCTGGACACAGCACCCAGAGGTGCCTCCAGGGCTGGGCACAGGGGCAGGATCACCCCTGACCTGCTGGGAATTCTCCTCCCCATGCTCCCCAGGACAGCACTGGCCTTCCTGCCCGCTCTGCCGGCTCGTTCCCCGCTGTTCCCCGCGGCTCTATCGCGACAGACTGACCCCATCGCGATAGACTTTCCCGGCGCGTTTCACCCGCACGTCCAGCGAGGTCCCCATCGCCCGTCACGTGACCGCAGCCTCACGTGACACGAGGGGCGTGGCCAATGGCAGCCCCGCCCCCCGCCACATCCGGGTCCTCTCCCGCCGTCACTTCCCGGCCGCTGACGCCGCTTCCCGCGCGGCCCCGCCCACTGCCCCCCTCGGTTGTCATAGCAACGCGCGGGCGGGGTGAGTGACGCAACGCGGTCACCCCCGCTGGGGAACTACAGAGCCCGGCGTGCTTTGCGGGCCGGCAGCGCCCGCTGCGGGTTGGGGCGCCGCGAGGGCTGATGGGAGTTGTAGGCGGGACCTCCACCGCCTTAAGCGGCCCGCGAGTGTCGCTTATCGCGGTGACAATGGGAGCCCGTGAAAGGCCTCGTTGTTATGAAATTTATCCCTCTGAATACACTGTAAAGCCACAAGCACCGACGTAAACAAGGAGCGAACTTGTCTCCGTTCTAATTCCAAACGGGATTCATCGCTTTGAATTTCCAAACGCGGCCCGGCCTCAGTCCCCACAGTTACTTGTCCGATAAATTCAGGAAGTCAAAGCCTTTTGCAGTTGTACGCAGTGAGGAATTTCGCCTTAAAAACTTGGAGCACGGAAACGCTGGGTGTGGAAATGTCCGAATTGTGAGGGAAGTGCTTCCGTCTGTTCCAGGTGTGGCCTGGGACGGAATTCCTGCGATTCCAGCGGAACAGGAATTCTCCATCGCGGGAAATCTCCAAATCTCCAAAGCAGGAGCCGAGTTCTGAATTTTATTCCTTTCCGAATTATTTTCACCTCATTCTTCACGCGTTATTCATTAAAAGTAGATTAAATTCGGATTTATATCGATAAAATAAACGGATACTCGCAGTGGTGGGAGTACCTGGAAGATGGTTCTGTCCTTTTCCTCCTCACCCCTTCAGTGCTGAAACCCATCCACGTCCCTTCCTCCTGCAGCACTTATGGAAAACTTGGCAAAACCCACTGCACGCTCCTGTTTTGGGGAAAAAAGTGAGATAGCAAAGTTATTCCACATTTCAGGGAAGAGAGGGAGAGAAAGGAGCATTTATGGGATCACCGAATATTACTGGCAGGACTCAGCTAATTGCTGTAATTAATTACTGTGGGACAGATAAAGAGGGATTTTTTTTGTTTTGATTTTTCTTCCATACAAGGAGAACTCAAAAGGGGAAAATAAAAGCCTGGACAGCATTTCTGAGCATGTAGAGATATTTATTTTGCCATTATTTTCACAATCAGCTGTTTTTCTTGGGAAACTTTTTCCAAGGTACTTCAGTTACTCGTTTCTAGGAACTGGAGCCTCGTGTCCAGGAAAAGCTCCTGTTGGTGCAGGCAGGAGCTGCCCCTGTGCCTGGCAACACAGAGCCCACAAACAAACCCAGGGAACACCTGAGGAATCCGTGTCCAAACCCAGTGAGAGCTCAGCAGCCTCAGGGTGGTTCTGTAGAAAGGATTCCAGGATGATTTGGGTGGGAACGGACCTTAAAAATCATCCAATTCCACCCCCCTGCCATGGCAGGGACACCTCCCACTGTCCCAGGCTGCTCCAAGCCCCAGTGTCCAATCTGGCCTTGGGCACTGCCAGGGATCCAGGGGCAGCCACAGCAAATCTGGAAAATCTAGATTTTTTTCCCAACATCCCACCTAAACTTGTCATTTCTCAGTTTGAAGCCATTCCCTGTGTCCTGTCCCTGCAGCCCTTGGGAATTGTCTCTCTCCAGGTTTCCTGGGGCTCCTCCAGGCCCTGCAAGGCCACCCTGAGCTCAGCCCAAAGCTTCTCCTGTCCAGGCTGAACAATCCCAGCTGTGCCAGCCTTTCCTCCCAGCAGAGCTGCTCCATCCCTCTGCTCATCCTGGAGCCTCCTCTGGGCTCTCTCCTGCAGCTCCACGTCCTCCCTGGGCTGGGCCCCAGGGCTGGGGCAGCTCTGCAGGTGGAGTAAATAAAATTGTTTAAAAACAAAACCCAAAACCCACAAAAAGAAACAACCAACCAAATAAACACCCAACCACACCGAAGAAACCCCACAAAACCCCCTCAACCAACCCAAAAAAAAAAACAAACCTCCAAAGCAAAACAAAACCTCAAAAAGCAAAACAAACTCCTAAAACAAACAAACACACAAACAAACAAATAAACCCAAAAATTCCTTAACCCAGAAAGCAGGAGGAATAAAACAACTACTTCAAGGAGAGAAATATCCCCATGTGGGACAGGTAATCACTTCTCAGCCCAGCTGTAGTGACAGGTGAATTCCCTTCCCGTCTCCAGGCTGTGGGAACCAACATTCCACTGAGAAGCCTCTTTCCCCTTTAACTTTGATTTTCTGAAGGAATTCCTGTTCCCCAAAACGAAGCCAAAAATTGTCAGTCTCACCATTTGCCCAAATTTGGGGAGGATTTTCCAAGTGGATGAAGGCAGCAGGCTCCTGACAATGAGAGGGCTCAGTGCCCAAAATTCCAGCCTGGCTCTGCCGCCTCAACTCTTTCACTGATTTTGCTGAAATTTTCCAAAATGATTCAGTGGGAGGTGGATATAAATTTATAATTTGGATCAACCAAAAGAAATCCTGTTGCTGGAGAGGGAATTTTCATGAGGACAAGAGGGATGATTTTAAATTGTCAGAAGGGAGGGTTAAATGTGATTTTGGGCAGGAATTGTTCCCTGGGAGGGTGAGGGGATGGAATTCCCAGATTTTCTGTGGCTGCCCCTGGATCCCTGGCAGTGCCCAAGGCCAGGTTGGACATTGGGGCTTGGAGCAGCCTGGGACAGTGGGAGGTGTCCCTGCCCATGGCAGGGAGTTGGAATTGGATGATTTTTAAGGTCCTTTCCCACCCAAACTATTCTGGGATTCTGTAATTGAGGAGCTCTGAATTCATGTAGAAATGTTGTAGCTACTGTGGTTGGACAGCTCTTAATCTTAATTAAGATTTCTATAATTAATTTCTATAATTGTTACTGCTGTTGGTTCATGCATTGCCGTGTTCAGCTGCAAGAACAGGATTAAATAAATATATTCTGATTATTACTGAGTTTATCACAAAGAACTAACCAGGAGAGTACAGATTTTGCTCAAATCCATTTTGGATGTAACTCTACTTGTGGAGTCAACCAAATCCAAACTTGACTTGGATCTTTATTTGTTGTTCTCAAGTTTTGCTGAGCCAGAACTGAATAGAAGAATTCCAGTAACAAATGAACCTGAACTGAAAGCAAAGGGAAAAACTGTATGAACTGAGAATGATCCACACATTTGTGTTTGTTCCTCATTATCACAGAATCCTCGTGGAATGGTTTGGGTTGGAAGGGACTTTAAAGATCATCCAGTTCCAAACCGTTTCCACTTTTCTACCTGGTTATTTCTGAGATATCATTCAGAAAATAGATTTAAATTGTTCAGAATAATTCCATTTCTGTATTTGCCTCAACCCAAGGGTGAAATGTATGGATTAATTGGTTTAGAATGACAGCATTCCTCATTTGGAATAACCACAGGGAAGCTATAGTTACCCAAACTTTTTTTTGGGGGGGTATCCAGAACCTGTTTTTCTGGTCTTTTGGGTTTTTTTTTTAATTATTTTGAAATCTTTTCTCGAAGGGCAGTGGTGTAGAACCACAGAATGGTTTGGATTGAAAGGGATTTGACTTAAGAAATTCAATGGGAGAAGTTCTACAGTTTATACAAAGTTATAACAAAACTTTTAAGGAACTCAGAGATAATTAAGTCTAATTAAAAAGTAATTTCAAATCTTGTTCATGTGTTGGACAATCTCAAGGTCATTCCATGGTTTCCATAATACATTTGACAAATTGTTTTTCAGGGCCCCTGGGTGGAAAAGCTGTTCTTTAACACCAAGGACGGAAGAGAAGAAAGAAGTGATACCCTGAACAACAGGAAGGAAATTGAAATCCATTTTTTTTGGTGGAGGAATCAGCTCTGCACCACACCAGTGATGGTGTTCCTGAAAGAAGGAAGGTGATAAAAAAGAAATTAAAATCTCTGCACTGATAGATGGACTGTAGACATGTTTAATCTCACCAATATTTTCTAAAATGTTTCCCCACTGCAAAGAATTTCCCTTTTTATTAAAAATTATGCTTTAAAGTATAGCAGACTTCAAAGAACTAATGAGAAAACACTATAGAAGGCAACAAAATAAACTTATTTACTCACACAGCAAGGTGAGAAAAACTGATTGAGATGAAACAAAGCTGGAGGAATATCCAGGAAAAAAAAAACCTAAATAAATTGTTTTTAATTGAGAGAGGTACAGTAAAATTAGATAACCCCATAAAACACAACATTGGTCAAGGATTTTTAAAGGTATTTGAGAATGAATTAATTTTCCAGCCAAAATACACCGTTTTGAAGGGAATCTCCTCCAAGGAACTGTCATTAGATACTTTAAAAAGGGCTTGGACTGAGTGAAAATTGCACTGAGCATCACTTGCCACTGAAGAGAATTAGCAAATAAGGAAAATAATGTTATAAAATGTGCAGGGGAGACAAGAACAGTGGATAAAACAAAACAAAACAAGTGGTTTAGAAATTAAAAATATATTGCAAGAGTTTGGCAGGGAAAGAAAACAGTGACTGAATAAAAAGTACTTAGGAATCAGAAAAAAATTAAAGATATTAATTAGGTAATTTTTCCCAGTAAAAGGTTATTACTGGATGTTGTGAGATTCTGAAGGATGATGAGCAAGTTGATATCTTTAAAAATGTTGTGAAAACAACCCTTCTTTACAAAACAGTGAGTTTTGCAGGCCTGTGTGTGAAAACTGATGGATATGGAGGAATTGTTTAGGAATTTGGCAGATAACCTATGACAGGATACAGGTATGGAAAATAAAACCACAAATAAATACAAAATAAATGTACATTGCACCTAAAACTTGTCTATTCTGCCAGCAGCAATGAATTGTAGTAGACAGTGTTAAAATAAAAAAAAAGGTGTTTTGTTAAAAGTATTTTCAAATAATATTAAAGTAATAATGAAAAATTAATGTGTAGAATTGACTGAATCTTTGAGTGCTGATAGCCCTTGAAAAACAATTTGGGATTTAAATATATTGATATTGAATAAAGATATTGAATAAAGATATTGAAACCACTGACAGTTGTATTAAAGAAAAATTGTGGTGCCCAACATTTATGTGGAAGAAAAAGTTTGGTAGTGACCTCAAAGGGGACTGGAATGGAACAGAACTTTTTAAATTAATTTTTTTTTAAATATTGATTTGGGACCAGGGGAAAAAAAACTTGTACCAGTGAGAGTGATCTCCACACCCTCAGCTGTTTACATTTTCCTGTGACATAAATAGCTTTTGAAACTCCAAGTGTAAGATTACAATTCATGGCTCAGGGTTGTTTTTTTTTCTCCTGGTTGTAAGGAGTGTGTAACTGGGGGTGCAGTGTGAGGTGTGTTAAAGGCAGGATATTTCCACCCTGACTGCTCAGGTGGTTGGAGCTTCCTGAGGCAATAAACACAGATTTTTTAGATTTTTTTTCTTGTCAAATAAGAGGAAAACTGTGTAACTCAGCCCCTTAAATAGATTTTTTTCATTGGTGCATTATAGCTACAAGACACCAGTCAAAAATGTTGTGATATAATGTTATTAATGATATGTTCTTAGTATTTTAGACTGGAGTAAGGGACAGAATGGAAATTATTTTTAATTTTTATAGAAAGCTGGATAGGGCTTGGAGCAGCCTGGGACAGTGGAAGGTGTCCCTGCCATGGCACTGGATGGGATTTAAGGTTATTTCCAACCCAAACCATCCTGGGATTCTGTGATTTCTGAGCTGAGCTTGAGAATTGACTCACAAACCCAAATCCTTTCTGTCAGGATCAGGAACAGAGTGGGAAGGGCCCAAAGACCATCGAGGTGTTAAAGGAACACACAGGAAAAGCAAAGTCACAGAGAAAATAAAATTCCTATTCTTGCCTCCGAGTTCACAGTCCAACACTTCCACAGAATCCCAGAATCTCTGAGGCTGGAAAAGCCTTCCCAGCCCATGGAATCCAAGTTGTGACCAATCCCCACCTTGTCCCCAGCCCAGAGCTCTGAGTGCCACCTCCAGGTGACACCTCCAGGGATGGGCACTCCAAACCTCCCTGGGCAGCTCTTCCCAAGGCCAGAATTTCAGCAGTGAAGGGATTAGGAACAGGTGACTCTTAGGAATGGCACCTTCCTTTGGGGAAACCCATCCAGGGGTCTCTGGTCAGATCAGGGAATCAGAGAATCATGGAATCATTTAGGATGGAAAAGAACCTTCAGATCATGGAGCCCAACCATCAACCAGCACCAGCCCCATTGTCCTCAGGTGCCACATCCACAGGTTTGGGGCATTTCCAGGTGTGGTGATTGCAGCCCCTCCCTGGGCAGCCCCTGCCAAGGCCTGAGCCCCCTTTCCATGGGGAAATTCCTGCTGCTGGCCAAGCTGAGCCTCCCCTGGCCCAGCCTGAGGCCGTTCCCTCTCCTCCTGTCCCTGTTCCCTGGGAGCAGAGCCCGACCCCCCCGGCTGTCCCCTCCTGGCAGGGACTTGTGCAGAGCCACAAGGTCCCCCCTGAGCCTCCTTTTCTCCAGGCTCAGCCCCTTCCCCAGCTCCCTCAGCCCCTCCTGGGGCTCCAGACCCTTCCCCAGCCCCTTCCCTGCCCTGGACACGCTCCAGCCCCTCCAGGGCTCTCCTGCAGGAGCCACAACTGGACACAGAGTCGAGGTGAAATCCATGTTGTCCCAAATCCATGTTGTCCAAGAGCTGAAGAAGTGCCTGCAGTGTGTTCCCCATTAACCAGGTGAAGAAGGAAAACCTGAAGATCCATGTTTAAGTGCTCCCAGGATTTCCTGGGACAATGAGCTTCCTAGACAAAGCATCACGTGGAAAATAATGATTTAAATAAAAGCCTTTATGCAAAAGAAGCAAGAGAAGGCTGGATCAAAACCTGGCAGGATGAGAGGAAACAGAAAGAAAAGAGGAGTAAAAGGTCAGTTTTCAGAGAAGGGGAGATCACAGGAGGAGTCTGCAGGGAGCTGTGCTGTGGCTGCTTCATGAATTCCTCAATGATCTGGAGAGAGGGAGACACCACAGCTGAGGGTGTTCAGTTATTCAGGTAAAGGAAAGGTAGAGGACAAACTGAGGTGCAGTTAAAGGGCTGCCTGGAGAACTGAATAAAGACCTTACAAGACTGAGTGACTGGATAGTAAAATGGCAGATTAAAATCTCATATAGTAAAGTAGTGCCCATGCAGGGGGTGGAAATTCTGTGTACATAAGGATGGGCTGGAAGTTGTTCTCCCACTCAAAAATGAGATCTTTTGGTTCTGATTAGTATTTCCATCAAAATATCAGCACAATGTTCCCTTTTACTGAGAGAAACAAATCAAACATTTGGAATTATTAAGAGCACAAAATAAAGAACAAAGCAGAGAACATTGTAGCACACCTGCCCTGGTATAAATCCATAGTTCTTTGTATAGTGAGCAGTGTGTGCAGTTCTTTTCCAGACACCTCAAAAAGGCTTCCAGGACCTGAAGGAGTTGACAAAAAAGATGGAGAGAGACAATTCCCAAGGGCTGCAGGGACAGGACACAGGGAATGGCTTCAAACTGAAAAATGACAAATTTAGGTGGGATGTTGGGAAAAAATCCTTCCCTGGGCTGGAATTCCCAGATTTGCTGTGGCTGCCCCTGGATCCCTGGCAGTGCCCAAGGCCAGGTTGGACATTGGGGCTTGGAGCAGCCTGGGACAGTGGGAGGTGTCCCTGCCCATGGCAGGGGGTGGGGTGGGATGATCTTTAAAGTCCCTTCCCACCCAAACCATTCTGATATTCTGTGAAAATGGGAAAAGGAGGAGAGACTGTTCTGGGACAATCTTATGTTACTTAGATCCTACTAAGAATATTATTTTCAGTCTATACACACACACACATATATAAATCCTCCAAATACTTATTCCCTCAAAAGCAAAATAAAAATGTCTTACCTTTACCCGGGACAGTGGAAGGTGTCCCTGCCCATGGCAGGGCTGGCACTGGAATGGTTTTAAGGTCCCTTCCCACCCAAACCATTCTGGGATTTCTGTGTTTCTGTAATTCTGTGATCTCAACATGCCAATTCTGAAAGAACAGAATTTTGGAGAAAACTCCTCTGATTCCAGCATTCCCTTACAGCCTTAGCCATGGTCTTCAAGGACAGCTGGAAACTGGGTTTGGAGTTTATGACATTTTGGAAAAGGAACAGCAAATGCTTGGAAAAGTTTCCCACTTCAGAAGTAACTTTTAGGGAATTTTTTCCCCCGTGGAAGAGATCCATGTTGCCTGTAAAAACCTTTGTGGTGTTTTCCCCTTGGCTAAGAAGGTGATGCTCAGAATCTGGAATTTGGGTAAAAATTAATACCACAGAGTTGGCGTATTTATTATAATTTATTACATATCAATTTCACTGCCTTGAAAAGCAACATAAAAAAAAGACAACAAAAAGTTCTTTCTTGTGACAATCTAAGCAAGAAATATTTTTTTGATGCTGTTTTCAGCCTTTGAAACTTGAAGTTGCTTATAAATTTCCCTGACCAAAATATTACCCTTCCAAAAAACCCCCCAAATTCTCCTTGTTCCTTCCACTTAAAACAGAAGAAAAGAAAAAAAATAGAGACAGGGGAGGTTTAAAGAATAAAAAATCACCCTGAAGCAACACCCAGGATAGAAAACTCCTTCCAAGCAGTTAAAGCTTGGCAAACCTGCAAACAATGGAAAACAAATAAACAAAGATCAGTTGAATGTTTGTCTCAGCCTGAATGTTCTGGACACACAAAAAACCTCCCAAATGATCCTAAAATCCCCCAAATAAGGTCAGGAAGTGTTCTGTTCCTGATGCTTCATGTTTGAAACCCCCTGTGTGCTCTGTCCATCCTAGATATAAAGTTCCTCTGTAAAATTGAGCATTTTTTTAAATGCATATAAATGCATTTAAATGCATTAATTAGTATTTAATTAATCGAGTTCTTCAAAAATGTATTAATTCAGACTTTTTTATGTGTCAAAGATGAGATTTACATTTGATACTCACATACCTAGAATGGACTGGAGTTTATTCTAGCAGAATAAATAAAATAAATATCCAGACTAGGTTACATACACCTAAAATGGACTGCAGGTTTTTTCTAACAGAATAAAAAAAATAAATATCCAGAGTAGGTTACATTACATCGATTTTTAAAAAATATTTACACTACTACAGGTACATTTGGCTACTTGGAATTTTCTCAATGCTTTTCATTTAGCTTTGTTTTAATTTTTAACTGGAAGTCTTTATGTTTTGCCTGAATTTTGGGCTCAGCAGTCCAGTTTCACCTATTGGAGTTAATCCCTTTCAAAAACTGCTCTGTCAATATATCAAAATTCAGCTGAGGTTTATTGTGATAAGACTTGCTGTTGCACATAGGCTGGAAGAGGGGAAGAACAATGGGATTGAGGTGATTTTTCAGCTTTTGTTCCCCATAACTGGGTTTTATAAACCAAGAGAGAAACTCTCTGTGCTGGGAACACGAGTGTTGTGTGTCCTGCTCCAGGATGGGAGTGCTCAGGAGAGGAGAGGATATTTTAGTGGGAAGAGATCTAAAACCATCATCTAATCAATCATCATAATCTAATCTAATCTAATCATCATCTAATTCAATTGTAGTCATCAACCTGATGAGCCCTGCACACAAAAATATCAAATACCTGGCGTTAGGGTCATTTCATTGTCCAGAAAGGAAAGGATTTGTGGGCAGTGCTGTTTGCACAGAGCACAGAAGTGGTTTGGTGCAGCCCCTGCCTCAGACAGTTCCTTGTGCAGCTGCTGCTCAGTGAAATCTTTTCCATCTCCATAGATTTTCCAGCTTGACCAAGGCCACTGGACAATTTCAAACCTGACAGATTTCTTGGGAAACAATTTAATTATTTATAAAATACCACTTAAACCAGCAACACACCTCATCTTCCACGGTGCTACCAGTGCCTGCCAATTGTTCCCAATTTAAAGCAATTTTTAAATATTCCTTATATCAGGGAATCATAGATTTGGGTTGGAAGGGACCATAAAGCCCATCCAGTGCCATGGGCAGGGACACCTTCCACTGTCCCAGGCTGCTCCAAGCCCCAATGTCCAACCTGGCCTTGGACACTGCCAGGGATCCACTGCCAGGGATCTTCTTCTCTCAATTCCCACCCTCACCAATTGTTCCTGATATCCCATCTGATCCTACTTTCTGTCAGTTTGAAGCCATTCCCCTTGTCCTGTCACTCCTTTATGGTCCCTTCCAACCCAAACCCGATCCTGGGATTCTACCCCAGATTCGTTTTTGGGGAGTGCTGGACCCTTTGCAAAGTTTTCTGATGTTTTGAGACCTGAAAGCCAGGACTTCTCTCCATGGTTGTTTTTTTAACTCACCCTGGCAGTTCTGCAGCTGGGAGTGACAGTAGGGAATAGGGAGCCCTGAAACTTCTTTAAAAAGGATGGAGAACTGTAAGGTGTGGACTCCTCCAGCCCTTTACACCTCAGAGGGAATTTGGGCTGGATTTTACCATAGCAGAATGGACAGGTTCCAGCCCAAAATGGTTTGTGTGCTATTGTCCTTCCCACAGCAGTTTCAGATTGATGCCCACTGTGTTTCCCCCTCAGGTGCCCGTGGTGTTGTGCCCTCTGCAGTTTCATCCAGCCTGGGGGAAGCTGCCCTGGGAATGCTCCAGGGATATCCCCACCCTGGGAGCACAGCCCTGCCCAGCAGTTATTTTAGGAGCTCCATCCTGGCAGGACTGGGCCCTGCAGGCCCAGCTGGTCCCTCAGGAATTTCAGCAGGGATCTCAGCAGAAAGGTCAGCACCGACCTTGCCTTGCCAGTTCCCTGGAATAGCTCACGGAGGGGAAATGCAGGCCCTGAAAACGGTGCCCTACAAAAGAGGAGTGCTGGCCCACAGAGCAATTAGCCTACATTAGTGATGCCACAGAACAGCTCCAGGGCCTGGCAGTGGGGACACCCGGGGAGCTGGGGCTGAAATGCAGCTCCTCTGCTTTATGTGCACAGCACAGAATACAAACTCTTTATTCTGGGTTAATAATCCTGAGTGGATCCCCCCTCGATTAGACCCTCAGCTCTTGTCATGGTTTTTTATTCCAGCTCTGACAGACCCACCTTGGGCAGAGGTGGTGAATAAAGAGATTCAGAGAAGGTCTGGAGGCTGGTGGCTGTGTGGAGGATTGATCTTGGCTAAGCATTAAACCATCTCTCACTTTGGGAAAAGCTGAGCTGTGAACATCAGGAAGAGCTTTCCTGTGCAGTGACTGAGCACTGAAACTTCTCTGGGCAACCTGTGCCAGGGCCTCACCACCCTCATAGTAAAGAATTTTGTGGTAATCTCAAATTTAAATTTGAAATTTGAGCTTAAGGCCATTCCTCCTTGTCCCATCACTCTGTGCTCTTGTAAAAAGTCCCTCTCCATCTTTCTTCTGAAGTGGGATGGGATAGAGGATCTGGGAGAGAAAAAGGAACAGACGACAAAGCATTCCTGCTTCTGCTGCTGTTTCTGCTGAAGAATGACTTCTTAGCCTAATGAAGCTCCATAAGGGACAATTTTAGAAAAAAAAATTAAAATTCATCACAATTCCTTTTTCTTGTCTAGCAGGATTGAGGGGACACCAAGCAGAACATACTCCTAAGAACTTTCTTGAATGGATTTGTGTCAGGATACCACCAATATGGGCTGGAATTTCAAGGACAGAATCCCTGTGGAAGCTGCACAAGGAGCTTTCTCCTGACAGCAAGAACCAAGTTTTCATTTTGGCCAGGAAAGGCACCAATGCTGCTGCACAAGAGAACAGGGAATGGCGATTGAAAAGGGGCCAATGAAGGAACTGATTTTAATGGAATTGAGGACAGTTTTTGACTCTTCCAGGAATTCCAAGAGAAAAGCAAAGGCTGGGCATTGAACAGCTGTAGATCCAAAGATGTCACAGCCAGCAGAACCAAAGATTTTTATAAAGCCATGATTGTACTGGTTCTTTGGGATGTGAGGAGAACTTTGTGATTAAATTATCCTTTGTTTTGTTTGTTTTCCGTATTTTCTAACACAAGGAAACCAGATTCCTCTAGAAGTTGGAAATTGAGGGTGTAGAGAAGCTCCCAGATGGGAAATACTTGATTTAAAAAAGTTTTAAAGAATCACAATTCTTCAAAATGCCTGACTTTAACAGGAACTGTTCTGCATTCCAACAAATGTATTTATCATGGAAAGTGGTTTTAGGAGGACTTCTGGGATACAACTTCCAGGTGTGCATTTTCCCTTGGATAACTAACACAGCCTTTTCCCTGGAGACTTCTTTCCCAGAAAACTCCATGGTTTTGGGGAAGGATTTTCACAGAATCACTGAGGTTGGAAAAGATCTCCAAGATCAAGTCCAAGCTGTGCCTGATGCCCACCTTGTCACCAGTCCAGGTGTTTTCTGGACCCTCCAGGGATGGGGACTCCAAACCCCCCTGGGCAGCCCCTTCCAATACTTAACAGCCATTTCCATGAGAAAAAATAAAACTCCTCCTGGTGTCCAGAAATTCCTGCCTGATGCTTTAAACCGGAAAAGAAACTTTTCATACTCGGGAGCGCGATCTTCACCCCGAGTGCAAACACCAAGGGACACAATTCCAGAGAGTACCAGGGAGAACTCGGGGAGATGCACTTTTTTTTTGGAGGGGGTGAGAAGCCTCATCCAGCAGCAATTCCAGGACCTTCTGGTCCAGAGGCGTGCCAACCTACACAGTGTGCAGCTCTGGCTGTCAATCCGAAACCGGTACTATCGAAGCCGGCTCTGATGATGACTCAAAAGCCGATCCATCTCCATCCGAATGGGTTTCCATGGCAACCCCTCTGGCCTAAAAAGAGCTGGACCACATTAGTTACTTAGCAGCACCTTTTTGACAGGCGAAACACAAGCTGCTCCCTCCAGATGATGGTTTCGTTTTAGAGCTGAGGCTGTCTGGGAGCTGCCGTGGTGCTCTGGGAAGTGTTGATGATGTAACCCGTGGAGGAGAACTTCTGCTGGGACTTCACTTGGGGTTGGAGCTCAGCACCAAAGGAGTTGAGCTGTGTGCTGGCTTTGGTGGAGAAACACGACAGCAGAATCTTTCTTTCTCTGTTATGATGGAATTCTTCCTGAGGATCTTCCAGTTTGGGTTTGGTGGACTTAAGAAGAACCCTCTTTGCAGTGGGATATGGAGGATTATTGGAATTGCTGCTGGTCCAACACAACATCTGCGTCAAAACTTATGGCCAAAGTACAAATGTTGAGCCCTGGAGAACTCAGGGTGCCCATAGCTGCTGTGAAGGAAACCTGGAGTTCATCAGGCAGAGATGGAAAGGCTCCATGGAAGCAAAGGAAAGATGGAAGGAAAAGATGGAAGGAAAGGATGGAAGGAAAACTGCAGGGCTACAAGGGCAGGTTGGATCAGGGAGTGAAGCTTTCCAGACCACACAGTGAAGAGGCAAATGGGCCCCTCTACTCCGTGTAGGAAGGCTGAAAAGGGAAAAAATGGGACATATTGCCCATCATCACACTCCACTACAATAGAATGGTCAGAAGGGACATTAAAAACCATCTTCCAAAGGCTGCTCCAAGCCCCAGTGTCCAACCTGGCCTTCTACACTGCCAGGGATCCAGGGAGCCACAGCAAATCTGGGAATTCTATTCCAGGGCCTCCCTACTCTCCCAGGGAACAACTTCACATACTTAACCTAAACTTCCCCTCTTTCAGTTTAAAGTCACTCCCCTTGTCCTGTTACTCCAGTTCCTGATGAATTGTCCCTCCTGGATTCCCTGTAGCCCCTGCAGATGCTGGAAGGTGCTGTGAGGTCTCCATACAACCTTCTCTTCTCCAGCCTGAAGAACCTGGGGCAGTGGAAGGTGTCCCTGGATAGTTTTTATTGTCCCTTCAAACCCAAACTATGATTCTATGGTAGTGGAGGGTGATGATGGATAATATGTCCCATTTTTTTCCCTTTTCAGCTGTTTTGTTACATCTGTTCTATTTCTCTAGACTGCTGTACAATATTTTCTCTTTTAAATCTCATTTCCCCACCTTCCTCCTCATTTTTAATGTCTTTTTTTCTTATTTTTTTTCTCATTTTTTCTGCTTATTATTGTTCTTTTTAGCTCCAAATATTCTGCTTTCTGAGGAGCGGTCCCTTAGGAAGAGAAACCCAAGTATTTCTTACAAGTCTGTCCACTAATTAATATAGAATATATACACAAACTCCTGTTTTCATGTACTGCAAACCTACTCCAGGTGGTTTGTGATGGAGAATTTAAAAAAAAAAAAAAAAAAAAAGGACTCTCAAGTCCTTCCTGTTTTGGCAGTCCCTCCCTTCCTAAGGAAAATTAAAAAAGGATAAGATTTGATAATTTTTGATAAGAAAGAACTTGCTTGGATTCCCTTCATCCAGGTCACAACTGGTGTGCAAAGTTTCCAGGTGAGCAGGATGCTGGTGGAATTCCAGCCTGGAATTCCAAGCTCTAAACCTCCAGCAGAGAACACAAGTTCAGTTCCTGACAACTCTTTCCATTAAGAAATTCCTCCTGATGTCCAACCTGAACCTCCCCTTGCTTTTTAATGAAATGGGTATTGAAGAGAACACTTTTGTACCAGGGAAGAACCAAGCAGGTTGTTCCTTATCCAAATAAAATTAGCAAGCCAAAAGTATATAGTTGTTTGTGCTGGAAAATAACATTTCAAAAAGATGCCATCACTTCTTAAAGGACATTTTATCTCTGCCCAAGGTGCCACAGCTTGGGTATAGTCAGCAAAATAAAAGTGGAGGATGACCGAGCAAATGCACAAACTCTTGAAAACTCTGTAATATTTTTAAGTGTTAGCAAAAAACCCTCAAAACCTGACAAAACCCCCAAACCCCAAGAAGTTACAATAATGCAGTGAAGAGTGTAACAAATTTCTGTGAGTTTTATAGTTACTTACACTGAGCAACAGAGAAACTGTTCTGTCACTGCACTCACACAGAGCAGAAAGAGATTTTAGAGGAGAAAAATCCTCAGGGAATGTCCTCTCAGAGCAGAGCTGTCCTTCCTGACTGAGAGATTGGGCAGAGATTGTTGGCCTTTGATATCTTGGAATTGTCCATGTTGGAAGAGCCCTCCAGTGCCACCCCAGTGCCACCAGCATCAGCCCAAAGCCTGTCCCCAAGGACCACCTCCAGCCTCCTCCTGAACACTCCCCCAGACAGTGACTCCAAACCTCCCTGGGCAGCTCATCCCAAGGCCTGACCACTCTGCCAGGGAAATTTCCTTGCCCAATCTCCAGCCTGAGCCTCTCCTGGTGCAATTTGAGGCCATTTCCTCTCCTCCTTTCCCTGCCCCTCCTGGCAGGGACTTGTGCAGAGCCACAAGGTCCCCCCTGAGCCTCCTTTTCTCCAGGCTCAGCCCCTTGCCCAGCTCCCTCAGGTGTTGCTTTCCACAGGCCGAGACAAAAGCCACGTTCTGGCCACGCTCAGAGTCAACGAGAGAAGTGTCAAAAGCAGCTCCAAGTGACCTCAAATATTTCTGGGGCTGAGGGGAATGAGAAAGGACCACTTCAATCATGGTGCTCCTGGAAGGTGCAATTCCATTGATAATTTCAACCCACCTGACCCCTCACTGTCACTCCTGGGGTGGTCCCACTATTCCCCTGCTCTTCCCTGTGCCCCCCTGTCCCTGGAGAGGGACTTTTCACAAGGGACAGGAGTGACAAGCCAAACAGGAATGGCCTTAAGGTGAAAAAAAGAGATGTTTAGATGGGATATCAGGGAGAAATCCTTCCCTGGGAGAGTGGGCAGGCCCTGGAATAGAATTCCCAGATTTGCTGTGGCTGCCCCTGGATGCCTGTGAGTGTCCAAGGCCAGGTTGGACATTGGGGACAGTGGGAGGTGTCCCTGCCATGGCAGGGGTGGCACTGGATGGGATTTAGGGTCCTTCCAACCCAAACCATTCCATGATTCCACGATTCTATGATTCCGCGTTCTCAGCGCCCACTATCAGAGACATTTTCCAATGTCTCTGACATTGGACAAGGGCTTGGAGTGACAGGACAAGGAATAATGGCTTCAAACTGAGAGAGGGAAGGTTTAGACTTGCTATTAGGAAGGAATTCTTTCCTGGTACAAGTTTCCCAGATTTGCTGTGGCTGCCCCTGGATCCCTGGCAGTGCCCAAGGCCAGGTTGGACATTTGGGGACAGTGGGAGGTGTCCCTGCCCATGGCAGGGGTGGCACTGGATGATCTTTTATCCTTTCCATCCCAACCCACTCTGGGATTCTGTGATCACGCAATTTAAATAAAATTCTCAACACTGCAATTATTTGGGGGGCTTTGGCTGTGGCTTCATCCAATCCTTGGCTGCTTATTTCCACCTTTTAAGCCATGATTTAAAAAAAAAAAAATTAAAACAGGAAGAAAAAGCAAATGGAACAAGTAACATGTCCTAATTTCTCCAAGGAGGCTGGCTGGGAACTGAAATGACTAGATTAAAGTATCACACGTCAGAATTAAAGTATTAGATAAAGGCCAGACTCTACTTTTTGATCTTTGTGGGCATTCCAGAATTTTTTTTTTTAAAGACCACATTAAAACCCCCCTGTCACAGATTTAGGCTGGAAGCACCGACACGGCAATTCCGAGGGGAAAGGAGCCTTCTCTCAGCAGCTCGAGGCTCCCACACTGGGCTACTTAGAGTGCATGTTTTAAGTCATTTTTTTGGGAAATATATTGATTTTTTGAAGGGGATAAGGAAGACCCCTGGATGCAATTCCAAGGGGAAAAGAGCCTTTCATTCCGTGATTCCCTCAGCACCTCAAGGCTCCCACACCAAGCTACTTTTAGTGCATTTTTAAACTCATTTTGGGGGAAATATATTGATTTTTACAGAGGGATGAGAAAGACCCCTGGATGCAATTCTGAGGGGAAAGCAGCTTTGCCTCAGCAGCTTGAGGCCCCTACACCTCACTCACTTCTGGGGGAATATATATTTTTTTATTTCTGAGAAGAATTAGAAAAAAACCCTGGACAGAATTTCAAGGGGAAAGGAATCTACCCTCAGCAAGCTCCCACACTGGGTGACTTTTAGTGCTTTTTTTTATTCGTTCTTGGGGAATATATTGATTTTTCTGACGAGAAACACCCCTGGATGCAATTCTGAGGGGAAAGAAACCTTCCAGAATCCGGTGGCTCCCACACCGGACGACTTTTAGCACATTTTCCAACTCGTTTTTAAGGCGTGATATTTTTTAAACGAGCCGAGAAAGACCCGTAGACACAATTCCGAGGGGAAGGGAGAAAGGGAGAGAAGCCTTCCCTCAGCAGGTCCAGACTCCAACTCCAGAACTCCTTCCAGTGCGATTTTTGAACGTGTTTGTTATATATATAAAAGTCACTTAGCCAGCCGTATTTGCTTTTTTTAATCTCCTAATTGTCTTAATTTTTTAATTAAACGTATTTCTTAAATTTTAACAAAAAGTGAAGCTCGTTTTTAGCATGTTTTTCGGGAGTATCTGTGTTTCCGAGGGGGCCGTGCCGGGCCCTGTCCCTCCCCACAGGCACAGGCGGCGGAGGGCGGGAAGCCCCGGGCGGGCTCAGCCCGGCGCCCCCTGCGGGCCGGGGCCGGCACCGCCTCATCCTGCCGGGTCTCCCCCGCTTTTTACACCGGGAATGGCGGTCGTTCCCCTTCCCCGCCCCGCCGGGGCCATCCCGGCCTGCAGCGCCGCCGCCGACACCGTCACACGCCGGAGGGCGGGCGGGCACGGCCGGGGAAAGGGAGGGGGAAGGAGCCGTTGCCATGGCGAAGGCGCGGCCCCGCCCTTGCCCTCCCCACGTCAGCGCCCGTCTCCCGCCCGGCCGCGGGTGATTGACAGTTGCCACGGCAACAGGCTCGCCCCCGCCGCCATTTTGTCAGTTGGGTTTTTTTTAAAAAAATTTTTAAAAAATATTAGAAAATTAAATAAAATTAAAAAATAATAATAACAAAAAAGGAGAGGGAATAGCTCCGTTTTCGCCAGAATCTTGGGAGTTATTTTTTTAAGTGGTTTGGTTTTTTTTTTCTTCTCCTTCTTCCGACCTCCACGGCGAAAGGAAAAGGAAAAAGAAGAGACGCAAAAAAAGTGCGCTCCGAGGGTCCCGCCGAGGATAAACGCGGCCGGGCTTGAGGCGGCGGCGGTGCGGGAAGCCGAAGCCGGTTCGTGAGGAAGAAGGGAGGGCGGGAGGGAGGGAAGGAGGAGCGGGCGGGGAGGGAGGGAGGGAAGGAGGGGGAGGAGGTAGCGGCTGGCAGGCGGGGGAGGGAGGGAGGGAGCGAGGAGTTCCCGGGGGCTCGGTACGGCGCTGCGCTTCCCCCCATCCCCTCCTCCTCCTCCTTCTCCTCCTCCTCCTCCTCCTCCCGCTCCTCCCGCTCCCCCCGCCGCTGTCCCCGCGCTCCCGGCCGGGGCTCAGGCCGCCGATCGCAGCCGAGCCGAGGCGAGGCCGAGCCGCCGCCGGGCGCTGCGCAGGTTTGGACCGCGCGCCATTTTGTTGAGGGCAGCGAAGAGCCGGAGCCCGGCCGGGGACCCGCCGGGCCGCCCGGGCTCCCCTTCCCACCGCGGGCACAGCCGCGGCCCGAGGGAGGAGGAGGCGCCGCCGCCGCCGAGGGCCCCCCGGGGAAGAGCGGGGAGGACGCGCCCGGCGCTCGCCCCGCCGAAGGGAGAGGCCTCGCCCCGGGAGAAGCCGCCGCACGGGTGAGTGAGTGAGAGACGCCGCACCGCGGGACCAGCCGGGGCCGCCTCGCCCGGGCCCGCGGCGGAGGGGCCGCAGCGCTTCGCTGCCATCTTAGAGCGGGAGCGGCGGCAGGGCCGGGATCCATCCCCGCCCGCCCCTCCGCAGCCCCGCGGCCTTTTTTCCCCTTGGAGCGCGGCCGTGGCTTCCCGGGCCTTGGGAGCGGCGATGGAGGAAGGGAGCTCGCCCGGAGCCTCTCGGCGTTATGCGCAACGCCCTGCGGTGGGCGGGTGCGAGGGCTCGGGCCGGGCTGGCGGCGAGGAGGGCGGCAGGACTCGGAGCATCACCTGTTGTAGGGGAGGATTGGGGATGCCCCGGCACCTGCGAGGGGCCGCTGGGGCGGGTGGGGAAAGGTGCGGGGAGATTGGGGAAGGAGTTACCTGAGCGAGGTGCCTGTCATCCCTTCGGTGGGGGTGGGGAGGAGGAGGAGGAGGGAGCAGCGTTGGGAATGGGCACAGGGACACGCAGGGACACACGGGCACAGGGACACGCAGGGACACACGGGCACTCCCCGGGGAGCTGGTGCAGGAGGCACCGGCCCTTGGAGGTCTTTAGGGAAAGGCTGGACGTGGCTCTGCTTGACAAGGTGGTTGGACTTGGATGATCTCCTTGGAGGTCTTTTCCATCATTAATGATTCCCTGGTTCCATGTTTTAGTAGCCGGGCCGCGGCCTTTTAGGGGTTCAGCTTTGTGTTGCTGGAGGAATTGGAGCTGCTCTTCTGGGATACACCGGGGTGCTCCTCTGGAGTGGCCAGAGTTCCCTCCCGCCGCCGCGGGACCGCAAAACGCATTTAAAACTCCTGGAATTCGAAATTTGGAATTTGGCGTGGGTTTGGGTCTCCCTCGCCTTTGAAGTTTTTTGGGGTTTAGCCCGTCCAAAGACCACGTAGGGGTTCTTTGATCGTGTCTCTAGATTGCTGCTGTTACTTAGTTCTCCTATTACTCCGCAGCCATCGGGGGAAATAAACATTTATTGTTATTTAAAATCAACAAAGGCGGAGTAACTGACTCCAAAATAAATCGAGGAGCGTGTTTTTGACAACCATCCTGGTTGAATCCGAGCGAGGAGGGTGTGCTGTTAACTTTTGCCAGGAGGTGCTTTGCAGTCACACTGAGGTGGATGGAGTTTCATGGGGGCCTGGATTTATATACAAGTTAACAACTTTTTTTTTTTTTTTTTTTTTTTTTTTTTTTTTTTTTTTTTTTAAGTCATCTTCTTGGTGTTTCCTTACCTTTTCCTCAAGAAAGGTGTGTGAAGTTGGAGAACATGTAGGTGATACCTGGTGATAAATAAGCAAACATTTAATTTCTTGGAAGTATTTAATTCCCTGCCTGTAACCAAGTGGAATTTAACTTTCCTCCTTGGAATAGTTTGTGGCCCTAAAAAGTTTTGGTAAACTTGTTTCTCTCTTTCTCCACGCCCCTCTACCCCCAAACTTCTGTAGGTTGGATATTTTTGGAAAATTAATTATACTTCACAGAATTAGAATAATAACACTAAAAATAACTCGGAGCTAGTATTTGTTAACTATTGTCTATATATATTTGGTGTGTGTATATATAGATACTTTTGTAGGCTACGCTTCATGTCTTTGGCTTACATGAATTATTTAGAACTAGACTTTTTATTTGCAGTCTGAAGGAGAATATGTGTGTGAAGTGTTAAATTTACATTTCTCTGCTGCAAATTAAAAATTCTCTCCAACTTTATGGAGCTTCCCGAGTTGAATTCGTGGCTTTGGGATGTTCCTTGGGTGAGGCAGGTTTGTCTTGATCCAGATTGAAGAGGCAGCAGGGTTTTCTGAAGGCAGGAGGGCAATAGGTCAAGAGTTTGATATTGTTTCCAGGCTCCCAGGTAGGGCTGGAGTGTTACAGTTCCTGCATCAATACTCGGGTGGATTTAGGACTTGTCATTGGCGTCCCCTCCCCCCAGCCGGACAGTGACAAGGATAATTTTACCTCGGAGCAGCCAAGAGTTCTTTCTCCCTTCCAGTGCCGGTTTATGGGCAGGATTCCCTTCCTGGTGTGAGACAAGGAGGGACTCACCGGGAATTTCTCCCCTTTGGAGACCCGGGGGGTTTTGCAGGGCGAGAATCAGCGCGGGATGGCATCAGCCACTTCTCCAAACTCAGTTTAAACACAAAGTAGCAGAACACCACCCGTGTCCGGGGGGAAAAACTGTGCCTTGTAGGAGCTTTTCCAGTGACATTTAATTAGGACACATTTACTTACATGGGCCACGTCTTAAAGTCATGTTTGAAAGTGGACCACCTGCTCAGGTGGTGTGTGGAAAGGATAAACACACAAAAAACGGAGCCTTTCTTTGCCAGGCAAAGTTTCACAGCTTCATCTGGGCTCAAATGGGGGCTGGTTTGAAGACTAAAACCTCCTGGTCCCCAAAAAAAGCACTTTTTGTTGCTATGATTAGATTACTTTTTGGGAATTCCTCTGAAAACCTGTTTAGTGTTTTGAAGCCTGGCTGTGGGGACTGCAGGTTGGGAGTTGTGGTGACAATTTGTGTTTTTGGGTGAGAATTGCAGCCTGGGATCTCTTCAGCCTGCCCATGGTCAGTTTGAATTCCATTTGGAGAGCTGTTCTCCACACCAAAGTACAAAACTTTCTGACACCTTTATATTATGGGAGTTGTATAACTTGTGAAATCCTTTTGTAAATAGATCTGTTGTTGTAGAATAGGATTATTTACAGAGAACTGCTGCTTTTGTCTTTATAACTGAGCACAATACATTATTTGTTGAGTTTACAGTTTCATCTCTTCTTTACTAAGAGGTTGGTAAGAAATACATTTACACAAAAATTATGTAATAACTTTCTGTCTGCTCAGACTCTGATGTTTATGCACTGAGGGTTCTTTTTTGTCCTAAAACTATTTGCAATAATACCAAAAAACCTCTCTGAGCTTTTCTTGTGAGCTTCTGAGGGGAAAAAGGGATAATCAGGAGAAGGGGAATGCTCTTCCTTTCCTTCCTCACCTCCGTGGGTCCTTCAAGAGGAGACTTCTGGGAACTGTAGTCTTTGGGTGGCTTAAAACAACCAGAGAAACTTTGGGAAATGAGGGATTGTTACTTCGACAAAGACATGTTCCATCTCCAGGGCTGTCTCTTCAAGGTGACACCAATAAACTGCAGTGATTATCCATTGTTTTATCCACCTTTTCCTCTTTTGGGGAAGGAAGGGAAAATTCTGCATTTGATTCTCATTTATCTCAGAACGACTGGAAAAATAACTGGACTGTTTTTGCTGCTACCAATGGATTTCATTCCTTCAGAACAGGGCTCTGGGTTGTCCTAACCCTTGAAAGGTTTTATCACCTCCATATTTATTTCAAAGTGTCCTGTCTTTAGGATTCTCAGGGAGAGATTTTCAGGGAGAATCCCCACTGAAGGGCCAGGGATCCATTCCCAGAGTGGGAAAACTCTGGTGCTGCCTCAGTCCCCTGTATGAAAACAAAACCAGGGAAATTCCAGCCAGGAACTTTGGAAAAGCAGGGAAATGGTTCTGTAAGTGAAAACACCGCGAGCTGACACTTATTTGTAAACATTCTCCATGCAAAGTTTCCAGGGTCTGGGCAGCACCAAGTACCTGAAAGTGAAACTGAGTAAATGAAAGTAAAATTAACCATTAAGTGTCGGTTTTGTTCCAGCTGTGAGAGAGACCAGGCTTTCAATTGGTGTTACATAAAGTTCCAAAGCCTCCTAGTATTCTTTTTTTTTTTTTTTTTTTTTTTTTTTTTGTTCTCTCCCCCTTTTCCCCCAGAGGCAAATAAAAATAGACTGTGTTGTGAGTCAGTTAAAGGAATAGTTAATAACACATTAATACCTCTTTGTGTTGAAAAGTTTCCTCTTTCTTTTTGGTAACTGTTTGGACGGTAAAATGAGAGAGGGATGGAAATGTACAAATTGTTTGATGGCAGAGTCGTTTCTTCAGAAAATAATGGGAAAAAAATTAGACTGAATTTTGTTGAGTTACTGGGAAAAAAGTCAAATTAGTAGGATGACTAGTTCACAAAAGCATAAGTAAGTAAGTAAATAAATAAATAAATAAAAATAAATAAGTAAATAATTCTAATTATTAAATTGAACTTACCAGTGACATTTTTAAATCCTGGTGTCCCAAAAAACCTGTTGTTCACTGGTTTTGTGGTTTCCTGACTGCAAACACATTTCATTCCAACCCCCCTTTCCCTGTCTGTGTTCAGCTCATGGTTTGTGCTTCTATGAACTCCATAAATTGCTAATAACTCATTTACTCTGGTGCTGTGGGAACACCCTTTATAGAGGGAGCAGTTTTGTGCTCCTGGTATCAGTTTGAGGTTTGAGTTCCAGCTCGAGGAAGGGGTTAAAAGAGGAGAGAAACAGAGTCAGGGAAGTGAATGTGCTGGTGCTTCCTCAGTTCTGTGTTTTCCTGGTCACTGTGAGTTCCCTCACACTGATCTCTGCCCTGGCTGCTTGTAACTGCAGCTTTTCCCTGCTTACAGCTGTATAACCACCTATATTCTTGTTTTTAAATGCAGTTTTAACAGGACTTACACATTAAATACATGGAGGGGGTGTGTGTGGTCACAGACAAATCAGCTTCCACACGCTCTTTCCAACTCTGATTGGTACTGGAAGATCAGTAACTTTCCAGGATCGTGTCTGATTCTGGCTTCTTTATTGTTATTCTTTCCAACTTGTGGATAATTAGGCATTAATGTAATGCTGGGCCAGAGTTAGTGTTGGAAATACATTGATTTCTTTGTTAATGTTACAAGATCTCGGTGGTTTTCATTTCTATACAAGTTTACTCATCAGTATGACAAACACTGGGTCAGTGTTGTGGAATAACAGCTTAATGCACATTTCTCACCATGGTCAGATGTTCCTGAGCTCAGAATTCTGGGCTCTTGTGCTTGGGGTGACTTCCTGTCCATGTCAGAGGGTGCCTTCAGAAACTGGGGTTGTTATGGCAGGGCCTGTGCAGGGAGAGGAGCATTCCTGCAAATGTTAGATAAAATCAGGTTTTTTCGTGGAATCCCAGGAGGGTTTGGGTTGGAGAGACCTTAAAACTCATCCAGTGTCACCCCTGCCATGGCAGGGACACCTCCCACTGTCCCCAATGTCCAACCTGGCCTTGGGCACTGCCAGGGATCCAGGGGCAGCCACAGCAAATCTGGGAATTCCATCCCAGCCCCTCCCCACCCTCCCAGGGAAGGATTTTTTCCCAACATCCCACCTAAACTTGTCATTTCTCAGTGTGAAGCCATTCCCTGTGTCCTGTCCCTTTGGCCCTTGGGAATTGTCTCTCTCCAGGTTTCCTGGGGCTCCTTCAGGCCCTGCAAGGCCACCCTGAGCTCAGGCCAAAGCTTCTCCTGTCCAGGCTGAACAATCCCAGCTGTGCCAGCCTTTCCTCCCAGCAGAGCTGCTCCATCCCTCTGCTCATCCTGGAGCCTCCTCTGGCCTCTCTCCTTGAGCTCCAAGTCCTCCCTGGGCTGGGCCCCAGGGCTGGGGCAGCTCTGCAGGTGGGGCCTCACCTGAGGGGGCACAGGGACACAATTCCCCCTTTCCCAGCCCAGGGCAGGGAAGGTTCTGGGCTAAGAACATTTTGAGCTTCTCACCCACCAACACCTCCAGTCCTCCTCCCCAGGGCTGGTTTGTGGTTGGGATTCCCCATCCCAGGGGCAGGACTTTGGCTCTTGGCCCTGCTGAGCTCCACGAGGTTCTCACAGCCTGTCCAGGTTCCTCTGGATGTCACCTCCCCTCCTCAGTGTCTGTCCCCACAGCTCCATGGCTTTGTCACCCACTGAGGGTGCCCTGGGTCCCACTGCCTCTGTCCCTGGCAGAGTTTTTAAACTTTGGCTGAAGTCAAGCTCTAACCAAAGGCTCCAAACTTTCCTGGATCTTTGCCCCAAAATCAGAGGCAGTAGTAGGTGCAACTCTGGGTAGTAGTGACTCCCCTGCAACTCCCCAGTTACTACAGCTTCACTCAGAATGACTCTTGGAGCTCCTCAAACTTTCTGTGGTGGTTTATAATGTTTAAGATTAATAATTATAAAGCTTGAATTCTAAATGAATCAGTATATTTTGTGAACTCTCTCTACTGGAGAGACCATCACAAATGAGTCAGTGGAGTGAAAAGAGACTCTGTTATACAGGTAAAGTTTTTATGAGGGCCTTAAAGAATTGCTTGAATTTGTGTTGTATTAATTAGACACCTTTCTTGGCACCTGATTTCTGGTTTATTTTGTATTTACAACATGGAGTAAATATTATTTCTTTCTGTGTCAGACTTGGAGATCCCTGTCCATTCCTCACATGCTGCTCTACAGAATTTCTGTGACAGCCTTGTGGAAATCCCTGTGTTTGTGGTTGGGGTTTTCTTCTGTAAATAAAAAAGTTGTGAGTTATGGTAATTATTGTCATTTGATAGTCTGCTGGACAAAAGCCTAATGACAGAAGGTCTAAAACTCATCATCTGGAGGTGTGAATAGAAATCATTTCTCTGCTGTGGCCCCTCAGGAAGGTGGATCCTTTGTCCTTGCAGGGTTGGTGTGGGGATGGGGATGTTGTCAGCTGTGTTTTCCACAGTGCAGGGTCCATGTGAGCCTTGCAATCTCTGACCATCACAACATTTCATTTCTGTGTCTCTGTGGAGTCAAATTCACCAGAGTCGTGTTCACACCATGGACCTTTTAAAACTTTATGAGAAATCCAGGAGCACAGGGGGAGCTCAGGCCCTGCACTGCCTTTCTTGGTGCTTCCTGACCACTCTGACTGCTCTGGGTCTCATCCTGGGCACCAGAAATGCTTTTCTGTTATGAGGAACCATTAGAATTGGACAGAGATTTCTAAAAGTTGATTTGAAGGTTCTACCCAGTGCCCACTGACTTGATTACTGCCCCACAGCAAACCCAAACCCAAGTTTTTGCTAGAATATTTCCATTTAATTTATTGCAGAAGCTCAATAAAGCAAAGAAAAGCAGTTGGCCAAGTTGTGGTGTTGTCAAGTTCTCTCTTCTGAACCCTGGTTTAAAAAACCCACTTTTTTCCTTTTCTTATTATGCAAAGAAAGAGTTGTGTAACTATTGTATAATGGTTGTATTACACCTGCACAAAGCAAAGTATTTCATTCTAGTTTTCTGCTGGATGTTCTTAATCAGCACCCAGTCATTTCAAGAAATAACTTCTAAAAAAAAAAGTTTCAAAAAATCTGAAAATAAAGGAAAAACCACACTGGAGTAGTTCATGTCATTAAATCTCCTCCTGGTGCTGAGAAGTTTGTGGTAGGTTCATCCACATGCTGAGGCACAGGGGGTTTTCAGTCTTGGGGTGGTTTGTTTGGGTTTTTTTTTCCCTTTTCTTTTATTCCCCCTTTTCTGTCCAGTGTAACAACTTCCAGTTCTTAATTTTTATTTATTTTTTTTTTAAATCAGGAATTTGTTTTGATTGAGATCAGCCAATATTTTTTGTGTGCTTGTGTTTGTGACAAAGATTTCCTCAGCTTATATTTGCTGTCCTTTAATGTGTATTTCCAAAGTCTGCTGAGAGAGAGGGGAAACTTAGCTGACCTTCCTCATGTCATTCCTCATTTTTAAAAAATATTTATCAGTATTTTTTTCTACCTCAGAAGTATAATCTTAGGCCTACATAAACCCAGTATTTTCTAAGTGTTGGCCTCACTCTTTTGTTAAGATTTTGAGTCTTGTAGTTCCTACCTAATTTTACTGAAATATGAGAATGTGTGATTATTTCTATACAAGACTTGATCATGGGATGAAGAATTTGATGTTCAGACTTCCACATTTGAAAAAAAAAAAAAGTCCCTTAATATTTTCTGATACAAGTTTCTTTAACTACTTTGCTGGTTTTTTTCTTCCTCTGGACCACTGCTACTTTAAAACCCAAGTCTTAACTTTCATCTTTACATGATTTTTGTTTGCATGAAACAAAAGAATCTCAGACTGAAGCTTGAGATACATTTTTTAGCAATCACAGAGTGGGCCCAGGATGCAATTTCTAAGTTTTGTGTTTGTCATGATGTCTGTTCTGAAACCTTGGAACCCCCAACCTGCTGGTGCCAAATAAATGAACTTCCTTGATGTAGCTGAGAAAACAGGTCTGGATTATATTCCATTGGTTGGTATCATGGTCTTCCTCCCAACATTTCAATCTTGACTTTATTCATTAATTCCGTAAAAATTCCCAAAGTAAATCAAGCACTCAAGGGCCAACAAAAATGGGAGAATTATCTCTTGCTTTTGGTGCTCTGAACTATCTTTTATCATGCAGTAAATACATAAATTTATTTTTTTAAAGTGAAAGTTAGTAATTGATCAGTATCCAGACCTTGCACTTGGTTTTAGGTTTGGGATTTTCTCATGACACATTTTATTATCTGAACCAAGTAAATTCTAATGTTTTTTTCCAGTGTTACCCATGGAAAAGTTTTTCAGTGATTGGGATCTAACATAAAACCCATCCAACCCAAATTTTCTGTATCCTATTGACAGCCTGACCTAAGGCACTGAGCTCCTGATTTTTGGGATGAAGAGAGGGAATTCAGGGATTTTTGGCAGCCTGTAGAGCTTTGTGTGCTTTTCATGCACAAAGCACGAGATAAAGAACTCCCTGAGCTGCTCTCCAGCAAAGCAGTGAGGGGCAAAAGGTGAAGTGACAGGCCAGAGTCACCCAGTGAGTGCCCAAAATCCTTGGTGAGTGCCCAAAGTCACCTGGTGGGTGTCCAAAGTCACCTGGTGACACCTCAAAGTCACTTGGTGGGTGCCCAGAATCCCTAGTGGATGCCCAAAGTCACCAGGGGACACCTCAAAGTCACCTGGTGGGTGCCCAAAGACACAGAATCACAGAATTCCTGGGTTGGAAGAGACCTCCAAGGTCATCGAGTCCAACCCAGCCCCAACACCTCAACTAAACCCTGATATCCAGTGCCATGTCCAGACTTCTCCTAACCACATCCATGGATGGTGACTCCACCACCTCCCTGGGCAGACAATTCCAGTCCTTTATCACTCATTCCATAAAAAACTTTTTCCTGATATCCAACTTTAATTTCCCTTGCTCGGTGAGTGCCCAAAGTCGGTGGGTGATGCAGCTGAGCTGGAGGATTTCTGTGTCTGGTGCTTTCAGGGCAGGAGGCTCTTGGCATCTGCAGTTTCATTTGCCTGGAGTTTGTATTCTGAGTGCTCTGTAACTTGGAGAAGCAGCCTCTTAAGGCTGGAGAGTGACTCAGCACATCCACACAGAGGTCTGCTCAAGGAATTTAGGATTTGCTTGGAGATTTGGGGGAATTAGGGTTTGAACTCGTTTTTTCCCCAACTGAGTTTGTCTTTAAAAAATGCTGATTTTTAATTTGTGACCTCTTTTCTCATTTGATCCTCACACCTCAATTTTGGGAAAAGTGATGGGGTATTTCAGTAAATAGTGTCATTTTGGGGTAGCTGGATTGACTGGGTGGGTTGTTTTCTGTGTGCTCTCCTGGAATCATCTGTGCAATGAATAAACCTGAATTTGAATAGATACGACATTTATAAAACTTCTTCCATATGGAAGGGGAAGGAGGCATTGATGGGATTTGCCCACTTTGTGTGGCTGGAACATGGAATTATGGAATGGTTTGGGTTGGAAGGGACCTTAAAGATTGTCTCATCCCAACACCATGCCCTGGGCAGGGACACCTTCTCAGGTTGTTCCAGGCCCCATCCAGCCTGGCCTTGGACACTTGCAGGGATGGGACATCCACAGCTCCATTTATCACTCCAGGAGCTCCAACTTTCCTGGCAGGGCTGAGTTCTGAGCCTTAAGGAGTGACCACTCTGGGACACAGAGAGTTCCCTGTGCCAGTGTCCACTGGGTGTGTGACCCAGCTTTTTCTGTGCTTGAGTCTGCTTGGATTTTAGAGGGAAAATTGGTTAAATGTCTTAAATAAAACTCTTTTAAAAGAATGGGTTCTAGTTTCAGTTGACCAAAGTTGTGCCAGAGTCCTGAGACACTGCTGGAAGTGCTGGCAGTGGAGGGAAGCCAGGAAATAAAGATTGGAATGGTTGGTCTTCTGTGGCTACACCCTCTTAAATTTGGAGGAAATTTGAGAAGACTTCATTATCTCTTTTTCATCCACTTCAGTCTTCTAGGATGAGATAAGGCCATGGGCTGGTGCATAATTCCAGTGCTGAGGGGATGCTGAAGGGCAGCACAGCAAGAACAGGATATTCAGAGAAAATCTCAAACAACATTGATTTTCATCCCCCTTTTTCCTTATCTGTCCATGTTTTCCTGGGGCTGCTGAAAATGACCTTGCTCTCCCCACACCTGTACCTGTGCCCAATTTGAAATAACACATCCAAAACCAGCACAAAGATGAAAAGAAAGAATTGGTTTTGTGTTTCATCATTAACCTGATGATGTTACAAGTGTTGGCAAACTGATGGGAAGTTCCTGCACAGGGTGGAAGCACTTGGAGGGAGATTTTTGGAAGAGTTGTTCCAGGGCAAAGAGTGCAACCAGGAGTTCTCTGTGACCCCTTGAGCAGCTCCCCCTTCCCTCCCCTGGGGCTCTGTGCTGGCCCAGCTGTTTGTCAGCCCAGCAGTGAATCAGCCTTGCAGGGGGAGCTGGAATGGAGAATTTGGTGTTTTATATTTTGATGTTGGGCTGTGTGGGTGGGCAGGAGCACAGGCTGGGCTTGGATAGCCCTGGCACTTCATGGAGAGCACCATTCCCAGGAATTCCTGCCTCCCCTCCTGTAGTAAATCATCCTCTCTCTGTCTCTGGCCTCTCCTGGCTCTGCCTCTGTGACTGTTTGCTCTCTCAAACTCAGAGCTTGGTGTTCTCTCTTGGATGCTGCCCTGTGTGAGTATCCCAGCACAGCCTGAGCTGGGGAATCTCTCCTGGCTCCCACTCTCCTGGAGCTTCTCTTCTTGCTCTCTTTTCCCTTCTGCTCCTCCTCGAGTTTTCCCTCACCTTTTTAACAACTTTCTAACTTCTCCTTGTGCCATTTTTCTCCCAGCTCGTTGCCAGCACCTCTCCTATTATAATTTGCTCAGTTCTTATTCTTTCTCCTTTGTCTTGCCCAATTAGGAAAAAAAAAAATCCCCATTTTAAACACTAAAAACTTTTAAGAAACCCCAAGTTTTTAATTTTCTGTGCATTCCCCCCAAAACATTATCACAAACCATTACAACATAGAGGTTTCTTCTCTATTTCATTCACTTTTGAATTTTCACTTGAATTCTGTGTTGCCTTAAGATAGACGTGCACACACAAAATGTGCTTTTCCTTTTTGGACAAACTGAAAGATGAATTGAAGTTCCCAAAGTTAATTTCTAAGAAAAGGTATTTTCACTGTATAAGCTGTGAGCAGAACCTACTGATACCAGATGCTGAATTGTGAAGATGCTTCATTTTCTTCTTGCTCTACAAAGGAGATATAAAAAAATATTTCTATTTCACACAACCACCGGCTGGGCCAGTTCTTTTAAAAACCAACCCAAACTCTTTTGGAAATTCCATGCTTGATTGTCCTCTTAAATAGGTGACCAGTTTCACATCCGTGTATTCAGATACACAATATTATGGCCCAAATTATTTAAATCTTGTTGATCATTTTTTACCTGTTAGTTGGGAAAATAAACAGAAGTGCTCATGCTTTAATATCTGAATCCAACCATTTGAATGTCCATCCATATTTTAACAATCCAAAGTGATCTCAAATAAAACTGGAAAATTGGGCAATAAACTTCAGTCTTTATGGCAGGAAAAAAGCAGTGAAATAATTCTGCCCATCCTCTTTGAATTTTTGGGTGGACTGAGGGCAGGGAAGTATCCAGCAAGACCTGCTTTCTCCAGGCCAAATGGGATTGGTTTGGAATTCTTACATGATAATAAACATAAGTGAGAGTGTGAATTACAGTGGTTGTCTTCAGAGATGTTCAGTGCTTCTCTCTCAGTTAGTAAATAAAATTACTACTCATAAACGCTGTATCTCTGGTGACCTGCAGCTTGTCTGATGATTTTCTTGCTTCATTTTCTTAATCCCTTTGAGTAGTTTCCCGGTGAGCTCTGTCCATCCTGTTTGGTTTCTGAGTGGTTTATTTCACTGCCTTGTGGCCCTGCTCAGTTCCAGGAGTAGCTGAGGTTCCTTAGGCACAGAATTCTGTCACTGCTCTGGTGTTTGGTGCTTCCCTTTCCCCTTCTTTGCCATTCCATGGCACTTTTCCTCAAGCCAAATTTCTCTTTTCCCTGAGTTGCTTTGGCTTGACTGTGGCTGTCCATGAATTATTTCAGACAAAAAAAAAAAAAAAAAAATACAAGTTCCAGGCTTTGGCTGCTGCATCAGAGAATCACAGAATCATTTGGAAAACGGGTGGAAAAGCCCTCCAAGGTCACTGAGGTGCCCAATGCCCACCTTGTCCCCAGCCCAGAGCTCTGAGTGCCACCTCCAGGTGACACCTCCAGGGATGGGCACTCCCGACCTCCCTGGGCAGCCCCTGGAATGTGTCAGGGCACACCCAGGAGCCTCTTGTTGAGCTGTTTGACACAGTGGGAACAGGAGCAGCTCTGTATCAGAATTCCCCTTTTCCCAGCAGTGTTTCCTGAAAAGCACAGCCCATCATCCCATGGAATACACCAGCTGAGTGTCAAAAGTAAAGAAACAATCTGCTGCAAAAGTGGCTTTGTTTTGGAGTCTTTCCATCCATCCCAGGCTATTCTTGGGGGTGTGAACTTCAGTGGGACACTTTTTTATTTCCTGGATACCTTGGACTTGGCTATCCTGAGTGCTCTTTGGAGGGTTATAAGATCTGGATTTAAAAGCCTTTTTTTTTTTTTTTTTTAATTTGTTCTCATTTCCTTCCTGCAACCTGCCTTATTAAAACCATTTTAGGATTTTTTATCAGAGAACAAAAAAAATGCTACAGGAAACCAAACGTGTCTGGTAAGGCCCTTATCAATTTCTGATGCTGGCAAAGATAGTGTTATTAAATAAAATTGTATCGTCTTACCATGACCTAAATACTTAACTGGATAAGTTTGTCAAAGATTTAGTGCAGCATCTACTTTTTGAACAAATGAGAAGTATCTTGGAGAGGAGAGCATCAGACTGATCAGTGTCAACTCCACTTTGGGATGCTGGAATTGCCCAAGTTCACACAAACTTGTCCCAAAGGTTCAACTTTTTCTATTTCTCCTCGTAAAAGTCGAGTTAGACCAAATGAATTTGAGAGGGTTCTGTTGGTGAGACTTTTCCTGGGCTTTTCTCTCACTGAGAAATAAAAAATGAGAATTTTCTCTTATAGCTGCCATCAGGGAATAATCCAAAAATTCCATATTTCTCCATAGTGCCTGTGCTCCAAAAGGGATTGAAGCCAACATTATCCCAAATTTACAGACTGACCTGAACTGCACATGCAGGATTTGTCCACTGGGGATTGAACCACCTCATGGCAGGGGAGCTCCAACCTCTTGTTGGATCCCTGAAGCTCAGAAAATCATTATTTGCCACATTAATGAACAGGAGATAATAAACTTCTAGGGGTGATTGGCAAACATTTCACTCGAAAGAGTGTCATGGCTCTTTGGTCACTGAAGGTTTATAAATAAAAATTCTTTTTGGAGGTATCCATACATGGATGGAAGGCTTGATGAGGAATTCCTGGAGGAAGTTCTAAGGAATTTGGGTACATATCAGATTATAATTAATACATTCTGATTTTTTTTTTAATGGCTTTATGTAGGAGAACAAATATTCTGGAGTCTACAATGAACTGTATTTTTGGGGGTGAATATTTGATGAAAATAAAGGTACCCAGTAAAGCTTTTGCTGCTTGATCTGCACCCAGTGTCTGTGCTGGCTTTTTTCTCTCTTGCATCCACATGCTTTTATCACTGGGGTAGGATGCCTGAATTATTCTTATGGATTTTAATACCACTTAAAACGGAGGAATTTGCAGCTTATTACCTCCCCCTGCCTGTATCTCAGTATACCTTGGGATATACCAAGATTTGCCTTAACATTCTGCTTTACAGCAGGGATGGATGGAAGCTGAAAAGATAATACAACAAGACCTTGGAATTGTGAGTGTGAGGAAGGTGTTTTGACTCCATCCCCAGCTGAGAAATGAAAATTTCCTGAAGTTCCTGAGTTTATCTCCTTCTTCAATGAGAGTTTTCTAGGTCAGCGCTTCCTTAACCAGGGAATAAGGCCATGGCAAATGTGCTACAGATGGAACATAAACCCATCCTGAATGATGGGAAGTTAACAAATATTATCCCAGGGATGATTCATTTTTAGTGAAAAAAAAAATGTTTGGAGCTGACAGAGATGTGTGTTCTGAGAAATGGAAGGGCTGGGAGTGAACAATGTGAGGAAAATGTGGGAGCTTTATTTATTCATGTCTTTGGTGTGCGCTGAATCTCCCCCTCTGCTCTCAGGAGATCCCACCTGGAATGTTGTTTCCAGCTCTGGGGACCCCCAGGATCAGGGTGTGGAGGTGCTGGGGCGAGTCCAGAGGAGGGACAGGGAGATGGTCTGAGCCCCTCTGCTCTGGGACAGGCTGGGGGAGCTCCAGGGAGAGCTCAGAGCCCCTGGCAGGGCCTAAAGGGGCTCCAGGAGAGCTGCACGGGGACTGGGGACAAGGGATGGAGGGACAGGACACAGGGAATGGCTTTAAGATGAAGAAGAGCAGGGCTGGATGGGATCTTGGGCAGGAATTGTTCCCTGGGAAGATGGGGAAAGGCTGGAATTCCCAGATTTGCTGTGGCTGCCCCTGGATCCCTGGCAGTGTCCAAAGCCGGGTTGGACATTGGGGTTTGGAGCAGCCTGGGACAGTGGAAAGTGTCCCTGCCCATGGTAGGGGGTGGAAATGGATGATTTTTAAGGTCCCTTCCAATCAAAAGCTTTCTTTGATTCTGTTAAAAATGGTTTAAAAACTTCTCAGATCTGTTGCTGTGTCATCACTGATCACTGATCCTTCCCTGGGAGGGTGGGGAGGGGCTGGGATGGAATTCCCAGATTTGCTGTGGCTGCCCCTGGATCCCTGGCAGTGCCCAAGGCCAGGTTGGACATTGGGGCTTGGAGCAGCCTGGGACAGTGGGAGGTGTCCCTGCCATGGCACAGGAGGAGCTTTCAGGTCCTTTCCAAGGCAGGAATTCCAGGAGTGTCCGTGGCTTGAGCTGTGCAGAGTCAGCAGGGAAGTCCCACAGCCGGGAGGGCTTTGGTGCTGCTGAGCTGCAGCCCTGACTCACAGCTGGGCTGGGCCAGGTGTGGCACAGGAAGGGCTGTGGGGACAGGGAGGGCTCTGGGAACACAACAGCCACATCAGCATCACCTCTGGCTTTTGGGAAACTTCAGCTTAAAAATAATGATTTTAATGAAATAATTCCATTTATTCCCGTGGAGTTGAATGCATCTCATTGTCTTGGAGCCTGAACCTGAGCATTGTCAGTTTTCAAAGCTGATGAACTTCCCAGGAATTGCTGTTTGAAAGTGTGTTGAGCAAGGATTTTAAACCTGGTGCTTCTATCCTGGCGTGTCTGGAGAAAGCTGGAGCTGGTGTGGTGTTTTCCAGGTTAAAAGGAGCAGTTTGAGAGGACCCAGCTCTGTCTGTCCAGTCTAGATGTGAATAGTGAAAGGCAAAGCTTGTGGCATTGCAGTTGTCAGTGGGAGCTGCCAGAGGGGCAGCATTTCAACAGCAGCTCCTGGTGTGTTTGGAAAGGTCCAAAAGTCCTTAAAAATATTCACAAACTTATTATATGGCTATAAAAAACCCCACTAACCCAAAATCTTACAAATTATCACCATTTCTGTACAGAGCCAGCCAACAATTACACCTTGGTGTGATTGGTTTTATGTCTTTGGTTATTTTGTAATTTTGTTTTGGTTTTTTTTTTTTTTTTTTAATTTGAGAGATTAAATCTGTGCCTATCTCCATGTATTAAAATAGTTTGGAAACTTTCAAGATTAAAGGGCACTGCCATACCAGGGCAACAAACATCTACATTGTTATACTTGAAATAAGTAACTTTAAATCTTTGAGGGCAACACCAGAACTGTCAATGAAGCTGGGAAAAATAGTTTTATTTCATTTAAAAGTGGGACAGCAGCTGCACAGAATCTTCATAAATATATAGAATATTTGTTTGTTTTCATGAATATATAGAATATTTCTGTTTGTTGTGGTCTGTGTAAGGTTGATTTTGATTTTTTCCAGCCTGAATGAAAAAGTTCAGGTGGCTGCACCTGAGTCCCCTCCCTTGGCAGGTCTGTGAGAAGCAGAGTTTGTAAATAAAGAACACAACAAAAAAATGAGAGCAGTAGTAGTGGTGACCACTAAATGGGAAGAATAATCAGCTGTAGTGTAATATCAAGGTTGTAGTAAAAATCTGTAAATTGAGTGGTTTGGCCATGTTCTATGGAAACTTGAGGCAGCTTTAGGGGTTCCTGTAATTCTTTTTCCTTTATGGCTCAGAAATTTAGGGAGGAGGAGGAAGGTTGTGCTCCCTTGAAGTTGTGAAGTGCCAAATGCAATTCTGTAGCAGGGCATGTTTGGCTTTGCACTTCTCAAGTTCTTTTCCCAACCACCAGGAACAGGAACAGGTTTTGTACGTGGAATTATTGGCCTTGTTGAGGACATCTATAGGAAAAAAAAAACAAAACCTGCAGAAAAATCTCAGCTCTGCAAAACATTTTTCATATTCCTCTGGATAAACTTAATTTGCAGCCCTCATGGAGGTTCCACTTTGGAATACAACTTTATTCCCATGCTCCTGATATTGCAGCTCCAGCTGCAGCATCTTTTCCTTTTGTTTGGTGGAGGGAGGGGAATGCAAATCCAGTGGTTTGACTTTTGTCTGACATTATTAAGTGGGTGGAAAAAAAAAGAGCCACTCCCACCTCTTAATTGGAGGTTCCTTATAAGGTCAGTGGACTGCAAAATATTTGAAGTTTGTGCTTCTAAAATGAATATTTTTACTCAGTGAGTAAGTAAAGCATCAGATGCAAATTATCTAAAAAATCTCAAGTATTTCAACCTTTATTGTGAGGCTTTTCTTCCCCTCCTCTCCCCCCTCACTGTGTCAGTTTAATTCTTGCTAAAACCACAGGCTTTATTCTGGGCTTCACATGAATTAATGAATATTTAAAAAAACAAATCCTGAACTTCTCCAGCTGGATGGGTCAGTTACAAATTTAACATTCCAGTTCCTTCAGACACCTGGGAAAGCAGCACAGGTTTAGAACTGTAAAAAAAAAATAATATATTATAAAACAATGGTGTGTTATAAATCAGGTATTTCAGAGACTCAAACTACACTCTGAAGTCTGCATGAATTAATCCAGGTGTGACACCACTACTCTGTGACTGATCAAATCACACTTGGTTGTGTTTTGGGTGCATTTGAGGGTGTTTTGACACCATCACTGGCCACAGCTCAGAGGATGGAACTGGGATTAATAATTGTGGATTAATAATTGTGGATTAATAATTGTGGATTAATAATTGTGGATTAATAATTGTGCCCTTGCATTTCTCCTGCTCCCCACTGCCCCCAGTGCAGTTTGCTCAGTGTCCCATTATTGCAGCAGTGGGAAGGGCAGAGGCTGCTTTGGTTCTGCTGGAAAGAAATTCCTGCTCTGCTGCAACTGCAGTTGTGCCTGTGCCAGGTCTGAAATTGGGTGAGAAACTCTGATTTCAGCAAAGCTGCTTCCACAAGCTTTCACACCTCACCCGTGGCTGCTTCTTGCATCCCGTGCTGTAAATTCAGCAGCAGAGTGAAGCCAGTCATTCACAGCATCTTCTTTCCAGAGGAACCAGAAAGATTTTCGGAACTTGGAAAATCATTTGCAGCACACACACACAAAAAAAAAAAAAAATCGTGGTTGGGAATGTTTTGGGTTGAGCTGGGCTTGGTTCATGAGCATCTCACAAGTCCCAGTGTGGAAACTCCTCTCAGTGCACGTTGCAGCTCCTCAGGAGGGTGAGGGCTGTGCTGGGGATGTCAGTTTTATCAATTCAGTTTTGCTTCTTGTTGCCTTTTCCCCAGTGATGCAGGAAAATGCTCAATTTCCAAAATTTTTAAGATTCTCTTTCCATGTTTAAGAAGGAGAAAGCTGCACCCACCCCCATGGCTGAGGCTGAGCTGCCAACAAACAGAAGGTGACTGTGCTCGTGGTTCTGTAAATTACACAAACTCACCTGAGGAGAGATATTTTATTTTTACTAAAAACTTGAAGATGATGAGTTTTAAAACCTTTTCCCAGAGAAGCTGTGGCTGCCCCATCCCTGGAAATGTCCCAGGCCAGGCTGGACGGGGCTTGGAGCAACCTGGGATAAGTGGAAGGTGTCTCTGCCCAGGGATGATCTTTAAGGTCCTTTCCATTCCAAACCATTCCATTATTCCTTCATTCTGTACTCTTAAAGTAGTTGTTGTTCCAGTGAAAACATTGAGCTAATAAGTGTTCCAGAATCCCAGAGAAATTAAAGCTGGAGAAGGGGAATCTGTGACTTCTTTAGGAACAGCACAGATGTGATGGTGATCACAAATTCATTTACCTGTGTTTAGTACTCAGTGTCTTTGCTGTGGGGCACACAGGAACCTGCAGGTGCCCACAAAGGGTTTTTAATGCTGGAATCCTAAATTTACCTTTAATTTTCTGCTGTGATTTTGCAGGTGAACCCAAGTTGTTGTACAGAGCAGAGCTCAGTACAGCATGGCCCCCTTTTTTTTTTTCTCCCTTTTTATTCTTGTGAATTATTCCCTAGCTGGATGCTCACCTGTGTTGGTCACAAGAAGAGCAGAGAATTTGGGGGTGTTTTTATCTCTCAGATGTGTGCTGATTTAGACATGAAACACATGGGATTTCCCTGTAACAAAGCACTGCTGCCTGTGCTGGGGGCTGGCAAAACAATGATCCTGGAATTCCTCAGCTTTGTCCCTCTGGGAAGCTCAGTCAGTCACTGAGCACCCTGTCAGATTTATTAATCTAATTCCAATTGGGTTGATTGTACTTCACATTTCAGGGTTTGAAATCAAACACCAAATCCTTGTCTTTGAGGAATCTTTTGCTCAGTTTGTCTCCCATCAAACCTCATCACTGGTTGCCTCTGCACAATTCAAATGTCTAAATCCATTATATTCCAATATGTTAATAACCCCAATTTCATGGTGGGTACTTCAGGATAATTTTCCTTGTAAATAAATTTAAAAAAAAATGTGGTTTCTAAGTAAGTATTTATATTTTATGTTGCTAGCAACAGGCCTGCCCGTGTTCACCGAAGGTCAGTGACCTGAATTATGTTCAGCTCTGCCAGCAGTGTGTGTAGCCATGAGAAATGCAGGGGTTTCTCTCTATTCCGTGGCTGTGACTTTAAAAATGACAAAATAAGCTTTTCACAGAGGAAAAAAAACTTGAACCTGGCTTTGCAAAAAAGATTCCGTGTTGAATCTTAGAACACAACGATCCTGAATAAGGAAAATAAGTCTCTCTGTGTAAGGTTTTAATTAGTAAAATATAAAAAGTAAACCCCTCCCCAGCAGACTTCTCTTTTCATTAAATTTTCATGTTCATAATGGTTTTTGCACTTTAACTTTTAGGGGTTTAGAAATCTGATTGCTCTGAACCCACCTTTGATCTGCTCTGAACCTATTGATGTGTGGTGGGTATTGAGTTTTTGCAGGAAGGGATGGATGCTCCTAAGGAATACAGGGAATAAAACCTGAATTCTCAAAGAGAACAGCAGGGAATCCAGGCTTGGGGTGTGAGGAAAAGTCAGAGACAAAGTTTTGTTATTTGTTATTTGTGTCACCATCTCGGTGATATTGTGGATATAGCCTGGACTAGAAGGAGCCTGGGGTGGGTAGGGGAGAGAAAAATAGGAAACAAAAGCATGAGGTGAAGTTCTAGCACAGGTGTTTTCTTAGAATTTCCCTCTTGGTTTAAGTAAAAGACTTCAGCTTTTCTTCTTCTCTTTGCTCAACCACTTTCAATAATTTGCTTTTTACCTCCTTTCCTGTCATCTGTTCCTTCCTCTCCTCCTTTATTTCCAATTCACTTCTGCTCTGTACTGGTAAGGAGATCAAACTGGGTTCCTGAGGCCCAGTAAATGTTATTACTGAGGGGATTCTTCTAGTAATGATCTTACAGACTGTGTGATGAGTAGGATTTGCTCTTGCCTCCTCTTATCATCAATTTATTATCTAAACCAGGAAGCCTTTGTGCAAAAAAAAGGCCTTTTGCTTTAAGGACTTGGCAGTGCAGACACAGCTGAAGGCACTGACTGAGTTTAAGCCATTGGGTGCAATTTGGTTGTATCCATTTAAAAAACAAAAACAAAAACTTAAAATTGTTACCCTTTTATGCTGTGTGCCTGTGACACTGTTACTGTCACAGGGCTTTGGGCTCTGGTGGGATTTCAAACCCCTCCTTGGAAAAACCAGGGTTTTTCCACTCTGGAATTCCACAGGAGTTCTCCAGGATGGGCTGCTGGAGAGTTGGGAGGAGACTGAAGCTGGGGCGGATCTCTGTTCCTGGTCAGCTCCGAAATGTGTTGATTCCTGTTAATCACCTGTTAATGACTTTCTCACATCAGCAGCTCTTCCTTAGTGTTGGTAGCTCTTAAAGTGTCTCCTAAATTCCAAAATAACTCTGTGGTTACCTCTGCAGCTGCTTTGGGAGCTGAGCATTCCCTCTGTGGAACGAGCAGGAGACAATGGTTGAGCACTCCACAATAATTTTGGCTGAGAATCGCTCAAACTCTGCTGATAGTTTGAACTAAGATGGGTTAGGATTGAAACTGGTTCTGCACTGGTGGCACCGGGAGGGATCCAGCAGGGGTTGAGTTGGAGAAGAGGGTGATGCCTTCAGTCCTTGAGCTGCTGCTGGCAAAGGCTTCCTGGTTGAGATAATAAATTGATGATAATCAATTAATCGTGGTGTAAACCCAGAGGTGCTGGGGTAAAGGGAATAAAGGATATTGGCCAGAGGAGCTTGGATGGGACTGAGGCTCTGCAGCTTTAGGGCACCTAAATGTGACAAACTTGGTGCTCCAGGACTTGGATCTGCTGGAGAGAGCCCAGAGGAGGCTCCAGGATGAGCAGAGGGATGGAGCAGCTCTGCTGGGAGGAAAGGCTGGCACAGCTGGGATTGTTCAGCCTGGACAGGAGAAGCTTTGGGCTGAGCTCAGGGTGGCCTTGCAGGGCCTGAAGGAGCCCCAGGAAACCTGGAGAGAGACAATTCCCAAGGGCTGCAGGGACAGGACACAGGGAATGGCTTCAGACTGAGAAATGACAAGTTTAGGTGGGATGTTGGGAAAAAATCCTTCCCTGGGAGGGTGGGGAGAGGCTGGAATAGAATTCCCAGCTTTGCTGTGGCTGCCCCTGGATCCCTGGCAGTGCCCAAGGCCAGGTTGGACATTGGGGACAGTGGGAGGTGTCCCTGCTCATGGCAGGGGTGGCACTGGATGATCTTTGATGTCCCTTCCACTCCAAACCACTCTGGGATTCCACTGTCAGTTTGTTTAAATAAGATTTTGTTCCTCCTTTCTCTTTTCCTGCGGAGTCCCAGGGCTGCCTGTGCTGGGTCAGTGGGCTCAGCTCCTCGTGGGAAGAGTTCACTCAGACCAAACCTTTCCCTCAAACTGCAGAGATTTAAGCAGCAGTGCCCAGTCTGTAGGAGCTGGTGTGGCCTCAGCAGAGCTCCTGGCTGCTGTGGATGTGGCAGTGCCATAAAAAGTCTTTGGGTTCACCACTTTGGGATCACCACTTTTAGGGTTCCCCCTTTTTTGGGGGAGGGCACAACAGCAAAAATTCACCTTCTCCTAAAAACCACCAACACAACCACTGCAACACCTGCTCCTCCATGGATCCAAAAACCAATTCCTTGTCCTCCTGCCCCTTCCCTTTGATGTGTGTGACACTGGAGTGGCCCAGGGACGTGTCAGGAGGGCCCGGGGTGGGCTGGGCAGGGTCTGGACTCTCATTGTTGGGGGGAAATGGAGCGAACGGCGGCTCACGGGGCTTCGGGCTGCTCACACTCGCCTCAAGTTACATTTTTCAGGAGGTGTTTAAATAATAATAACTCTCCAATTCCAGCTGGTCAGTCGTTTTTGCACAGAGTTCTCTCAAATTCTCAGGAATTCTGAGTGGGTTTGATATTTTCATAGGTTGTAGAGTTATTTATTGGAGAACAAGTGAAAGGCAAATGCTTGAGGAATGCTTTGACCACTCGTAGTTGTGAGTGTTGTGTTTTGGGGTTTAATTTTTTTTTTTTTATAATCATGCTGTTCTTCTTAATTTATGTTGGAGTTTTCTTCCTACAAACTCCCATCTTTATATCTCTTTAATTCTTCTCTTTGCTCAACCACTTTCAATAATTTGCTTTTAAACACCTTTCCTGTCATTTGTTCCTTCCTCTCCTCCTTTATTTCCAATTCACTTCTGCTCTGTACTGGTAAGGAGATCAAACTGGGTTCTTGAAGCCCAGTAAATGTTATTATTTCTTTGTCTATGGAAAGTACAGTTTTATTTTTCTGAGCGTATTTTAATCATTTGCAGCAAGGTGAACCTGATTTAATTTCATCAGGCTATGAGGAGAAACTTCAACATTTAGGAGTTTATATGCATTTAGAGTTCTGTAGCTTGTAGGTTTGGGAAAATCCCACAAGTTTATTTGTGTTTTAGAAATATTGTCCTGAATTTCTGGGAAAATCCACACATTTAAGGGCTTGGCAAAGATGGGTAACTGACAGTTTTTTGGGATGATGTTAATTTTGAGATTTATTCAATGCCCAGTTGAAATTTAAGTTAATCTTTGGCATTTTGACCCTTCAAAAGTTTTTCTAAACCCAGATATCAATGGAAGATGAGTCTTTGTCATGCCTGTCTCTGCTTTTCCTGTTGGAAAACTTCATTTTCTGGTTGGGATTTCCTTGGTTTATCTCGGGGTTGAACTGAGCAGTTCTGGCTGCACTTTAAGAAGTTTATTCTTGTTTTTCTTTTCCCTTTTTCAGTGTTGTTTGCTGCTGGACTCCCCCATCCCCACAACCCTGCAGGATGATATGAGACTTGAAAGAAGACGATGCATACAGGTGATTTCTTATTTTAGAATTTTTACAGTGAAAAATGTTGGATGTTCTTGATGTGCTCTTTGTTGCTGCTCCATTCTCTGTCCTCACCAAATAATGTTGTTCCAACTTTGAATTTTGAAGTCTCTCTTTGTCCTTTCAAAACTCTCCTGCAGCTCGGAAAACTCTTCTTCTTCTTCCAGGAAGAAAATTGTTTTCCTGAATGGGAATATTGTTTTCAAAGTTTTAATGGCAATGCTGCTGGAGGTGCCATTTGAATGGGCTGGTTGATATTTTAGGAAGTTCTCCCATTTTTTTGGCTAATCAAAAATCCTGGAAGTGCCAAGTGTATTTGGAGATTCAATGGCTGGTTTTGACTTTTGATGGAAATACAATTCATCTTCAACACAGAAAAATCACCAGCAGTAGAAACAGAATAAAATCCAGTTTGTCCAGGAGGGTTGCTCTGATTTTTTAGACCCTAAATGTCTTTACTTCAACCAGATCTTTGGTTTGCTTGTTCAGCTTTAAACTCCAGGAATCCTTAGGGCTGGAATAAAACAACAACAACAACAAAAAAAGCTGGGGAGATTTCTGTGTGCATCCAGCTCATCTCCTGATTGACAGTTTTCAGTTGCATCAGCTGTTGGTGCATAAACAGCTTTGGAGGGTCTGTTTACATGGAGCCTTTGGATTAGGACCAAGATGCTGGAAGTGGAGATTTCATTCCCTGAAAACCAAACATCTCTCATTCCACTCCCCTGTTTGTGAGTTGTGTGTGTGCTGAAAGCTCAAGTCAAAGCAGGTCTAAAGAAGTCTAAAATTAGGTTGGGCAAAGGAGAGGAGAAGGATATTTCGTTTTTCATATTTTCCTTTTAAATGTCTACATCTAGAGGAGAGGCATTAAAAGTCTAGAAAATTGATGTCCCATCAGATTCGGGGAGCTCTTGTCTAGTAGGCAGTGACAGATTAAAATAGAACCTAAATATTGAGAAAATGTTTTGAAAGCTTTAAAAATACTCATCCCACAGCTGAAAGGAGAGAGAATGTTATGAAATTGTACCTTATGCATGACTGTGGTTGAGAGAATTCAGTTTCACGTTGCAATACATTAATCTGATTTAAAACTTCCAACTTAAGCACTTTCAGTCTTGGTCAGAATTTCTGATGGTCTTGAGTTCGTAGAATTATGAGCTTGCAGAATAGAAATGGATACAAGATTTAGGAATTTAAGTGGTAATTCTGTCTTCCTGCAGCCCAAATTCTTTATTTACAAGTCCCTTGATAAATGCAGATCAACAAAAACCAGCACAAAGACCTTTATGCCTCTGATGTGCTGGAAGTTGAAAAACTCAGATTTATTTGCATCTTCTGTTTATTGGGAGAGCCAGGCTCGGTGTGCTGACGTTCTGAGAATGAACAAGATTTGCAGGTTTTAAAATGAGCCCCTGCCCTGTGATGATTTTGTGGTGCAGTGACAGGAAGAGTCATTTGGTGACTCTGCTGATCTCAGTCTCAAGTTCAAAGTAACTGAGGAGAGCTCAGACCCCAAACTGAAAGGTTTTGTGGTTCTTGGGGATGCCTCTCTTGCATTTTCAAGAAGGTTTCTTGAGGGTGTTGGATCAGAGGTGCCTGGTAATGTCTAAACTACCTTTGGTTAAAGAGGAGAAGCTTCTACAGGGTCAGTAAATTCTTTGTTATAATGGGCATCACTTCATTGTCCTGGAAGCTGCTCTAAAGCTCTACAATTAACCACAGTAGAACTGGGGAAACAATCCCCTAAAGAAGAATTTTTCACTTGTACCCTGGAATACTTTAATTTTACATCACCACTTAGGCTGAAAACACAAAAATGTATTAAGGTCCACTGCTTTAAAAAAAAAAGAAAGTGAAAATTTGAAGAAATGGGGATATTAAAAGCTGTTTTCCAGTTTGACTCACCAAGAAAACAAACTTGCAGCACATTGAACTTCTCTTTTTCCCTGTATAATATGTAGGACACCCAGCAAAAGGGCACTTTAGGTGCTGTTGGGAGAACTGAAAGATTTTCAATAATTTTATCGACAATTCAGAGCAGGGGATTGAGTGCACCCTCAGCCAGTTGGGAAACACCAGTTTGGGCAGGAGTGTGGACTTGGAAGGTTCTGCAGAGGGATCAGGATGAGGACAGGCTGGATCCATGGGATGATCGAGGTGTGAGGGTCAACCAGGCCAAGGGTCAGGTCCTGCCCTTGGGTCACAACAACCCCATGGAGCTCCAGGCTGGGCAGAGGGGCTGGAAAAGCTGGAAAAGGCCCTGGGGGTGCTGTGACAGGGGCTGGACACGAGCCCAGGGGTGCCCAGGTGGGCAAGAGGCCACTGGCCCCTGGGCTGGATGAGGAATTGTGTGTCCAGCAGGAGCAGGGCAGGGATTGTCCCTCTGTGCTCCAGGGCTGGGTCCAGTTGTGGCTCCTGCAGGAGAGCCCTGGAGGGGCTGGAGCGTGTCCAGGGCAGGGAAGGGGCTGGGGAAGGGTCTGGAGCCCCAGGAGGGGCTGAGGGAGCTGGAAAGGGGCTGAGCCTGGAGAAAAGGAGGCTCAGGGGGGACCTTGTGGCTCTGCACAAGTCCCTGCCAGGAGGGGACAGCCGGGGGGGTCGGGCTCTGCTCCCAGGGAACAGGGACAGGAGGAGAGGGAACGGCCTCAGGCTGGGCCAGGGGAGGCTCAGCTTGGCCAGCAGCAGGAATTTCCCCATGGAAAGGGGGCTCAGGCCTTGGCAGGGGCTGCCCAGGAAGGGGCTGGAATTACAACCCTGGGAAATACTCAGAAATCTGTGGATGTGGCACCTGAGTTCATGGACTGGGCAGAGTTGGGGTAGTGGTTGGACTTTGATGATCAATGAGGTGTTTTCCAGCCTTAATGATTCTCTGATTCCGTGTTTACTTGGGGATTTTTAAGGATTTATTCTGCTTTTCCCTCCAACACTGCAATAAACAAAGCTGGGGTTCAGCTATTTACAGGAAAAGCCAAGTTTGTATTTCATTCATGTTGTGCTAACACAGGGAATGCCTTAGAAGGTGATTTGTGACAAAAAAAGTGTTTTCAGAATGGGAATTTTTCATTTCTTTGTCCTTTGCAAGTCTCTCCTGAACCTTTTGGGAAAGCAAGGAACCAAACACTTCTGGGTGTATTTAGACTAGTGGTCAATTATCCTACCCAGAGTCACTTTCCATTGTGTGGTGGCATCAAATTTGGGATTGTGCTGGGTTCCTACAGGCAGAGATTCATCTTGTGTTTAGAAGTTGGTGTTTCAAGAGTTCCTGCTACACCTCGTCCTGCTCCTGTGGAACTCACTGGTTGGTTGTTCTTTTTTTTTTCTTCTTTTTTATTGAGATCCCTTATAAAAATCATTTGGTTTTGTAACAGCTTTCTGGGTTTGATTTTTGTAAACCTAAAAGCCTAAGGAATATGGATCTAAAAATACTGAGTTGTCTGATTTTTAAGCTTTTGAAGAGCTCAAAGCTTCTTTTTTGTAACCTCTGTAAGAAAACAGAATAACATAATGGTTACAGCAAATTATTCTCATCAAGGTGGAATTATCTTGGATGCTCCAGAGATGTTGAGAACCAAGGAAATGTGATAATGGTGTAGTCAAATTTGATAAGACACTGGAGATGCTCATATTGCTCTTTGAAAAAAAAAAAAAGAAGTAATTTTTGGAAAAGAAAACAAAGCCAATCCAATACTCTTCAATAAGGATACTGTAAGAGCAATTAAATAGTAAATTCTCACAGAGATGCCTGTCCTGTCTCTGTATTCCTTATTAAAATATAACTAATCCACAGGAAGGATTTCTGGGAAGTTCCTGGATTGGGCTGAGTTCAGGACCTGCAAGTGTCCATCCAGGTGTTGATTTGATGGAAACGGAGAACTGGGCCATGGCTCTCACATCTCCTATTTCACGTTTTAGTTGCTGATTTCATTGAGCCTGTAGCTGTTTTAAAGGATGTTTTTACATGTCAGTAATTAAAAAACCCCACAAACCAAATGAGAAAACCCCTCTGTTGTCCTGCAGTCAGAACAAAACGTGTCTGTGGTGCTGCTCTGTGTCTGGAGCTCACCTGTGTGACCTGAACTAGTTCAGTCACAGCCCCTGCAAGTGGAAAATCCAGAAAATTCCTGGGCCAGCACCATTATTTCCCTTCCCTGGATGTTCCTGTGGTTGGGGAGATGCTGGTCCTGGTTCCACTGAGGTGGTGACACACCTGGACACTCTTGGGAGGTGAAAGTTGGGGGCAGAAAAACAGGATTGGAAGGAAATTGGTGGAAAATGAGGCTTGGAAAGAGCAAAAAAAAGGTCCAGGTGCTGCTTTTTTCCTGAGCTCCCACTGGTTTTGGTTCTGGTGGGGAACTGGTTCCAGTTGTGTTTTGTCCACCTGGATCCTCCCAGGAAGTTTTTGGTGGATATTCCTGGCTCGGCAGATCAACACAAGTTTGCCACAAATACAAAATCCCACAAAAAATCACATCCCAGACAAAGCTGCTCATTGGGAGGGAAGTTTGAAATACAAACAGCTAATGAGGGCTTGGATATTCCCAGGGCTATCCCCTGGTTTTCCATGGAGAAATCCCATTGCAGCAGGGCTATCCCCTGGTTTTCCATGGAGAAATCCCATTGCAGCAGGGCTATCCCCTGGTTTTCCATGGATAAATCCCATTGCAGCAGGGCTATCCCCTGGTTTTCCATGGATAAATCCCATTGCAGCAGGGCTATCCCCTGGTTTTCCATGGATAAATCCCTTTCCAACAGGGTTATCCCGTGGTTTTCCATGGATAAATCCCATTGCAGCAGGGCTATCCCCTGGTTTTCCATGGATAAATCCCATTGCAGCAGGGCTATCCCCTGGTTTTCCATGGATAAATCCCATTGCAGCAGGGCTATCCCCTGGTTTTCCATGGATAAATCCCATTGCAGCAGGGCTATCCCCTGGTTTTCCATGGATAAATCCCATTCCAGCTGCTGATTTTGGGGAGTTTTTGTATGAAATCAGTGGGGAAGGGCAGAGCTCCTCAGACTGGAAGTGGCAGTTCTGCTTTTCAGAGATGGAGTCATTGACCTCAATGAATGATAACCTTGAAGTCAACAGACTAAATTAATGCTCTACTTTCTGGATTTGAGAGCAGCAATGTGAAAACCTGGACAGCTAAAGTTAGATTCTTGCATCCATATTTAAAAAGAAGTTGCCTATTTAAAAGAAAAAGGGGTTTGGGTGATTTTTTTGTGGTTTTTTTTTTCCCTTCCTCCAGAATGGTTCAGTACCTGTGATATTGAAAATTGAAGTTTTCAGCCTCAACCCCCATATAAAAGGAAACAAAAAATCCCATTCCAGGATTTTGGCCTGGAATTACAGCCTGATGGAAGATTCTGCTTTCCTTATTCAGGAGCAGACCAGAGCATCTAAATCATAAAATCTTTAGATGTTGCTGTTCTTATATATAGTTTTAATATTCTGGAAAAGTAATTTCTATTCATTTTGCCTCCCAATACATGTAACCCTCTTTTACAAACCTTTTGAGGTAACTTCCAATGAAGTTTTAAGTTGTGGGGAGATTTCTTTTATTGAAATTTATTTCTGTTGTTGATTTCTAAGAGCAAAGAAAAAAATTATTTCGAACAAAACCAAATTAAAATCCAGATTTAAAAATTGCAATTATAATTATTAAAAATTATTTTCTATTTCCTGGATGATTGGTCAGTACACTGAGAACACTGAACATAACACTGCAAATACAGAGTTTTTCCTGCAGCCTTTAAAGTCAGTGTGGGAACAGAAAGGAAAGGTTCTCTTGGCCCAGGCAGCAGTGGGATGGTGAAACTGAGTTTGGAGCTTCGAATTGTGTCTTGTCCCAGGGATTTACTGCCTCAGGTGCCTGCTGGGAGTGGCCCTGGCTTGTCCATCCCATTTTTTGTCCTGTTTCTGCTGCTTTTGGCAGCAAATGTTCCTGGATTGGTCCCTGCTGGCCTGGCTTGGGAGGGTTTGCAGTGAATTTTTGCAGTGAGGGTGGGTGTTGAAGGGAATCTCAGCCCTGAGCTCCAGGGAAAGGCCTGGTTTGTATCCACAGGGAGTTCCATGGCCTTGGCACAGGCAGCAACAGTTTGGGAGCTTTTGCACTTCCCAAGAATCACCCCTGAGATCAGTGGGCTGTGATTTCACCCTGAAGGAGTCCCAGGGTGCAGATCTGCACCCAGCAGCACTCCAGGGGTATTTCATGGAATCCCTGAGGCTGGAAAAGCCCTCCCAGCCCAGGGAGTCCAACCTGTGCCCCACCCCCACCTTGTCACCCTGAGTGCCACCTCCAGGTGACACCTCCAGGGATGGGCACTCCAAACCTCCCCCAAGGCCTGAGCCCCCTTTCCATGGGGAAATTCCTGCTGCTGGCCAAGCTGAGCCTCCCCTGGCCCAGCCTGAGGCCGTTCCCTCTCCTCCTGTCCCTGTTCCCTGGGAGCAGAGCCCGACCCCCCCGGCTGTCCCCTCCTGGCAGGGACTTGTGCAGAGCCACAAGGTCCCCCCTGAGCCTCCTTTTCTCCAGGCTCAGCCCCTTGCCCAACACCCAAAATTCATCATAATTGAACAAGCCTGACTTTAAATGGCACCACTTCAGTTCCTGAGCATATTTTGTGTTGAATCCAGAAGTAAGGCAGCAAATGTTTGTAGGAGCCATCCTTCAAAAATCACGGAGTCAGGTGGAACTGACCTCTCCCCCCATCCCTAAAGTTTTGTTGCTTTGGGATTAAGTTTTAAAATACAGACAGACACCATAGGCTGGCCCTCTTAACAGCCAGGCCTGAGTAGTTCTTGTTGAGGATTCCATTAATGATACTTCATCAGGCAAGTGGAGGCAGGAACTGGACAAATATTGTCCCTGAATCTTGCTGAAATTGGACATCCTGACTTGTAAGATTTGTATTTCTCTTTTTCTAGTCAGGCTGTTCTTCCTGTTCTGTCCAATTCATTTTGTGATGTGTGGTTTGTGATGTTTCTATCAAACCCTCTTGCAGGCAGTGGTGCCCAGATGTGTTTGCTTGATTCCTTACTGGGATCAAACTGGTGGATTCCCAGTTTTTCAGAGCAACATGGATATGCTCAGCTTGATGACAGAGTTTTTTCCTGGTTATTCACAGAGGAATAAGTTCTTCTCACCAGGGTTTCTGTGTCTCATTGTGAGATCAGCTCTCCATGGATAGCTTGGATATTTCCATAAGTTCAAGACACGTTTGTCAGCCCTCTGATGTCACTGGGTGCAGCTCAGACATCATCTGGGCAGGTTAATAAACCCTGCTGGATTTAGGAGCACAATGAAGCCTGGAAAATGTAAAACTGGGAATGTTTCACTCTCAGATTTCCCCTGTGACGCCACAGCCCCAAAGCCGCGTTTGCTGATGAGCTGTTAAGGACAGAGATTAGATTAGAGAGCAAGAAACTTGTTTGTTTGGAGCAGTGACACATCAGATTTAAAGTTCTGACCTTCCAGTTGTCCTGGGAGGAGCAGGGAATACCCAGCCTGAGGGAAAAGCCTGGTCCCTGACACTCACACCTTAACCCCTGGTGACTTCTGCCTGAGTTAAATCCCAAAAAGTATCTTTGGGGACCTGGATTGGAGTTTATTGCACACAGAGGCAGCTGTTGAACATCTTTGCTGCAAAGGTGGAACAGGTGGCAGCAGTTTTGTTCCAGACTGAGAAAAGAGATTTGTTCTTGATTTCCTCCTTCCCCCTGGGAATGTGTTGGTGCTGGCATTTTCCTAACAAATTATTTATTGTAAATCCCTCAAAAACCTGGGGCTGCAAGCAGAGAGCAGAGTGTGAAGTTCTTCTTTTCCTGGTTAATTCTGGATCTTCTAACTGGTTTCTTTTTGTGCAATACTCTTAACTTCTCCTTCATTTCATCGAACCCACTTTGTGAACTGAGATTCCAACCTCAAGTTTGCCAAACCATCCAACACTTCGCTTTTTCTTTATTAAAATCACAGAAAATTTTAACTCTTGAGCTCGGTATTTTGGGGTGAACTTGCCACTTGTTTGTGCTCCCTCAGATGTGATGGAGGGGGACCAGCAGATGTGCTGTGCCAGGAAATAAACAGAAGGATGATGATGTTTGTAAAGGTGGATGAAGTTTGTTTCATTTTACCTGGTTTTGTAGGCAGTGAGGCCTTTAAATAGAGAAAATATTTAATTTATAAATTAAAGTCCACAGTTCCTCAGGACTGCCTTGCCACTCCAGAAAAAGAAACTGTTTCTGGCAATACATGGAGATCCAGACATGGTTTTTTATCTTAGTTGTAACAGGACTGACATTTTCATGCTTCTCCAAGGTCCTGAAGATGCCTAAAAGGGATGAACTGGTTCTACAAAATTTTATATATTGGTAAAAGTATCTATGATTTCAGCTGCCCTATTAATGTGAGTTCTGAGCTCCTGTTAATGCCTCTCAGTAGATCAGATCCTTCTCCACGAGTTGGGTTGAAAATAAAACTGGTTTTGTCTTCATGTAGGTACGGAATAATGGGTTTACATGTATTATATTAGCTTATAAAATATAAAATAAATTAAAACCCCCAGCCAAATATGTATTTACCAAGTTTTGTACCTTCCAGTAATCCAGAGGCTTTGTGCTAGTTTGGAATAAAAGTGGGAGTTATTTGAAATATTTCACTTACTGAAGTTTAGCAAAATATCTGAAAGGCAGCAGATCCATCATAATTCCATTTATAGCTTCACTTTAGGTGAGTTCCAGATGTTCATGGTAGGTTCTGTGTTAGGCCCTTAAAGACTGTATAAAAACCCAGCAATCTGGTAATTGATTTATTCCTGTTTCTTAAGTCAGACCTTCCTAAAACTTCCAGCTGTAAAATCCAAGTCGTCATTTCCCAGTGCTGAGCAATTCCTGGAGACTTCCCTGAGTCCAGTGATGGATCCACGGTGTGGAGTTTGAGGATATTTCTGGTGCTCAGGCTCAGAAGGGGATGTAAATAAAGCAATGTTTCTTTTTAGGCTTAAATGTTCACATCTCTGGAGTTTTCTCCAGAATTCAATTCTTAAAAAAAACTGACTTGATGAGGTCACGGAATCCCAGAATGGTTTGGGTGGGAAGGAGCTTAAAGATCTTCCAATTCCAACCCCTGCCATGGGCAGGGACACCTCCCACTGTCCCCACTGTCCAACCTGGCCTTGGGCACTGCCAGGGATCCAGGGGCAGCCACAGCTGAGATGTTGAAGGAAAACTTTCCTTCTAGCATGAAGATGATTGTAATAATAAAAAAACCTGAAAAAAACAAAAATACAAGTTAGTCTTGTGTGCTTTAATTTAGTCTGTGATGATCTTGTGTTTTGTCCTTGGTGATTCTCAGAATCAACTGATTATTCCTCACCTTTGATGTCCCCAGGCAGGTGTTTGATAAGAGCTTGAACTTCTTTTAAATCTTGCAAAGAAAAAGGGTCACAGCCCGAAATGTGGAGGTGAACAGTGCAGTTATTGGCTCATCCTTGTGACGTGTTTTCCTTTCTTTCCACCCCAGGATTTTACAAAATTCAGTTCACAGCTGAGCCTCTCCTGCTTTGCCATTTTCCCTGATTGGAAGGAGGCTGTCTCAAGGCAGAGACTTGATTTGTAAACTGTGCCAGCAGAGAGCTGCAGGAGCAGATGTGGTCAGAGGAGATTTCAGAGCACCAATTCCCAGACACAAAAAAAGCTGTTTCCCTGTTAGATCCCATGCAGCAGCCACACATCTCTGCTGCTTCCCTGTCCTGGCTGCTGCTGGCAGGGATTCCTGGGATGTGCTGGATCCAGGGGTACTCAGCTGCTCCTTCCACGCTTCCTCAGCTATTAATTCTACTCTTGTCCTTCAATCCTTTTTCCTTTCTCTTTCTTATGATGTCTCAAGAGAAAATTGTTTTTTTCCCCCCTCTTGTCAAAGCAAAAAATGCCAGAGTTGTTCTATCTTTTGTTATATATACATAATATATAAATATATATATAAATGTAACTTCTTTTTTTTTCCTGACCTGCAGCTGCAGGAATATTCCTTTGCTTCCTTCTCCCTCACAAAGCCTGGGAGAATTTTGTGTTGCTTTCCTTCGAAAGTTCAGCTTTTCTTCCATCTTCTGAGAAATTTTATCTGTAAAAGTTATTTTGTCTTCTGGCTTGGGCTGACTTCATGGACTTCAGGAGCCTTCATGACTTCTCTTGTGAAGAAAAGAGATTTTTCCTCATTAAGAAAAAAAAAAAAAAAAAGTGGCTGTTTCACACCCAAATCAATGGGTCAGTTTTCAAGTCAGGATTCTGCACCTTCAGCTTAAATTCTGTGTTCAGCTTTTGTTTTCCAACAAAGATTCTGGTAGCAAAAGGCCCCAGGCAACGAGTGTTTGGATCCTGAGAAAGGCAAAAAAAAAGTAGTTGTTGTGGGGTTTTTTTGTTTGTTTGGTGTTTTCTTTTATGTCTGGAGGCATGTGGAGCTCCAGGGGAAGGCAAGAAGCGCAACTTCGTTTTTTCTTGGGAGAAATCCAGGCTCTATAGGCTGCCATCCAAATGCAAAAATTCTGACACTTCTCTGCTCAGAGAAAAAAAAAAAAAAAAAGTGCCACCAAAACGGAGCCAGCTGAATACTCCACTTCTTCAATAGAAGGCAGTTTCCTTAAATAGAATTTGGGAGCTAACTTCGTCTGGAGCAGGGATTTGGGTTCAAAACTCTCCCAGTGACGTCTTTTCACTTGAAGTCTTTCACTCTGGCTACAGGTATTTGAGTAAACACTCAGTGGATATTCAGACACTTTGAGGAATCATTTGTGTCCTGTAATTCCATGAATTATAGCTCGGACAACATGAATGAAAAATCTGCTTCACCTTTTTTTTTTTCTGGGCAGGGGTTGGCAGAGAGGAGAAGGGAATTCTTGCTTTCAGGGAATCCTGGAATGATTTGGGTTGGAAAGGACCTTAAAACTCATCCCAGTCCCACCCCCGTGTTGCTGTAGGACACGAAATGAACGACACACACACAGTCAAGTTGTCAGGGCAAAAAGAGAGAAGTTTATTTTTTTACTTTGATTTATATAGATTTTGGGCAATGACCGTGGATTGGAGGATGAGGTTGCCACCTCTCCAACCACACTGGTCAAACTAGAAGTCCATCAATTGTCCCTCCTCAAGAGAGCAATAATAAACAAGAAAACCAGATTACAATAACATCACTTTGTTTACATGAAAATCTGTGAAAAATTCCACTAAAGAAAGGCAAACATCAGAAGGCTGAAGAAGATCAGAGCAACACCCTTGGACAGGGACACCTTCCATGATCTCAGATTGCTCCAAGCTCTGTCCAACCTGACCTTGGACACTTCCAGGGATGGGACATCCCCAGCTGCTCTGGGCACCCTGTGCCCAATTCCTTCCCTACAAACACCCTTTGCACAAATACAGGTGCTCAGTATTTACAGGTTGGTTACAGTATTTTATTGTTTGACTTCGTGTCACACTCTCTCCCACGGATCCCAGTTTATTAGCAATATCTTTTTGCCATCCAAAAACCCACATTATCCTCGATAACAGATTAGCAGTAGCTCTGTCTTCCCAAGAAGCTGCCCTAACCCATTAGGAAGATGGTTAATCTCCCTCCTGGATAAGCCTTTTGATCAATTTAGAGAGAAGTGAATCGGTGCCTTCTGAGCAAGTCTGGGTAGCAGCTACTTAAACAAAGCCATTTGGGCTCCTTTCAACATCAGCTCCTAATGAATCGTCAGAATCTCATCAAAGCTCAGGTAATTAGACAGGTACTGCACCTTTGGATTAATGGCACCTCTGACAGAGGCCTGCCTTTCCTCATTCAGAGACAGGAACTGATCAGTTTTGGAGAGCAAGAAATGCCTCAGGAAGGGTTTGGAAACATCTGGATAAGGTGCTCCATGGAGAAGCACTGCTGTGCTCAGCTTTGGAGAGTCAGGGAGTCCTTTCTCCAGCCCTTTCTGGGATCCTCAGCACAGTTAAACAAAGGAAGGGACAAACCCAGGAAATTCCAGATGGGATTCTGTGCCTGATGTGCTTGTGGCCCTTAGGAGTGAAATCCTGTGAGCTGGGAACACAAAATGATGGTGGTGTCTGAGCTTTCCATGGAACAGGAGGCTCTGCTCACAGGGAGCAGGGGCAGGACAAGAGGAAAAGGCCTCAGGCTGTGCCAGGGGAAGCTCAGATTGGACACCAGGAGGAATTTCTTCACTGAGTCTCTTCACTGAAAGGGTTGTTGAATATTGGAGTTCTACCTAGTCGCAGCAGCACCAGCATCAGCCCAAAGCCTGTCCCCAAAGGCCACCTCCAGCCTCCTCCTGAACACTCCCCCAGACAGTGACTCCAAACCTCCCTGGGCAGCTCATCCCAAGGCCTGACCACTCTGCCAGGGAAAGTTTTTCCAGTCAGCACCTCCCTGGCAAAATCATTTCATCCTTGAGGATATTTTGAAACATTGGAGTGTTGGCTAAAAGTGGTCAGTGCTGTGACCTTTTGAAGGGTCTGCCATGCTTTCCTCTCACAAATGACGGCAAAGACCAATTTCCACCCTTGTCCACTTCCTTTTGTTTGCAGAGATGTTGGGAAGTCTCCCCTTATGCTGGGGCAGAAAAAGCAGGGAAATCCTCTCTGGCACCTTCTGCTCAGACATGGCCAGGCTTTCTGGAGCTGCTGAGAAATCTCAGCAATCCCACAAATTCCCAAAGAAGTCTTGAGGAGCCGTGTGAGCTGGAGTGACATTTGGAAGCAGTTCTGTGCTCTCTTGGCCAGCAGTGCCAGAGAACAACACCGTGGTGCTTTCAGCCCAGATGCTTTGGCAAAGCACAGCCTCGAGTGTCGCCACTGCTTGGCAGAACAACTGGTGCTGCAAAACAGGAGCAGGTGCTGCTTTGGGCTTTTGCTGCTCCTTCTGCACCAAGGCCCTGCTTTCTGCAGTGGTTTTGGAGCACCAGAAACAATATTGCTCTTTCTTTATGGGAAGGCTTTTAAACTCTTGGATGGATTTGGTAAAAAGTTGGGCTTTGTGGCAGTGATCAGAATGATGAGTTATGTGGCTCTTGTTGTAGAGGTGGCAGATCCGGCGCTTGTTTTATACTTTCTCCTCCAAATTCATGGAATCACAGAATGATTTGGGTTGGGAGGGACCTTAAAGTTCATCCAGTTCACTGTCCCATGGGCAGGGGCACCTTCCACTATCCCAGGCTGCTCCAAGCCCCAGTGTCCAGCCTGGCCTTGGACACTGCCAGGGATCCAGGGCAGCCACAGCAAATCTGGGCAACCTAAAGTCCCATTACCTTGAGGACTGTTTGATAACTGCCCTCATTGTTGTCCTGCTGGGGGTGACATTCCTTTGGGGTGACATTTCTTTGCACCCCTTCTCAATCATCTCTTCCCACCACAGCCCTCACTCACTCCAAAGAGTTTTCACTCATGGCAGGAGGGCACTTCCAGCTTCTTCCCTCTTCTTTCACCATCTGTCTGCCAGAGAAGAGTCAGGCTGTTCCAAGACTCATCCTCATGTGTGTGTTTGCAGAGTCCTGACTGTGCCACGCCTGGAGCTGAGTGTTCTGTTCCCTGAGAACACTTTTCAAACCTCAGTGCTGAAGCTTTGAAGCTCATTGATACCTAAACTTCTCAATAAAAAGTTTGTGTGTTACTGTTTCACTTTGCTCGACTTGCAGTGACTTCACCCTTGGTGAGATGACTTTGTAGGAGGTCATGGTTCCTTTGCATTGCAGGACAGTCGTGTCTGGGGCCTGGAAATGTGATGTTGACAGTGTCCTCAGGAACAGGGAACATCCCCTGACCAGAGCAGGGCACAGTTTTGTTTGAATTAAAAGCCTTTAGGGGTTACAACTTCATTAACATTTCTGCTGTTAACAGGACTTGGAGTGATCCTGGTTGGACTTGGTGATCCTGGAGGTCTCTTCCAACCTAATGATTCTGATTTTGATTTTGATTCTGATCTTTTCCCAGAGTTGTTGGCTGAACCTTGAAGAATTCCTTCTGTGCTTGGTGTTTAGATCCTGTAAATAATTTTCCATCATCACCTTTCCTTGGAAACATCCAAGTCTCTTTCCTCAGGTGGAATGCTTCCACTGCATCTCTCTGGAGGTGAGGAAACCCAAAGCCAACACCAAACCATGGCAAATTCTCCTGTCAGCTTTTCCTTGCTGTAGTTTATAGAACCTTCAGAAAATGCTGGAATGATTCCTTCCCTCCCCTTGGAAGACACCTCCTTTTTCTGGTGGCCAAGGTGCATCACTTCCCATGTGGAGGCTTCAGGTGCAGGTGACAGGCAACTCTCAGGAGCTTCTTCTGGGAATTGACATTCCAGAAAAAACAGAGACTGATGGAAGGAGAGGCTCAAATGTTCCAGCTGGGACACAGGGTGTCTTTGGTTTGTGCATCTTCCATGATGTCCCTGCAGGGGACAGGTGGCACTTCTTGGAAAGGAGGAGCCCAGTCATGGCAAATGGGAGTTTTTGTAAGCTGGAAATCAGATTTATGGCTGCAGATCAGCTGAAGGAAAGCAGGGCTGGATGGGATCTTGGGCAGGAATTGTTTCCTGGGAGGGGCTGGGATGGATTTCCCAGATTTGCTGTGGCTGCCCCTGGATCCCTGGCAGTGCCCAAGGCCAGGTTGGACATTGGGGCTTGGAGCAGCCTGGGACAGTGGGAGGTGTCCCTGCCCATGGCAGGGGTGGCACTGGATAATTTGGGAGATCCCTTCCAACCCAAACCATTCTGGGATTCTGTAAGATGCAGACAATTTTTTTTTCTTTTTTTTTCTTTTTTTTTTTTTTTTTAATTTGCACAACTCTGATACTTGGGTGGTGTTGCTCTCCTCCTTATTATTACTGTGAACAAACCCCCAATTTTCATTGTTGGCTTTAGTACCCACTCCTTAGTTTATGCTAGAAACAGTAAAGCCTTAGAAGAAAAAATGCAAGTTACACTTCAAAAATAATTTTCTTAAATCATGGTATTACCCTGAAGGAAAAATGATATTTTTTTGGTTTTGTTGTTGTGTTTTAAATTTTTCTGGGTTGAAATTTGTGTTACTTAAGAGAAATCAACAGAGTTGACAGTGAGCCCCACTTTGGGGTCAGTATTGTTTGGATTAGTGAAGTTTGGCATCCCCAGTTTTTGGTGGTTTCCAGCTGGAAGTGCAGATTCAACCACACTTAAGTTTTGGGGTTTTTTTTCCCTCCTTAAAAGCTGCTACTTCAAGGTGAGACAAATCAAAAGAAGTAATTGCTTAAACTTAAAAGTGTGTGTACTAAATACAGGAATTATTACAAAGGCAGGAAATTGTGCTTTCAAATGAATGCTTTGGAATTGTGAGGTTTCACTGGATTTGTCAACCCCCTTGCCTGGATTTATTTCTGATTTTTTATTTTCTTTGATGAGCACTAAGCTGGACATGGAAATATTGAAACTTTTTACTGGCGAATGATTTATTGTTTAGTGACTTGAGAACTCTGAGTGGAGTTTGTCAGGACTGGCTTCAGATTCCTGCTGTAAAATGCAGGTTATACAGAATATCAGTGATCAAGTCATTGAAAAATGGTTTAGGTGCAGTTCATGACCTTTGAGGATTTTATGGAACAGTTCTGGTGCTTCCAGGAAACTTTGGAGTGAGGAAAAAAACTGGAATGTTTTTATTTTATGAACTGTGATATGGATTAATAAGGACAGCATGCCTAAGAGTTTTAAAATATTCTGGTTTTTAGTAGCTCCACCACAATTTGTGCTGTTAATACAAAATATTCTGGTTTTTAGGAACTCCATCAGAATTTGTGTTATTAATACGAAGTGCTCTGAGTTTTAGGAACTCTGTCAGAATTTGTGTTATTAATACAGAGTACCAAAGCTGTACAATGTCTTCAAATGCAACAGAACTGCTCTGTAGACAAAATTTAAGTGCTATAAATTTCCCTTGGAGTGACATGAACTACTTCAAAATCATCCATGAAATCAGCCAGTGAGGGAATTCCCTGGAATCATCACACCAGCAGCTTCCCCATAATCGAGGTGGAATTTATAATGGTGGATATTTCTTTGTAGTTCAGTTTTTCACTTTCAAAGCCTCTCTGTGTGTGTGTGTTGGTCCTTAAAGGTGTGTGATAGGTTAGCAGCAATCTCAAATCAAAAAATCCCAATCTGTCCAGCCAGTTTGGAATTGGTAAAGGGAAAAAAAGACTTTTTATATCAACAGGGCTGGGTAAATTCTGCAAGTGGAAGGAGGGGACAGCCCAAATTCTGAAAATACACACTTGCCCGTGTGCCAGGTTATTTTATTTTTACAGTTGGTTTTATTTTAAAATTGTCATCAGTGTGTTAGATGAAATCCACTTTTATTTATGGTAGACACCAGAGCTGGCTGGATGTCACTCAGTTAAAATAGTTGGAAAATCCATGGGATTATTTCACCGAGTCGTTAAAAAGATTCTGCATCAATTCCTAACCCTGCCCGTATTCAAACTACAAAAGTACTTTGGAGATCCTCCCCCTCTCTCCTGAAAGCTGTTCTCTTTGGTCAGGTATTGAATAATTTATATCATGTGAGACTCTTGCACATGATGTATTCATCCCTTGTTTAGCTCTTACATTCATGCTTTGGCATGCTGGCTGTACATTGATATGGGAGATGCTTCCCATTTTTTCTCTACCAACTGTTTAAATATATCTTGTGCCTCAGTAGCTACAAATGGGAAATAGAATAATTCAAGTAATTTCCCTTGATGGGTTTTAATGCCTAGGAGAAGATTTCTTTTTTAATTTAATTTTTTTTTAAAAAAATACATATCTGTTTGTCCAAAAGGAGAGATTTAAAAACTGTGTTAACTTTTTTATTCAGCTGGAAATGCCTGAGCCATCAGGCCGGGTATTGATTTGGGATAAAATATCGGGTGTTTTTCACCTCTCGTGTGGTTTTGACGTGCTGCCACGCAGCAGGTAATTTATTCCATCTCTAATTAGGTGGTGTTTTTTGTTTTTTGTTTTTTTTTTTTTTTTTTTTTTTTTTTTTTTTTTTTTTTCGCTGCAAAACTGAAAATTGTGAGTAATGTTCTTTAGGAGGTGGGGGGAAAGGAGGAGGCGCTGCACCAACAACGAGGAACTCTCGGTTAAGTGCTGATAAAAGTATTGCCCTGAAAGGACAGCGGGACAGCCCAGCACAAGGATTAGCAAAGTCCCGGATTGTTGGGAAATCTTCTCTGCCCCTGGTCAGGTAACTCTGCTGCTGCTGCAGGGGCTGCCAGATGAGCACGGAATAAATGTAATAAATTGGTTAAAAGCTGCCATGGAATAAAGAATGGGCGGCAGTGATTTTTTGGCGGTGTAGTGCACACACACTGAGGGAGTTGCTGATGTTTTAGGGCACTTAAGGAGAGATTTCAGGACTTTCACTGAGGCAGTTGGTGTTTTAGGGCATGAAAGGAGAGATTTCAGGAGTTTCATTGAGGTACTTGGTGGTTTAGGGCAAGTAAAGAGAGATTTCAGGAGTTTTACTGAGGTAGTTGTTGGTGTTTTAGGGCATAAAGGGAGAGATTTCAGGAGTTTCACTGAGGTATTTGGTGTTTTAGGGCATTAAGGAGATTTCAGGAGTTTCATTGAGGTAGTTGCTGGTGTTTTAGGGCATGGAAGGAGAGATTTCAGGAGTTTCATTGAGGTAGTTGCTGGTGTTTTAGGGCATGGAAGGAGAGATTTCAGGAGTTTCACCGAGGTAATAGTTGGTGTTTTAGGGCATTAAGGAGATATTTCAGGAGTTTCACCGAGGTACTTGGTATTTTAGGGCGCACAAGGAGAGATTTCAGGAGTTTCACTGAGGCAGTTGTTGGTGGTTTAGAGCATAAAGGGAGAGATTTCAGGAGTTTCACTGAGGTAGTTGGTGTTTTAGGACACGTAAGGAGAGATTTCAGGACTTTCACTGAGGTAGTTGGTGTTTTAGGATATGGAAGGAGATTTCAGGAGTTTTACTGAGGTAGTTGCTGGTGGTTTAGGGTACGGAAGGAGAGGTTCCACGAGTTTCATTGAGGTGTTTTAGGACATGGAAGGAGAGATTTCAGGAGTTTGACTGAGATAGTTGCTGGCATTCCAAGGCATGGAAGGAGGATATTTCAGTAGTTTCACTACTGCTAAAATGTCCAAAATGAAGTTGTTGAACGAGGGAGCCGCTAAAACTTCCAACTTCATTTGGCACTGACATTTTGGGGCGCTCGGTAAGCTCAGACTCCCCGCTCCAGCTCCGAAGAGTTGGGCACTCCTAGGAACCCCCTGGTTATTATTTCATGGCCCTTCTCTCCCCGTGCCCAGGTCGGCCGGGCTCGGGCGCTGTCCCCGCTTTGTGCCAGGGCACCGAGGGCTCGGGGCGGCTCCGGGGCCTGTCCCCCGTGCGGGGACAGCTCGTCCCTGTCCGGTGGCACCTTGGCGGAGCCCCGGAGAACAGGAAACACCCCGCACCCCCCTCGGCAGGTGAGTGACTCGCAGCGGCGCTGGCACATCGCTGCCGGGCTCGGCAAAGTGCAGTAAAACATGCCCGGCATCGCTGCGGCCGCCACGGCGTAGAGAGAGAGAAATAGAGAGAGAGAGGGGACATTGTACTGCTGCTGCTGCCGCTGCAGGGACAGCCGGGGGCTTCCAGAGTAAGTCTGTCTGTCTGTCACTCTTTGCATTTCCAGCCGCCGGTTTTTCTTGCACATCCGCATCCCCCTGCTCTGCTCTGCTCTGCTCTGCTCTGAGCGTGGGAAGGGGGATCTCCCCAGCAGCCCCTGGTCACTGATGGATTCTCTGCCGTCACAGAGCACAGACACACCAATATGCTCTTTTGCTTATTTATATATATATATTTTTTTCTTTCTTAAAAAAAAATCTCGTTTCTCGTAGGATGTTTCATCTTCTCGCTCGTGTTCAGTCCTTTAGCGGTGGAACGAGCTGGAATTTCATTTGCTTAAAATCTGTCGGGAAGGGGGTGAATTATAATGATAATAACAATAATAAAGGATGTCGTGTCTTTAGGGTTAAACCCAAACCAGTGAAACATAAATTCCGATCCTTTTGGGAAACAGGGGGAAGGAGAAAAGGGAAGGACACAGGAGTAGCCTGACACAGTAATTTTAGGAGGTGACCTGCCTAAGGAAGGCAGCGACAGGGAACTTTAGAGCTTTTTAAAGCCCCGGGAAGAATTCCAGCCGGGCTCGCTCCCACCCGGCCGCGTTGGGGGATCTTTCCCATCCCAACCCTGGCGAAGGCGTCCCGGAGCCGGGCGAGGCGAAATCCTAACGCGGGGCGCGCTTATCCGTAAATCCCGTGTATCATGGCTGCGCCGCCCTGCCCTTGCTGTGGGGGTGAAATGTAGAACATGAGCCTGATCCTCGGGAGATGGAGCTAATTTCGCCCTAAACTGGAAAGTGTTAACAGCGCCCGGCGAATGTGACAAAGCTCAATCGCGCTCCTTGTTTATGGAGCCCGCGCCCATTGGCCGCCGCGCGCCAGCTCTGCCCTGGCAACTGCGCGCCCGCATTTGCATAGCGCGCCGCCATTGGTCCCCGCCGCGGCGCTGCGGGCCAATGGCGCGGCGCGGCGCGGGGTGGGCTATGCTAATGAGGCGCTGTTGCTGGGGCGCGCTGCGGCAGCAGCCGGGGATGCGCTGAGGGGAGCGCGGGGATCGCCTTCCCCCTCACGCGCGGCGGGGCCTGCGCGCTGCGGGCCGCCCTCACACCGTCACACCGGGGCCGCTCCGAGCGCCGCCGCTTCGCCCCGGGGCTGTTCCTTCCCTGTGTCCCCCCTATTTATCCCCATTTCCCCCCATTTTATTATTATTATTTTTAATAAAATGTGTTAAAGTAGCCAGCTTCCCGCAGAAAGCACGGCTGCGGAACGCTGCCACCACACTCACCTCACCCTTTCTCGCTGTCCGAGATCAGGATCTGAAGCTGATTATTCTTTAGCATAATCTATTTGTGGAACACACACACTCACCTTTCAAAAATGGTGTATTCACATCTCACCTGACAGAAAAAAAACCCCAAAAAACTTCACACCAAAACCCAAGCCCTTCCTCAGCCATTCCTCAGAAAGTTGAGTCCTGTTTTTTTTTTCTGTCCTAAATATCATTCCTGTCTAAGAATATTGGGGAATCTGAGCTTAAAATATATTCTGTTGCTTAAATCTGCATCTGTATCTGTCCTTTTTTTTGCTTTCCTGAGCAGCTTTTTCTCCTTTTCGTGGATCACTTTACCTTCCTCAGTCCCGTTCCCCTCCCTCTGTCTTCCTCAGTGTCCAATTCCCGTATTTTCTTTCCAGAACTGCTCAAATTCTCTCCTTCCAGCTCACTAAAACTGACTGTAAGGTTAACAAATTAACTAAGTAAATCCAGCTACAATCCATGATTTTTTTTTTTTTTTTCCTTCTCTTCAGCATAAGTATCAATATGTGTCTGAGGTTTGATATGGTGGGAATTCCTGTCACCGGCAGATTTTTGGTTAAATCTGATTTTTTACTAATTTTTTTAATGTTTGGACTGTTTTCTAAGCCCTTCAGAAAACTTCAGGTTCAGCAGAGGGAAATTTAGTTTCTCTTGGATAAAGCCAATGTTTTCATAGAGAAACTTAGTGATTTCTAGAAGCAAGAGCTTGGATTTAATAAAAATTGTGTGTACTTGGAGTTTGCTTGAAGCCTTCCGAAGAGAAAGTTTAGAGGTTCTTTTATAGCATGTTTAAGGGATAAAATCGTGTCAACTTAAACTTTGTGTCACTAAATTTCTGCTGTATTAGGAGATTACCATGGTTTATAAAAGATTTTTTTCCTTATTTATTGAATTTGACAGAACTTTTTGTGTTCTGTTTGTATTTGTGGTTTTCACTGGGAACCGAGGGGCAGGTTTGGGTCTTTCAGCAGGATTACAGATACAGAGATAGTTGGAGTTAAGTAATTATTGGAAAGCCTGTGTTTGGAATAATATTCACACTTCAGTCTTCATTTCTGCTTTAAGAGCTGTTTTGTTTGTTCGGTCAAAGGTTGGACTTGATGATCTTGGAGGTCTTTTCTCCAACGTTATTGTTTCTGTGATTCTTTGAACTTTCACCATGATCATAAAAAAAGTTTTATCTCTGTTTCCCTTTCTTTATATCCCCACTTTTTAATGGCAGGCTTTTCATTCAATTAGAAAATAATTATAAACCTTAGAATGAATTGGTTGGGGGACAGAAAAAAAAGCCTCAGAACCTCAACCTGGGCACATTTTCACCACCATCAATGACCTCTGGAAAAGGACGATTTGGATAATTTTTATTTGTCAGTTTTAAAGCAAATGTTAGGCCTCTCCTGGAAATACAGGTTATTAAACATTCAGTAATAAAGTATTGACTGCTGAGATATTGTTTCACTCACTCATTTGTCATTAAATAAATAAATACACGCAGGGGTGAATCACCAGCCAAAGTACTTGGGTTTGACCAGTCATCCTGAGGAGCTGGACAGAGTTCCCAGTGTGCCAGGAAAACTTGGGAAGAACTTGAACTGTATTTGAAAAGGGGAAAACCTTCACTAATAACTCTGGTGGTGTGTGTACAGTTGTTTCCTCTCTAAATCCTGGGATATCCTCTCTTGGAGAATCACACGAGGGCAGTGCCTCAAAAAGGAGCTTTTTTTTTTACCCAACCTGTAAAGCTGCTCCCATTTGGAGCTCTGTAAAACAGAGATTTACCTGTCCCTTGTCTTTGCAAAGCCCTGAATGTACAAAAACTTAAATTATGGAGCCCTTTTGTGTTTATCCCGTGTCTCGCCGCTTTTCTGCAGAAAATCCAGAATTCTACAGAAGGAAATGATTGTTTGTGAATTCCAAGGATGCGAAAACAATGACCACTCTATGGAATACATACATATATATATATATGCAGCCAGGAATAATTTTATTTGGAGCACAGTCTGAAGAGTGGCAAGGGGATATTATGTTAAACACAATGAAAATAAAAAGATCTATTGTATGGGCACCTATTCAGCCAGCGCCGCTTCCATTCTGCCCCCTAAAACAAACAGGGCATTCATGGAGCTAAACAGAATCATAACTTATTGACATGGAGGCACAGAATTAAAGCTGGGGAAGGACTCTGGGCTTTCCTGATTTCTGGCCACAGCTCTCTTCATTTTCCTGGGTTTCCAGTCCATTCAGTCCTTTGTAGGCCTGTCCCTGTTTCCTTGTGGAATTCCAGGTGCTTTTTAGCTGTGCTTTCAAGCAGCTGCTTGGGAAAGCAAAGGTCTCACAGAGCTTAATTTGGGCTTTGAAAGTTCAGAGTGCTTGTGTTTCCTGTAGGTTTTAGCTGAGAATTCTGGCAATCTTGGGCTTCATTTATTAAAAAAAAAATGGTTTCACTTTCACAACATTTTCGCAGTTCTAAGATTCTCCAGAGCGTACTCAAAGTCATATTTATAAGTTAATAAAACACAGATTTATATACTGTGTTGCCAGTGGATTAAATGAGTTTTAGAAACTTCTTCCTCTTGTAGTGGGAGAATTACAATGAGCAGCAGCATTCAGTCCTTCTGGTACCAGATTTTTGAAGTGGCATTTTTATTTTTGGAGTTATTTCCCACAGTGTTTCCCTGTGACAGGTCTGAGCCCCAGTTTTTCTCCAGGAAAGGGAACTGGTGTCCTGTGATTGCACAAAAAGCCACAGACCACAAGTCCTGCCCAAAGTCCACCTCCTGCTGTAGCTCATCCAGGGAAGAAACCGGCCAGGACAGGCTCAGCAGTGGCTGAGAACAGTTCATGAACCTGCTCTTGGCCTACTTTCTCTGCTGGACTGGGAAAAGGTGGCACCCAGGAGTTTGATGTCACCTCCTGAGCTCTGTGACCTCCCTGCAGCTCCGGCCAGTGGGGAGGAGCAGCAGCAGGAGCAGGAGGAATCCGTGGGTGTGTTGGCCCATGAATGGGGCTGGAGAGAGAGAGGTTGTTTCTAAGTTTAGGGTTCCATTCTGCTCAGAGGGAAAGCAGAGTTTGGCATTTCTGTACAGGGAAGTTGGCTGAATAGTTATTGTAGGATAACTTCTGAAGCAACCATTCTTAATAAATTCCCCCCACAATAATAAAGTTCCTCCAGAGGAGGAACTGGTGTTGGGATATTTATAACAGGATTGTTCTCCGGTGGCTGCCACAGGTAATTTCCCTTTGTTCCCTCAGTTCTCTCAGCTTTTCCCTGGGTTCTCTCAGCTTTTCCCACTCCAGGGCAAGCAGAGTGAGGTCCCTGTCCCCCCACGTTCTCATGCAGTGACTCCAAAACCCTGAGCGGGGACAATGGGCAGAGCAGGGGCTGCAGGAGTTCACTCAGAGTTCAGGTTGGCCTTTGCTTGTTGCCTGGAAAGATGATTGTTCCCAACTCTGCAGTCCCCCCTGGCTGACTTTTGTGATGCTCAGGCAGAACTCTGGTAGGTCTAACTCATCTTCAGGCTGGGTTTATTTGAGAGTTCTCAGACAGAAGTGCTTGTTGCTGATTGCTCCCTGTCTGTTGTAGGATGTGCTGACACACCTCAGAGGTGGTTGGGTATTAGAGCAGTGCAGGGATCTGGCTCCCTTTTCCTGACACTCTTCAGTAGCTGAGCTATCACAATGCTCGTGGATTGTGAAAATCTGAGCATGAGATTTTCTCTGAGCATGAAGAAAAAAGCTGAGAGCTTTTCCAAGCAGAGATTTTGAAAAATAAAGTTTGACGAGAACTCTGCAAAACAATGAACTTTGCAAAAAACCCCAAAACCCCCCCAAAACTAAACCCAAAAATACCCCACAAAACCCAAACAAACAAACAAACAAAAACCTAAAAAAACCCCCCCAAAACAAAACCCAACCTTCTGTGGAGGAAGAGGGTTGTACAGTTCCTCAGCTAACAAAGAGTTTTCTTAGAGTGGACATTGGGCTGCTTTCACATCACTAATTTGAATATAGAAAAAAAGCAACAAGAAGTGCTTGCCTTCACCTGTGGTGGCTTAGCAGGGGTTGGAAATAAAAAGATCGAAAGTCTGAAGTAAGAACCGTGCTTGTTCTGTGGTGTGGCCCCACAAGGGCTTGAACTCTGAGTGTGGGCAGGAAAACACCCTTTGTGGGCAACGAGACACTTCACACTTTTATTCTCTGCTCGTGTTTTCTGGCAGGTTCTCACTCGGCTGCCACCGTATCCCTGAGAGGGAATAGAGGGAATATCTGCACCTGGCTGAGCAACCCAAACATGGAAAGGGAGGGTGGGATAGGAGGGAGAGGTGGGGAAAGGAGCTCAAAACATTTCAGGTCAAAGCAATGATCTTAGGAGGGAAAATGCTGAAGGGAAGGAAGAAGAGTTCTAGCAAGGCAAAGAGAAGGGAAATTGAATCGTGCAGGGGAAGTTTCACTCTTCAGCCTGAGATCATCTTAATTCCACCCCTGCCATGGGCAGGGACACCTCCCACTGTCCCAGGTTGCTCCAAGCCCTGTCCAACATGACCTTGGAGCTTCCAAACTTTGGGGAATTCCTGCATTTAAACTTTCAGGAGTATGAAATAAATACTGATGGGGCTTTCACTGCTTTTACCTGCTTCATCTCACCCAATAAGCAGCAGGCAGGGAAGTGTTTTTAAGGCTGTTGTGAAGGTTCTGTTACTCTGTAACTCTTTATCACAGAACCAAGATCTGCTGCTGCACTTGGGAGATGTTTTTGTCAGTCCTGAAGGCAGATTTGCATCTCTCACAGGGTCCAAGCTGTGACAATGGGGGCTAATTTTTAATTGTGAGGTGAGAAGTAGGAAGACAAGTTAAGGAAATGTCACTTTTTTAACGCTCTAATGATCTTTGTCTGACTTTGCCTCCTTTATTATCTTTCACTATGAATACACCTCAGTAGAACACTTAGGTAGAAGTGTGACAGAGGGACAAAGAGAGTCACAAAGATACTTTGAGAGGCAAAGTAGATCTTTAATGAGCTGGGTGACAGGAATGCAAAGAAACCTTGGAATTACTGTTGGGATTTTCAGGTGCAGTCCTACCCAACAGAAGAGCTACTCTAACAACTCCCGATCCAGAGAGAAATCTCACTTTGTGCTGACTTTTGTGACACAGAAATATGGAAGCATTGAGGCTGGAAGAGACCTTTGGGGATTGCCCAGTCCTGTGGCCAGTTGGGCTTTGGCTACAATCCCCTGATTTTTTCTGGATTGATGATCCACTCTTGGGATCAACCCACTCACCTGCAGCTCTTCCCCATCAGTTTGTGCCTTGCTGTAGCTGAAAGGAGAGGGCCAGGGATGTGTTTAGCCACCAAAAATACTGGTTTGGGAGAGGAGGTTTAATGTCTAAATGAGTTATGTGGACTGATGTCAAAACGGGAATAACAGGATCTCAAATGGATGAGGTAGGAAATTGAATCTGCATTGAGTTCTTAAAAATCTATGCAAAAATTTACACAAACTTTTCCAATGTTGCACCAATTATAGTTAATTTATAGACTCCTCAGTAATCACAATCTCAAATATTTGTTATGTCTGGAGTTAATAATTTCTTTGTTGCTTGGAAAATCATAAAATCACAGGGTTTACCACAGTTTATCACAGAGTTTGGGTTGAAATGGATCTTAAAATCATCCACTTCCACCCCCTGCCATGGGCAGGGATAACTTCAATCATCCAGATTGCTCAGAGCCTCATCCAGCCTGGCCTTGGACACTTCCAAGGATGGGGAGGCCCCAAAACATCCATTAAAAAAAATAAAACCCATTTAAAACACAGCTATTTTGAATGCCAAAAGCATTTTCCATCCTCACCAAATAAATAAATACATTCTTGAACTTCTTCCACTGTGTTGAGACGATACTTTAAGAAACAAACCTTCTCCTTTATGAGGGAATCCATTTCTGCAGTGTGTCTATTTTCAGAGAGTTCTGAGCTGTGAGCCTCTTTTGAGTGCAAATACACATCAAGGTGGGTATTTTTATGCCTCCCCTGAACTAACATTAGGTAAGGCCTATTTGTAAGATAATTCTGCCCACTCCAAATCCATAATCTTTTCCCTTAATGTGCTTCATGCTTTGAGATCTTGGCATATGTTTTGGGTTTGCTTTTTTTTAAACTTAGTTTTGTTCCCAAGGTGTGATCACTTGATCTTGTAGTGGTTAAAAATGAAAACTGAAGATTGACTACACCTTGTTCACAGATATTCCTGTCCTGGGGATGTTCTGGATGTGCTGTGAGAACCAAGTGCCCTGCTGGTCAGCAGATCCCTGATTTTTTTTTTTTTTGGCTGTCTGGAGCTCTCCAGAAGAGCCAAAAAACAATCTCAGAGCCACCAGAGGCTTTGTGAGCCTCATTTAATGGCTGTGCACAAATGTCCCGATTTCTGGAGCGACTCCTCGACCTAAAACTAAAGGAGGTCAAGATTTCTATTCTAACCAGTCCTTCTTTCCCCTCTCCTTCCTTCCTGGCGTGTCACTGGGTGTTTCTAGGAGTGTTCTCCTGGGATTAGATGTCCTGGGATAGGATTGCAGGTGGCAGCAGCAGAGTCTGGGATGTGGCAAGGGCAGAGAATTCCATCAGGGCCACGAGCTGAGCGTGACTTGTTTGTGTTGGTGGCCAGGGCCGTGAGCTCTGGGCCCTTCCTGGCAGTGACAGGGACAGCTTGGGAAGGTGGAATCCCTTGGATTGTGTGGTCACATCCCAAACTTCTCACCCAGGTGCTCCCTGCTGGTTGTTGATGTGGGTGAGGTCGGTCCCATTTCAGAGATGACTCAAATTGCTTTTCCATTTGGGATGAGTTGGCCAATTCCCATCCATCTCCTTGTCATCCTTCACATCATCAGACTGCTCAGGCTCTAATCTCGTCCCTTTCCCTGAGATTTGCTGTGGAACCATTTCTGTTTCTGCTTTAAGAAGGTTCTTTCTTTGGATTTGTGGCATCACGTTTGGTTTGGGACTTCCTCCATTTGTTAGGCACAAACAGCAAATTCCAAAAAATGTTAAACTAAAAAATTAAAATTCATGGACTTGGGTGCAGGTGGACTTGGGAGGAAAGGGTCTACAAGCATTTGAAAGCTGCAAGTTTGAAGCTGAACCAAAACATCAAATTACTACTGTTGTTTTGTGGGATAATTATACTTTTGACACTTTTTTACTTTCTTTTTTACTTTATTTTCAATGTGTGTAGTGGATGACTCAGTTTATCCTCAGATTTGTTGTGATTTTTGGATTGTCAGAAGATCCTACAAAGTCAAACTGTAAATGAGAGCCCCACAGTGCCAGGATTTTGGGGTTTATATATTTGAGCTTTCTGCTTTTTTAGGAACACATGGAAGGGCAGAACTTTTTAGAAAAAAATTGTTTTTTATTAAGTTATGTAATTGGCCAGGTATCTCTCTGTTGGAAACCTCTGGCCTGGGGTAAGAAAAGACAAGATTTAAACCTTTGAAAGGAACTGGCTCTACACTTTGGAATTAGTGGTATTTTTGACTCTCTGATTTAAATATTGTTTTGACTTTTACTTCAGTCACCATGATGTTGCTAAGTGAGATTATGATTTTTTTTCAGGTTAAGCAGAACCTCAGAAATTAAAAGAGCAAAAACTAGAGATACTGGATGATGCCTTACATATGTTCAGCCATTCTTACAGGAGTGTTCAGTGGATCTTGAAATGTTCACTGAATATCCACCAAGTTGTAGAGATGGAAGATTAACTCTGAGTCTCAGTTTTAAATGGGCATTTTGTAGAAGAGTTAAAAGTAATTTTCTGTGCAATGTTAACTTTAAATGGTTAATATTTTAATATAATCAATATAAAATGGTGTTTGATTTCACCCATGCAATTCTTCTGTTACCCTGATAGGTATTGAGTCAATGGTGCAGCACCAATTTTAATATTTGAGTTATCTTTTGACAGAGTTCTTTTTAAGAAAGCCAAATCTTGGCTGTACTCAGCTCCTGTTTTCTACTGCTCGTGTTTTCTTGCAAGGTTTGGGCTGTAAAGGAAGTGGGGATTTCCCTTGGCTGGTCAGGTGCTTGGCTGTTTAACACCTTCCTTCTAAATTTAATCTTTGGTGATAATTTTGCTTTCAGATTGCAGCTGCTCTTTGTTTGCTGCACTTTGTAGGGAGACATAAACACAGAGGAGAGGGAATCAGGGATTCATGGAATCACCAGGGTGGGAAAAGCCCTTTGGGATCATCCCAACACCACCAGCATCACCCCTAAACCTTATCCCCAAAGAGATGAGCTGCTGAGGCTGGACACTGGATTTTCCTTTGGTACAGTCAGTCCAGAAAGCTGCTGGGAGCAACCCTGAAAAGCAGAATTGTGTGTTTTTCTGGCTTTTGTGGAATCCATCCATGAAATTTGTGTGTTTGGAATAACCCTTGTCAAATTCTGACTGAGTTACGGCACGCAGGTGGAGATGTGAGAGAAGGGATGCTCAGGATTAGAGTCCCAGAATGGCTTGGGTTGGAAGGGAAAAAAAGATTGAGTTTTGATGGTCAGGGACACGAGTTCTGATGGTCAGGGACACCTTCCAGCAGACCAGGCTGCTCCAACCTGGCCTTGGACACTTCCAGGGATCCAGGGGCAGCCACAGCAAATCTGGGCACCCTGTGCCAGGGCTGCCCACCCTGCCAGGGAACAATTCCTGCCCAGGATCCCATCCAGCCCTGCCATCTCTCAGCTTAAGGTCATTCCCCCTTGTCCATGTGAGAAATCCTTGTCCAGCCTTGCAGACAACCTTTTCCTGAGGATGATTTTGGGATCACTCCCTATGGAATCTCCTGTGTGTGACAACCACTGGGTGCTGATGAGCTCCAGGATCTGTGATTCTGAACACAGGGCAAGATTTCCAACCCATCACCCGCTTAACCCTTGGCCTTGTCTTTGCAGGAGGAGAGACTTCAGCATGCAAACCTTCATCTGTTCGGCTTGCACCATCGTTTTCATTCCATGCTGCTGGCCTTCAGATGGCTGGACAGATGTCCCATTCGCATCAGCAGTACAGTGACCGGCGGCAGCAGAACATCACTGACCAGCAGGTCTCGGCCTTATCCTACGCTGACCAGCTCGAGCAGCCACTCCCATTGACAAACCAGGTACTGGGGGAGCTCCTTCTGCACCTGGGGGGTGTGGAAATGTGGAGTTGTGGAGTGGTTTGGGTGGGGAGGGGCCTTTAAAGATCCAGTTCCACCCCCTGCCATGGGCAGGGACACCTTCCACTGTCCCAGGCTGCTCCAAGCCCCAGTGTCCAACCTGGCCTTGGGCACTGCCAGGGATCCAGGGGCAGCCACAGCAAATCTGGGAATTCCATTCCAGAACATCCCCACCCTCACAGGGAACAATTTCTGCCCAATATCCCATCTAACCCAGCCCTCCTGCAGTTTAAGGTCATTCCCCTCATGTCCTGTCACTCTAAACCCTTGTGAAACATCCCTCTCTATCCTTCTCTATCTACGGTTATAAATTACAGGATCAGGACATTCATTCTTTTAGGTTTTTTGGGTTTGTTTTTAAAACTAACTGTCACCTCTTTAAAGCTGGAGTTAATATACAACAGTATATAAAAAAAAATCATGTACATATATATGTACACACATATATATACATATAATACATATACATATATATACACACATATTTATGTAGTATATATGTTGTATATATAGTATATATGTTGTATATATATGTATATAGCATATATGTATGTATATGTATATATTATGCATATATGTATTTAGTATATATATACACACAGTATATATATACATATATATGTATATATATACTATGACTTCTAAAAAAAGTTTTTCAAGTTGTTTCTAAACTTCTGGAACATCTCTATTATGATTATTCTACTTGTAATATTTTTTTAAATAAGGGGAGAAAAAAGTTGGCCAAGTGGAGAACTGTGAAAAGCTCTTTTTAAAAGAATAACTAATTTTTTTTTAATTTTTGTGGTGTTTATAAGCATCTGATTGCTTTATTGCTTATCCTAATGGACAATTTTGCAATGCAGAGTCACTGGTTGGTGTATTTGGAATACAGAAGTTTGTACAAAACATTTTATTTGAGTAGGGAGGGCTCCTGAAAGAGCTCCCTAACCCAGAGTGCCAGCAGCCACAAGAGCTGCTGTTGCTCTGTATAAGTGGGAATTCTGTTGATTTTTAAAAATTCCATGGCCCAGTTGTGGAAACATAAGGGCAGATGGGTTCCAACAACTCTCTAAGTCAGAACTCGACAGTTTGGTGCAGATGAGGAATGTTTCATTAAAGAGGATGAAGATGAAGTGTGTTTGCTGCTCAAGATGTTTTAGGTAGAAAAGTCTCCAGAACCATCAAGAGATGCTCTGGTGCTGTGGGAAGACACTTTTTAGGAGGAGGAAAGGATTAGAGGGGATGAGGATGGGCAGGATGGTGGGTGCCAGGATTTGGAGAGCTCCAGTGACTGGAGAAAGTGAATGGAGCTGGCCAAGGATGGGTTTCCTTTCCTGAGGGCCAGTCAGGGGGAAGAGGAAATTGCCTATCTAATAATATTTAGCTTGAGGATCTACAAAGGCATTTTATGTGAGTTTTTTTTAGGTTAAATGTCTCCTAAAACTTCTACAATGAGGCAGGTCAGTCAGGAAAAGTCACACCTGAATCCTTTCAAGGCACTTTAGAAACAAAGTCAAGGAATTTTAGGTTGTGTGGACATGATCCTTGTGAGGGAATAATCAGCTGGCCACCTTGAGCATGGCAATCAGGCTGTCTTAGCACCACCAACTCAATTTTATAGAATCAATGTGCTTGGTTTTGATGGTGGCCAATTTCTTGAAGTCTTCTACTTGTCTTCCCTGCCTTTTTCCTCCCTTGGGTGCTTCTCCCATCACCCAGTTCCACCAGGAGTTGTCCTCACCAGGCTCTTACTGGGAGTGGAGGTTCTGTGTGAGCTTCTGTGGGGAATCTCAAAGGCTTTTTGTCTTTGCACTGCACTTCTGATTTTATCTGCACAGCCAAATCCAGCTGAGATCTTCCTGCTGGTGGCTCAAATCATCAGCTCTAGAGCTGGTCTCTCTGCAGAATAAATTCCTTGTTCTTTCTTTTGGGTTGCCCTTTTACAGCTCTGGTTCATCTGGACTAAAAAATTACTTTTTTTTCTTACAAAAGCCTTGACCTCTGTGGTTGAAGGCTTTGTGCTTTTCTCTCCAGATGTGATCTGCAAACATCTGGAGGTTGTGTCCCATTGATCCCCCTGCATGTTACAGATTCTATCTTTATGGCATTCCTACAGGAATCCTTTTTATTCAAGGTATTGCCATGAATATGCTGCCACTTGTTTATCTCTGGCCTTGATAAAGGCAGTTCTGTCCTGTAAATGTCAATTCTGGAAAGGAAAATCTCAGAGAACATTGTTGAAACCATCTTTGGGTGGTCGTTTCTGGTGGAATCCCACCACTTGTTCTCTCTGTCATCTCCTTGTAGAGCTTCTAACACAGACCAGCCTTTAATAATGGCAAAAAATGGTCACAAAGGGTGATTTCTGCCTTTGCAAGTTCATATCACAGAATTCCTGGATCATTTAGCTTGGAAGAACATCTCTGAGATGAGTCCCAGCTCTGCCTGATGCCCACTTTGTCACCTGAGTGCCACCTCCAGGTGACACCTCCAGGGATGGGCACTCCAAAGCTCCCTGGGCAGCCCATTCCAACACTTAACAACACTTTCTTGAAGAAAATATTCCCTGATATCCAAGCTGAGCCTCCCCTGGCCCAGCCTGAGGCTGTTCCCTCTCCTCCTGTCCAGGTGTCTCCTCCTGGCAGGGACTTGTGCAGGGCCACAAGGTCCCCCCTGAGCTCCTTTTCTCCAATGTTCTTCTTCCCCAAAATCCCATTTTTAACATGCAGCAAAAGGAAGGGGCTGTTGGAGAAGCCTTGATAGTTTGATCTTAATGTATCCGTCAAAACAGGAGGAGGAAAAAAGTGACTTCGGGAAGTTTGATCCTTTAAGGTTGGATCTTTTCAATGCAGTGGTTCCCATCCAGTCAGACTGACAAGGATTGGATGTGGGAGCTTCAGCTTCCTGGAATTTCCCAACTGCTGGACCATTGGGACAGCTTGGGTGCCACAGCCTAAAAGGAACTGTTTGGGTGCCCTTCTTTGGGTCCCCTAAAAGTGACTTCTTTGGATGCCCTAGAAATAAACTGTTTGGGTGCCCTAAAATAACCTGTTTGGGTGCCCGTAAATACCCCATTTGGGTGCCCTAAAAGTAAACTGTTTGGATACCCTAAAACCAACCTGCTTGAGTACTCCGAAATAATCTGCTTGGGTGCCCTAAAAGTAACTTCTTTGTGTGCCCTAAAACTTGTTTGGGTGCCCTAGAAGTAAACGGTTATGGTGCACTAAAACACCCCATTTGAATGCCCTAAAAATAATTTCTTTGGATGCTTTTAAAGTAACTTCTTTGGGTGCCCCAAAATACCCCATTTGGGTGCCCTAAAACCAACCTGCTTGGGTACCCTAAAATAATCTGCTTGGGTGCCTTAAAAGTAACTTCTTTGGGTGCCCTAAAACCTCTTTGGGTGCCCTAGAAATAAACTGTTTGGGTGCCCTAAAACTTCTTTGGGTACCCTAAAAATAAAACTTCGGGTGCCTTAAAAGTAACTTCTTTGGGTGCCCTAAAACCTCTTTGGATGCCCTAGAAATAAACTGTTTGGGTGCCCTAAAACTTCTTTGGGTACCCTAAAAATAAAACTTCGGGTGCCTTAAAAGTAACTGCTTTGGGTGCCCTAAAACCAACCTGCTTTGACTCCTAAAATAATCTGTTTGGGTGCCCTAAAAGTAAACTAGTCAGTGTACCCTAGAAGTAAACTGTTTGGGTGCCCTAAAACTTCTTTGGGTACCCTAAAAGTAACTTCTTTGAGTGCCCCAAAATACCCCATTTGGATGCCCTAATAGTAAACTGTTTGGGTGCCCTAAAAAATAACCTCTTTGGATACCCTAAAAATAACTTGTTTGGGTGCCTTAAAAGAGCCCATTTGGGTGCCCTAAAACAAACCTGTTTGAGTACCTTAAAACAATTTGCTTGGGCGCCTTAGAAGTAAACTGTTCAGGTGCCCTAAAACTTCTTAGGGTACTCTAAAAATAACTTCTCTGGGTGCCTTAAAAGTAACTTCTTTGGGTGCCCCAAAATACCCCGTTTGGATGCCCTAAAAAATAACCTCTTTGGGTGCCCTAAAAAGAACTTGTTTGGATGCCCTAAAAGAGCCCATTTGGGTGCCCTAAGAGTGCCCTGTTTTCTGGCAGCTGCCAGGGAGTCGGAGCCCCTTTGCTGCGGTTCCCTGGTGGATGGAGCTCGGGGAAATCGGGATTTTCCCAGCTCGGCGCTGCCGGGATTCCAGCGGAGCTTTTCCCGAGCTCCAGCCCCCCTCTGCTGGTCACAGCACCGCGGTGCTGCTGCTGCTGCTGCTGCTGCTGCTGCCGGGAAAACTCCTCTCTTCCCAAAAAATCCCATCCCTGCACCAACTCCCCGAGCTTCACTCGTTACCTGATGATGTTTTTGCTGCAGACTGACTCCTTTTTTTTTTTTTTAATGGAGTGTCTGGTTCAGGTTCACAAAATGATTTTAATTCATAACCAGAGAAAAGGAAGCCAGGTTTCAAATGTGAATTTATTTGGTTTATTCCTGCTCTGGCCTGCTTGGATTTAGGGTTGTAAGTGGCTTGCAGGTCATATTATGGTGTTTGGGGAATCATTCATGGTTGCAGATTAAAGGTTAGGAAACAATAATTACAATTTATATTTGTATTTTAATGGCAATTTATATTCAAATGATATAAAATCTATATGTATTTATATCACATGCAAGTAATAGAAATAATTACATATAAGTTGCTCTTAAAAGATTATTTACATACATTTCTCTTGCATTTATTGTTTTCTGGCTGTGGTCCCCAAACCCATCACTGACAAGGATCAAAGAATTCTAGGAAAATACACCAAGACCAGCCAGATTGTTTTGTTTTTCACTTATTTATGAGGTTTTAAATTGCACTTAAAAACTTCCAGCTCTGTCTTTTTAGATTTTTTTTTCCTTCAGGAGTTATTTTTTTAAGGCTTTTATTTCCCAAATAGTTCTGGCAGGATGGGGTCCTGCTCTTGGCTGTGGCTGCTGAGTGTTTCAGTTTCAGGGAGGTGCTGGAAGCTCATGGTCCAGAGAGAAGAGAAAATTTGGGGTCTCTGGGGTCTTTCTTATTACTACTCTTGTAGTAGTAATAAATTAATATTTCTCTGTCCAGTTTTAACTGGTTCCATCTTGTGAGTTCAGCACAGCCTGATGGGAATAAAAGGTAAAAGCTTAAAAGTTGTCACAACTTCAAAGTTTCTTTCTTGTTTTTTTTGCTGCTCTGTTTATTTCCTTCCTGGATGCCCAGATTGCCTGAAACTCTTTTCCTTTAATTACAAAATTATTAGAAAATTGATTTACCTGCTAAAGGAGCTGAGGTGAGATTTGGGTAACAAATTCCAGCAGTTCAGCTTTCATGAAACACCTGGAATGGGAAGGTCAGGCTGACTGTTCTTTCACACACTTTTCTATCTCTGTTTATTTAAGATCACTCTGCATAACTCGAGGTTTTACTGATCAGATCTTGGCCAGAGATTTTATTGATCACATCAAGATCATTGCCAAGTTCATGCTGTAGTTTAAAACCCTTAATTCAGGTATTCCCATTACCTGATCAACATTATTGTTAATGATGGTTTAATTTCACCAGTCTCTGTCATCAGTGTGTCCATGCAGGTCAATTAAACAATTACACTGGGAATTCTTGCTGAAAGTTGTCCTGACACAATGGAATCGCCATTATTTATTCTGGTTGTGAAGTGGAACACGTGCAGTACACAAGCTGAATTTTTTTCTTCCTTCTTTTAATGAACATGGATGGTGGTGGATCTTTCTTTAAAAAAAAAATGAATTAAAGCATCCCATAAACAACTCAGGATTCTCTGTAATCAAAATAAAAAGCATTTTAAAATGCCATCTGTTCGGAAAAAGAAGAAAATGTCCATAAAGAGAGAAATTTGTTGTGTGTTCCGTGGCCAAAGGCTGAGAGTTAAAAGTCACAGTTCCCATAAAATGTGCTTTGTCACCAGTGTGTTGAGGACACATAAATGGGGCCTTTTTCTGTGGGTATTTCCTTATTATTTAATTACAATTTCTAATTGCAATTAAAGTAGCTTCTTGTCTCTCAGACCCGAGATACAGCATCTCTTTGATTTGTTTTCTGATTTTAGGGAGATTTGAGCTTGCAGTGTTGCTGTCTGGCCACCAGATAGAGACTGAAGCTTGTGAAATGGGAGTGTTCCCTTCCCTTCCCTTCCCTTCCCTTCCCTTCCCTTCCCTTCCCTTCCCTTCCCTTCCCTTCCCTTCCCTTCCCTTCCCTTCCCTTCCCTTCCCTTCCCTTCCCTTCCCTTCCCTTCCCTTCCCTTCCCTTCCCTTCCCTTCCCTTCCCTTCCCTTCCCTTCCCTTCCCTTCCCTTCCCTTCCCTTCCCTTCCCTTCCCTTCCCTTCCCTTCCCTTCCCTTTTTTTTTCTTTTCTTTGGTGGTTGAGCATTCCTTGAATCCAAGCCAGAAATCAGAGTAACCCCAACATAAAGGATTGGAGAGTGTTATTGTATAAAATAGTTAAAGACTTTGTTCCATGGCCTTCCATCATCAGGGAGAAAAAAAAAATATCTCCTGGAAAAAGAAGGAAATATTACAAATTTGACAGTATAAAAATGTGAGGAAAAAAGTCCAACCTGAAACTTGATGAACCCAGGGGAGCAGAATAGAACCTGTGGAAATAGAACCTTTCAGCAGCAAAACCCACCAGTGTTCCCATATTCCAATACCTTCTTTCAGTCAGAATTAAGGAATTTGAAGGAAATATTTGGATTTGAAGATTCTTTAACAATGACAGCTGGATCAGGACTTGCTGCTGTGGGAGAGAACCAGAAAGATCCCCTTTAGGTGGGGTTTATTTCATGGGCCACATTTGTTTGCCAGACGAAAGGAAAAAACAAAAATGTTTTGTAAATGTCCAGATAGTTTGTTTAGGAAACTTTCAAACAGTTTCCTGGTGTTTACAAAGTGCTTGTACTTGTAATAAAATAAAATTAATGACTTTTCCCCCTGCCCACACAGGAGGAGAATGAGACTTTGGCTTCCTGGGGTGGTCTCTTGGGTACCTCAGTGCAGGTCCAGTTTCAAAAGCACAAACTCTCTATAATTTCTTTCTGTGAGACCTTTTTTGGGTTACTTTGATGTGATTCTTTTTATTTTGTAATTGAGGGGAAAGAAAAAAGAGTTGTTTGTACAGCAAGTAATAAGTATTAAGTTATCCTATAAAAAATAGAAGAGGAGGTGGACTTGAAGTTATCCTATAAAAAATAGAAGAGCAGGTAGACTTGCTGATGGCAAACTCTCTTCAGTCACAGAAGGTGACTTCTGCTTTTTCAAGTTCATATCACAGAATTCCAGGGTCATTTAGGTTGGGAAAGGTCTCCAGGATGAATCCCAGCTGTGCCCAGCCCTCACTTTGTCTCCAGCCCAGAGCCCTGAGTGCCACCTCCAGGCTTTCCTTGGCCACCTCCATTTAATAACTCATTTATTAGTTCAGTAATACTGATGGAAAACACACATGGAATGAGCTTTCAATGGAATTGCCTAAACTCACCCTGAGGGTTTCTCTCCTTCACCTGGAGGGGAACAACCCCAGGCTGCAGCTCAGGTTGGGAGTGACCTTCTGGGGAAGGACCTGAGGGACACCGAGCTGTCCCTGAGCCAGCAGAGTGTCCTGGGGGCAGGAATGCCAGTGGGATACTGGGATGAGCATTCCCAGCAGGTCAGGGGTGATCCTGCCCCTGTGTCCAGCCCTGGGGGCACCTCTGGGTGCTGTGTCCAGCCCTGGAGGCACCTCTGGGTGCTGTGTCCAGCCCTGGATCCTCAGCACAGCAGGGACAGGAGCTCCTGGAGCTGAGGAAGGGCCTGGAGCATCTCCGTGCCCAGGAAAGGCTGAGGGAGCTGGGGCTGCTCAGCCTGGAGAGGAGCCCCAGGGAGAGGGACATCAGTGTCCCTGGCTGTCTCTTTGTGTCCCCATTTCTGTCCCTGTGTGTCCCCATGTCTGTCCCTGTGTGTCCCCATGTCTGTCCCTGTGTCAGGGAGGGCAGAGCAGCCCCAGGCTCTGCTCCAGGCCCAGCAATGGCCCCAGAGCCACGGGCAGGGACTGAGCCCAGCAATTCCCCTGCACAGGAGGCACAACTTGTGCCCTGGGCAGTGCCCAGCCCTGAGCAGAGCCCAGAGAGGCTGGGGAGTCTCTCCCTGGGGATATTCCAGAGCCACCTGTGTGAGGAGATGGAGAAAGGAGCAGGCTGAGGGATCAGCCACTCCCCAAAGTCCCCATCAGACTCTGCCTGGGTGGGACAGAATTCCCAGAGCTTGTCCAGCAGTGCCTTTGGAGATGGTTTGTCTCTTGGTAGTCCTGGATTTTGTTTTTATTTGGAATTTAATGCAGTTGAGTGTGGTTAGCTGGTCCAGTTCTCCAGCAGTTCCTGCGAACTTCCAAAGGAACTTTGCATAAACTTCCTTTGGAGCTGTAGATTAAATATGGTGAGAGTTCAGGTGTCAGTCCTGAGGGAGAGGAACTGATGGGGGAGAGTCTTTGTTGTCAAGGTTGTAGTGGGAGGAGAGGTAGGAATCTTGGAATTTACTCCTTTTTGAAAAACCCTTAATATATTAAGAATTATAAATATATTAAAAAATAATTAAACTGCGTATGGGTTTTTTTAACTGTCAGTTCAAAAAAACCTGTTGCATTTAAATAGCTCATTTCTGTGAGGAATTTCACAGTTTGATGTAGTAACTATACCATTAAATTCTTATTTTTCTTCTAATTTCTGCCATTTTCCCATTCCAGAGGCGAATGCCCCAAACTTTTCGTGATCCAGCCACTGCTCCATTGAGGAAACTCTCCGTAGATTTGATCAAAACATACAAGCATATTAATGAGGTAATAGCTGCAGCTGTCTTTAGTGTGCACTGATGTCTGTTACAATACATGATTTACATGGATTTTCTATGAATAATCTCATCATGAGATCTAAAAAAAAAAATCAAGTTTTTTTCTCAGTCTTGTTTGAGGTCATGGCTGTCATGGTCCTGCTTTCTGTCCAGCACACAGGAAATCTTTTATCCTGGGGTTTATTTTCTCTTGTTTTATAAACAAATGTTGAGCTTGCAGGACAAGGAGACACGAGTGGCACAAGCACACTTTGAGCTCAGTAAAACTTTATTAATATTTCTAAGAGCTTTTAAGGAAAATGCTGAAGTATTTTCCCTGAATTATTGAATTAAGTGTTATTGACAAATGGAAAATATAAAGTTGTTCGGGTTAATACAGGAAAGCATCAGTTAGTTTCAAACTTTGACAATTAAAGGGAATGTGAAGGGATTTTTATGGTGATTAATGACTTCTTTGAAATTCTTCTCCAGTTTTGTGGGAAGATCAAGTAATAATTCTTGTTTCCAGGCTAGTTAGCATTTTGAATTTTACTGTGTGCACAGTGTGCTGGGATATTTCTGTTCCTTTGGCACCTGTGAACTCCTGAGATCGGTGTTACTATATTTATCAGTGTTACTATTATTATTATTATTATTATTATTATTATTATTATTATTTATTAGTGTTAGTACATTCATCGGAGTTATTACTATTATTTATTAGTGTTAGTACATTTCTTAAGCTCTGCTTTCCCAGTTCTTCAATTATTGAAGACTTTCCTTTGGAATTCAAACAAAGCAATGATGCTCATAATCAAGATTTTATCGTGCCAGAAAGGGCAGTGTTGTGTTGCATTCTCTCTGAAATGTTTTTCCTATTTCAACTTTCTTCAAACACAGCAATAGGAGGAGAGAACTGCTTGGTTCTCCACTTGTAGAAGTTGCACTTTAAAACCCACAGGGTGCTGAATAAAAGTTGATTTTCCTCTTTCCTTGAGCTGCACTTCTAAGCAGGGCTCTAAAGGAAGCTCCTTTTCCCCTCCAGGTTTACTATGCAAAAAAAAAACGGCGGCATCAACAGGGCCAGGGAGATGATTCCAGTCACAAAAAGGAGAGGAAAGTTTACAATGATGGGTATGACGATGACAACTACGACTACATCGTGAAGAATGGGGAGAAGTGGATGGACCGCTATGAGATCGACTCTTTAATAGGCAAAGGATCCTTTGGACAGGTAATGCCTCATTATCTGTTTGTATCATTTCTGTGGGTCACAGCTGGATTTAATTGGAAGTGCTGTTGCTGGTTCATTTTGAAATTAAAACTCTTCTTTTCCTCACTGCTGTTATCCTGAGTGCCTGTTCAGACACTTGGATTTTGTGCTATTTCATGTTACTTCAGAAAATATTTTAATATATTTCGGTGTCTGTTGCATTTTACCATGGGAAATCCTCCACCTTTTGCCATCAGTTCACATTTTTAACTTGAATTTGGTTTTGGTTTGAATTAGGTTTTTTAGGTTGTGTTAGGTTTTTAGTTTGAAATGGATTTTTAAATTAAAACAATCATTAGTGCTTGATCTTAACTCTTAAAAATGTCATTAGCAAATGTCATTAGAAATGTCATTTCTTTTTGACTGGTTGCAGCTTTAGCCAAAGCTGGAAGGAGGATGGAGCCTTTATTTTGTTGTTCTTAGTTTTTCTCAGATCTACCAGTCCTTTTACAGTGCTGGTTTAGATAATTTTATTTGCATATGAAGTGACATCACTGCAGTAAACGTCACCAAATCAGTTGTAGCTTTATTGTTGTACCATCAGAAGAAATAGAATTAAAAAGGAGAATTCGGAATTCAGAAAGGTGAAAAAGGGAGCTTGGGTGGGTTTTGAAAATTGGATTTTGCTGATGGATTTGGTTTCTCTTGCAGGTTGTGAAGGCTTATGACCGAGTGGAGCAGGAGTGGGTGGCCATCAAAATCATCAAAAACAAGAAGGCTTTCCTAAACCAGGCCCAGATTGAAGTGAGACTGCTCGAGCTGATGAACAAACATGACACTGAGATGAAGTACTACATAGGTATTGAATTCATTACTCCTCTTGTTTATTTTATTAGGAATGGTTGAGATCTTGCTGTAGAGCTCAGGCTGCTTTCAGCTGATTTCCAGATCTATTTTGGACTATTTGTGATGATATTTGGTGGTTCCTGCCAAGCTGGTGGGTCCAGCAAGCTCAGGAAGTGTGGAGAGGAATTGGAATCAAGTGTAGGAAGCCGAGCAGGACATGGAATGGTGGGAGGAGAATTCCAAAGGTGAGAGAACAGGAATTTGGAGGAGGATGTGGGGCAGGAAATGGCATCAGGGTGAGAGCAAAATGTGCCGTCTCAGGTGAGTTGTAAAGGACACAGAAGGAGCTGCTCTGGGATGATGGAGAAAACAAATCCATGGACACCAAGCTGACCAAAAATCCACCTTAATTGAATCTGAATTCTCATGGTGCTCATATCCAAAGTTTTATTATGCCAGAAAGGGGAGTGTGTTGCTTTTTCCTATTTCAGTTTTGTAGCAACCTGAAGGTTTGACAATAGGAAACCCTGCTGGCCTCTGGACAGAGGAATGTGACAAATATTTCACTTATTTAATGAAAAAAAAAGCTTAGATTGGTTCCTTTCATAAATTGAGATTGTGCCTGAAGGAAATGAATACAATTCCTTGGGGATATTGATCATTTTATTAATTGAAGTAATCAGCTTATAAATTGCCGTGATGTCATTTTAAAATATTCTCACAATTAAATATTTCCTGTCTAAGTGTAAGGGATTGATAACTTATTTTGATAATATATCCCTTCACAAGCTTTTGATTATTTCAGCTTTGCTGAGGTGCACCTGGGGATGTGAAAATGTCCTCTTGTCCTCCAAGCATGGCATAAATATTTTGTAAATACCACAGAACCAGGAAAAAACCTGATGCTTTTATTTACCTCTATGCTCGACTTCCTACACATTGATTAAAGTATTTAACAGATTTCACAAGTTTGTGCACCCAGGGATGTGTAAAATGTCCCTCTGTACTCCAGGCACGGCAGAAATATTTTGTAAATAACCCAGAACCAGGAAAAAGCCCGATGTTCTTATTTACCTCAGTGCTCACCTTCCTACACATTGATTGAAGCGTTTAAAAGATTTCACAAAGATTTTCCAATTTTACTCAGGTGCACCTGAGGATGTGAAAATGTCCCCTTGTCCTCCAAACGTGGCAGAAATATTTTGTAAATCCCACAAAACCAGGAAAGAAAAAAAGCTGCTCTGTTATTTTATTGACGCTCCTCCTTCCTACATCCAGTGTCATAATTAACCCATAATTCTCAGCGTATATTAATGACATTTTCCCCTTTTCCCCCAGTGCATTTGAAGCGCCACTTCATGTTCAGGAACCACCTGTGCTTGGTGTTTGAGATGCTGTCCTACAACCTGTACGACCTGCTGAGGAACACCAACTTCCGCGGCGTGTCCCTCAACCTGACGCGCAAGTTCGCGCAGCAGATGTGCACGGCCCTGCTCTTCCTGGCCACCCCCGAGCTCAGCATCATTCACTGTGACCTAAAACCAGAGAACATCCTGCTCTGCAACCCCAAAAGGAGCGCCATCAAGATTGTGGATTTTGGCAGTTCGTGTCAGCTTGGGCAGAGGGTGAGTTTGGGGGGAAAAATCGGTGGAAGTTCTGTTTACGCTGGTGAAAAATGTAGGATTTTTAAGTCATAATGCTCATCCAGCTCATTGAAAGTCCATTCATGATGGTTTTGAAACAATAATTCCATTTTAAATAGAGATCCGCAGTCCACAAGAGCTGTAAGTATGAGTGTCAGAATCCCAGAATTGTCAGGGTTGGAAAAGATCAACCATGAACCAACAACACCACGTTCACCACTAAGCCAAGTCCAAAAGTGTCACATCCACACCTTATTTCCAACAGTTCAATCCACCACTTCCTTTAGTGCCCCAGTAGATAAAAATCCACCATATGAGAAATTTTCCATGGTTTTTTATTTCTCCTTGACTGTGTTTTCCGTGGAGATTATATCAGCACTTGGTTGGAGAAATCTGCCGTGCTAATAAATAAAACAAAAAATTAAGTTAAAAAAAAAAAATTATTTATTGGTCTAACTTCACCAAAAGTGCCCCAGTTGTGTCTTGAGGAGTTGGCAATGGCCAATAGGACCCCATTTCTTTTTTCTAGAATAAATTTAGGAAGAGTTGGATCAGAATATGGAATGTTGTGTTGAAAGCATTACTGAGACAAAGATCTAGAATAATAAAAGAGCTTTTTGCTATAAGCTAAAAGGAAGGGCTGAAGGAAGGCACCAGAAGGTGAAATGGCATCTGGATTATTTATCCAAATCCAGTATTTATCAATAATAAGATAATTTTGAAAAGTTAAGAATCACAATTACAAGAACATGACATGACTCCTGCTTTTTTTGGTAAGCATAATATTTTCCTAAAAATCAACACTTAGATACTTTTATTACTGTAATGAATGCATAGATTTTATTATCCCTGACACCTCACCTTTCCCAGCACTAAAATGGGATTTCATGGCAGTTGTGTTTTGTCACTTGGGATTTTCATTCCCTCTGGATGCTGGGTGTGGTTGTGACTTGGAGATGCTTTTCTTGCAGATATACCAATATATCCAGAGTCGTTTTTATCGATCACCAGAGGTGCTACTGGGAATGCCTTATGACCTTGCAATTGATATGTGGTCCCTTGGGTGTATTTTAGTCGAGATGCACACTGGAGAGCCTCTCTTTAGTGGGGCAAATGAGGTAAGTTTTGTACCAGAAATTGAGGTTTTTTGTTGTTAATCTCCATCATGATTTTCATCTGTTTAATTGGAATGCATGAAGTAGGGAAGTCTGGGAATTCTGAAAGGATTAAGCATCAATAACATGACTTTTGTCAGGGCACAAAGTTGCCTGTTCATAATTTTCTGTGTCTTCCTCTTACTGCTTATTTGTTGTGTCCATATTATTTTTTTAAAAAATTAATTAACTCAGAACTTGTGTGAGTAGCTGACATTTGTGCCACAGCTGGTCTGGCTGTCACTTGTCCTTCACAAACACATTTTATTTGGGACAGGTGGATCAGATGAATAAAATAGTGGAAGTTTTGGGGATACCACCAACCCATATCCTCGACCAAGCACCCAAAGCAAGAAAGTTCTTTGAGAAGTTGCCAGATAGCACTTGGAACTTGAAGAAGACCAAAGATGGAAAAAGGGTAGGTGAAACAATTGGGATAATAATACATGTATAAAAATATATAAAATGGTGAGTTGTTAATTTGTTTTGCATTGGCAGCTTTGTTGTTTATTTTGTTCTATCTTGCCAATTAAGCAACATTTTGTGTTGTGTTGAATTGTCCTGATTTGGTTTGACTTTTGATGTGGAATCTGTGCCCACACCCCCATGACCTCCCCCACTGATTGCACCCCACTCCTCCCTCCCCACAGGAATACAAACCACCGGGAACTCGCAAACTCCACAATATCCTGGGAGTTGAGACAGGAGGGCCGGGTGGGCGCCGTGCTGGGGAGTCAGGTCATACTGTAGCTGACTACTTGAAGTTCAAAGACCTCATCTTAAGGATGCTTGACTACGACCCCAAGACACGGATCCAGCCCTACTACGCCCTGCAGCACAGTTTCTTCAAGAAGACGGCGGACGAAGGTACCAACACGAGTAACAGCGTGTCCACGAGTCCTGCCATGGAGCAGTCACAGTCTTCAGGAACCACCTCTAGTACATCTTCAAGCTCAGGTGGGTTTTGGTCATGGACAGGTGAGAAAATTCTGCTTCCTCATGTTGGGCTCTCCAGGGAATGGGCACTTCCAGAGCTCCAGGAGCGTTTGGACAGCGCTGCTGCCAGGGATGCCCAGGCTGGGGTTGCTGGGGGGTCTGGGGAGTTGGACTGGATCATCCTTGTGGATGCGACTCAGAATATTCTGTCGTTCTGTGAAATGTCAATTTTTTTTTCCATACTGTCAGAAAATATCAGTCATGATCACTAAACAGTTGTTTTAATCAGCTGGAACAGGTAAACAGAAAACTCCCCAAAAACCCAACTAGATGAGCAAAAATGTGAGTGATCAACATCGATCTCATACTTCTCCCTTGAAGCACTTGATAAATCCTTACGCTGCCGTTGTTTCATAGCTGTGAAATGTGTGTCCCTTTATTTATTGAGCTTGTTGGGGTTTTCCAGGTGGATCTTCTGGCACGAGCAACAGTGGAAGGGCGCGGTCAGACCCCACACACCAGCATCGACACAGCGGTGGGCACTTCACTGCTGCTGTTCAGGCTATGGACTGTGAGACACACAGCCCACAGGTAATGCACAACAGCTTAGGGCAGAACAGATGAAACTGTAAATTCTCCCCCATGTAGACAATTAATTAGTGTGTAGATAGACCTTGCTCTTTCAGTAGCCTTTAATCAGCTGTGTTGTTGCAGAGGTTCCTCTAATGCTGTTGGCACCTTTCAAAGGTATGAGCTACAACATTTTAATTACATTTGCTTTGCTTAGTGTCTCCAGGCTCCTCAGCCAGAGGTCAGGGCTTTATTTTTCTAAGTGTTGTACAAATGCTGTTATTACTATAATGTAACGCTGCTCCTGTAGTTACTTAGCAAAGTCACTCCCTTAACTATTTGAAAATAACATCCAGGATGTGCATTCATTTTTCTTAAGGTATATATAGAAAAGTATTGGAAATTATTCTTAAGTACATGCCTACATTTCTAGAATAATTGTGCAACTGCAAGGCTTGGGTAGCATTTTAAAAAATGGGCGTAAATATGAATAACCTAATCTGTTATATATTGTTCAAGATAGAAAAGTACTGGAAATTGTTCTTAAGTACATGCCTGCTTCTAAAATAATGGTGCAACTGCAAGGCTTGGTTAAAGAGGGAGAGAGAAGAGAGAGATGGGATTGCCATACTGGTCTGCCAAGATCTGCACCTCCGGGTGCCTGGACTGCTTGGGCAGCCTCATCCCAAAGATGGGAGAGCCTGGGACTTCATTCTGAACCTACAGCAGGGACAGAATGAACATGCTGTGTAAGGTGGACCTTCAGTACTGAGGTCTCACAGACATCCAGCCTGAACAAGGCAGCACAGATTAGAGGGAAAAGTTGGTTAATGTTCTAAAAAATTGGCATAAATATGAATAACTAATCTCTCATGTGTTGTTCAAGAACGGACTGGGTGTGACACTCAGTCTACAAGGTGCTCAGAGGTTGGATAGTCTTGGGGGTCTTTCCCAAGCTTTATGATCCTGTGATTGGGTGAAGTGGCAGCTCTGAGTCAGCCCTTGACTTTGAATTCCGCAGGTTCGGCAGCAGTTCCCTCCTCCCATCGGTTGGACGGCCACGGAAGCTCCCACCCAGGTCACGGTGGAGAACCACCCGGTTCAGGAAACCACCTTCCACGTCAACCCTCAGCAACAGAACGCATTACACCATCACCACGGCAACAGCTCCCACCACCACCACCATCACCACCACCACCACCACCACCATGGACAGCAAGCCTTGGGCAGCCGGACCAGGCCGAGAGTCTACAATTCTCCAACAAACAGCTCCTCCACCCAGGATTCTATGGAGGTGGGCCACAGTCACCACTCCATGACATCCCTGTCTTCCTCAACTACTTCTTCCTCTACATCTTCCTCCTCTACTGGTAACCAAGGCAATCAGGCCTATCAGAACCGCCCAGTGGCTGCTAATACCTTGGACTTTGGACAGAACGGAGCTATGGACATGAATTTAACAGTCTACTCTAATCCGCGCCAAGAAACTGGCATAGCTGGACATCCCACGTACCAGTTTTCTGCTAATACAGGTCCTGCTCATTACATGACTGAAGGACACCTTGCCATGAGGCAAGGCATTGATAGAGAAGAGTCTCCCATGACAGGAGTTTGTGTTCAGCAAAGTCCTGTGGCTAGCTCGTGACTAAACTGAAACTAAGTTTGTTTCTTGTGTGTTTTTATAGAAGTGGTGTTTTTTTCCAAAAAACAAAAAAACAAAAAAACAAAACAAAGTGCAAAGCTGCTTGAATCAGAAGGAGATAAACTCACTGAAACCGCTACAGGAGGGCAAAGTTGACTATTTTTTTAAACTTGAAAAGATTGCAAAGGGACAATGAAGTTTTTTTTTTCGTTGTTGTTGTTGTTGGTTTTTTGCTGGGGGGAGGTTTTTTTTTTTTGGTTGGTTTTTATTTTTTAAGAGCCATGTCTGGACCCACCTTAACGGATAGCTTAGTGGTGTTCATCTTTTGCTTCCCCCATTTTAACTTGCCACAACCTAGTCATAGTTTGGTTTTTTTGGGGAGGGGTTTTGATTTTTTAATTTTCAATTTTAAATTTTTTTTTGCTCTCATTCGACAGGGGTTATTGTTCAAATGTTAGTCATAGTTGCAAACTAGTTTCTTTTTAAAAGGCATTGCACATGATTTCTAAAAAAAGGCCCTTTGAAGTTTTTTGGGTGGGAGGGGGAGTGAGTAATATATATATTTTTTTTAGTTCCCCAAACAACCATGGGCACAGAAATGCAGTACTGTAAGAAAGAGGGACCTTCAGATTACACAAATATATTATTCTTCAGCTGTAAAAAGGGACGGTTGTGACGGAGTTTGTGAGGCACATTGAGCATGCGAAGTGGCGGTGAGCAGAACTCTCCTTTTCTGAATCTACTGAGGATCAAAGCAGCAATTGTGATGGGAATCCTGTGGGTGCCACCTTTTTGGAGCCCACGGGGCAGTTAGGATGGAAATCTGACTGGTTTCATAACTGAGGTGCACTGAGAAGCAATCAACGGGTCGGTCCTGGCCAGTCCTGGGGAGGTCTAAGTGGTGGTCTTTGGGATAACCTTTGGCCTTATGGATTTGGACTCTTAAGTTAGAAGAGCCTACCATTTCAGATGCAATCACTTTTGGACATGCTTTTGCAGACAGTCCTTAATGCTGAAAACACAGAGAATGGGTAATTCAAGAGGCCTTTCTTTTAAAATAGACTTTTGTGACCCACTTATTGTAAGGTATTGCAAGGTCACTTTGCGTGTGTCATAAAGTTGACTTTCCTTATTGGTTGAAGGTCACAGGAGTAGTGGTTTGCGTTTGATGGAAATAGCTACAACTGTGTCCCTTCCTGCTTTTTACTTTTTTCTTTTGCTTTTTTCTCGGCACGTGGTTTTCTCCACCATTACTTCTGCACAAAGACGTCTTCTGTTCATCCTGAACATTTTTAAAAAAAAAAAAAAATGCAGAATTTTATGTGACTGCTTTTTTGCCTCACAATTATGCTGTGAATTTTACAAAAATTTATTTTCTTTTTTGATAATTTATTGTACCAAAGCTGTTTTTATAGCACATAGATGTCTGTAACCAATAATGTAGCAGTTCTGCACTTTGACACAAGGTGTAACTAGACCATTTTTAAATGTCAGTTGAAAAATTATGGCTGTACTATTGCTTAAACAAAACTGGAACTGTTGTTGAATTCATAGCCAATACATTTACAGCAATCTGTGTACTGAAGATAATAGATTGACATCTACTTGGAGACTATAACATCTGTTACATTATCAATGTGTTCAGGCTTCTGAAGGTTAAAAGGGACACTAGATCCAGAAGCTATGAAACCAGCAGTTGATTCTTGTATTCCTTATTAACATAATTGTAAACTTGAAGGCAAAGACCTTGATTGCATGAACAGGTCCAAAAAAAAACAAAAAAAAGAAAAAATAATAGGCTGAGTAAAGCAAAACCCTCACGGGAGACCTGAGGTTAGCAGGCTGTATTTAACAGGTGCCTAATTTTTGGGTAACGCTGCCTTAATATAACATAGTCAGCTTGGCAGTTGCAAAATTTATGGGCCCATCCAAGAGATTTTATTTTGGGTTTGTTTTTTATTTTTTTTGGTGGGAAAAGGGAAAAAAAAAAAGCTGCGTGATAAAAACCACAAAAAAAAACCTTGGTGAAAGAATAAAGGTGAGTTCCTTGCTTGCCCATCCCAGGTGAACAGTGTTGCCCATCCTCTCTTACAGAAGCAGTGATCTACCTCTGCCAGTAAGCCCTTGGAAAAAAGTTAATTTTTAGCAGCAAATGGTCAATTCCATGCGGCCAAGTAGTTTTTTTTCAGTCGAAAAGGTGGAATTTTTTATACTCACAGTGGCAACACAGCAGCTGACTACCATGTAAACGAATGGGAATGAGTCCTTGGGATCAGCATTTCTTTGTAAATCATGGTTTTCTTAATCAAATATTTCTTTTTGTTACCGACACATCAACCCTGTGGATGAAAGCGGATTTTTTTTTCCCCCCTTTTTTTTTTCCTTTTTTTTTTCTGGTTTTCTTTTGAAGCTCAGTAATTCAGAGAAGTTTACAGGATTTGGAAGGCTGTCACCTTAGAAAAGGATATGCTGAGTTTAGCAATATTTTAAAAAAAAAAGGAATCCAGTTCTTACTGCTGTCTAGGAATATAAGGGTACCATGGAATCTGGGTAACACCGCACGCGCCAAAAAAAAAAAACAACAAAAAACAAAAAAACCCTCACCAAAACCTAAAGCAGTTCAAAGAAATAACCTCTACATCAAGAAGAAAAACAAAAAAAAAAAACAAACAAAAAAAAATCATAAAATCCAGTGCTTCTGCATACTGTGTTATGTTACAGTCCAGTTTTGTGTGCTTTACTACACAGTTTGGTTACAGGACTTCTGTGCATTGTAAACATAAACAGCATGGAAAAGGTTAAATACCTGTGTTCAGATTGTAAGATCTAGTCCGGACTTGCTGTGTATATTGTAACGTTAAATGAAAAGACAAGCCCTTTGTATTATAGTCATGCAGTCTTATGTATGATAAACAGTTGAATAATTTGTCCTCAGACTCTTTACTGTGCTTTTTAAAAAGGAAAAAAAAAAAAAAAAAAAAAAAGAAAAAGCGAAAAAAAAGAGAGAGTAATTTAAGAAAAAAAACCCAACAAATGAAAAATGTAAACGTAGTAAGTCTTCCTATGCAATTAACCTACTCCAAGCCATGGTATGGTAGGTATAATTATACTATAATATGTAAATATCAGATACATTGAAACAGACTTAAAAATATGAAAGTAAAAGTTGGAGGCGTAACTAGCTAATTTGGAGTTTTTAATTGAAAACCAGCGAGGTCTGCAAAATCACTGATGTGTGAACACAGCTCTGCTTGATTCTCATGGATTGTGCTTGTAGTTTGAGTTCTTTAATCCTCATCTCTTAGTCTGACGTGTTCTGATGTGCTCTGCAGCTTCCTCCCTATCCCAGACGAGCTGGTTTTGAGACCACGGAATGGGATTTTGGGACTGGCCTGCTGTTATCCCCAGAACCCAGCCCAGCTCCTCCTGCATCACCAACTGCCTGGCTTTGGGTGCAGTAGGAGCTAGTTTGGAAAAAGCTGATTTTCCTGTAGGTTCTGCCAAGTGGGAGGAGTTTCTCAGTGATTCAGCCAGGTTATTTCCAGGCTCCCAGTCCTCCTTCAGTTCTGGGGCTGCTGAGTCACAGCTGGTGGCCACCAGAGCCTGGCAGAACGAGTAACAGCTCCAGTTTGAAACTATTCCACGTAAAAACATGTTAACTCGATTGACCTCCTTAAATCCTTTAACTGTAAAGCTCTTACTGAAACCTCAGATGTTTTCAAACCCGTTGTAAAAGCTGGAATTGCTGCACGCAGCCCCTGGGAGTGGTGCCAGTCCTGCAGGAGGTGCAGCCACGTCCTTGAACCTGTCACTCGGGTTCCTTGTCTGTTTATCCCTCCCAGGATTGCAGTTTCCGACCTCTCAGCCTCAGTTCTTTGCATTAAAAGATTGTAAATTTAGATGATTCTCCATCCTGATTGCTCAGTCCTTTGGGAATGGCTGCTGTGCCAGGATTTAGGCTCCCATCCTGTAAGTACAGTGGTGTCCAGAGGGGCCTGGATGCCACAAGGGTTGGATTCACTGGAAATGTGACTTCATCTCCATTATTTATCACTCTGCCATCCTCGTTTCCATCACACCTTCCATGTGCTGATATTTTATCCTGGACAACTGAAAAAAAAAATACTTCTGAAGATCCTCTGTGGAAGAATTGCTGTTGAAGCCCATCAGGAATGTCCTTTCTGATGAGGGAGTGAGTGAAAACTCCAGCCTGGTGACACAGAACGTGTTCTGTTGATTTATAGAACAAATTCAGATCAGCCCGGAACTTCTGGATAGAAAGGAATTGTCTTTCTGGTCAAAAATACCCAAGGAAGTGACTGCAGAGTAGAGTTACTGCTGAGAGTTGATCTCCTCAGGGTATTTGGTGTTTAGTCTGAGTTTTGGATAATTTATTTATTGGAATTCTCTCATGGGGGACCTTGTGGCTCTGCACAAGTCCCTGCCAGGAGGGGACAGCCGGGGGGGTCGGGCTCTGCTCCCAGGGAACAGGGACAGGAGGAGAGGGAACGGCCTCAGGCTGGGCCAGGGGAGGCTCAGCTTGGCCAGCAGCAGGAATTTCCTCATGGAAAGGGGGCTCAGGCCTTGGCAGGGGCTGCCCAGGGAGCTTTGGAGTGCCCATCCCTGGAGGTGTCACCTGGAGGTGGCACTCAGAGCTCTGGGCTGGGGACAAGGTGGGGATTGGTCACAACTTGGATTCCATGAGCTGGGAGGGCTGTTCCAGCCTCAGGGAAAAGCCAGGAAAATATCCCAGGCCCTGTGATATTTTACTTGGAATGATTCGTGTTAAAATGCACAATTCCTGCCCAGCAAAGGAAGGCACCTGGTCAAACAGTGGGTTTCTGTTCCATATCCCTGTTTTCGTGGTGTCCTACAGAAACTTCATGTTGGAAATCTGCAGTTGATTTTTAGTTTTCCACCTCATGGCAACTCTGGAGCTGTTCTTCCTCAGTGATGAAGATGCCTTGATTTGATTTCAGCAGTTCTCCATAGGAGCCCTGTCAGATTTCTGGGATCTGAGGGGGTTTGAAGTTGCTGTTCATTACATTTTATGGTCGATGTTCTGGAGCATCAGAGTTAATCCCAGCTGGGTTGTTCAGCCTGCAGAAGGCTCCAGAGACCTCAGAGCCTCCTCTGGTACCTAAAGGGGCTTCAGGAGAGCTGGAGAGGGACTGGGGACATGGGATGGAGGGACAGGACACAGGGAATGGCTTTCAACATTAAGGAGCTGGATTTGGGTTAAATATTAGGAAGACATTTTTTACCACAAGTGGTAAAAACACTGGCAAAAGTTGTGGCTGCCCCTGGATCCCTGGCAGTGTCCAAGGGCAGGTTGGACACTGGGACTTGGAGCAGTGGAAGGTGTCCCTGCCCATGGCAGGAAATGGATGATTTTTAAGGTCCTTTCCAATCCAAAGCTTTCTTTGATTCTGTTAAAAATGGGTTAAAACCTTCTCAGATCTGTTGTTGTGTGATCACTGAGCCCTGCTGAGCACTGACTTATGAATCTCTTGCAAAATCACAGGAATTTTAACAATTTCTTTAAACTTCGGATTTAATGGGTGTTGCTTGTGGTGCTGAGTAATAAAAGAGGAGCATGGCTAAGGTAGGAGAAATTAATAACCAAATCCCCCTCCTGTAGGCCTCCCCTTGAGAAAGGAGATGGGTTTGATGGATGTCAGTTGTCCAAAACCAGTGAATTAATGATTGGAAAATGATATATGGAGAATTAAATACAGAATTTGTTTGTTCTGAAGAAACTAATGGAAGATCTCAAGCAGAAAAAAAAAAAAAAAAAAAAAAAAAAAAAAAAAAAAAAAAATATCTTTCTTCATGATCTCTCTTCCCCATCCCCAGCTGGGGATGTCTTTACCACTTCCTGTCAGTTTTAAAACTCTCTTTTCCTTCAGATTTTCCTGCCAGCCAGCTCAGGCAGGAATCCAGGGCTCCTTCCCATCAATATCAACAGCTGGTAGATGGAATTAGAAATTCTGAGACTGCAGGGATGATGGTGATGATGATGATGGTGTTGAAGATGGAGTTCTCTTTACCCAAGACAGGAAGAAAGGCTCGTCCTGAATGGAGCACATTGAGCTAAACTCAACAAAGCCTTTCCTAATCTGTACTCGAAGGAAAATCCCATTTTGGAGACCTTTGGAGTCAAGAATGAGCTGAGGGAATTCAACCATAAAATTATGGAATGTCCTGAGTTGGAAGAACCCACCGAGATCATCCATTCCAGCACCTGGCCCTGCCCAGACCCCCAAAAATCCCACCCTGGGCCTCCCTGGCAGCTCCTGGAGCTCTGGCAGCCTCGGGGCCGTGCCCATTCCCTGGGAATTGAGTTCTCAAAGTGTCCCAACCTCAGTGACCTGGGAGGAGAAATCCAGGAATCTCAGGAGCCAGGGCTTGGAAAAGCAGAGATGTCACAGAATTCCTTCATGGGGACAGTGGTGGAGTTTTGTCAGAAGTCCCAACATTGTAACTGTGGCTAAAAGGATTTTAATGCCCTTTTTCATTTGCTTTTAAATTGAAGCTGTAGTTTGTTTCCCTCTTCAGGAAGATTTCAAAGTCTTTTCTCCTCCCCTCCCTCCATTCCTGTCTTTTCTCAGTGCTTCTCCTTCCCTTTCCCTGCTTTCCCCTCTGACCTTTCTCCCATTTCCTACACTTTTTTTCCCTTTTCACATTTTTTCCCTCCTTTTCCCTTCTTTCAGCTTTGAATTTTCCCTCTGCTTTTCTTTTTTCCCCTTCTTTTTCCCTGACTGTCTTTCCTTTCTTTCCCCACTGCTTTTCCCTGCTTTCTCTCCCCTGTTGCTTTCCCAGTTTTTCTGCTTTTCCTTCTTTCTGTATTTCTTTTCTTTTCTTGCTTAATCTCTTCCTCTCTTTCCACAGCTTTTCCTGTGTCTTTATTGCTTTTGTTTTCCTGCCATTCTTTCCCTGTTTTTTCTTGTTTTCCCTCCCCTGCTCTTCCTCTCCTTCCTTCCCCTTTTGGTTTCCTCCCAAGTCTTTCCTTTTTCCTCTTTTTCTTCTTGGTGCTTTCAATTTTTTCCCTGCTTTGGCTTTTCCTCCCTTTCTTTGAGTTCTCCTCCATTATTTTTCAGGATCTTTCAACACTCCCCCTTTATTTTCCTTATTCTTCCCTGTATTTTCTTTTCATTTTTCATCTTTCCTGCTTCATTTTTTCTTGCCTGTCTTTCTCACTTCCTTTGCCACCCTTGATTTGCATTTGCTTCCCCCCTCACTCTTGTTTTCCCTTCAGGTCTTTTCTCCCCTCTTCTTTCCAATTTTTTCTCTTTTCCCCTTCTTTTTCCCCATTATTTCAATACTTTTTGGGTGCTTCTGTGCTTCCTTCTGTCACTTCAGTCCTTCTCAAATTTTTTCCTCCTTCTACTTCTTTCCAGATGTTTTCCAGGTCCATTTCTTCTTCCCTTTGCTCTTTTCCCAGCCTCTCTCTGCTTTGACTTCTTTTCCCTTTTTTCCCCATCTCTTCCAAGCTTTTTCTGGGTAATTTAATTCCTTTTTTTTTCTCCCCTCTTCATTCCTTGCCTTTTCTTTGCTTTTCTATTCTTGTATTTTCCTTTATTTTCATTTCCTTTCTTTTATTCCCACTCTCCCTCCTTTTCAATACTTAAGAGACTTTTCTCTGCTTTTCAAGTCCTTTCCTTGCTTTTCCCTTCCCTACTTTTCCTTTCCCATTCCCACTGCGTGCAGTGCTTTAATTTTCAGTGATTTTCAGGTATTTTCTTTCTTCTTCCTTCCATTAAAAGATTCCTTTTCATAACACATAATTATTTTCCTTTTCCTTTTCCCTTTTCCTCTTTTCTTTTTCCTCTTCCCTTTCTTTTTCCATCCTTGTGACTCTTCCTACTTATTTTCACTCCTTTGCAGGTCTTTTTTCTTCCCCCATCCCTTTCTTTCTTCTCACTTCTGAGGAAGGAAAGAACATCCCCTTTTTTGTGCTTTTTTCCCCCCATATAATTCTGATTTGATTCTTCTAGGCCTGTAAATTCTCCATTAACACTTTTTAGTTCTCTTTCAACTATTTCCCCCATTTTCTCTTTAGTTCCTTGTCTTTATAACCTTTTGTTTTACAGGTGTGAAAATGGTTGAGAGAACTTTTCTCCTTAAACTGGAAATTTCCTAAGGAAAAAGGGTTCCCCAGGGGGAAAAAAATCTGGGAGTCACAACCTCTCCTGGTGCAAAGCAGAGCTGTTAATGTTCCCTCCTGGGAAGTGCAGAAATCCAGACTTTTCTCATTTTCCGTATCCTCAGCAGGCACTTGGGAAGAGGGTGATGGCAAATCCCATCAGTGACGTGGCAAAGTGGGACAAAGTTCATGAAAGCTGAGAGAAAGCTGAGAGTCCTCCCCAAGGCTGGAATCCAGGGAATGGCACGAGGGACATCTGCAGCTCCATGGAAAGGACTCAGAGAAGAAAGGATGAAGGGAATGGAGACTGGAAAGCCTCAGGCTGATTATTAAATGAGAAAAGACAAAAAAAAAATCGTAAAAATTAAAAATTCACCTGGTGTGGTGTAGTCAGATCCTCTACAAAACTTTGTCTTTGTGGGGTGAAATTGTTTTGCTTGAAAAGTTGAAATCGAATCGAATTTGCTTGGAAAGTTGAAATTGGAATCAAATTTGAGAGTGGGAAAATCCAAACTTTTCCATGTGATGTAACTCGGTGCCGTGAGTCCCATTGGATCCACTGGAAAACCATCAAAGAGCTGATGGATAATGGTTAATGACAATTAACACAATTAATGACAATTAACACAATTAACCCTCAGCCCTAGGGACATCAATCCTAATTATTGAAGGTTAGGAAAAACTTCCTGGCTACTTGCAGACACAGAAATTGCACAAAAAGCTGCTGAAACCATCCTCGCTCCCTTTGGAATTCTGGTGCTGCTCCTATGGAGAAGATCCCACAGGAGATCCTGTTCTGTGGCCATGGAAAGGCTTCCCAAGGGCTCCCTCATCCCAAATCCAGGTCCAGCCTCAGCTGCATCACAGGAAAGCTCCTTTTCCTTCTTTATTTTTAAATATTTGTCAAACTCTCGCAGCTGGGAGCTGGAACAGGTGTGTTTTAAAATCCAACCAAGGATTTAGGACGGGGTGATAGGAGAAGGAGGAAAAAACAGATTCAAGCAAGCCCATTTCTCCTAAATTGTTTTTCCTTGGAGTTTGGAAAAAAATCTGTCCAGTAACTGTCCATCATCATCATCATCTGAAATAAACTTCACTCTGGCTGGGTGGAAGGGCCTGCTCGAAAAACATGACAAATATTTCAGTTGCAGTGGGTTCTCGACACATCTGACATGGTCTGTCCGGGTCTAATTTTAGCTGCTGCTCTGCCAGCCCTCATCACTCCCAAATTCTGAGCCTATCTTTAGAAGCAGCAGCTTTCCAAATCCAAATGGACTGCAGAAGTTCAAGCCAATTAAAGCAAGTGCCTCAGCATTCAGTTCTTCCCACTTTTAGTTGGTTTAACTTCACTTTAAGGTGTTTCCTTTAAGGGAAAACTTGAATGGAATCTGGTTTGGTGCATTTATTAACTGGGATGATGTTTAATCCCACACACACCTCGTGGGATTTATCCTCAAGTGTTCATTTAGGAAGAAAGGGAGAATATTTTTTACCTGTGTCTTTATCCAGAGCAGCAGGAAAGGAATTGGGATTGTGTCCCTGTGCCCCCCCAGGTGAGGCCCCACCTGCAGAGCTGCCCCAGCCCTGGGGCCCAGCACAGGGAGAATGTGGAGCTCAAGGAGAGAGCCCAGAGGAGGCTCCAGGATGAGCAGAGGGATGGAGCAGCTCTGCTGGGAGGAAAGGCTGGCACAGCTGGGATTGTTCAGCCTGGACAGGAGAAGCTTTGGGCTGAGCTCAGGGTGGCCTTGCAGGGCCTGGAGGAGCCCCAGGAAACCTGGAGAGAGACAATTCCCAAGGGCCAAAGGGACAGGACACAGGGAATGGCTTCACACTGAGAAATGACAAGTTTAGGTGGGATGGTGGGAAAAAATCCTTCCCTGGTCTGGAATTCCCAGATTTGCTGTGGCTGCCCCTGGATCCCTGGCAGTGCCCAAGGCCAGGTTGGACATTGGGGTTTGGAGCAGCCTGGGACAGTGGGAGGTGTCCCTGCCCATGGCTGGGGTGGCTTCAAGGTCCTTCCAACCCGAACCATTCCATGATTCTGTGAAAGGAAATGTCTTTGGGCACATCCCCTCAGTGTGTGCAGCCCCTTCCCTCTGCTCAGGAGTGATGGTGACCCCTGAATTTTATTTGTGTGTGTGGGAGGAGGTTCAAGGCTCTGAGCTGAATCTTGACAATGAAGCTTCAAACAAACTCCTTTTTCTTTCTGAGCTACAAACCATGCTGCAAAAACCTGTGATAAGGGAGCTTTTTCTAAAAGATTGTTTCAGTCTTTCATCTGTTTGCTTCTGTTGGAATAATTTCTCTTTGGGGCATAAACTGACCCAGGAAATAAGGCCAATTATTACCATTCTGCTGGATGGGTGTCCCTGCCCCTTCCCTGTGGAAATGGGGAATGTAGTGAGGAGTTTGTGACTTATCTCAAGTGAAGAGACAAAGGAAAAGCTCACAAGACTCTGCTGAAGAAACGGAAAACCCAGAGTGCAGCAGTTCTGGACTTCATCTGTCTGTACCATGGGCAGAGAAACTTCACAAGGCTGAATTCCACAACTTGGGAAAACCAAAAAGATGTTTTTATGTCCATTAGGGAATTTCAAAAGCCCCAGTGCAGCACAAGTGGAATTTGTGCTGTTTCTGGGGGCAGGAAGGCAAAAGCTCTTAACTCAGACCACGATGCATCAGCAGAACGTAACTCCAGAAGGGGAAGAAGCCACACACTTGATGGATCAGATAAAAGTGCAGAGGCTGCAACTGTCAACACAGAAATAACCGAGAGTGGATTTGAGGTAAGGGATCCGAAGGAGGAGCAGCTATTAATAATGAGGAGACATCGAAAAAATCCCTGGGGCGGGGGGGAAACCTGAGAGCACAAATGCTGCTGGAAGGATTTGTAAAAATAGCAAAGGCATCTTTGCAGGGGATGCTTCTCAGTCGTGCCGCTGCAGGAATGGGACACAAAATGCAACTTTCTAGAGCTGGGAGGTCCCTTAAAAGATTTCTGGAGCTGCCCAAGCCCCACAGCAGAGGGAAAACCTGGGGGAAACAGCTGAGCTGCTGTATCTGGTGACTGGATTTGATCCAGGGTGGAAGAGCAGGAGCACTTGGGCACGTCAGTCAAGAGTGGAACGTGACTGGAAGGGAGCGGAGGGGGATAAAGCTCAAAGGAAGTGAAGAATTCAAGGGAGCCACAAAAAAGAAAGGAATAAAAACCCTTCTGAAATCCGTCCACCTTTCTCATGCAGTTGTGATTTTTAATAGGCAAGGCCAGGGGTTTGCCCAGTCTGTGAGAGGAGGGAGGGGGAAGAAATTTGAGAAGGATTGAAGTGACTGAAGGAAGCACAGAAGAACCCAAAAAGTATTGAAATAATGGGGAAAAAAGAAGGGGAAAAGAGAAAAAATTGGAAAGAAGAGGGGAGGAAAGACCTGAAGGGAAAGCAAAGTGGGGGGAAAGGAAATGCAAATCAAAGGTGTCAAAGGATGGAGGAAAAAAAAAGATAGTGGAACAGGGAACACCTGCCTGGCCTGGGTGTAACAGGGATTTTTCCATGAAGTGCAGCAGAAGGAAGAGCCTGGCTGAGAGTTCCCTCTTTTTTCCCCAGTCAGAATTAAATCTCTTTCCATGATTTGAGCCTCTCTGACTGATTTGCACTTTATAGGAGAAACATTTGCCAAAAAAATCCACTTTCCTCTCCTTTTTGGTATTAATATAAAAAATCCAGGATGTGATGGAGGTTTGGAGTCACTGTCTGGGGGAGTGTTCAGGAGGAGGCTGGAGGTGGCCCTTGGGGACAGGCTTTGGGCTGATGCTGGTGCTGCTGGGGTGGCACTGCCTGATCCTCAGGGGCTCTTCCCACCTTGGCCATTCCATGGAATCAAAGCCAAAGGCACCTGCACATCCACCAAATCTTCAGGGGGCCACAACTCCCAATTCATCTGCTCCCAGCCTCAGCCCCTTGAGGGCTGTCAGGAGTCTCCAGGATGGTCCCTCCCATCCAAAGCTCAGCTTCCTCCAAAGCCAAAGGGCTGAGATGAAGTTCAGCTGAGCTTTGGAGTGACAGCCTGGAGGTGGCCCTTGGGGACAGGCTTTGGGCTGCTGCTGGTGGCACTGGGTGACCCTGAGGGGCTTTTCCCACCTTGGTGATTCCATGTGAAAATGGTAAATTGTGAACCAGTGGTAGCCTGGACACTTCCAAATATTCCAAATCTCAAGACATTTAGAGGAAAACATCAATTTCTATGGATCAGAACAAGACCAAATATAAAAAATCCCCCTAGAAATTAATTGTTCCTCCTAAAATCTCCTCCTATTTTCTGCTATTTAACAAGAACTCTCCAAACCAGCAAAATTTTCTTTATTTCATTGTTATTGCTCCAAATAACCCAAATTTACCTGTAAATGATTTCAGCCAGCCCTGCTGGGCTGATCCCGTGGGCACAGGGAGCAGCCTGGCCCTGGAATGAGGCTGGAATTGCTCAGAGGGGACCAAACTGGGTCAGCCCTGCAGCCCACCCGGCTCTGTGGAATCCAGGGATGTGTCATCCACCAAAGCAGATGGGTTTGAGGCCATCCCACAACGTGCTGAGCAGCTCTGGTGCCACTCCCAGGCTCTAATTTGGGAAAGGAATCTCTGCACCCCCCTGACCTCAACGCACGACTCCGTTCCTGAGCCTGAGCACCAAATTTCCTCATTTGGTGTCGCAACGAATTCAATTCCCAGAGGAAAAAAAAACCCCAAAAAAACCCAACGAAAACTCCCCACAAACCAAAAAAACCCACAAAAACAAAACAAAACAAAAAAATCCCCCCAAAACCCAACAAAAACTCCCCACAAACCCAAAAACCCCCCAAAACCCAAACAAAAAATCCCCCAAAACCCCAACAAAAACCCCTCCAACCCCCCAAAAACAAGCAAACAAACATTAAACCTCCCACCAAAACCCCCCAAACAAACAGAATTCAAATACCGATAAAAAAATGTCGCTTTCTTGTTTTTCTTCCAGCACATTTTAGCAAAACATTTTAACAGCAACATCAACTGTTAACGTTAATGCAAATAACATATTCCTGTTGTTTGGAGGGCGTTGGGTTCATGATCTCTTTGTATAAAGGCAATTTTTTCCCTGAGTTTTGTGCAAGATGATGGTTTTCCATGAAAAGTTGCTGATTTTTTATTGCCATCTTTGTCCCTTTTCCAGGAGTTTTGTGATTTAGAATTCGGTGTGAAGGGATTATTAATTTGTTGGCATCATATTAAAAATAAATAAATATATATATATAATTTTTATATATTATAAATATTTATATATTATAATTATTTATATATTATAAAACTATATCTGAATGCACTTGGTTCTTTAATATCAGCAGGGGACTGAATAATAGAAAATGCTGTTTCTTCTTTTTTTTACACAAAAAAAATTTAAATCTCAGAGCCTGATTTTCAGTTATTTTTATTTTAAATATATTAGACCTCAGATGTGGCACTTGGTTTGTGTTTTAATGATTCATAATCTCAGGATTGAAGCTTTTTTTTTTTATATGTAGAATTTGCTGAAATTCTTACCCATTTTTCATGATTTTTATCAAGAATAGTTTGAATCCAATGATTCAATCTGAATATTCAGTGTAGAGAGGGTGTGGTGCTGTGCAGGAGTTTGACCTCTATAGAATCACAGAATAGTTTGGGTTGGAAAACGCCTTAAAGCTCCAACTCCCTCCAGTTATTAATTTTTAAATATTATTTAAGGCCCCAGCTTTGTCTGCTCTGGCAATTATTGATTATCAGGCTCTCAGCTCCAGGTTTCTCTCCAATCCATCTTTGCCTTGTCCAGCCCCCCCCTGTAGTTCAGATAAAGTTCAACCTCTGGCCTGGCAATTCCTGTGTGAAACAAACTTTCAAATAATCCATGATGTTCAAAAGAGTTTGGAAAAAGATGAAAAGCAGCCAGAATTGTGGAGAACAGAAGAAACAGCGGAAAATGAAAAGGAAAAGGAAAAGGAAAAGAAAAAGGAAAAGGACTTTTGTTTTTTTCCTTTGTGTCTTGGGTTGCAATGCAACCAGGGGTTTGTATTCTGTTACCAGCTGTTAAAAACAGTTTTAAAAGTGTTTCTTTATCCCTTCCAGGACCCATTCCTCATAATTTCAGGGGATCTCTGCTGTCCATGGCCCATCCAGGCTCACTGCAGGGCTGAGACAATTCCATCAGCCCATGGGGAGATGCTCCACCCAGGGGGAGGAGCCCAGCATTCCCACCTGGATCAAACCTGGCATTGGGAACAGCAGCACAGCCTGTTTGGATTCCCAGAGGGAGAGCAGACCCAGCTCAGCACCACTGGACCTTCTACAGGATCATCTCTGCTCCAGCAGAACCACATCTGGCACTGCAGGAGGGCTGGGCTGGGCTGACACCAACACCCTGAGCAACAACAGGGGGTCACGTTGTGTTCTGACACTGTCAGGGGTTTTATTTTTTGTTCATTTGCTTTTTTTTGTACTATTACATTTTTATTTTAATATTCCTATTAAAGAGCCGTTCTTCCTATTCCCATATCTTTGCTTGAGAGCCCCTTAATTTCAAAATGATAATAATTCAGAGGGAGGGAGTTTACATTCTCCATTCCAAGGGAAGCTCCAGCTTTCCCTGGCAGACACCTGTCTTTCCAAACCAAGACACTTTGGTTCCCTTCCATCCCTGCCCCTGGAGGGCTCCTCCCTGATCCCTCAGCCACGTTTTGGTCCTGTCTCCTCCTTTTCTCCGGAGCTGTGTGGGTTTGGTGACATTTTATCCCAGCAGGAGCATCTCCCCGTCTCCCTCCTGCTGTTCCTCCCCCAGCAGAGCCACCTCCCCGTGCTGTCCCTTGTCCCTGCAGCAGAAGGGACGGGGGAGCTTTCCCTGCAGGAAAATCCTGGAATGGTCCTGTGTGTGCTCCAGCTTCGTGTTGGAGCCTTTGGAACCTCCTGGATTCTCCCTCCCTCTGGATTTCTGCAGTGGCACCTCCTGGAGATCTTCTTTCTTGAGCTGCTCCAGCTTTTCTGCAGAGGGTTTCTCTCCAGGGAGTGCTGTGGGAGATTTTTTGTTCTCCTGGATCCCTTCTCTCCTCCCCACCTGTCCCCAATTCTGCCTCATCCCATCCTTTGGTATGGGGATGTCCTGGTTTTCAGTGTAGGATGTACACAAAGTATTTATCCCATCCCCATCCCCATGAGCTGTTGGAACCAGGTGGGGCAGTGTTTTCCCAGGCCCCTCCTTTGGGCTCTTCTGCTCATGGCCCATCAATGCCTTGCCCAGGACTCACAGGGAACTCCCTCCAGGAGCTCTCTCTGTTTAATGGGCCATCAAGGAGCCACTGCACGACTCCTCATCCCATTGGGAGATGCTCCCAATGCCCAGGGGGAGGAGCCAAGCATTCCCACCTGGAGAGAATCTGGGATTTGGGACAGGACAAGCAGCCCTGAGCCACTGGATTCCCAGAGGAGCAGAGCTCCCAGACCTTTCTGTGGGATCACTGCTTCAGGAAGAGCCCCTCACCTGGACTGCTCCCCCCACCCTGCTCAGGGTGTGTTCTGACTCTGGCACTGCTCCTTTGTGTTATTGCATTGATTTGATTTTATTTTACCTTTTTTGCCTTTCTTCTTATTAAATTGTATTTCTGACTTGGAGCCTCTCACTCGTTTTGCTTTCAAACCACGACAAAATGCAACCTTCTACGTTATAAATTAAGAGTGTAAATTATCAAAAGTCTTCTTTTCTTCTGCATAGGGGAGTAACTCTCCAGGAATAATAAACGTTATAGTTTTATGTATAGATTTAATTTTCCTCCTTGAAACTTTTGCTTTTTTTTTTTTTTTTTTTTTTGGTGGCTGTTACAAAACCCTTAATAATTGTGTTCACTGATATTGAAGCCATAGTTAATGTAACAAAAATTCTGCATTGCTGCCTCTTCTCTTCACATTTTTTTCTGTTATCTTTGTCTCTCTTTGTAGCTGAGATTTGTCTGCGTAGGAAATTTATCTGAATTTGCTGCTGGAGTAATTTGAAGTGGGTTTGTTTGATTGCACAGAATCAGTTTTGTGGAGCTTCACTCAAAATCTCAGCGGCTTCAATTCAGTTTATTCCACTCCAAATAATGATCAAATAAGGTTTAGAGTTGATTCTTATGAGCTTTTCAGAGGTAAATTTTAGAGAATTTGATCAATGAGGAGCAGGGATTGGCCCAAAGGATGGGCAGGATTTAGTGCAGGACAAGGACCAGAGAGATAAAGGGACAAGGGATGGAATAAAAGGTTGGGTTCTCATTGAGAAATTGAGTTCTGATAAATTTAAATTAAAATTTTCCCAATTACAAAGCACATTTAAAGAAATATTTCATCATTTGAGAGCTGATTATAGTGTTCCATGATAATCTGATGGTGCAGCATTTAGAGGAGGTAAAAAGAGAAATAAACATTGATACAGTGTGAGAAAAAGCTCCATGAAACTGTGGAAAAGCAGCTTTCAAGATGTCCCAGGCACTGAGATCATCTCATTTTAAAGTAAATTATTTTCCTAGAACAGATTTTCATGTATTTTTTTTTATTATTTTGTTGATTCTCTAAATACATCATTTTTATGTGCTTTTTAAACGGAATATTCTGATCTTTACCCACTGAAATTGGAATTATTTCTGCTCTTACCTGGCAGGACAGTGACCTCACCTTCCCTGGAAAGGTTTTCCTGATTCCTATTTATTTACTGAGATAATTTGAGCAAATATTGTTCTATTGATTTGTTCCTAAACTTCTCTGTGAGTATTTTAAGGCAGATAAAATTTCCTAAGTTTCTGACCTAGTCCTGGTAATATTTGACTTCTGGGTCTCAGGCAGAAATGCAAAAAAAAAAAAATGAAGTTGATATTTGGTTATACAATATTATTTCTTACTCTTCTGGGAAGTTTTTCTTTTTTGTTGTCTTCCCTTCTTTCCCTTTTTTTTTTTCATATTTTTCTTTTTCCCTTTTTCCCTTTCTCCCTTCCTGCCCTTTCCCCCTTATTCCCTTTTCTGTTTTCCTTTTATTTTACTTCCCCTGCTCCTCTTATTTCCCTTTTTCTTCCCCCCTCTTTCCACGTTTCCTCTTTTCCTCTTTTTCCCTTTCCTTTTTTCTTTTTCTGCAATTTTTGGTTTTTCCATTTTTGTCTTATTTAATTTTCTCCCTTTTTTTTCCTCTTTCCCACTCTCCCCCTTTTTTCCCTTTTTAATTTTCTCCCTTTTTAAATTCTCCTCCTTTTTTTCCCCTCCTTTTCCTTTTCTATTCCTTTTTTCCTCTTTCCCCTTACCCCCATTTTTTCCTTCTTTTCTCCTTTTTCCTCCTCCCCTTTGATAATTTGTGCCCTGCTGGGCAGAACCTGCCAGGCAGGGAAGGAAACATTGTCTGAGCATCTGCAATTCCATATTTAAGACAATCTAAGATTAAAAAACTCTCTCTGAGTCAATTCCAGCAGAAAATTGAGCCTCCACTTCCTTAAATCCCAGGTGGGTCTTTGACATTTTGGTCCAAACCCTTCCCAAAATCCCTTTTTTTGGGATAAAAATGTACAAAATGTCAGATTGGGAATTGTTTAATTTTATCTGTGATCTGAGACTGGCAGTGAGTGACTCATTGTAAGGGCAGATTCCTTCATTTCCAGATAACTCCAGCAATGTTTTTTATTAAAATTACAAAAATTAATGCCAATCCCATTTTGCAGTAGGAAAACTGATTTAATTTGATGCTTGAGTTTGTTCATTATCTGCAGATTTGAGCAAAAATGTTTTTTTTTTTTTTTTTCAACTTATTTCAAGCAAATCTCCAGATGAACAAAACATTTGTTCTCACAGCAAAATGCTTCATTAATTTATTTTGGAAATGGGAAAAAAAAAACAACAACCAAAAAACCTGTGAATGGAAGATTCTGTTCTGATTTAATTTTTTTTTTTCTTTTTTTCTGAGACAGTTCACTGGATTGATCTTGTTGTAATTATCAGTTCTAATCCACAGATTCTTCAGTAATTAATAATTAAAGACCTTAAATAAATGACTTTTTAAACAAAACTAGAAATACTCTTGGAGAAGGTCGTGTTTTTATGGCCGTGCAGATTTTTTGGCAAATCACTCAGAGCTGACACAGAGAGAACAAACACTCCCTAAAAAAAAAAAAAGAAAAATGGAATTTGTTATTTAAATTTATGAATTTTCTCTGCCGAAAATTTCGGTGTCATTTTTTGGTGACAAAAAGAAATTGGAAATCTTGAAGAAGCCCAGGGATTTTTGTGCATTGAAAAAAAAAAAATATATATATTTTTTCTTTTGAATCCCTGGAGTTTGGAGACAATGGCATCTCTCTTGGAGTTATTTTCCTGCTTTACAACAAGGGGAAAAAAATTTCTGTGTGAGGTTGAAATGATGAATTTTCTCCCTTGTCTGTCCTCGTCATGAAGATTTCATGGTGGTGATTTGTCCTGGAATACATTTGGTTGTGCTTTATTTAATATATTTATTAATATTAATTTTGTGGTGATGATTTGTCCAGACAACATTTTTAAGGAATAATTTTTGTCGTGCTTTATTTGATATATTTATTAATAGGAATTTTGTGGTGATGATTTGTCCAGACGATATTTTTAAGGAATAATTTTTGTCGTGCTTTATTTAATATATTTATTAATATTAATTTTGTGGTGGTGATTTGTCCAGACAATGTTTTTATTTAAGGAATAATTTTGGTCGTGCTTTATTTGATATATTTATTAATAGGAATTTTGTGGTGATGATTTGTCTGGCCAAACCTTTTTAAGGAATAATTTTGGTCGTGCTTTAGTTAATATATTTATTAATAGGAATTTTGTGGTGATGATTTGTCCAGACAACATTTTTAAGGAATAATTTTGGTCGTGCTTTATTTGACATATTTATTGATAAGATTTTTCTGCATTTCAGAGAAATGACACATTGATCTGTAAAAAAAATGGCTCAGTGGGGCTGAGCTCAAAACTCCTGATTCCTGCCTTGTGTCCAGGAATTTTGTTGGCTTCATCTGTGGACTTTGCACTCGTTTTTATTCCTCCTTTCCAGGAACTCTTTTGTATTTCCATCCCTGGAAATGTCCAAGGCCAGGGCTGGAGCAGCCTGGGACAGTGGGAGGTGTCCCTGGATGGAAGGTGGCCCTGGATGAGTTTTAAATTTCCTTCCAACCAATTCCAAGTGATTTTGGGAAGAGCTGCTCCACGTTGAGCATCCCTGAGGAACACGAGCAGAAGCTCCTTTATCCCATCCAGCCAAACCAAAAAATGTTGCTGTGAAAAAGAAGTGACTCCCAACACCATCTGAGTGAGATTCCTTGGGAATGACTCCAGAGTTTGGGACGGTTTGGGTTCCCCAACCCAAATCTCACTGATTGTCTCAGATTAGAGATTTCTCATTGTGGTATCATAATCTTCTTTGAATAAAATGCCATTTTTAGTTTCTTTGAATAAAATGCCATTTTTAGTTTGATCAGAGTTATGTTTTGGGAAGGTTTGGGAAGATTGAAGAGCTGCTGTAGGGATGTGATGCTCCAGTGAGGGATTTGGGACTCCACTCCAACACGTGGAGGAAAATTTGGGTGGGATAACAGTTCTCCACCAGTTCTCACAGTTTAAATTCTCCAGGAAAGTCAGTCTAAATGATTGCCTGTGATCATTTGAGGGAAAACAGCTTCAGATGTGAGTTTGGAGCTGCTACCTTTGATTTAAAAAAGAAAAAAAAAGGCAAAAAAGAAAGGAAAAAACAGTAGGGAGATCTCTCACCATTCCTGCCCTCTGGAAAAATAAAAACAAAAACCAAAACAACCTAAAAGCAGCTGATGTTATCAGAAACTCTGAAATTTTTTACTCTGTGTGGATGACAGGTGAACTGAGGAGAAGAGGGATGAGCTGGGGTTTGTAGTTGTGAATTTATTTGGAATAGAATCCAGATTTCACTCTTGAGGTGAAATAGGAAGATCCCAGTTTCCTCTGGAACTCTGTTTTTGGATGTGATCTCTGTGGGCTCCCCATGGGAAAAACTCTTGGAGCATCAACAGGCAGCAAATGGGGCAGTGGGAGTGGTGAAATAACTGCACCTTTTTTTTCTGGAAATTTCTAATTTCTGGAAATCCAAAGGATCTGATAAAAACTCTGAGAATAAATCAGGAGAAAATTTAGCTTGAGCTAAACCCACAAAATGAATGTCAGACACCACCTCTCCCCTCCAAAATGCCAAACCTTAGAAGTTTAAAATCCACTCAGGAGATGATTAACAAATAACAGCTTTCAGGTCTTAAGAATTTAAGAATTATTTACAGCTCAAAGCCCACATTTGTGCTCTCCATGTTCTTCTTTCCAAAGAGATTTTTGGGAGCTGAGGGAACAAGAGTGGAAGAGAAGCCAACTCCTTGTGTTTTAGGTTTGATTTTTCACCTGAAAAGTACCTGAGTGAGGTAACCTGGTGCTAAGGAGGCTGATACTCTGAAAAAAAAAAGATATTTTGGTGGGCAGGGAGCACCACAACAGTAAAAATTTTGTGTTTTTTGAAGCTCTGGCTGGTGGCTGCTGAGGGATGTCTGAGGTGCCCCGAGCACAGGACACAAACTGTGTTGAGTCTGACAAAGAACTGGAGGGAGTGGTACAAATTCACCACTTCAAGTTCAAAATCTACAAAAAAATAAAAAAAATCAGGAGGGACAGATATCCCAGTTTTTTTTCTGGGAATAACACAGTGCATCCTCCTCCCAGGGCTGGTCAGTGAAGATCAAACAGCTCCAGCTGAGGAGGTGAAAAACCTGGGCATTATTCAGTTAGCTGGGAAATAACCTTGGTGGATACAGGCTGGGCCCAGGGAATGAGGGATTTTCCATTAAAAAACCCCAAAAGTTTAATGGAATCCTAGAATTATGGAATTTCAGCGTCCTAGAATGGTTTGGGGTTGAAGGCATCTCAAAGATCATCCAGTTCCACCCTCTCTGCCAGGAGCAGGGATCTTTCCACACTCAAAGGTGGGAGTCGGGCTGTTGGGAGAATCCCAGAGCAAAGCAGCCCTTGGCAGAGGGGCTGGAGCTGTGGGTGCTCTTATGGAAGGGTTGGTTTTTTTGGGGATGTGGCTTTGGACATCCCTGGCCTGAAGAGAGCCCTGATTCCAGGCCACATGAGACTGAAAATGAAATAAAAAGTTGTTAAAAGGCCTCTCAGTTGCCCCATCTCTGGGTCAGAAAAGAACATAATCCAATAATTCTCCCTCCCAAACAGCCCAAAGTGTGGCTGGAAACAGAGCAGGGACTCCAGGAATTTCGTTCTTCCCTGGTTTTGGAAGGCCAGAGTGACCTCTTCAACTCCAACAGAGAAACATGAGCAACCCAGACTTGAAACCAAATGCTTGAAGTGAACTTCAAACCATCTGTTGGTGCTCTTGGATTTTCCAGCACCTTTTCCATCCCGGGTTTGGCAGGTGCAGAATTTGCTGGGAATGGCTCCCATGGCTTTGGTGTTGTAGGGCAAAGATGCAGATGGGAACAGCCAGAGACACCTACCAGGACATCTGCACTCTTTGGGTGATACTTTACAATAATTTTGGTGATTTATTTTAATTTTAAGGTGGTATTTGTTGGGAAATGATAAACCTGAGCTTGGAATATCTGCTGAAGGTCACATTCTCACTCAGCAGCATTTCTGGTCAGTGAAGAAAAGGAATTGAGAGCTCCAGGAGGTTACTGAGAGCTCAGATTTACCTCTGGAAATCCTTTTCCACAAGATATTCCAAGAAAAAAAGCCATCAAAATATAATAGTGAATGAAATAGAGATGTAATGGGTCTGGATTAATTCTGTGGCCAATTACATTAAGATGTAATTAAGTTTTTCACGTCCCTTAAATGTCATTTGCTACAAATATTCCCATAGGGAATTGAGCTTCCCTCCAATATTTTTCAGGATCAAGAGCTGAAGTTTCCTGGGTTAAAGGATTCCCTCTCAATGAAAACACCACTCAGGATATACGGCTTGAAAATCCATTGTTAATTAACAGCATTCAATTCTTAATTGTCTCCGTACCAATTCAGTTGAAATCATTGACACAAAATACATTGTTAAACTGCTTAATCAATCATTGTAGAAAAATAGAGGTGTTTGATAGGGACATTCTAGTACAAAGTTTCCTTGAAGCTTCCCCAGTGAAAGCTTTGGAGGCTTCTATATATTAATTTTTTTTTTTTTTTTTCTTTAAAGCTTATGTTACAAAAAAAAAAAAAAAAAAAGAAAAAAAAGAAAAAAGAGATTTCATAAACTTTACAGTCCATACTACATGGATACCAAAGACAAGAAAATACAGCGGGGAAGGAGGAGGAGAGAGAGAGAGACAAAATACACACACCTTAAGCTGTAAGTGCCCTATTCACAAAAATAAAGCTTACACATGCACATGCCCCAGTGGTGGGGAAAGTCTCTTTTTTTTTTTTTCCAAAAGAAAGGTTTCATCAGGGCCCTGAGCTGTGGGAAATTCCAACAGGGAAATTTCCTCGACCTGCAGAGTGGCCCAGTGAATTCTGAGAGCGAAAAGCAGGTTTGTCCTCCTGGGAGGGAAAGCTTTGCTTTCAGCTCATGCACCTTTGGCGGGCGGCTCCGCTTCCAGAGGGGCTGTGGAGCCACTTTTCCCTAAAAAATCCTAAAAAACCCTCATCCCCCTTCATGGGGAGCCGTGGGGATGGTGATGGATGGGCTGGAGCACGGGGCAGCCAGTGATGCTGGGGCAGGAGGAGGAGATTGGGAAGGGCTGTGGTGGTTGAGGGGTGTCTGCCAGAGGTGTCTCCAACCTTCACTGAGCATCCAAAATCATCCACCCCCAGTGGAGGGATCAAAATCTTCATCCTGCACCATTCCTTGCATTCCTGGGAAAGCCTTTTACGGGGAAGTGGTCAGCACTAAAACCAAAAACCCTTTTTTCCATCCAGCCTGATCTTCCCTTCCCCAGGTCCTGCTGTGCCCTCCTCATCTGGAGACCTCCCTAGATCAGCCACCCTCTCTGAAAATTAGCAAGAGGCAGTTGTACCAGCAAAATAATAATAATAATATTAATAAAAATTTTAAAAAAGAAAGAAAAAAAAGGTGTGAATTTAATGCCAAAGCTATATCACAGTGCAAATTTTCCACCTGCCCAAGTTTCTCCTGAGGTTTATTTTTCTTTTTTAAGTTTTTTTTTCTCTTTTATTTAAACGCAAATTTTTCTGTACAATAAAAAAAAAAAAAAAAAGAAAAAATAAAAAAAAAAGCTTCGGGTTCTCTTCAGTGTTTCCTTTCTTCCTGGAGTAGGCAGGCATGAAAAAAAAAACCCAAACCCAAAATTAAGGCTGCAGCTTCTCCTCCTTTGCTGGCAGAAATGCTGTTCTTCTTCCCCCAGTCCCGTGGAAGAGATGCGAGTTCTCTCTGCCCCGTGGAACGCCCAGGCTTTTTCCAGGGATTTACAACAACCAGGGAGCCACCCAAGGTGGAGAACCTCACTGAGGAGTCTCTCCCCTGAGCGTGGTGGCAGGACCCGTGTGTTCTCCTGGGAATCCTGGTGCAAGGACACCCCTGGGAATGTTGTGCCTCCCGCGCCTCAGCACCAGCAAATTGTGAATTTTATGGATTCTGGTGGTGGCTCCACACCAAATCCAGCTGTTTCTTTCCCAGCTGAAATCTACTGGTTGAGGTGCAACATTCATATTTTTTCAATGGCTTGTTGTGTGTTTTTTTATTATTAATTTTTTTTTTTTTTTTGTGTGTGTGTGTAGCAAACTGCTCCGCCGAAATCCCGCGGTTTGCGCGGAGAGGAGGGAGCAGATTCCCTGGATATTTCACATTTAAGGATAACATCTCCATGTGACACATACTCATATAAAGAGTGTACAGGGAATTCTGGCTCTGAGTTTGCCACAGCCTCAATTTCTCAGTCAAACTACCCTCCCCCAATAAAAGAATAACCAGGAAGGGTTTTGCCTTGTTTGTAAACATTTTCACAGTATGTCAGGAGTACAATTTTCTCTACCCTGCCCTCTCCCAGACTTTATGGCTTTTTAGAGTGAGTGAAACGATCTGTTTGGCCAACAGTGAGGTACTCTAAAATAGCTGCCAGTCTGGTACACTGAAGAAAATGTTATGCACTAAAAAGAGTCACAGAGGGGGAGGAGAAAAGAAAAAAAATAAATTAATAAACTCAAGTCAATTTTACACTGCAAATATTTGAAGAGAAATGCCTACTCGACATTGGGTAGTTGGTTTTTGCATCCCAATATTTCTAGAGCTCTGTTTCTAAACCTACATTAATTACACAGCTGTGTACATTATTTAGAAGTTCTTTACTACAGTACTTTTGTACATGCGGCGTTTATTACTAAATGTAGAGAGAAATAGTTACATAAGGCATATGTACAGGGTCGTGTGGGATTGCAGGTCCCTCTGCTCACCTTCCTCTTAAAGCTGCAAGGCCCAGTCTGTGAAACTGTCCTGAAACACATAAAAACCTCAGTCAAGGCCTGTTGCTTTGATGAGCATTAATTAAGTCTTTTCTTTCAAATCCCCTGCGTCCGTTTCCTTTGCGTTCAGGGGTTGGTTTTTGTGTTGTTGATGTGGATAAATCTGGAGGTCTGTGCTGGAGAGGTGCCCTCAGTCACTGCCAGGGGGAGAGAGATCCCACCATCCCTGATGGGTGATGCAGCTTTAGCCCACGCCTTTAGTCTGGGAATCTCTTGGATTGAAGTTGGGATTTCTCATCCGAAGTGTTTATTCTCCGTGAGTTACCAGTAACGGGAAGAGAAAAAAAATAAATTAAAGGCGTGTTGCAGAAAGAAACAGGGAGCAGAGAGGGAGGAGACAGAGGAGGTGGCACGGCCTTGATTTCCTCCTCTTCTCCTACACTTTGGACTCGTTCTCCAAATTGGCCACATCTCCGTTCCTCTCGTTTTGGTCTTCTTGGTTCTTTTCCTTCCTCCTCCGTTTCCAGCTCGGCGTGTTGGTCCAGCTTGCTGGAAACGGACCATGTCAGGGGCAGTTCTGCTCGGCTGGCCATCTCTGCCAGCTCTTTGGCACTGTGGACGGGGGTGTTGGTCTCGTAGGTCTCGTGGAAGCTGTTGTAGTCGACCTCGTAGAAGCCGTCCTCCAGCGTGAGGACGGGCGTGAAGCGATAGCCCCACAGGATCTCGCTCGTGATGTAGGAGCTGCGGGCCTGGCACGTCATCCCTGCAACAACAGACAAAGAACAAGGGCTGTTATCATGACCCATTGCTTCCCCAAGTCTTTATTTATTAATTTTTTTCTGTCTCTAAGATGCCAGGACAGAACGAGGTCTGAGGTGGAGCTCAGGTTTAGGGAGGATGAACTGCCTCAGCCCTTTCCTCCCGTGCGTGTGGAGAGTAAGAAGGGCTCAGTCTGTCAGAGAAGGTTTTTAATAATAATTTCTTTATTAGACATTGCTCCTCTCCCTGTGTGTCACCAACTCACCTGCTGCTGGGCCTCAGGTGGTGTGGGGCACTGTGCCACCATCCTCTGTCCCCTGGCTGTCACAAACTCAGGGCAACAGGATGTCCTGGTTTGCAGTGTAGGATGTTCACAAAGTATTTATTCCATCCCCATCCCCATGAGCTGTTGGAACCAGGTGGGGCAGTGTTTTCCCAGGCCTCTCCTTTGGGCTCTTCTGCTCATGACCCATCAATGCCTTGCCCAGGACTCACAGGGAACTCCCTCCAGGAGCTCTCTCTGTTTAATGGGCCATCAAGGAGCCACTGCACGACTCCTCATCCCATTGGGAGATGCTCCCAATGCCCAGGGGGAGGAGCCAAGCATTCCCACCTGGAGAGAATCTGGGATTTGGGACAGGACAAGCAGCCCTGAGCCACTGGATTCCCAGAGCTCCCAGACCTTTCTGTGGGATCACTGCTTCAGGAAGAGCCCCTCACCTGGACTGCTCCCCCCACCCTGCTCAGGGTGTGTTCTGACTCTGTCACTGCTCCTTTGTGTTATTGCATTCATTTTATTTTATTTTATTTTATTTTATTTTATTTTATTTTATTTTATTTTATTTTACCTTTTTTACCTTTCTTCTTATTAAATTGTATTTCTGACTTGGAGCCTCTCACTCGTTTTGCTTTCAAACCACAACACAGGAATTGTCACCAAAGCTCCTCTGTGCTGGAGCCCACCCTGATCCCAAGATCCAAGGGGTTCCCTTGGTCCCCTAAAGGGAAGAGCCCCCTTTTATTTACCTTGATCTGAGAGCTGGGCTGGTGGGCAATGCATAAATATCAATAAAAACTCCTGAAGGGTGTTGGAATATTGTCTGGTGTGGGATTGGGATAACTGGGATTAATTGCTTCATTACCTTCTCTTCACAGCTCTGCTGAACCTCACCCTACAGGGCAAAAAAACCCAACTGTGCTCTGTCCAGAGGCACAAAAAGAGGTGCTGAAAGCTCAGTTTACATTCCAGTGGGTGAAGAAATCCCTGGGAATGGCAGGGACTTTGATGACTTGAAACCTGCTCCCTCCCAGACCCACAGCCCAGGGAAACACTGCAATAAAATACTGATGTTCAGGAGTGGAAGGGAAAAACCCAAGTGCCCAGGAAATATGGGAAATCTGGCTGCTCAGGCAAAAAAATATCAGGAGAAGTGAATTTAATTTGATTACTGCACATTATTAGCATTGTACAACTAAGCTGAACAGTATATATGGAATATTTAGTAAATTGTTTAAGCCCAGGACAAGCCTGCCACACGTCAGTTATTTATAATTAAAAAGTTAAAAATAATAAATCTAGAGAGCACAAATGGCAGATTGTAGAAGTGTCCATTGTCTCTCTGTGCTGGTGGCATCATGGAAAATCATGTGGAGGGTGAAGAGCCAGCACTGGGAATTTAATGTCCCAAATATTTTTCAGGGCTGTGATTCCTGTTCCAGGTAATTCTGCCCTCATTCTTTAAAACCTTCTCTCCCAAGGCCTTATTTCTTCCTTCTGATGGCTGAAAACTGCTGTTTCTCTGTATTTCTCACTTATAATGTCACCTTTAGGAAGACCAGCTGTCCTTTAGGATTTACCAGCTGTCACCACACTGTGACATTGCTCCAGTGTTTCCCTGCCCTTCCTGCAGCACCTTGGACCCTGTGGAGTGATGATTCCCAGAGAAAAATGTGGGAAAGCTGCTGCTCTGGACCTCCCTGCTGCAGCCAGGCAGGAAAACACCACCTCAGTTCTGTTTCTTTAGGACTGACACAAATATTGAAGCCTTCATTTGTCCCTTTGTTCTTCCAGAACAAGTTTGCATTTCAGTTCTCAAGCGAATGCAATGGAAATCAAAGTGGAAATACAAAGATCTTCCATTTTCCTGCTCTTTTCACAGCTGGGAAGGGTGGGAGGAACCAAGGTCTGAGACAAAATCACCTCTTGTGACATTTCTCGTGTGACTTTGAGTTCTGAAAGATGTTTTGTTCCCCTCAAAACGACGGAGGGTGAGGAATGTGGCAGCTCACAGGGCACTGTACACAACAACCCCGTGGAGCTCCAGGCTGGGCAGAGGGGCTGGAAAAGCTGGAAAAGGCCCTGGGGGTGCTGTGACAGGGGCTGGACACAGCCCAGGGGTGCCCAGGTGGGCAAGAGGCCCCTGGGCTGGATGAGGAATTGTGTGTCCAGCAGGAGCAGGGCAGGGATTGTCCCTCTGTGCTCCAGGGCTGGGTCCAGTTGTGGCTCCTGCAGGAGAGCCCTGGAGGGGCTGGAGCGTGTCCAGGGCAGGGAAGGGGCTGGGGAAGGGTCTGGAGCCCCAGGAGGGGCTGAGGGAGCTGGGGAAGGGTCTGGAGCCCCAGGAGGGGCTGAGGGAGCTGGGAAGGGGCTGAGCCTGGAGAAAAGGAGGCTCAGGGGGGACCTTGTGGCTCTGCACAAGTCCCTGCCAGGAGGGGACAGCCGGGGGGGTCGGGCTCTGCTCCCAGGGAACAGGGACAGGAGGAGAGGGAACGGCCTCAGGCCGGGCCAGGGGAGGCTCAGCTTGGCCAGCAGCAGGAATTTCCCCATGGAAAGGGGGCTCAGGCCTTGGCAGGGGCTGCCCAGGGAGGGGCTGCAATCACCACACCTGGAAATGCCCCAAACCTGTGGATGTGGCACCTGAGGACAATGGGGCTGGTGCTGGTTGATGGTTGGGCTCCATGATCTGACGGTTCTTTTCCATCCTAAATGTTTCCATGATTCTCTGATTCCCTGATCTGACCAGACACCCCTGGATGGGTTTCCCCAAAGGAAGGTGCCATTCCTAAGAGTCATCTGTTCCTAATCCCTTCACTGCTGAAATTCAGGCCTTGGGAATTTTTGAATTTTCATTACAAGGAAAGCAAGTACTCAGGGGTCCTGCTGATTTGGTTAGGAAAAATTGTTCTGCCTGGTGGGAAAGAGGAGGGACAATTTTCTGCAGAAATCAAGAAGATTAATTGGACTATGGGAAAGTTACAGCTCATTAAAAACAAACCCTCCTCTGAAATGTTGATCTCCATTTTTAATTTAGGCTCCCGCTCAGCAATGATTTAATTCCCATTCCTTTTCCACAGCTGGATGAAACACTTTCAGTGCTAGAATGGAAGTTGGGATTTTTCAAGTCAGTGAAACTAAATTATGGGGATTGGGTAAAGGAGACTTTTAATTTTAGGCAGCCAAGCTACCTTGGCTTGTTGTCATTTATTATTATTTATTATTATTAAAATTTTGTTTTGCTTTTAAATGGGACCAAGAAAGGTTTTTGCTTCTACAAGAAGCACTTAATTCAAGATTTCATAGTAGCTTAGACAATAAAATACTGTGTCAGGCACTTGTACCATGGAGTGTTTCCCTCTGGGATGGGAGCCACCGAAATTAAAATGCTCTAAAAAAATCAGGAGACATAGTTGTTTCAAATTCAAGGTATCAAATACATGTTTGGGCTGAAATACAGTGATTTTCCAGCCCTGCCCTTTCCACACAGTGACAGCCTCATTCAGCTTTTGTTCTCCTCAAGACAAGCCTTTTTTACAGCAGCACCTTTTCTTCTCAAATTCCATTTCTGGGATTAAAAAAAAGGGCTCTTGGTGAAATGAGGAGCTGAGAATTATGGCCCAGGAGTGGCTGCACCTCTCTGACAGTCACAACCATCTCGAGGTTCAGCAATTCCCTGCTGGCACTTGGCAGGACCAGGCAGATTTCCTGCTGCACTAAATTATCCAGGATATCCCACAGGAGTGGCTGTTTTCAATCATTTCTTGGGAATTTTGCTTCACAGTTCAGCCTGGAGTAAAATTCAGCAGCAAATTGTGTGTGGAGCACAGGGGTGTCTCCATTTCTGGGCTGGGGGGGTTTCATTCGTGTGCAGGAGGACAAAATGTGGTCTGGGGTCTCCATTTGGGAGCTGAGGCTTCCACATGCCTGTGATGCTCCTGTTGGATCCCTTTCACTCTCTCTGTACCATAACAGCCTTTCAGAATCACAATCACAATCAGAGTCACTGGGTTGGAAGAGACCTCTGAGATCATCAAGTCCAACCCAACCCCAACACCTCAACTAAACCCTGGCCCTGAGTGCCACATCCAGTCTTTTTATAAACACATCCAGGGATGGTGACTGCACCACCTCCCCAGGTAGACCATTCCAACAATTTATTACCCTTTCAGTAAAAATTTTTTTCCTGATATCCAACCTGTATTTCCCTTGGTGCAGCTCAAGGCTGTGTCCTCTCGTTCTGTCAGTGCTGCCTGGAGAGAGAGACCAACCCCAGCTGAGCACAGGCACCTTTCAGGGAGTTGTAGAGAGTGATGAGGTCACCTCTGAGTCTCCTTTTCTCCAGGATAAACAACCCCAGCTCCCTCAGTTGTTCCTCACAGGGCTTGTGTTCCCAGCCTCTCACCAGCCTTGTTCCTTCCTCTGGATGTGCTCAAGTGTCTCAATGTCCTTCCTAAACTGAGACACCCAGAACTGGACACAGCACTCAATGTCCTTCCTAAACTGAGACACCCAGAACTGGACACAGCACTCAATGTCCTTCCTAAACTTCCTTTGCTGGGGTATCTCTGAAGTGGTTTTGATCTTCTTTGTCAAAAAGTTAATTCGGATCATGAGAACTTTTTAAGACCAAAACTGAACGTGGAGGAAGTTCCTGACCCCACAAGATGAATTCCTGCAGCTCCATGTGCTCCTGATGGAGCTGAGGGTGTCAGGAAGCTGCAGAGTCACTGACCTGTGGCTTTAGAGCTGAGCTTTGCACCTTGTCTGGGCCAAGGGGGAGAAGATGGGACAATTCAACAATTCACTGTGATCAAAGAATCCCAGATTGGTTTGGGTTGGAAGAGACATTAAAAATCATCCAGTGCCACCCCTGCCATGGGCAGGGACACCTCCCACTGTCCCAGGCTGCTCCAAGCCCCAATGTCCAACCTGGCCTTGGGCACTGCCAGGGATCCAGGGGCAGCCACAGCAAATCTGGGAATTCTATTCCAGGGAAGGGTTTTTTCCCAACATCCCACCTCAACTTGTCATTTCTCAGTGTGAAGCCATTCCCTGTGTCCTGTCCCTCCAGGCTGGTGTAAAAAGTCCCTGTGCAGAAAAATCCCTCTCCAATGACACCAATATTGAGGGAATTTCTTCGTATCTCCAGGAAACCCAAGTGGATTTCCAGGATTCTCTCCAGGGCTGTGCTCTCTGCCCCAGTGACCTTTTGCACTCCCATTTATCTGGTGAAGGAATTGTCACTTGGCTATTTTTGGGTGCTCAGGAGCAGAAGAAAGCAGCCTGGGCTATTAAAAACAAGTCAAAGGCTCCGAGTCAAGACCCCCTGCTTGATCCTTTGCTTCTCCTGCAGACACTGTGTGGGTTTTGGCAAATTCCCCAGCTTTGCTTGGCTCTGTTTCCCTGCTGTGCCACCAGGAACACGCTGAGATGGAAAAGCAGGAGATGTGCTGGCAGTAAATTCTCTTCCTCCTCTAGAATTTTTAATTTTTTTTTTTTTGCTGTCAAATTTGTACTAAACAGCTCTCCCTGGTGTGAAAATGATTGCCTCACCAAAAAAAAAAAAAAAAAAAAAAAAAAAAAAAAAAAAGGACAGAGATTTGTAATAAAATTTCCAAACATTCCATGAGAGTTAATTGGTCCTCCCTGATCAAGCTAAAAAGATGGAAGCAAAAAAACCAAATCATGCTGGGCCCTGAATTCACTGCAGTATTTTAAAGCTGGAAGGATAAAATTGTAGAATTTAGGTACAGCTGACAATAAAGCTGTGGTAGTTTCAGTTTATTTGAGTAAACTCCCCACAAATATATATTTTATATAAATATATATATAATATCTCTCATTCAGAGGTAGCAAAGGGGAATCCCCAGGGGTTCTGATAACTTGGTTCAGAGCACACCTGGAATTTATCTCATCCTGAGAAATGTCAGAATCTCCTGAAAGAAGTCAGAACTGCCCAGGTGCCTGGGAACTTTTAAAATATTTTAAATATCTTTGCTTCAACATGTCTGGTGTGAAACCCTTGTGTTGTGGGGGTGTGAGTCGAGTGGGAGAGGAAGGGAGTGAGGACAGATTATTTTTATTCCTATAAGAATATAAAGAGTTAAATTTTGCTGGGGTTTTGTTTGTTTTCTTTTTCCTTTTAGAACATTAAAACCAATGTGGTTTTTAAAAATATTTTTATATTTTATATATTTTTAATATATTTTTATTTTCACCTCTCTCTCACTCAATCAGCCTGAGGCCACTGTATTTGAGATTTTTATTTGCTGACACCATCTGTGGATGCAGCTCAGGGGTCCCTGTGGTAGCTGAGGAGGGAGCAGGGACCAGCTCAAGCCAGAAAATCCAAATTTCCGTGGAGTGAGTGGGCTGGAGCAGCTGCTCTGACCACCCCAGTCACAGCTCTGCAGGAGAACAGGCAGATTATCAGCTCCCTTTTTTGCACACAGATGAATATGCAAAGGAAATTGAAGCCATAATTTCAAGTCAATTGAACTTTCTGACGCTTCGAATTCTATTTCTTGCTAAAACAAATTGCAAGCACAGAAAAAAAAAAAAATAATTAAAAAAAATAAAAAGGAGTTGTTATTAGGTTAAATTCTAACTTGAATCAGTCAAAGCATTCTGGTTTCATTCTGACTTCTTCAAATGTGATATATTGTGTAATGCATCACCTAAATATGAAAAAAATGGACATTCTCAGTCTTTTACAAACTGTGAAAATGCATTTTTCCCCCCCCAGAAGGAGATTTCAATGCCAGTGAAATGATATTTTTCCAGTGGAAAGATGTTGAATTAAAAATGTTTGATTTGTTTGGTTGTTTCTCCTATCAGGAATTAAATACTGGATAATTTGTGACTAATTTTTTGCTTTCTGACAAGTGGTACCTGCTGAGGCAGGAGAGTTTGTCTCATCCAGCCTCAAACGTGCTGCCACTTTTAGCAAACTAAATATGTATTGACATATTCTCAATAAACTGCTTGTAGAGAGATGGTAATTTTACCAAAAATTTTTGCAATTTTACCATAAATTTACGATTTAACCAATATTTAACCTCCATTTATCCTCACATTCAGGCCGTGCCCAGTAAACCCTGATGTGTCTGAATTTTGATGTTGTTTTTCAGCTGATCTTTTTTTTTTTCCAGTGGGTGATGATGACATTTTTCTGTCACCTAAATGTAATAATAAATAATAATAAATAATAAATGTATTAAATCCAATAATGTCTGACCAGAGGGAGAGAAGCTGATTCCAGAACTGGCACTTGGAGTCTTTGGGAACTCAGTTCAGAGGAGCTGGAACATGAAATGCCAGGATTTTGTGCCCTGCTCTTGTTTGGCTCTTGGGATACATTTACACATCCAGAGCTCCCCCAGACATTGGATCAGCACCACAAGAACTTTATTTTTCCTACTGGCTGCCCATCACGGGGGCATTTATGGGAATTTTGGTGAAAAGAAGCTGCAGCTCTAATTTCCAAAGGGCTGAGTAAGGACAGGAGCTGTCCTGATCTTCTAAAAACACACTGCCACTAACCCAAGGGCAGATGGGATGTTCTCCCCTGCCATGGTTCATGTTCCACAATTCCATGACAATCTGAAAGGCTCTGATTCCAGCTGCTGCCGGTTCATGTTCCACAATTCCATGACAATCTGAAAGGCTCTGATTCCAGCTGCTGCCTCCATGGAGAAGGGTCCTGGGAGGATTTTCACTGAGCAGTGGGAGCTGAGCCACCAGAGTGAGGGGCTGAGAGGACCCTGGGTGGATCTGGATAGAACTCAGAGCATCCTGAGTGGATCTGCATGGAGCTGAGATGGTCCTGGGTGGATCTGGATGCAGCTGAGATGATCCTGGGTGGATCTGCATGGAACTCTGGGTGAATCTGGATGGAGCTGAGAGACCGTGGGTGGATCTAGTTGGAGCTGAGATGATCCTGGGTGGATCTGGTTGGAGATCAGAGGATGCTGGATGGATCTGGATGGATCTGGATGGAGCTGAAATGATCCTGAGTGGATCTGGATGGAGCTGAGAAGACCTTGGGTGGATCTGGATGGAACTCAGAGGATCCTGGGTGACTCTGGATGGAGCTGAGATGATCCTAGGTGGATCTGGATGGAGCTGAGATGTTCCTGGGTGACTCTGGATGGAACTCAGAGGATCCTAAGTGAATCTGGATGGAGCTGAGAGACCATGGGTGGATCTAGTTGGAGCTGAGAGGACCCTGCATGGATCTGGATGGAACTCAAAGGATCCTGGGTGGATCTGGATGGAGCTGAGAGGATCCTGGGTGGATTAGAAGCAGGTTCCTCTCTCTCTACTCCTTGCTGGGGAAGATGGGAACTGGGCACGTATAAAATACACGTAGGAAGTGAAGAACAGAAAATGCCTGATCCAGAAATGTGCATTTGCATCCCAGACAGGCAAATGTGTCCTGGGCTGCATCCAAAGCAGGTGGGCAGCAGGAAAGGGATTTGGATTGTGTCCCTGTGCCCCCCCAGGTGAGGCCCCACCTGCAGAGCTGCCCCAGCCCTGGGGCCCAGCACAGGGAGGACGTGGAGCTGCAGGAGAGAGCCCAGAGGAGGCTCCAGGATGAGCAGAGGGATGGAGCAGCTCTGCTGGGAGGAAAGGCTGGCACAGCTGGGATTGTTCAGCCTGGACAGGAGAAGCTTTGGGCTGAGCTCAGGGTGGCCTTGCAGGGCCTGAAGGAGCCCCAGGAAACCTGGAGAGAGACAATTCCCAAGGGCCAAAGGGACAGGACACAGGGAATGGCTTCACACTGAGAAATGACAAGTTTAGGTGGGATGTTGGGAAAAAATCCTTCCCTGGGAGGGTGGGGAGGGGCTGGGATGGAATTCCCAGATTTGCTGTGGCTGCCCCTGGATCCCTGGCAGTGCCCAAGGCCAGGTTGGACACTGGGACTTGGAGCAGCTTGGGACAGTGGGAAGTGTCCCTGCCCATGGCAGGGGTGGGATGAGATGATCTTTAAGGTCCTTCCAACCCAAACCATTCCATGATTCTGAGATTCTGTGAAATGCATTTAGCCTTGAAAAAGGATTGAATATTTTTTTTGTGCAGGGGGCTTTTCCAAGATTGCCTCCTTCAAGGAATGTTCATGGAGAGCCAATCTTTTGTGGCAAAATAAAACCCTCAACACCTGCACCTCTCCTGGGGAACAGCACTGAGCACCCAGTGCAATGAGACTGACACCAACACAAGCCAGGTTTGGGCACTTCTGAATTCCCACTCATGAGAATTAATGCCAAGGGATGGCTGGGAGAAAAACCCTTTCCTTGGAGTCGTGTTTGCTGCAAAAGGAGCATTTTCTGTGACACTCTGTGCCTGCTGCACACGTGTGGGATAAACATTTCATGAAAATAGAATTGTGATTAATTCCACCACTCCTTCCACACCTAATTCCACTCTGCATGTTGGGATGTTTCCTCAAAACCCTCAACATCCAAGGTTTGCTCCGTGCTGAACTTCTCCAACTTGGAGCTTTTTTATTAAAAAAAAAAAAAAAGTCACATTTTCCTGTGGAAACATTTGCCACACCAGGATTAAAGACAAAACACAGTGTGAACACTCAGCTTGGCGTGCTGCAAAATCCCAGGAAACAAGGCAAGACTGGGAGCTTTTTTTGACAGCAAAATCTGTGAATCACCCATCAAATATTCTGGGGGTTGTTTTGAGGTTTGTGGCTGAAGCCTGGCTGCCGTGAGAGCACAGGGGGAGATGAAAGAGAGAGCTCGGGGTAAAACACTTGTTCCTGCCAGGCAGATGCAGGTGAGAAGTGATGCTTGGAAAAGCAGCACAAGCAAAAGTCCCAAAATCTTTGGAATTTTTGGGTAACAACAGCCCAGTTCAGTGGGGTTCAAAGGTTCCAAAATCTCTGGAATTTTTGGGTAACAACAGCCCCATTCAGTGGGGTTTGAAGGCCTCAAAATTTCTGGGATTTTTGGGAAGCAACAGACCAGTTCAGAGAAGTTCAAAGGATCCCAAATCTTTGGAATTTTTGGGAAGCCACAAGCCAGTTCAGTGGAGTTCAAAGGATCCAAAATTTCTGGAATTTTTCAGAAGCCACAACCCAGTTCAGTGGAGCTCAAAAGTCCCAAAATCTCTGGGATTTTTGGGAAGCAACAGCCCAGTTCAGTGGAGTTTGAAGGTTCCAAAAATTCTGGAATTTTTGGGAAGCAACAGCCCAGTTCAGTGGAGTTTGAAGGTCTCAAAATCTCTGGAAATTTTGGAGATGCAACAGCCCAGTTCAGTGGGGTCCAAACGTTCTGAAATCTCTGGAATTTTTGGGAAGCAACAGCCCAGTTCAGTGAGTTTCAAAAGTCCCAAAATCTCTGGGATTCTTGCAAGTAACAGCCCCATTCAGTGGGGTTCGAAGGTCCCAAAATTTCTGGAATTTTGGGGGATGCAACAACCCAGTTCAGTGGGGTTCAAAGGTTCTGAAATCCCTGTAATTTTTGGGGATGCAACAGCCCAGCTCAGTGGGGTCCAAAGGTCCCAAAATCTCTGGGATTTTTGGGAAGCCACAGCCCAGTTCAGTGGAGTTCAAAGGCTCCAAAATCTCTGGAATTTTTGGGAAGCCACAGCCCAGTTCAGTGGGGTTCAAAGGTTCCAAAATCTCTGGGAATTTTTGGGAAGCCACAGCCCAGGTCAGTGGGGTTTGAAGGTCCCAAAATCTCTGGTATTTTTGGGTAACAACAGCCCATTCAGTGGAGTTTGAAGGTCCCAAAATCCCTGGAATTTTGGGGAAGCTACAGCTCAGTTCAGTGGGGTCCAAAGATCCCAAAATCTCTGGAATTTTTGGGTAACAACAACCCAGGTCAGTGGGGTTTGAAGGTCCCAAAATTTCTGGGATTTTTGGGAAGCAACAGCCCCATTCAGTGGGGTCCAAATGTTCTGAAATCTCTGGAATTTTTGGGAAGTCACAGCCCAGTTCAGTGGGGTTTGAAGGTTCCCAAATCTCTGGAATTTTTCGGAAGCCACAGCCCAGTTCAGTGGGATCCAAATGTTCCGAAATCTCTGGGATTCTTGGAAAGCAACAGCCCAGTTCAGTGGGGCTCAAAGGATCCAAAATCTCTGCAATTTTTGGGAAGCCACAAGCCAGTTCAGTGGAGTTCAAAGGATCTAAAATCTCTGCAATTTTTCAGAAGCCACAACCCAGTTTAGTGGAGTTCAAAAGTCCCAAAATCTCTGGGATTTTTGAGAAGCAACAGCCCAGTTCTGTGGGGTTCAAAGGTCCCAAAATCTCTGGAATTATTGGGAAGCCACAACCCAGTTCAGTGGAGTTTGAAGGTTCCAAAATTTCTGGAATTTTTGGGAAGCCACAGCCCAGTTCAGTGGAGTTCAAAAGTTCCAAAATCTCTGGATTTTTTGGGGATGCAACAGCCCAGTTCAGTGGAGTTTGAAGGTCCCAAAAATTCTGGAATTTTTGGGAAGCTACAACCCAGTTCAGTGGGGTTTAAGGGGTGAAAAATCTCTAGGATTTTTAGGAAGCAACAGCCCAGTTCAGTGAGGTTCAAAGGTCCCAAAATCTCTGGAGTTTTTGGGAAACAACAGCCTAGTTCAGTGGAGTTTGAAGGTTCCAAAATTTCTGGAATTTTTGGGAAGCTACAACCCAGTTCAGTGGAGTTCAAAGGATCCAAAATCTCTGGAATTTTGGGGATGCACATCCCAGTTCAGTGGGGTGTTCCTGGGTGGTTTCATAACTCTCCATCCTTTCAGGTGGGCTGGGACAAGCCACCCATGGGTGGGTGGGTGGAACTTGGATTTTAGAAGAGAAAACTTGAAGAAATCAGCCCTTCTAAAGATATCCCATGTTCAGAGATGGTATTTTTGACTTGTTTCACCTGAAAGAGCAGCAAGAGGGCTGGGGGAGAGGAGCTCCATGGTTTGCAGGAGAAAGCTCTAAAATCCCAAACTCTGGGAGGAGGAGGAGGAGGAAAATCTGGGCTGGTTTTGTCACTATTTTTAAAGCACTGGGCTTGGGTAGTAGATCTTATCCCCTTTAATTTTCTTAGTGGGAGAGAATTTAAGCAACCAAACATTTGTTCCTGTCATTATTTAACGCCATTGATCAAAAAAAAATCTCTTTTAGGGGGAACCGTTAAACACGTTAAGCCCCGAGTTCATCTGACACAACAATGGGGCTTTAATTAAAATTTAAATGAGGGTTTATTGATATCTCGCTCATAACAAAAGACCCAGCCAATGCCAGGCTCCCTGCAGCTCTGATTTTTGATGAACTTTTGCAGGCCTTCTTGCAGTTCTGCACAGAAAAATCATCTGTGCTGTAAAAATCCTCCCACTGAGCAGCAAGTGGGTTTTGATTTTTATTCTGAGTTGTTTTTTTTTTTTTTTTTTTTTTTTTTTTTTTTTTTTTTTTTTTTTTTTGTTTTTTTTTTTTTTTTTTTTTCTGTTCATGGGATGTGATTTAATAAGTTGATGCTTTCAGGTTAATAATATTTGGCTATCTGACAACTCAAGCAGCATATTTTTGAGATGCAGGAGGCAGCAGAAAAGTGGCTGCCTGGGGGAATGAGATGCAAAAATCTTTCAATTCTGAAATTCTATTTAACATTTGAGTTATGTCAAATTTTGTGTCCATATTTATCTGCTTGGCCATATTTATCTAGTAGATATATATTTATATAGTAGATATTTTTATCTACTCTTTATCCTGTCCAAGAGTAGGGGGTATTAATGTACCTGCTGGCAGATCAAAGACCAGTTTGGAAAAAAAAATAATATTCACTTGGTTTTAATTGAGTTTGGTTTTATTGGAGGTGGGGTGGAAGGAGCTGATTGGGAACTTTAATTGCTGCCCACATTTAGAAATGGGATCCAATAAAGGAAAAGAGCAGGAATGGGGTTGGGATTTTAGGAAACCTTCAGTTCTACTCTCCTGATATTTCTATTCTGGGAAAAAAAATATAGGAACAAACACACTTCAAGTTTTTGGGTTTTTCAGTCTGGCGTTTTCCTCAGTGCCTGAATTCATTTAAAATAGGGAGAGAGGGGACCAAAAAACAGCAAAAAATCCAGCAAAAACTATTTTTTTCCTATTTCTTTACATTTAAACTGATAATATTTAAACCAATTGTTTCTGGAGGAGCACAGACAAATCCATCTATGAAAAAAATGTGTCAGATTTTCCTCAGAAAGTCCAGACTGGTGATGGAGCAGAGAAATTTTAAGGTTTTTTGACACCTGCACCTCACTTGTGGAAGCAACAAAGAGTCTTTAGGACTTTTTGATTTTTCTTAACTTAAAAATAATTATCTCAGATGGAAAATTTGAGAAAAAATTGTTGATTTTAGTAAGAAAAAATTAAATAACTTGAGAAGAGGAAGCAAGGTGAGGGTGCTCCCATCAGATTTCAGAATTCCCAGAGGAGATGATGGAAAAGAGTCTGAAATTAAATGAGGGGCCTCTCAAAAGCAGGAAAAAACTTTATATAAAAGCCTCAATAATATCAACTCCCCTGAGTGATGAATCAATTCGTGCTCAGCCCTGGGTTTTGTGTTCAGCACAGCAAAACAAACACGAGTTTTGGAGGGGGATGGTGGTTTCAGGGTGAATGAAAAGCTGCTGGGAGCTCAGGGAAGGAGCTGTCCCTGTCCCTGTCCCTGTCCCTGTCCCTGTCCCTGTCCATGTCCCTGTCCCTGTCCCTGTCCATGTCCCTGTCCCTGTCCCTGTCCCCGTCCCTGTCCTGCACAATCTCAGCTTCTCTGCTGGGGCTCATTCCATCCTCAGCATCAGTCATGAGGTGGCACTCTTCTCCCAGCAGAGATGCCTTGGAAGCCAGTCTGTGTCTAAGGAAAAAAAAAAATAAAAAGAAAAAGAAAAAAAGGGAGAAAAAAAAAAAAAAATGAAAAAGAGCAGCAATGCCTGGAAAATATTGTCGAGGGATTATTCCAAAAGTTGCTCTGGGAATGTCTGGGCAGGGAGGCCACGAGGGATCAGGAGGATGTTGTGTGGTTGAGGCAGGGATGGATTATTTTTAAGGATGCACCTTGCTGAACTCTGAGTTACAGGATGGTTCTTTCCCTGATTTCCTTCTGATTCCCACATGGACTTGAGGAGCATTGACACCAGCTGCAGCCCATATTCTCCTGCCTGAAGACCACAATGCCAACACCTCCTGCTGCAGCTTTTGTTGCCGGTCCCAGAGCTCTGCTGGCTTTGGGTCAACCCTTCCTTGACCCAAACCTGGACATCCCTCACTCCCAGCTGCGCTGCCTCACCAAAATCAAGGCTCCCAGGCTCAGAGGTAAACAGGGAAAAACTAAATCCGGGTATTTCTGGCTAAAACCATCCATCACTAACGTTTCATGTCGGTGTTTATTGAGAAATTTTAAAATTTCCTGATTCTGGCGACGTTGGAATCCTGGAAGCTGAAAATATAGATTTTAGTATCTAGTAATAGATATGGGGCAAGATGGAGACTTTGGGGTGGAGATTAGTTTTTTCACTTTTTTCTTCTTCCTTCTTCTTTTTATTCATGGGTTTGGGTGGTTTTCTGTAACTGGAAGATAAAGGAGGTAAAAACCTCACATGGCCCCAGTGAGCAGCAGCTCAAACCAGCAGCACCTTCCCAGAAATTCCCAGAAATGGGGATTTTGTTGCTCCACACTGCAGACCTGACTCAGATCTCCACAGTTTTACACCTCCATGGGATCTTTGCTAAGTCCCAAGCAACCCAACAGAGATTTGGTCATGGAGCAGCATCCTCTGGCTCCTGCTGGGCTCCCAAGGTGTGTTTAACCTCCAGGGTGGGGAAAGAGAAATAAAATTTGGTGTGATGTCTTTGAAAACTTTACACAGGACAAGGAGGAATGGCTTCAAACTGACAGAAGGTGGGGTTAGATGGGATATTAGGGAGAAATCCCACTCTGGGAGGGTGGGCACAGACAAGCTGTGGCTGCCCCTGGATCCCTGGAAAAGTTCAAGGCCAGGTTGGATGGAGCTCTGAACAACTTGGGATTAGTGGAAGGTGTCTCTGCTCATAGAAGAGACTGGAAAAAAATAATTTTTAAGGTCCCTTCCAAGCCAAACCATTCTGGGATTCCATGATTATAAGCAATTGGTGAAAATGAACATTAAAAAAAGAAAATCACCACAAACGCTCGTGGTGTGACAGGATTAAATCAGCCAAACCCAAGGAGTGAATCTCTGCTGCACCACCAACAGCTCAGAAATCTTTGGGGTTTTATGTTTCTGCTGAAGTCCAATGGCATTTCCTCACTTCCTCCCTCTTCCCCACTCACAAAAAAAAAACATTTGTAGTGCTGAAAGCTCCACTCCATTTCTAATTTGGGAAGACGATGTGGCAAAGCTCATAATTCTTTCTCTGCAGTTTAGCAGGGTAGTGTTACACAATTTGGCTACAAGAAATCCCTGTAATAAATGACAGCTCTTTCAGCCTCTTGGCAGTGGAAGGCCCAGCCATCAGTCTTGTGAATGTTCCCATAACCATCGAAAAAGTGGAAATAATTTGGGAATGTGGCTTAACACGTTATTAATCACAGAGCAAAGGGGTTTGCTCTGGTCTCACCAGGAATATTAATGGAATCTCCTGTGATTCCCTCAGGTGGTAACACAGGGATAAAAGCCTGGCTAATCATTGGACACAGAATTCAAGGCCAGCATTCCTCAAAATTTGGTCAGCTATGAAGGCTTTCACTGCATAAATCCCCTTGAGAGCGTGGACAGGTTATTTGTGTGTCCATGGGGGTGTTTGTGGCTGTCACTGAAAGAGAAGGTGATGAATGCACTGTCCTGACTGATAATATGAAACTGTTTGAGCCAGTCCAGAGGAGGCTCCAGGATGAGCAGAGGGATGGAGCAGCTCTGCTGGGAGGAAAGGCTGGCACAGCTGGGATTGTTCAGCCTGGACAGGAGAAGCTTTGGGCTGAGCTCAGGGTGGCCTTGCAGGGCCTGAAGGAGCCCCAGGAAACCTGGAGAGAGACAATTCCCAAGGGCCAAAGGGACAGGACACAGGGAATGGCTTCACACTGAGAAATGACAAGTTTAGGTGGGATGTTGGGGAAAAATCCTTCCCTGGGAGGGGCTGGGATGGAATTCCCAGATTTGCTGTGGCTGCCCCTGGATCCCTGGCAGTGCCCAAGGCCAGGTTGGACATTGGGGACAGTGGGAGGTGTCCCTGCCATGGCTGGGGTGGCACTGGATCAGCTTTAAGGTCTCTTCCCACAGAAATTATTTGCTCTGAACTGGGATTCCCCTGTGAACAGGCTGCTGGTGCTTTCTGAGTCCACCACCAGTGATTCCATCATTCAGGCCTCCAAAGGGTCCAAAGTTTCCAACAGAACAATGACACAAACCAAGCTTTACAAAAGCCCAAAGGATCTTCTTCCTTTCAGAAAGGAGTGGATTCATTCAGGATGACAGCAGGTAGCAAAGCTCTCCATGGGAACGGAATCACTCCTCAGGATCCTATTTGGGATCTCTGGGGAATATTTCAAATTTTTCATGTGGCTGCTTAACGGATGTTCCTGAATGCAAATGTGTCAGAGTGACAACAGAAAGAACCTTTCAAAGGGAATAACCTCAACATGAGGATGCCATTCACATCTAGAAGGTTTAATTCACACAGTGAATAATGTGGCAACAATCCCACAATTTTCCACTCTTTCCTGTGCCACGTTCAAGTCAAACCTGCTGCTGTTGTGTGGCACCTTGAACTAAATTGCTGTGAACAATTCCCTCCAAAGAGGGAGCACAGTCAGAGCCCTGACACTGCAAAACTCGGGGATAATGCTGGAGCTTGTTGCTAACAGGAGAAAGATGGAGATTAGGATGACAACCGCAGGAGAAAATCCACTTTGCAGCCTTTTTTTTTTTTTTTTTTTTTTTTACCCTGTCATCTGTAGGAGAGAGAGCTCCAAGCACAGCTGATGAGGTGTGATGCTTCAGAGGAGGAGAATTTGGGTTTTGCAAGGAGCTCTGAGTGTCTTGTTTTCCCACCAGCGCTGCCATCTCCCTTGATAAGCTCATTTCAAAAGTTAATGGACCAGCTCCTTCCCTGTGCTAATGCTGCACTGTGCTGCTGCTTCAGAGGGGCAAAACAGCATCAAAGCAGCCTGGTCCTGCTCCTGCAGCTCTCCCCCTGTCCCAGGAAACCTGGATCAGCCAGAAGGGATCACCCAAAAGCTCAGAGTGTGGAGCAAATCCTCCTGGGGAAGGTGAGAGGTGCCACCACCCCTTCTGATCCTCAGTTGGCTGCTGCTTTGGGGCTGCAGGCTGGGGACAAAAAAATATTTTACAAGCGACTGATGGAACAAATATTCCCAGGAGTGGAAGGGCATTGATGGAGTCCAAGTTTGGCATCAGCAGCACTCCTCCACCCAAAGCAGGTCCCTGGTGTTTTGGACTGCACACTCAGAAGGAGGGATGAAAAACAGAGGGATAAATTCCTTGCTGCTGATTCCCTCAGAAACAGACAATTCCCTATTTTTTTTTTTTTTTTTTTTTTTTTTTTTTTTTTTTTTTTTTGTATCAGTGGTCAGTGCTGAGCAGGGCACCAGCTGCTCTGGGGTGTGAGAGGGAGGAGGGTGACCCAGCAGGGCACTGCTGCATCAACTTGACAGCTTCAATTGGACAAATTTAATTTTTATTTTAATTTTAATTTTCATTTTCATTTTCATTTTCATTTTCATTTCCATTTTCATTTTCTGCTGCTCAAAGCCAGACTCCAAGCCAGGGAGAGACACTGCCAGAGGGACTGTGAGAGTCCCAAGCTCAGAGATGAACAAGTAAAAAACCTAAACCTGGGCATTTCTGGCTAAAACCATCTGTCTCTAATGTTTCATGTCAGTGTTTAATGAGAAATTTTAAAATTTCCTGATTCTGGCCCCAGTTAAATTTAACCTTAAGCCTTTAAGGCTTTAACCTGGCCCCAGTTAACCTCAAGCTCTCGATGTTTTCCAAAACAAGAGTTTAAAGTTATTGTTGCTGTTTTCCTACTGAAGGAAGGATTTTGTTGGAATTAGTCCAGAATTAAAGATTTTAGACAGGTCTCAAGAACAGCTGGTGGTTTCTCCTGCATTTCAGGTGAATCAACTGACTTTGGGACCTTCTTCACCTCCTACCTGGGCAAGTGAACAGAGGCCATGGATTCTCCATGGTCCAATCCATGCTGAAAGCCAAACATTTCATTTGCCATTTAATCTCCAGAGAGAATGAAAACCTGGGCTTGTTTTCAAGGTGATCATTCTGTCAGACCCAAGTAACTGTGGATTGTTTCCATCTTGGGGAGAGGTGGCCAAAATAGAACTTTTCTGTTTGTACAGAGGTGAGACTGAGGAATAAACTCCTGTGACAACTAAAACTCAATAGTTGCCACCAGAAGTGCCAGATATTTTCAACTTTGTCTTTTTAATCCAAACACAAAATAGAATGGACCAAAGTTTTAAAAAAATAAAAATAGCCATCACAACTAGCATAAAATTCTGCTGATGAAGGGAAGGAATGGGCCATTTCAGATATAAAAAACTTTCTTTCCTTTTCCTTTTTCTCTCTTCTCTTCTCTTTCCTCATCAAGGATGACAGAATGTCAGACTGACACAGCATCAGGCGTAATCCTGAGCTGAGTGAAGGCTGTAATTTGATTTAAGGGGCTCTGACAGGTTCTGAAACAATGAATGAACCTGGAGGATTTAATTCATTGCAAGTGTAGGTGCTGCATAATGCAGTTTTCACAAACCTTTTCCTGCTGCAGCAGCTGGGACATCCCTCCACCTCCCCACCCTGCTGAATTCAGAAGGGCAACTAATGAGGTGAAAATTCAGGGAGGTGGATTCAGCAAATGAAGCCCCTGCAGTGATCTGACAGCTGAGAAAGCTGCGTGGAAAAAGGAGCTGAAACTCCAAAAAAAAACCAAAACAAACAACAAACACTGAATTGCTTTAGGATTAATTCCTCATCTCTCAGCTCAGATCAGCGGCACAAAATGAACAAACCACTGTCCCTTGACAAAGCCTGTGCCTGCACAGAGGGGCTGCTGCTGCAAAAAAAAAAACAACTTGTTGAAGCTCAATAAAGTTGATTTAAAAAGCCCACGATGTGTCAGCACAGACACAGAGCTCCTGGTGAACAGCTGTAGGTCAGCATTGAAGGGATTTTTTTTTTTTCCCAATTAAAGTATTAAAATTTCCTTCTTCTGTGTCCAATCCGAGGGGTTTAGCGGCTGGGTGGGAATCAGGCAGTGGATTAGATCTAATTACTCTGGGCTGTCATAAATCAGGGCTCTGGATGGCAGATAAGGAGGTGGGATGGTCTTCTGGAGCCTCCAGGGGGATATTTGGGGGATATATTGCCCATTGCCTTCAGTATTTTGGCTGGAAGGCTTTGAACACATCAATACCCATTTTTCCATTCATCCAGCACTAGGAAAGGCTGGTCTCTAGTTGGTGTTTTATTATTATTATTATTATTATTTTTTCTGATGGAAATTCAGGTTTGTCTCACTGTGGAACAGACAAAACTCTTGAGATGCTTTGCAGGCAGACAAAACATCATAAATACAGGTGTCTCCTGGCCCCAAGAGAGAAGGGAGGCTCAATCCTCTGGTAGAAGTGAAGGAATCTCTTTTTTCATCCCTGAGAGTCGACACCAGCAGCGCCCACGCGCCGTTCCTTGTGTTGGAAACTTTAATAACTTCACTTGAAAAAATCCTGCCTTTTTTTTTTTTTTTGATGGCAGTGGAAATAACATGACTTTTAAACAAGTAGAGGAGACTGTCATTGAAGTCGAGCCAGCTACGTGGGAGTCGGATGATTAAGGTAGATGTGGTGTAGGAGGGGAGAAATACTATCATTTGGAAAAAAAAATAAAAAATACTGTATTTTAAACAGGTTTAATGTTCTCTTCCAGGGAAGTGGGGTTGTTATTATTAAGAGCATTACCAACATTAGATGCAGGGCTTGATTCTCTGTTGATGTGCCTTGGCTGTAATTGTTCCCATCCATGCAAATTGCCTAAAAATGAGTCTCAGTTATCACTGAGCTGTGCAGCTGAACTCTGGGGGAGCTGTGTGCTCACTGTTTCAGGTGTGGGAACAACAAGGCAGAGGGTGGGATGGGAGGGAAGGGTCTGCTCTGTCCACCTGGGCCACGCCAGTGTCTGTGTCACACCAGGGATCCATTTCTGATCCTGTCAGAAAGTCTTTCATTCCCCTGGCCCCATCTGAGTTTTGTCTCAAGGCTGTGTGACGCTGTTCCCTTATTTTTTTGGGCAGACAGTGCTGCTCCAGCAAGGATAACTCAGCAAATGCTCCAGAGGAGCTGGAGGCAACAATGCTGAGTTGATGCTGAAAGGTTCCATTCTTGTTTGAAACAGGTTCCACCTCTGAATCCACAGCCCCTCTGCTCCTCTCTTTGCTGCCCATCCTGATTTTTACACCACCTCCTCTCTTTGCTGCCCATCCTGATTTTTGCATCATCTCTTCTCTTTTCTGCCCATCCTGCTTTTTGCGTCATGTCCTTTCTTTCTTGCCCATCCTACTTTTTGGAGCATCTCCTCACTTTTCTGTCTGTCTGGAGGGCAAAGTCAGAAATGTTGGGTTGATGCTGAAAGGTTCTATTCTTGTTTGAAGCAGGTTCCACCTCTGAATCTGCAGCCCCTCTGCTCCTCTCTTTTCTGCCCATCCTGATTTTTGGAGCATCTCCTCACTTTTTTGTCCATCTGGAGGGCAGAGGCAGCAATATTGAGTTGATGCTGAAAGGTTCTATTCTTGTTTGAAGCAAGTTCCACCTCTGAATCTGCAGCCCCTCTGCTCCTCTCTCTCCTGTTCATCCTGCTTTTTGCAGCATCTCCTTTCTCTCCTGGCCATCCTGCTTTTTGGAGCATCTCTCCTCTTTCCTGCCCATCTGGAGGGCAGAGGCAGCAATGCTGAGTTGATGCTGAAAGGTTCTATTCTTGCTTGAAGCAGGTTCCACCTCTGAATCCGCAGCCCCTCTGCTCCTCTTTTTGCTGCCCATCCTGATTTTTTTGCAGCATCTCTTTTCTGCCCATCCTCCTTTTTGGAACACGGCACCTGCACTGGGCTTGTCCCTATTTTCCCTCTTTGGGATCAGCCCAAAGCCAAATGAGGCAAAAAAACTTTGATCTCAGCATTTTCCCCCTGCCTCAGAATCTTATTACAATGTGGAAGAAAAGTGCATTGTGCAAAATTTGGGTGTTCAGATTCAGAGCTTGGAGTACTGCTCACCTGGTATATTTTATTTTTTCCCCTAATCCAATGGGTCTTGCATTCTGTTGTTCTAACATGAGGCAGAGGGGAGGAAGCAGAAAACCTTCACCAACCCCTAATAAATGGAATATCTGAGATAGATTTGGTGGGATATTTTTTGGTCTGGGTGTAAAACCTTAGTGCAGTGATTATGTAAAATCCCTGGTGATGACATGGTTAGATTTGACTCAGAGCAACAAACCTTTCTGCTGATTCAGTGAACTCAAGTGCTCTCACATGCCCTGAAAATTGCTCCAGCTCAGGATCTTGGCATCTTGAGACAAAAATTTGCAGCAATACCTCGTGTTTTACCACCAAAATCGCCTTCTCCACCAGAAAATTCCTTTTTTTTTTCTCCTTGACAAACTTGTACAACTCTTAAACTGGTGGGAAAAGAAGATAAATCATAATCTGTGCTCAAAAAATGCTTTACAGAGAGCAGATATTTCATTTCTCAGTTCAACTGTTGGTCTCTGAGTCTGCAGTGGAGGAACAGATTGACCTTAAACCATAAACCAAATGGCAGCCACAAGATGCTCTGTGCCAGCAAGTGAATTTTTGATTTCTATCAATCCCTCTGCCCTTCTCCAACCTTTCTTCCCAAGAAAGAGTTAGAGGACCCTGTTATTCCTGGGATTTAAGTGACCATGTGCATTTGAGTTCCCTCAGCCTTAAGCTCTTTCCTGGTGTTTATTGCAATCTCATGAACTCAGAGGTTTTCCAGCAATCTGTGGTTCAAAACTCACCGAGAAAATTACGGTTCTTCCTCAACAAACTCCAACTGTTCCCAGGGTCTTTTTTAACACCAGGCCTTCGGGCTCAAAATAATGAAAAAAAAAAAAAAAAAACAAACCAAAAAACCCCCAAGATTTTTGCAGCCTGCAGAACAGAAGGGAACTACCCCAGCACAAATAATACTTTTTTTTTTTTTTACAAGATTTCCCAGCCTGAGCTGACTGTAATTACACGACATCTATGGAAAAAACACAGTTGCTGCCTAATGCCACCACCTGCTTGGAATATCCTCTTTATATCAGCATGGTTTTCATCATTTCCTTGCAGTGTGATGTGCCACGGGGATCTCATGATGAAGGCTTTATAACACATATTATAAACACCAGCATGGATTAATGGCACAAAACCTGTATTTTCTGAGCTTTCACAGCCCTGGTTTCACACTGAGTGTCATTTTTTTTTTGTGCCACCACACCTGCTCCTCCTGCTATTTTCTTCTCCTTTTGTCCCAACAACCTACAGATATGTTGTGTGTTTTGTCCATTTAAGTAAGTTATGGTCATCCTCTATGAAATTGCTTTTAATTTTTTTTTTCTTATTTTCTCCAGCCCTGCAGTAAGTAGAATAGTGCAGATAAAGTTTCCTGTGTTGTTTTCACCTGGAAGGTGTCTGGCTGCAGGGCACTGCTCTCCTTGTGATATCCCTTTTTTTGGGGAATGAGGCTCAAAGATGCTGCTCCAGCTGCCTCAGCACTGCCTGGGATTCTGAGGATTCCATGGGATGTGATCCCTGAAGGACAGTGCACAGATTTTGGTGTCCTCACCTCCCCTTGTGGTGCCTGGGGGGGAAACTGAGGCTGTGCTGAGAGAGGAGAGAGAGGCCTGGTTACCTGACAGGGATGATGTGGATGAAATATTGTCCAATCATGGAGTGGTTTGGGTTGGAAGAGGCTTTAAAAATCATCCAGTGCCACCCCTGGCATGGGCAGGTTGACTCTCTGTGCACATTCCTTGAAGGAGAACATCTTGGAAGAGCTGCTGCACAAAAAAATGTTCAATCCTTTCTTCAAGGCCAAATGCATTTCACAGAATCTCAGAATCACAGAATGGGTTGGGTTGGAAGGGACATTAAAAATCATCCAGTGCCACCCCTGCCATAGGCAGGGACACCTCCCACTGTCCCCAATGTCCAACCTGGCCTTGGGCACTGCCAGGGATCCAGGGGCAGCCACAGCAAATCTGGGAATTCCATCCCAGCCCCTCCCTGCCCTCCCAGGGAACAATTCCTGCCCAATATCCCATCTAACCCTACTCTCTTTCTTTTTTTTAATTCTTTCACCCTTTTCCTTAATCACACAGATTCCCCTTGACTCTCAGTGCAAATCAGCCAAGAATTTTCACCTCTGTCTTGGCTGTCGCATCCCTGGAGATTTTTTTTCAGCCCCCAAAAGATGTACAGGCTCATTTGGTGCTCCCCTCACCCTGGTTTCCATGTCCCAGTGGATAAAACTGGAAATCAGAGCTGGATGAAGAGTGAGGGTTCAACTCATCATGCCCTGGTTGTGGTGCAGAGCTCGGGGGGAAGGTGCAGCATAGAAATTTCTCTGATTATATAAAGCTTTCTGTGCATTTGATTCTGGTCACTTTGTAGACATTCAGTAAAGTTTGACTGGTGTCTTTTCAGCATCAGAAGCTCTTCAGAAAATTACTTTGAAATATTAGGATTCCCTGTCTGCTGGGTCCTGCTAGCAAGAAGTAAAAGAGCTTTGTCTGAAAAAAAAATAAAAATCCAGGGGAACTCCTGGAAATGTTTTAATTTTTAATTTTTTTTTTTCTTACACAAACCCCCAGATTCTGTTATTATTCTGTTCTGCTGGGTCTGACATTTACACAATATAATGAAAATAATTTTAGGAGAGATGTGATCTCTGCCTTGGCTGCCATAAAGAGAATCAGCCCTGAGGTCTGTGTTTTCAGGGTTCTCTGCTCCACTCCTGTTATCATTCCATGGAATTCTTAGCCCATGTTTGTAATGGACCTGCTACACCTGCTGGAATTTGGGCTTTTGGTTCCTTTCTTTGTAACAGATCAAGCATCAAACCACAGATGGAAAGTGTGGTGGGAGGGATGAACTCAGAACTCAGGGAAGGGGGAATTTCCATGGACTGACTTTTGTCCATTCCAGAGTCTCTATTTGCCATGGACAGTTTGTATAATGAAAAATTCCTTTTTTTGGGTCTGTCCTTGTGGAATGGCTCTTCCCATCCATCTGCAGGAGGGACAGTGGCTGCAGAGAGGAGAAAACTCAGATTTCCTGAAGGGAGGGACACCCTGTGTGGATCCACCCTTCACCATGGCAGTGAAGCCACCTCAGAGGTTGTAAAGCCAAAACTTCCAGTGTGGGTGCTTTGTCCAGATTATAAACATTCATCTGCTTCTAATCTTCCATTTGCCTCTTAATTAGAGCCTTAATTGCTTCTTTTCTGAGATCATTAAGGAGATGACAGGCCCTGCACAGCTCAATTCAGCCCTTTAGGGAATTAATTCAGAGGCCACCAGAGACTGAGTCCTGTTCACAGGTTTGGGAGGGCTTTGGGTCAGGCTCAAAACTGCTCATTAAACTTCAGATCCACATTGAGAGGGGATGGTTTTGGACTGGATTTTCATCTGTCCTGGGTTGCAGTGTAGGATGTGCACAAAGTATTTATCCCATCCCCATCCCCATGAGCTGCTGGAACCAGGTGGGGCAGTGTTTTCCCAGGCCCCTCCTTTGGGCTCTTCTGCTCATGGCCCATCAATGCCTTGCCCAGGACTCACAGGGAACTCCCTCCAGGAGCTCTCTCTGTTTAATGGGCCATCAAGGAGCCACTGCACGACTCCTCATCCCATTGGGAGATGCTCCCAATGCCCAGGGGGAGGAGCCAAGCATTCCCACCTGGAGAGAATCTGGGATTTGGGACAGGACAAGCAGCCCTGAGCCACTGGATTCCCAGAGGAGCAGAGCTCCCAGACCTTTCTGTGGGATCACTGCTTCAGGAAGAGCCCCTCCCCTGGACTGCTCCCCCCACCCTGCTCAGGGTGTGTTCTGACTCTGGCAGTGCTCCTTTGTGTTATTGCATTGATTTTATTTTTACCTTTCTTCTTATTAAATTATATCTCTGACTTGGAGCCTCTCACTTGTTTTGCTTTCAAACCACAACACCATCCCTGGTGGCTTTTGAATGCTTGGTGGGTGTTTTGTATCCCTTTGGAGGGTGGAGGAAGATGTAGCAAGGTTCAAATTCATGTTTTATGTCTTAACTTAATTTGGATCTTGACTAATTATGAGGGGTTTAAAATCCTAGTGTGATCAAACCCTGATTGGAGTGTCTTAAGGAGGAGATTTAGCCCTTGACTCATGGTAGGAGAAGAGCATTTTCCTTAAAATGCAAAGCAAAACCAAAAGGTTGTGTTTTTTTTTTTTTTTTTTTTTTTTTTTTTTTTTTTTTTTTTTTTTTTTTTTTTTTTTTTTTCCACAGCTGTGGAGTTGTGGCTGCAGATTTTTGGCCAGACAGGAACCTTTGACTGCCTCAAAACCTTTGGCTTGGGACTCTTCAACACTTTTTCATGGGATCTGTCACAGCCCTATTGGCAGTTAGAGACTCATTGCTGCACTTAATAGCTGAAAAAAAAGGGGCTAATTTGTTGTCTTCCCACTGGAAAAGGAGATGAATGGAAAAAGAATTGGAAAAAGATGAAAATGGATGGGGGGGTTTTCCCACTCTGGAGATTTGGGTGTAATAAATTAATGCTTCTTATGCAAGGTTGCAAAAAAAAAATTAAAAAAAAAAAAAAAAATTAAAAAAAAGAAGCTAATGGCTGGTTAAAAAAAGTGCCAGCACAATTTAATTGGAGTGGCTGACTCATAAATCTTTTAATCTTTTTTTTTGTTCAGCAGCTCTGCTACAGTCAGATGGATTTTTTTAATATATATATATATATATATTTTTTTTTTTAGGGGAAGACCCTCTTTCTCTCTCTCTCTCTCTCTCTTTCTCCAGTTCACACTGGTCTGAAATGTGGAATTAAATTTGCCAACCTTGATGTTGCTTAAATCTCCCTTCAAAAAGCCTGGAATGTCTTGTTAGACACAAGTTATGATGATGATGATAATAATAAATGATAACAATGATCACAATGATCATAATGACAATTCAGCAGTTGTTTGTAGCTGGTTTTTTTTTTGCTGGCAATCCATGGCCAGTCCATGCTGGACACTCATCTCAACCTCCAGAGAGCCAAAAAGATGCCAAAGATGCAAACCCCACAATTTCTTCAATGGTGACAGAGCAGAACAATGAAAGAACAAACAAAGTAATTCAATTCTTCATGGCTATAAAAAAAAAAAACCCAAACAAACAGGAGGAGCCAGCTTGGAGTTTTCTAATCACAGGAAAATTCAGGCTGGAGGGGGTTTTTACCCACTTTGGTGATCTCAGGCACATCCTTGGATATTCTCACCCTCTCCCAACTCTGTTTATTATTTATTCCCTGACAAATCCCTGAGGTTTTGGCTCCCCTTTTAGCCTTGGCCTCTGCCGTGGAGATTTTGGCTTTTCCAGAGAGATTTGGATTTTTCCAGAAGAGATTTTGGCTGCTCTGACCTCCCTTTGCTCCTGCCAGAAGAAATTATTTGTCCTGCTCATCACTTTGTAAATTCAAACTGCTGGGAGAAGTCTGGGAGGAGCACACAAAACACCTGAGTGTGAGTGACTCTCCCCACTACTCATTTCTGAGAAATTAATGGAATTATTATGGAACTATTTCCAGGAATTAATGGCATTCAACAAAATAGTCCCTCTGAATTTGTTTTTATAAATCAAATTTTAGCATTTCTTCAGATACCTCAAACATGTTCCCCATAATGGCTGGAAATTTGGGGTTGGAGATCTCCTTAATTTTTGCTTTGTTTTAAATATTTCTTTAAATCAGGTTTCTTTCTGGTCTAAGGTGTGAGAATGGGATTTCTCATATTCAACAATCCTGTATTTATTAAAATGCCATTTTTAAAAAAAACCCCTAAAGGTTTATGTCATTCTACAGAAATCCCAAGGAAGGAAAATAGCCAAAATCAGGAAGAAAGGAAATCTTGGAGAGCATTGTGACTTTCTTTAAATCATTTTTGGGAATATTGGGAATGAAGGAGAAGGAGTGAGGGAGCAAGAGCACAGCAATGAGTCCAAACTTTGATTTTCCTTGGAATGCTGTGATTGAAACCACTGAGATCACTGCAATTCTTTCTGATTTATTTTTCCTTAAATCCCTTGAGGATTTTTTTCAGTGGCCTTGAGAATCCCAGGAATTGTGCCACAATGGGAGTTTTTAGTCCTGGCAGTTGCTTTCTAGGTTAAAAAATTTAAACTCATAAATTTTCTGTATTTTTTTCATGTCCTTTGTGTAGCCAGTGGTGTTTCTGCACTCCACAGCCTTGTTCTTTTTTAATCTATCAGCTGCTGAGTTTTAATTTCTGGTTTAACTCACAATTTTCCTAATTCTTTAAACTTTTAGGTCACTTTTAGCTTTAGAGTTGCTGCTCTATTCGATTTTGTGAAAACTTTCTGCTGAAGGTGAATAATCTTTCTGCTCACGTTCTTAAGAAACAGATGCAAATATTTGTAATTTTAGAAGGGTTTTTTGGTTATCAGGGAGTGTAATGCAAAGTGTTTATCCTTCATTACAGTTCAGGGAGACAGGAGGAAACAATATTATACAGCTGGAAGTAAATAAGCAGCAAGGGGAGAAGTGAAAAAATATCTTTTAGAAATATGAGAGGGAACAGAGTTTTTAAAAAATAGGATTTTGAACTGCAGGCTACCCAGACAGACTTCACCTCTGGAAATCAAACTGAGCAAACAAGGTAATCAGCATGAAAGAATCAGTTCATTCCAGCAGAATTCCAGGGGTGAGAGACCCTGCCCTGACTCAAATCCCTGCCTGGCATTTCCCCCCCATCATCATCCCCAGGCAGGTAACGACCCTGGATGGCCAAAAGGGAAAATCTAAAATTAGAAAGAGCAACAAAATATTTCATTTTCCAGGAAGATATTTCAGTGCTGACCCTTTTCTTACACCGTTCCTGGAGCAAGCTGAGTGTGCCTGAGCACGTTCAGGTTCCTGGTGTCATCTTGGGAAGTTCTCTGGAATGGAAAAGGCACTTCAGTGACCCCCAGCACATCTCCAGGGGGTTCAGAAATCACAGCTCCACTTGGAGAGCAGGTGGAACATGTTCAGTGAGCTGATCCTGCCTGGGGAAACCTCTGACCTGGATAAGGCTGAGGTGCCTTTTTGCAGAGGATTCTCCAGGTGGGAATTGTGTGGGACACGGGCTTGGATCCCTCCTGTCGTTCCTTTGGGTCTGGGCTGAGTCTGGAGCTCCAAGGACTGAGCAGCAACACCTCTGCAGGGCCAAAAACTGCTGGGAAACTTGCTTGAAATTATGCAGAGGAGTTTAAGTGTCTGGAATTGCAGGATTTTAGGAGAAGTTTAAGTCTCTGGAATCACAGGATTTTAGGAGGGGTTTAACTCTGGAATCATGGGACTCAAGGAAGAGTTTAAGCGTCTGCAATCACAGGATTTTAGGAGGAATTTAAGTGTCTGAAATCACAGGATTCTAGGAAGAGTTTAAGGGTCTGGAATCACAGGATTTTAGGAGGAGTTTAAGTGAAATCACAGGATTTTAGGAGGAGTTCAAGTGTCAGGAATTATGGGATTCTAGGAGGGGTTTAAGTGTCTGGAATCACAGGATTTTAGAAGGAGTTTAAGTTTCTGGAATCACAGGATTTTAGGAGGAGTTTAAGTCTCTGGAATCACAGGATTTTAGGAGGGGTTTAACTCTGGAATCATGGGACTCAAGGAAGAGTTTAAGCGTCTGCAATCACAGGATTTTAGGAGGAATTTAAGTGTCTGAAATCACAGGATTCTAGGAAGAGTTTAAGGGTCTGGAATCACAGGATTTTAGGAGGAGTTTAAGTGTCTGGAATCACAGGATTTTAAGAGGGGCTTAAGTCTGGAATCATGGGACTCTAGGAGAAGTTTAAGTGTCTGGAACAATGGGATTCTAGGCAGAGTTTAAGGATCTGGAATCACAGGATTTTAGGAGGAGTTTAAGTGTCTGCAATCACAGGATTTTAAGAGGAGTTTAAGTGTCTGGAATCACAGATTTTTAGGAGGGGTTTAAGTATCTGGAATAACAGGATTTTAGGAGTTTAAGTGTCTGGAATCACAGGATTCTAGGAGGGGTTTAAATGTCTGGAATTATGTGATTCTAGGAAGAGTTGAGTTTAAGTGTCTGGAATCACAGGATTTTATGAAGAGTTTCAGTGTCTGGAATCACAGGATTTTAGGAGGAGTTTAAGTGTCTGGAATCACAGGATTTTAAGAGGGGCTTAAGTCTGGAATCATGGGACTCTAGGAAGAGTTTAAGTGTCTGGAATTATGGGACTCTAGGAAGAGTTTAAGTGCCTGGAATCACAGGATTTTAGGAGGAGTTTAAGTGTCTGGAATTATGGGACTCTAGGAAGAGTTTAAGTGTCTGGAATCACAGGATTTTAGGAGGAGCTTAAGTATCTGGAACCACAGGATTTTAGAGGGGCTTTAAATATCTGGAATCACAGGATTTTAGGAGGAGTTTAAATATCTGGAATCACAGGATTTTAGGAGGAGTTTAAATATCTGGAATCACAGGATTTTAGGAGGAGTTTAAGTGTCTGGAATCACAGGATTTTAGGAGGAGTTTAAGTGGAATCACAGGATTTTTAGGAAACCTCTGCTGGTCAATGAAGAGGGTGCCAGCCCAGCTTGCCACTGTGCCTTTCTGGCTGGAAAACAGGAGCAGGGCCAGAGTTAAAGCAAATTTTGGGATCCTGTCATTCCTCTGGCCATGGAGATCATAAGCCCAGCAGGGAATAACCTCAGGAGTGATGAGCAAAGAGAGGATTTTGGGGCACCTCTCTGTGCCTGTCCCTGGTTTAGGAAGGAGCAGTGGAGGTCAGTGAGAGTGTGGAAAGAACTGGGACCTGCCCTTTCTCCATGCCCAGAGAGACTTTGGAGGGATTGCAAAGACAGGATGTGCAAAATGAAGCTTTTCTTGTGCAAGTCTGATACGGGGTCAGCACAGAATTATTTAATAATCTCTGACCTGTTGGGTAATCCCTGGATACCTGCCTTTTAGAGACCTTCCCTTTTAATATGAGTCACTGCCTGAATCTGAATATTATATTTGAACATTTAGGGGTGAGGGAGCAGCTGGAGCTGTGAAAGAGCTGAGGAAGTAATTGGTGAGAAAGATGTGAGAGATGGACAAAAAGCCATTATCAAACATTCATAACAGGTTTGCAAAGTACAGCACTACCCAGAGAATAAAGCTGTTAAACAAATGTGCAATCCCTTTTCCCTGGAAGTGAGATACAGCAAAATTTAAGCTGAAATACTCCTAATCAGCATCTCTTTTTTATTTCCCATAAATGTTTCTCCCTGATTTCTTGCTGTTCCTCATAGTGTTGGCTATTGTGAAATTGTAATTGCCTCCTTTGTGTCTCACACTCCTCTCCAGCAATAAAACTCATCTTTTCCACCTGTAGAGAAATATTCCTGAAGGAAACATCCTGATGGGATGGGAATGCCTTTCCCTGCTGGCATTTAGAACTCCCCTCCTGCTAATGCCTCTCATTTTCTGTGTTAGAATGAATAACAACGAAACATTTTGTTGGAATCAGGAAAATTAAAAATGAGACAGGAGTGAAAGGAATTGCTGGCAGCTCTAGAGATGTGTGAGAAGTTAAACCTTGTCCAAGTCTGGCACAGGAGATGTTAAAACCCTTAAAATAGAAAAGAAAGCTGCAGAGTGCAGAGCTCTTCTGTTCTGATCATTCTGGGATGAAGATGATCCAGTCTGGAGCAGAGGCCACTTATTCCTGACCCTGCCTAAACTGCATTTCAGTCAATGTGCTTTGGAGCACAATGAAATCCACTTCGGTTCTTTGTCTTGCAGAAACTCTCAGGTGGGAGAAATTCCTGGTGTTTTTCTTCCTTTCACCTGCATCCCCCTGTGAAGCAGTTGGACAGGATAAATATTTCTTCTTTGAGGAGCAGTAGAAAATTCAAGTGAGAAACTCTAACCCCAGCAGTGTTTATTTGGAGAGAGAGAGAGAGAAAAATCTGCTGAGAGGTTTTGAAGGGTTGAAACTGCTTCAATCCATATCAGAGGCAGATATTTACTAGGACTGGGCAAGGCTAAAGGGCAAATATGGCAATTCATCCCAGAGAAATCAAACCCACAATAAATCAGCCAGTCAAAGGGGCTGGAGTGAAGAAGGGAACAGCTTTAGACAATATTTATCTGGTCAATAGGACTGTTTACTGCGCAAATAACCATCCGAGTGAACATTTTATTGCTTTGCACACATATTTTCCACAGCTGGCGAGTGTGGTGGTTTCTGTAGCTGCAAAACTTTCTGCAGTCACTGCTCTCAAAGCTGCCCCTGTGTCAGGGTTATAAATGCACCCTGCTCTGAGTTTATTTGTAAAATTATCCCTCTGAACCTGAAGTTCTCCATCTGGTTTTGTTGCTCGTTTTTCTGACAGATACGAATGTGCAGATAATTTTCTTTCCTTGGAACTGTTCGGTGCTCAAGTGGTTTATTTTTAGGCAGAGGGAGTTTGCCAGAGTGTCACCAAGTTCACCCCACTGCCCAGATACAAATTCACAAAACTTGCTCAGAATTTTCCTCTTTCTCACCATTTCCCTCCTCTTTTTTTTTTTTTTTTTGTTTGTTTGTTTTGTTTTGTTTTTGCATCTCTTTCTCTCTTTGAGTTTCTTTCTCTCAGTTCCTCTTGCTATTGTACCCTACCTCAACCTTCCCAAATTTAAAAGTCTTCCCTTTTCTTCTTAAGGGTCTATTTCCTTATCAGAATTATACATTTTCAAGCCTTGCTTAACTTTTTAAAAATACCTACTTTGCTTGTGATGATAAGACTTCCCTTAGAAATAGGTTTCACCAGATGAAAAAGGCTTAAAATTTTTAAGCCTATGGCTAGGATTCAATTATCATAAAAAATATTCCTAACTGTATATTATTTTGCATTTAAAACTCTGGGAAATGGAGACTGCAAAATGTGGAAATGCCAAATGTGTCCTCTGGCTGCAGTGAAGTTTGGTTGGATTTTTTTTTTTTCCCCATTCCTCAAGGCTCCTCAAGTGGTTCCATGGCAGCCTAAAGTCCTTTTGTTGTCCCAAAATTGATGTTTTTATACATTTGAGAGATGTGCACCACCATCAGGAAAAAGCACAGAGAAAAAAAAAAAAATCTTTGCAGAAGTTTTATCCTTTGAATCCAAAGAGATATTTTTGAATGTTGTTGTAAATAAATAAATAAAAAAAAATGCATATTGGAAGGATCCATAACAAATATTTTTTTTAAAAGCAGCTTTACTTTGAGAGTTTGATGATGTTGGATGAAAGAATCAGGTTGATTTCATGTTTTTGGAAAATTCCTGGCTGAGGATTCTGCCCTCAAAGGGATCTCCATGGTAGAAAGAATGGGAATAACCAAGGTGTAGGGATAATAATTTGTTATGTGCCTTAGCAAAGACACATTCATTTCTTTTTGCATCTCAGGGAGTTATGGCAGTGCTTCCATGGGGAATTAAGGGGTCCTTGATTTGAACTTTCTGCTGAATTTTAATTTGGTTCGTTATTTTTAATGTCAGCTAATAAAATGCATTATTCTTAATTCCCTGTCCTAACACACAAATGCAGAATTCCCATGACAATCCATAAAAATTGTGCTTCTCACAACAGATAAATCTGATTCTGGAGCACTTAGGGTGGAAAGTATTATAAATGTATTTACCTGTCCAGTCAAATTTCAGCAGAATCAATAATTAATAACAAATATTAGCAAATCCTTATCCTCATCATTTCCCATTTTATTTCTCATTGAGGCTGTGAGGGAACTCTGACAACAGATAAAGAATTATTTTCCCTGATCAGACTTGGGAGTGGCTTTTCTGATGGATGACACAACGTGATGACCTCAGTCTGGTTTGGATCCCTCAGCAATGACACAGAATGAGGACACTGCTGTAGGTGACATCACCTTTTCCTGGATCCAGCTTTTGTAATTTTGTATTTTGTAACTTTTTTTTGGCAGGAATTCTGGGCTGGGCTTTGCTGCTGTGAGCAGCTTCTTCCACAGCTCTCACTCTGCATCAGGTGGAAAAGGGAAAGGTGAATATTTGACTGCCTAAACTGGTTTTCTGTGTTTGCCAGGATGCAACTTTTAAATATTTGTAGATAAAATTAAAATAAAAATTAATTAAATTAAAATTAAATTAAATTAAAAGAGTGAAAATTCCCAGTTTTGGTAGAAGGTTGGCCTAATTGTGCCTTCAACAAAAATCACTCAATGCATGGGGTCAAAGCACAGCACAAGAAGCTACTTCTGCACAAATGTATTTTAGAAATGCTGCTGATAATTCTGGCATTATTTGATGCCCTCTGCTCGTATCTCACTCAGCAGGAAACTCTACCCCAACAGAACAGTTTAAAAATGAGAAATGGACCTACCCAGTGCAGGGGAAACTCTTTAATCTTGGATATCTTCCGTGGGTTTTCAAACCACTGCATTCGGTTTCTCTCTTGATATGGACTGGAAAGGTTTGAGATAAGGAGAGATCTGATTTTTATCTCAAACTTTGCCAGCCCAAGCAGTCAGAGGATTTTTGTGTTGCAGTGAAGGCTGGTGATGGTTGAGTGGGAGACATGATCAGGCCAGAGCAGCAAAGGACACCCCAAAGAGCCCCTGGGGTGTGCAGGGGGGAAAATGAGGTGAGGGAAGTGGGGAAAGTCACAAATAGAGAGAAATGAGACTTTAATCCAACAAATCTACATTTGCTGCACTGCAGAAATATTTTGTCTTTTGATCTCGTAGGTGGTTTTGGTGAGACATTTTTGTTTATTCTGCCACTACTTGCCAATCACTTTGCTGGGAAACACGGTGTTCTGCAAACCTGAAAATATCCCCCACCCCCCTTGGGATGTCAAATTCCTTCAGCTGCAGCTCCCAGATCTCGGGATGGTTTCAGGGAACAAACAGCAATTTGCTCATTGTCTCACCTGAAGGTGATGCAGATGTTTGAGCACTAAACATTTCATCTTGATTTCTCTTCAGCACCACCTATTCCTGGAAAATCTGGAAGCCTTGCACTTACCACTTCAAATTCCCTGTCAAGTTCCTTTCAGTTTTGTTTTATTTTTTTTTTTTGTCGTTTTTCTTTTCCCCTCTGCTCCATTTTTGTCTCACACGTTTATTATATGGTGACAAATGCAGTTTTTCTTCTGACACCACATAATAGATGTGTGAAACACACACACACACACATGTTCTAGTAGGAGACTGCTCTTTATTTCCTGGCTCCAGTTGCAAAACATGAGTCAGGGTTGGAAAGGTTGTGCCTCTGTCACAAACCCTCAAACCTTCCTGGGCTTTGCTGCAGTCGTGGGGGAAAAATGGCAAATCTCATTCTTACATTTCTACAATCAGTGTTTTCTGCTCCCCCAAGCACATCAAACCTTCATTATATTTACTTATTTCAGGCATTGATGCTGTTATTAACACCTCCAGCCTCTAGAACACAGGTAAAAGTACCCTCCTATAATTCAGGCTTTAATACACAAAAAGGAACATTATTTTAGTGGCGCATTTGCAGTGAATTTTTTTTTTCTCTGCACCAAGTGATTTCTGCTGTTCTGCTGCATAATTTGCAGGTAACGACCACCCAGCATCTGCACAAGGCTCCGGTGACACAACATTCCTTGTTTATCCATCCCAGCTTCCAGTTGTTCTGTGCACTCCTGTGGGGGCCCCAGTGAAACACAGAATCAGACAAGACCTTTTGTGAGCTAAAGTGGAACAAGCCCCACGTTACAAGTTAAAAATGAAACCCAAGGAAAATGAACAGGCAAAAAAAAAAAAATTAAAAAGAGAACCAAACACATCATCACTTCCTAGTGGATCCAGCCTTGGAATGGCACAGGGCTGGCAGTTTTTCTGGGTGATTGGAAGCAGCAGGACCATGGTGCTTCCATGTTAATCGCAAATAGAGTTTTGCATTGATTTCTTTTTTTTTTTTTTTCTTTCCCCTCTAAGCAGTTTTATCCCACAAGATCCCTGTGGTTGAGCTGCTCCTGCAATAGAATGACAAATAACGGGGTGACATGCTGTGAAAAATTTAGAAAATGAGAGATGCTATCCCATTTTCCAAACAGAGCAGAAACAACACTAATTCCGTTAGGCAAGATGGAACAGACAATTAAACCGGGCATGCTTTTAATTTTGGAGCTCACCAGAGAACCGATGCCTTTTTCAAAAGTAACGAACGTGGAAGTGATTCCTTTAAAACCAAGCAAAACCACTGATTTTTTCCTTGCTAAAATTAAAGCATTTACCTCATACAAAGTATAAGAAATGTTACCTGTTGCCTCCACCATTCCTTCTAGGATTACAACAATTTCTAGCTCCTCTTTGGGCAACTGGGCTTTGGAAATCTCCCAGAAAGGACTCTGCTGGTTAATCTCATGGCTGATGATCAGTGGTGAAACCAAAAAGAGTCGATCATCCCCTGTGTAATAACCTACGTTGATATCTGTCTGGTTGAGTGGTATAAATTCCCCCTCCTTTGTCTGTTTGGATTTGATCAACTTGGCTCGTATTGATGCCTCTACAATGTGTGAATTCCTAAGGTCTCCTACTCGGAACATCAGACACAGCTTCCCATCCCGCATGGAAATGACTGCGTTTGTAGAAAAAACCAAGGTTTCTGCCCTCTTCTTGGGTTGGGATATTTTCACAAACATGCAGCCAACCATGAAGGCGTTGACGATAGAACCTAGGACAGACTGCACTAAAAGCAGGATAATTCCCTCGGGACACTTGTCCGTGATGACCCGGTAACCGTACCCGATGGTGGTTTCGGTCTCGATTGAGAATAAAAAGGCTGAGACAAACCCATTGAGGTTGCTGACGCAGGGGGTCCACGTGCTGTCCCCTATGTGATCCATGTCCCCTCGCATGTAGGCAATGAGCCACCAGATCATGCCGAAGAAGAGCCAGGTCACCGTGTAAACCATGACGAAGATCAGCAGGTTGAACCTCCACTTGAGGTCCACCAAGGTGGTGAAGATGTCAGTCAAGTACCGGTAAGTCTCTCTGACATTCCCGTGGTGGACGTTGCACTTCCCGTCTTTCCGAACGTACCTCTGGATTTTCCTCTTGGCACATTCTTTGCTGATGTTTTTTGGCAGGTCCTCTCTGGCTTGTTTGGGCAACTTTGGTTGGTGGATAGTGACAGGGCTCTCGATGTCCTGCTCCATTGAGTCTTCTTCCAGGACGTTGGCTGCCACGGAAAACAAAAAATAAAAACACCACAAGGGAAAGTCATTATTCCTCTTATTGTTGCTCTAAGTCATTACACAACCTTTTCCTGTGTTAATCAATAAAATGATCATCCTCGTTCTTTGCTAACACAAAAAATCAAATGATGCCAAGCACCCTCATTTTATTGCCACATAGAAATAAAATGAAAGCAAACTTGGCTCTGTTTTACACCACAACTACACAAGACTGACTTCAGAAGACTGAAAATGATTTAATTATTTTTGGGATGTGTCTCCCTTTTATACTATTCTACACAGACCAATTTGATTGGTGAAACAAAGTCAAACCTCTTCACTCACATTGGTCAGACCAGAGGGACATCAAGAAGAAGTCCCTCCTAGGAAAAGGAATGAAAAGCAAAGTTACAGTTACAAAAACATTTCTCTTGTTTACAGAAAATTCCCTGGGAAAAGAATTTCAGAAAACCAAAACATCTCAGGCACGAAACCAGGGCTACACAAACTCTCATTTCTTATCAGGTCATCCTATCCACACCCATATTTAAATTCCACGGGATGGGTTTAAGCAGATATTCCTTCCCCCCCTCACCCCTTTGCAGTTTAATGAATGAAATTTTTTACGCACCAAAAAAAGATCTTACGGAGATAAAAGATATAAATGAGGGAATGGATTCACTTGGGGGTGAGCAGAGAAAATGAGCTATTGTTGAGCTATTTTTCTCCATCAATTGCGTTGCTGTGGGGAAAGTATTAAATAAGTACAAGGAGCTTTTTTTTTTTTTTTTCTAAAAAAAAAGCCAACAGTTTTTAGTAAGAACCAATCCTCCTCTTGTTGAAGGAAAGTTGTAATATCTATCAAGAGCAATTCAAGCACACTTCCACAGAAAATCAATGTCTTGCTGATAATGAGACAAGGAATTGTGTGTCCTTCTCCCAGCAACATAAAACCTATGGTACTTCAGATTTCATTTGAATTCACTCTGCCTGTGGCCTTTAATTCAAGTGTACCTTGTCCTCTAATGATCTGGGTTTTTTTTTTTTTTGGTTTTCCAGCCTTTGAAGATAAATAGCTTTATTATGGTTGTGTGCCAGAGAAAAAAAAGAGTGTACTGAGGAGGAGAGTGGTTTAATCGAGTGTGTTTTGCATGGAGGACATGGTGAGGTCTGGGGTAATTGTTGTTTTCAGCTAAAATCCTTCTGTTCTCTGGGGCTTCTTCCTGCAGGAATTTCAGCTCTTGAATTCCTAATGATTTCTCTTCCGGCTAGGTGCTGTCATTCCTCTGCCAGACTGTAAAGGGAAAAGTCTCCTGGTGGGTATGTCCAGGTGCTGGGCTCTGAATACAGAATCACAGAATGGTTTGGGTGGGAAGGGACCTTAAAACCACCCAGTTCCCACCTTGTGCCATGGTCAGGGACACCTTCCACTATCCCAGGCTGAGAATCACAGAATGGTTTGGGTGGGAATGGACCTTAAAACCACCCGGTTCCCACCTCGTGGCATGGTCAGGGACACCTTCCACTATCCCAGGTTGTTCCAAGCCCTCTCCAACCTGACCTTGGACACTTCCAGGGATCCAGGAGCAGCCACAGCTTCTCTGGACACCCTGGACCTCCTTACTCTCCCAGGGAAGGATTTCTTCCCAGTGTCCCATCTAAAAAGCAGCACTGCTGTGGTTTTGTACAGTGGATCAGTGTGGCTCTAAAAGCATTTTCCACTCCTAGAAACATGTGCTGTGCAGCAGATCCTGTGTGGAGTCTCACAGCAACTGCAGCTTTTTCAAGGTGTGCAGGTTTCTCCCTGTAGAGAAAGATCACAGATCTTTGTAGAGTTTTATTGAAACACCCACTGGGGGGAAAAAAAGGGGTTGTAGCCCTGTTGTCTCTCTTCCTGACCTGCTCCTCTTTCTTTGAAAGCCTCAAAGCCCTACATTAGCACAGGATCTGAGATCAATCCCATGTTTTGAGGCTGTGCACCCCATCCTGTCACCTTTTCCAGCTTGCTGTGTGTCTCAGGAGAGGATTTGCAGGGCTGATGGCAGCACTGGGAGCTGTGTCACAGGACCCTCAGCTCTGAATGAACTCCCCCAGCCAGTGACACTGTGCCTGCATTATCCCTGATGCTGGGGAGTGCATGCAAAAACACAATCAAAAGGCTTTGCAGGGCCCTTGTGAGGCAGATTTAAACCAAAGCCAGAAAATCTGAAGTTGAGGCTTCTCTTTATGCTCAGCTCTCTGTTGTGCCTGGGGAAATTCCAGCCCACAGGAGTTATCCCATCACTGCAGCAGCAGAATCCTCAAATAATTATGAACAACCTATGAAGGCTCTGGCTTTTGAGGCTTAATGTCAAACTACTGTTGCTGATATAATGGGGTTCATTATCTTCCAGGCATTATGAATGATTTGCTTTTCCCTCTCAGTCAGAGCCTGCCATGAGCACAGAGACCAGGAGAGGGAGAATCCTGTTGGTTTAGAGAATATTCCTTACTCCTGGCCCTGCTGTTGAAGGGAATCCCATCCCAAACCTCCCTGTCTGAGCACATTTTACCAGAAATTATCCTGGGAGGGGACCCAGGTGGGATTTTATCCCTGGCAGAAGGAGGAATGTCCAGGGCTGCCCTCCCACCACACCACTCCTGCTTTCCACACAGTGTTTATATCCTCTGGAAGTACTTTGAGCAGTGAAGCACCTTTTATTCAGACAGCAAATTTTAACTGATGCTTTCCAAATTTTTTTTTTTTTTTTTTTTTTTTTTTTTTTTTTTTTTTTTTTTTTTTTTTTTTTTTTTTTTTGTGGATTTATGCATCGCAACCAGCCTGACCTGTCTGTCACAGCATGAGGGAAGGGTTTTATTCAGGGGTCCAGAGGTTTTGTAGGAGCAGAGAGATGCTGTCACAGTAAGTGGGACCAGGATGTGACAATTCCAGTGTGGGAGAGTTTTTCTTAACCTGGAGAAGTTGCAGAGGAGTTGATTCTCCTCTGGTTTTGTAAGGGGGCAGATTTGGACAACAAACTCAGTGTTCAACCAAGGTCTCTCTCATTACAGCATTTATTTGACATTCTTGTAGACATTTCAATCTTCCTGAGGGCATCTGGCCATTTATAAACTCTCCAGGCTCATCCCAGTGCTGTCATTTCTCAACTCTCAGTCTCTGAGAGGAAAAATTAAGGTCAAGTTATTTGTCTTTTTCTCTCTCTTTTTTTTTTTTTTTTTTTTTTTTTTTTTTTTTTTTTGCAAGATGCCCTTTCCTTCTTTTCCCTCACCCAATCCTGTTATGAATGAATTCCTTTGTGGAGAAGTTTCTAGATCAGAATCACAGTTTGTTCCCCTCTCCTGGACTGAGTTTTCACTCCAGAGAGAACCTTGGGAGCAGCAATTCCCAAAATAAGTGATCCAAAGGTTGTGCATCTGTGCGTTTCCATGGAAATGCCTGATGAATAAGTTTTAAACACATGGCAGGATCCCTGCTCACCACTGAGGCTGGGAACAGCCACACACTGTCAGCGCCTTCGCCACAAAATACTTTGACTAATTATATTTTTACTTGATATCAACCCAATTAACTTCTGCTGTTTATTTCGGCTAATTTTCCTTTGGGTTACATAATGGCTGTCTTGGATCCAGGAACAGGGGAGTGAGTAGCAGCAGCTTCACCACTTGGGAGCTATTTTTGCTCTCTCTGCTTTTCTGCCTGACAAAAATTATCGCCGTATTATTAATCTGCTCTGCAAAAAAAGAAAAAGAAAAAGAAAAAAAAAAAAAAAAGGGAAAGAAAAAAAGGAAAGAAAAGGAAAAAAAAAAAAAAGAAAGAAAAAAAGAAAGAAAAAATAGGTATTTCTGAACTCTTCCTCCTGTCCCAGTAAACATTATATTTATTTGAACACAACAGCCAGGTAACAAGCCAGTTCAGGCCAATTTAGAGAATTCTGTTCAAATTATCTTCTTTGGTTCCTCTCTTAGGCAAAACCTACAAGACAAATGAGATTTCAGTGATTTGTTTGATTTCCCAGCAAATGACAAGGAGTTCTCCTAAATAAATCCCTGAAGAGTTCACTTGTGTCCTGCCTGTGGCCAAATTAACACATTAAAGTGTGCCCAGGCCTATTATTTAGATTTGGAGGGTAAAGACTGTTGAAACCCACACTTGGATTATTGAACTCCAATTGTTTTCCAGGTTAGTGTCACACAATCTGCCACACAGGAATAATCTGTGTCCTGAGATGGAGCCAGGAATTGTGTGTTCTCAGTTCTGGATCCAAACCATGCCAGGGAGGGCTTTTCTAAAAATTTCACCTTGCAGGGGGTTGTGTGCCAGCGCTCACAATATTTTATTTTCTACTAAAATTGCAGCAAATGTTGTTGTCATGTTCTTGTCTACTCCAAAGCAGCGCTGGAAGAGGCACAGTCCTGATTTTCCGAGCACATCCTTTTATTTAGAGCCTGTAGAACAACACGAAACCAATGTCAACAACAAAACAGGGCAGGACATGCTCTCTCCCTTTGAGGCTGTGAATGTAACACATCAATACAATCCCTTAAGCAAACATTTTATCGTCAACAATGTGATTTTTTGGTGTGTTTTGGTTGTGCTGCAGAAAACTCCTTGTGGTGCTGTGCAAACACAAAGCAAGAGGAGGAATGTGAAGGACCTGCTTGTCCAATTTTAAGTGCTGTAAACCCATTTTGGTTGTGTAGGATTTGCCAGATAATGAGGAGTTTCAACAGAGAATACTGCGATTTAAAACTGACCTTTTTGTACCAGAAGCTGACCTAGAAAGTTCAGTGGATGCTTCACTGCAATTTAGTGATTTTAACTCTCATAATACAGTTGTGAACATTTTGTGTGCAAATCCATTGGAAACGTCCTGCTATCCAAAATAATTTTTTTTTGCTCTCATGGGATTTAGTGCATGAAGAGAATCACTTTAGTGTGATTCCTGCCTGTATTTCCCCTTTTTCCTGGTGGGATGAGGGTCACTTTTAAGTGAAGCAGGTGTTTGCATCTCTAAGGTCCAAGTTTTTGGGAAGTCTTGAGTGTTTTGCCTCTCCTTTGCTGGGGTCCCCCAACTTCCCTGGCACTGTGGGATATTTGTATATTCCTGGGGGAATATTCCTGCATATTCCTGTGTATTCCTTCCCCCTCCATCTGTGGGATATTTGTATATTCCTGGGGGAATATTCCTGTATATTCCTGTGTATTCCTTCCCCCTCCATCTGTGGGATATTTGTATATTCCTGGGGGTTGTTTGGGGTTTTTTTGGGCTTTGCACAGCACAAGGAATTCCATGTAGCCTTCAGCACCCTAAATTCCCATTGTTCTCTCTCCTCTTGATTGCAATGGGAGAAGTCAGAGGAGGGAAGGAGAGATTTTTTGGGATGCTTTGCCTCATCTCTGGCTGGATTTTTGTTTCAGAGCTCTGCAAAAATCTCGTTTTGAGATGAGCACAGAGGGCACAGGAACACAGGAATTGTGGGAATAGATGGGGATTTGTCTCTGTGGGATGAGCCCAGGCAGATAATCCACACTGCCAGGCACCATCATCACCACAAGATATGAGGAGAAAGAGTCTTGTTTAGATAAAAAAAAAAAAAAAAAAAAAAAAAAAAGTGGAGTCTTTTATGATCAGCTAACAACTGTAAGCAGTCATTATCACAGAGCACAGATCCTTTTTTCCTGAAAAAAGAAAGGAATTAGGATCTGGTCCTGTGCTGTTGAAATCAATGCAAGATTGTCTATTCACTCAGCTGGAAGCATTGCTGGGCCTCCCTCTGAAATGTTGGAGTGCTCAATAAACACTGAATTGGCAAATCTCCTCAAGACCCAAATTGCTTCTTTGCACCCATGGAATCATAAACCCAATTTCAGAGGGAGCATGTGTGTGACTGAGATTTATTTCAGCAGCAGCTTTCACTAAAAAAAATGAGATATATTTATGATTTGAACATGAGATATATTTATGATTAGAAAAGAGATTGTAAGGATGATACTTTGTTTTTTTTTTTTTCACATTACCTGCTTCATCACTGCCTCCTAATCCAACTTGAGAAAAATAATGTCCTACTGTTTTCATTTCTTTTAAGCCTGTACAGCTGCAAGAAATCAGTCTGAGCAACACTTTGTGTCTCTGCAGTACAAACATTTCCATTCATTCCTGATTCTTGGCCCCTTTTATTACGGAGGGTTGGAAAAACGAATCTGACAACTCAAATTTAAAAACACACGGCTCCGTTTTTGGTAGTCATTTGACCTTGTAGTTTTTTTGCCTTGGCTTCTAACCAGCTTCATTGCAGAGTTTACCACTGAAGGCTCCAGAATGCTGTTTTTACATCTGCTTTGCTAAATTTATCTTCGTTTGAATCACGGGGGAGTCAAACAAACAGCCTTGGCTTGGCAGCGTTTATGGGGCAGTACAAGAAATCTGCACCTGGCTTTGAAAAAGTTGTGAACCTCCAAAGATGTGCAGAGAAAGTTGATTATCAGCCTTTCACAAGGCTGTGGGTCCTAAAATAAGTTATGAAACTTGTTTGCTACTTGAAGTCTGAGCTCTTGGAGTCATCGTTTGTTCAGAGCAAAGGGTGGCACTGAACACAGATTTCTGGAATAAGGAAAGGTTTCCTGTCAGAACAGCCTTTTATCAGGTTTTTTTGGCTCCCAGAAAAGTTTGAGCTCAAGATTCCAAGCAGATATTTCAGTGTCCAGGGCCTGGCTTGGAGCAACCTGGTCTAATGGAAGGTTCTCTGTCCTTGGAACTGGATGATCTTTAAGGTTCCTCCAACCCAACCCATCCTGTGATTCCATCATTCCGCAATATCCTCGTCCTATCCACAACCACTGCAGGAATCGGCTTCCTCAGAGCCCTGTTCCCTCTGACAAGGTGACAAAGCTGAGATAAAATGTGAAGGTTCTGGGTAATTTTTTTCCCTTGCCAAGGTCAGGATTAATACATGGGAAATGCTGGTTCCTTGCCAAGGTCAGGATTAATACATGGGAAATGCTGGTTTTGTGTTTGGATTTGAATGTTTATTATTTTTCATCTCTTTGCAGACTCGCGAGCCGTGAGCTTTAACTAGCAAGTTAGAGAAACAAGGTAAAACACAGAGTTTCTAACTCTTTCCAAGGTTATTTAAGCTCCAATTAACCAATAACGAGGTGACACTGTATTATTTATATTTCTGACCCAATAATGACCACCCAAGGCCCACAATGTGGACCTTTTTTACCCAATTACAGAAAACCACCCCAACCCATGAAGAAGAAGGAAGAAAAAGATGAAGAAGAAGGAAGAAGAAGGTGAAGAAGGACTCAGACAATGCCCAAAATCCTCCATCTTGACTCACATGTATTACTATTTACTAAATCCTTAAATCTAAGTTTTTCACCCTGTGATATCACACAATATTATTCAAACCACACCCCCACAACCCCAGTGCTGTCACTCAATCTCAGGAGCCTTTTCCACATCCTCAAGTCAAATGTGGTGCTTGCTTGAGGGTCAGCACCTTTTAGCACAGAAAGCCTGAAATTCTCATCCTCCAGGGTTCCAACAATAAAGCTTTTTTTTTTTTTTTTTGCACTTGGAAAAATGTTTAATATTGTCAGTGCTGCTGCCAGCAGTGGCACAAGGACAGCCCAGGTGTCCCAGCCTGAGTTTTTCCATCTGGAAACACCAGAGCTGGGCTCTCTTCTGGTATTTCCATGTGCCAAACTGGTGCCAGAGGGATAACAGGGATCACTGATGGATTGTGGTGCTTCCAGCCCTCAGCAGCTGCAAATCCTGGCCACACATTTTTCCTTCTGATGCCTCTGGGTCTGACGTGTCCCCTGACTTGCTGCAAGGTGTCCTTGTCTAACGTGATCCCTGAGACTTCTTTTCCCAGTTACTCAACCCCAGTTATTTCTACCAGTTGCTATCAGGCATCTGAATGCCAGAATTTTTTGTCAGTTGCAAAATTTCTTCAAAAATTTCCTGGGAACTCAGCTTTTCTTTTCCATGGGGTGTACCAGGAAAAGGAAAAAGTATGAAAAGCCTTATATTGACATTATTGTTATCAATTTAAAACTGTTTAACTGCTAGAAATAATAAATTAATTTATCCCCTCTAGAGGTTTCAATGTGCTGCTCAACAGAACCAAGTTCTACAGGGCTGCCCAAGGAGGTTTGGAGTGCCCATCCCTGGAGGTGTCACCTGGAGGTGGCACTCAGGGGACAAGGTGGGCATTGGGCACAGCTGGGATTTGATGGTCTGGGAGGGCTTTTCCAACCTCAGGGATTCTGGGATTCTGGATTACCCTGCTCAGGGATGAGGTTGGAAGTGTCCAGAGCCTCTCTGGGCCCTGTCCCTGCGCTTTCTCTCTCCCATCAGGGATTTCTTCTTTTGTTTTGTTTTGCGTCCTGTTGGAATTCCCTTCCCTGCAGCTCGTGTCCTTTGCTCTTTGTTTTTCCCTTTGCACCTTTGAGAAGAGCAGGGCTTCATCCTCTCTGCAGCTTCTTTTTCACACCTGAGCTCAGCCTTCCAGAGAAGTTACATGAGGACTGGTTAAATCCTGATTTCTCCACATATTCTCTTTACATGAAAAAAGACTATTCCCAACTTTTCATGAGAAGAGATTCTCAAGATTATTATTTTTTTTTCCCATTACAATTTTCCCAACTGAAAACTCTGGGAACAAAACTGAGCTGATCAGCTGAGCTGTTTTGTGTAGATAATTTCTGGCCCAAAGCATCTCACACAGATAATTCTGACTCATTTAATTCTTCACTGTGTAGTAATATCTCTGATATCTGGGGAGTTCTCCTGGTTGTTTCTGGAAGTGTAAACAGGAGTTTGGGCTGCCTGTCCAGTGGTGATTACACTGCTAATTAAGCAAACTGATCGTTTTGGCTTTGGCCCAATTAGTGCTCAGAGCAAATACCTGGGATTATTTTATGAGACAGGATGTGCTCCTATTCAACAGCTTGGATGAGATTGAATCAGATTTAGCTTTTTTCACTCTTATCTGCCAACACAGTTCCACCTTTGCTCCCTCAGACACCTCCACAGGCTCTCACCTCACCCCTGCTTAAAGCAACATTAAATCCCTGGCCTGAAACACAGACCTCACCTTGTTCCAGATCATTTGAAGTAGCAAAAAAACCCCCAAAAAACAAAAAACCACAACCAAACAACAAAACAACAACAACAACAAACAAACAAACAAACAAACAAACAAAACCAAACAAAAAAAACCTAACAAAAAACCAAAAAAAGCCCCACCCCAAACAAACAAACAAATAAAAAACACAAAAAAACCCCCCAAACAAACAAACAAAACCCAAAAAAACACCCCCCCAAACCCCCCAAAAAACCTGTTAATCAACTAATTATGTCTTAAAACCAAGAGAAAGTCCCCACAAGACTCAGGCCCAGGTGTTTTGCAGCATGGCATGGACATCCTGTACTGCTGCAGAAAGCTGCAGAATAATTCCTGATTTTATTTAACATTGTAGATGGAGTCAGCTTGGTGGTGAGGCTGGTGTGTGTTCCAGCACAGGAAAAGTTTGGAAATCAAGGCAGGCAGCTTGTCAAAGTCTGTGTGTCCAGTTAGGTCACCAGACAGGACAGGAATTCACCCTCTCAGAAGGAGTTGTCACCAATTTTCCTGCTGGCAGAAGCCAGCCCCTTCTCTCCTTGCTGTTTTCTACCCCAACTCTGTTCCTGTCCTTTTCTCTGCTTTTCCCCTGAAGTCAGAGTGTTTTCACTTGAATCTTTGTCCTTGGCATAGCCAAATTCAATATTTTCCTGCATTGCTGAACAACCTTGAGGCAACCTGAATATCAACAGAGCTCCTTGGGCAGGTGCTGGAACCACCTCGACTGCACCAACCCGCTCTGACAGCTCCCTTCGCTTTGATCAATGAACTCTCATAAATATAAGGCAGAGGAATGATGGAGAGGAATATTTTTGGTCAGAAAGGAAGGACTTGATTCAATCAAGATGCTGAAGCAGTGGAGTGAAACCAATAACTTATGCAATGCTCTAAGGCTGAGGACCAAGGCCAAGAGATTCTGGCACTTTCCTATCAAAAGGGGCAGAAAAGTTTATATATTGATAAAGACCTTGGATCTGACCAGTTTAAGGTTAGAGGACATGAGATAACTTTGAGAGTGTTGACTTTTGCTCTTCAAAACATTGTTTGCACTGAATAACCTTTCCCTGGGTCAGGGTGGTCACTGGCTGGGGAAAGCCCTGGCACTGGAGCCCTGGGTCAGGGGTGGGTTTGTTACCACGCAAAGCAAATATTCACACACTCCTGACTGCACTTTGATACCAGTTTTGCAGCTCCCTTGGGCAGCAAAATTTTGGGAGAACAGCTCAAATCACACTGGTAAAGACAAGGTGTTTGAGCTAAGACAAACTGTCAATTCCTATTTTTCTTTTTCCAAAAAATACAGACTATAGGGAAGAGAACAGCTTTGGAGTACAGATATCTGATTCCTCCTGCCCTCCAATTCTTGAAAGAAGAATGAAAAAGTGTCAGAAACTTCTCTCCTGAAATGATATTCTTTTCCTCACTCAGTTTCCAGCCAATCTGGCTGCCCCCAGGTCACAGACATTGCCCAAGCATATTGCTTTGCTTGCTGCTGTTACTGTTCCACAAAACTATAGAAGGGATTGAAAAGGCTGGAAAAAAAATTGAAACAGAGAAGGATTATAATTACTTTTTAAACCTGGTAAGGGAGATTTATTTCTCGACAACTTCCCTGCAGTCAAAGGAGGATTCTGATGGGTTTTGCTTCTATTTCAGGAGAGCAGGATGCTCCTCCTTTACAAAAATCAGGCAGGATTTTAATTTTTACACTCTTCAGAAGAAAAAAATCACTGAAATGTTTCACATGGACGCTGGAAAAAACATTTCTGTGGCTTCTGCTGTCCCTCATGGTGGTGACCTGCTGCATGTTCACAGTTTTCTGTTGGTTGAGGTGGTTTAAGGCACAAACACAAACTCTGGCCTCCAAATGTTGCCACAAATAATATCTCAGGGACCAAACAATTACCCCTCTTATAATTAGTTTATCTCAACAGCTCTTGTGCTCTTTCCATGCTGCTCCTTCTCCATTTTTTTTTTATTTTTTTTTTTTTTTTTTTTGCAGGTGATAATGGAATTTTGGGTGCTTTCTTTAAGCTAAATAATGAGGCCATCACTGCCTCCAACCCCCTTTCCCTGCCAAAAGAAGTCACAAAGACCTGGTTTCTTGCTGATGATTTCCCTTTTCATGCAGTTTATAGACTGCAGAGGAGAAAACAACTGAGAAATCAGGCTGGAAGTGACATTTAGAAAAATGAAAATTTTTAAAAACCCTCCATAATTTCAGCTGGGTCAATGTTTGGTTTCAGGCTGTGGTGTTTTGATAACCTGGAAATGGTAAGTTCAGAATGGCACTTGAGCAATGTTTCCTAAGGAAATGAGCTTTATCCATCACCCTGTCTGGCCTCTGAATCACTTCTGAAACTGTGGTTGGTATTTAAGCTCTTGGATCTCTTTCAGAACGTCAGTGAGGCTTTGGAGCCCTCAGAAATCCTGAATTCCTACCAGTGTGATGAAAACAGGCTGAGTTAACCACGCCGTCGGATGCCAAGAAATCCATCTCGACAAGAAACGTTTCTTATTTTTCATGAATGCTGCTGCTCCCAAAGCTCCAGTCAAATATTTTTTTCAAATCACTATTCCCCCTCCATGTCCTCGTGAAATATCTTCAAAAGGAAAAAGATAAAAACCTGTTCCTGCTTTGTCTGCTTGGATTTTCCAGGCTGCATCTGCCTGATTCTCATTTTTCCATGCAGGGACTTCCACCTTCAACTTAAGTTTAGGTCAGACTTTGTGGGTTTGTCCACAAAACAATTGGAGTGCAAGGAAAATAAAACTGACTCGACTCGTGCTTTTTATTTTTAAGTAAGAATTTCAGCAAACATATGTTTGGTTTCAATCCAGATTTTTTTTCTTGCTTTTGTTTAATCAGAATGAAAAATTTTGTATTTTTTTCTGTAATGAGCATCAGCTCCACAATCATTTTTTTAAATCATTTTATACCCATTTAAGAAGTTGTTCAAAGATGTATTCACACAAGGACAATATCAGACTCAACAAGAGTAGAAATATAAGTTAAAACCACCAAAAAAAAATTTAAAAATCTTTCTTTTCTTTCTTTTTAACAAATAACAACATTTTCTCTTGAAATAAGCAATTCAGTGGTGTCTAAATAACCCTTTTCTGTGTTATTTCACTTAAGACACATAATGAAGTAAATAGGTCTCTAAATTAGTTTGAAAAATTCTCAAAGGAGTTGCTGTGAAATTGCCATAATTGCTCTAATTGCCATTATCCTTTTCTAAAGGGATATAAGTAGAGAAAAAAAAAATAATTGGAAGCATGGAAATATTTTTTTTGTAAATTGGATTTGATTTGACCAATAGCATTTTTCCAAAATACTTTATAAGAGAAAATACATTTAATTTCAACCTTTCAAAAGGGTTTTAATTTTGGCCGTGAAATGCTGCAATTTTGGCACTTTTAACAACAGTTTCATAATTCAGGATTTGCACTTATTTTTCACAGTAACATTTTACCCAACTTTAGGAAACAAAAGTTGTCCAGAAGAATTAAATAAACTCCAAAGGGAGGGATTATATGAAAAACTCTGTGATCTCTATTTTGAGTGAAGAAGGGGTTTTCTGCTTGTTTTTCTTACTTTGCTAAAAAGTGTAAAAGACTTTTTGATTGCCCTTGATTTTTCCTGTAGGTTTTTCTAATCTGGCTAAAAATAACTCATCATTCCCCAGGATTTTTCCATGCACGAGTCACCAGTTTCCTCTCTAAAAATAAGGTCCTTTGAGGGCCAACTTTTGGAAAAAGTAGAAAGATTTGGCAGTGCTGGACTCTGCCATTATCCCAGATTGCAACATCCAAATTTTTTTTTTTTTTTGCAAATATCTAAGGGAGTCTTGATTGCCTTTGATTCTGGGTGGCTGAATGGAAAAATCTAACATTAAAAAAAAAAAATATTGTGGAATTATGTTTAATTTCTACATTATGGATGGATCTCACCAGAACAGGCCACACTGGTGTTACATTTTTTTTTTAAATAATTGAGATTTTAGATGGTACATTCAGCCTGCAAAGCCCATCTATCCTCTCTGGAGTAGGCAAAGCTCAGCGGGAGCACAAATAATTCAAAGCTTTTCGTAGCCTTCAGATGTCTTGAGAGAAAAAAGGTGAGTTCCTGCTTTTTTCTGCCTCTCCTGAGTTGTGTAGGGAAAGTGAAATGAGAGAGCTGCCTTTCAGGGATGTGGCCCTGGACAGCAGAAAATAAAAATACAGATTGGTCTTGTTAGAGCTGCTCTGTGAGACAAGGAGTGCGCTGCACTAAAATGTGGATTTCGTGTCTTTTTTAGACAGGTACAGACTCATTTAAAGGAACAATTGATAAAGGAGCTGACCTTTTAAAGAGAAAACAGCAGTAAACAAAAGTACTGAGCTCACAGAGGGGAGGTTTTGATAAATGAATAGACTGGTAACGAGAATGTGCTCCTTGTGCATCCAAACCCAAAGTTAAATGGAGAACTGAGGTGGTAAAAATAGACATTGGCTGCTTCAGAGCAGCTTCCAGTGCATGAAATAAGGATTGAACATTTGCAAACTAGGCTGCGTGTTGGGAAGGTTTCTGGGTTTCTTCTGTGTAAAGATAACTCATTTAAGAACATTTAGGATAACTCAAAGGTCCATTTGTGAGGTGGAGGTTGATGGCAGAATGGAAATGCTTTTCTGGGGATGATCATGGAATCTCAGAATCATTTGGGTTGGAAAAGACCTCCAAGATCATCAATCCCCACCTTGTCCCCAGCCCAGAGCTCTGAGTGCCACCTCCAGCTGTCCCTTGGACACCTCCAGGGATGGGCACTCCAAACCTCCCTGGGCAGCCCCTGCCAAGGCCTGAGAATCCTTTCCAAGGGGAAATTCCTGCTGCTGTCCAAGCTGAAGGGACTGATGGAGCTTTTTCTGCCCTCCCTGGTGCCCAAAGACGATGAGAGCCCATCTGGATGGTCTAAAAGTGGGATCGGTGGCTTTGTAGATGCCCAAACTTTCTCAATAGGGACAAGTTGCAAGTGAGGTCTTCCAGATCAGAAGAATATGCACCTGAATTCTTCCATGGCAGAAAATGCACCTGGATTCATTTTTAGTGACATGGAAAAAGTTTCAAAGGGCCTTCCCTAGAGGTGTGGTTGTGCTCTGGTTTGCACTGAAGCATCAGAGGACACGGATGTGCAGGAAAGAAATAAGGATGTTGGAATGCCCAAGATTTGGGGGAATGTGGGCAGAGGGAAATATGAAGGAGGAAGGAAGGAAGGAAGGAAGGAAGGAAGGAAGGAAGGAAGGAAGGAAGGAAGGAAGGAAGGAAGGAAGGAAGGAAGGAAGGAAGGAAGGAAGGAAGGAAGGCACTACAACAACAAAGAGCAGGGACTGTGTTGTATTTGAGGGGTGAAAGGAAAGAATTTGCAGGATCCAGCCTTGTCTGAGTTTGTTCATAGAGTGGGATGGTTGTTTATGTATTATGGAGAATATTTCTGTTTAATTCCTTTTGAATCTGGTGGCAAATCAGCCTCTTATCTTTGAGCTGTCACTTCCCTCTCTTTGTCCAGGATGAAGTTTTCCAGGCCATGTTGGATGGAGCTTGGAGCAACCTGGGATTGTGGAACAGGCCATCAAACAAACGCCAAGGAAAACATGAAAATATTCAGCCTGAACAGGGTGAAGGCTGGAAGAGCTGACATGGAGATGGAAAATGGAAAATCCCATTGGTTTCACACAATGAGTTTGGTTTTAAAACAAGTTTTCCTTTAACAGCAGGTAGTGGCTTCTGCAGCTCGTTGCCTCTTTGGATTTGGATAATATCGGGAAATCTGGAAGTTTGGCAGACCCATTGAATGGTTTGGACTGAAAGGGATCATCCAGTGCCACCCCTGCCATGGGCAGGGACACCTCCCACTGTCCCAGGCTGCTCCAACCCCAATGTCCAACCTGGCCTTGGGCACTGCCAGGGATCCAGGGGCAGCCACAGCAAATCTAGGAAACCTCTGCTGGTGCATCACCAACCTCACAGCCAAGAATTCCTTCCCAAAATCCCATTTAACCCTTCCCTCATTCAGCTTAAAGCATAGGAAAGGTCTTTGAATAGACAGGGTTAGACCCTCCAAGGGCTAATCCCAGGTTACACAGGGATAAGTGAGAAATGGATCCCCAAGCTCATGTCCTCCCTCTGTCATGGCATGAGAGAACACTTTTAATATAATTTTTTATATTTTTCCAGCTGTCAAATTCACACATTTCTCTTTCTGAAGCCACGGGCACGTTCTCCAATTCTCACAGAGGGTCCATTAGAAGTGGACAGATGCTAAGAAAGATATTTTGCCTCTCCTCTGAGAGAATATTGTTCATGTAAATACTATGATCAGTTGACATCAGAGATGATTTGGCCCTAATTCAGTGCTAAAAAAACAATTTCTGAGTTCAAATATAGAGTCTTACATTTATTTTTTTTTCCCCCAGCCTTGCTAGTTTCCAAGGAGATCTAACCATGTAGATTGTCTGCAAAGGTGGTAATTAGCCAGCAATGAGCAAGATGGACACAAAGAACTTATTGGCAAAAATCAAAAATTTCCCAGCAGTTCTAGCAGAGCATTCCTTTTCAGACATCCTAATTTGCCTCACACCATGGTTTTGTAAACAACTGGCTTTCACATAACTGCTTGAGCAGAAAAATGGAAAATGTCCTCAGATTGATGCAGATGGGATTTTTTTTTCCCCCCAGAATATCAAGCAATTAAAAATAAGATCCAACAAATTCTACCGACTATAAATAACAGTTTGGGTTTATCAGAAAAAAATGACAAAGGGAGGAGCAAAGGCTGGGTATGAAACATGTTCCCATTTTTATGTAACACAGGCTTGGAGTGAGAAATCTTGGATCTACCCCTGGAGTAAAGCAAAGGCAGGATTTGAACTTGGTCCTTTATAGTTGATGGGTGCGAGGAAGGAGAGATAGGAAGGGTCTTTACTCTCACTGACCCTTTGGAATATCACCTGAATTTCTTTATTAATCTAACCCACCAATATGATTTTATTTCAGCATAAAATATCTGTATTTTCCTCCTTTAAAAAGCTGCTCTTTAGTGGAAAAGTGTTTCCTATTTTGATGAAAATATATAGATTTTAAGCTAGAATATTATATTCAGTGAAAAGGCTTTTTTTTTCTGCTGAATTTTCTCACAGTCTCTGTCACAGTGTAACTTTCAGGCACATCTGGAATCACATTAAAGGAGAAGCCTTAGAAGAGAAGTCCTTTGAAACATCAATTGTGGAAGGGTCAGTGTGGCTGAGAGTTACCTGGACACAGCCTGAGTGGAAAAAAAGGGGGAAATCCTCCAGTTTACAGCTGGATTGTCACTTTGAGAAGTCAGAGTGAGGTTTGGTCTTTTCTGTTGCGTCCCAAGGAAAGGAGGAGAGGAAATGGCCTCAAATTGCACCAGGGGAGGCTCAGGCTGGAGATTGGGCAAGGAAATTTCCCTGGCAGAGTGGTCAGGCCTTGGGATGAGCTGCCCAGGGAGGTTTGGAGTCACTGTCTGGGGGAGTGTTCAGGAGGAGGCTGGAGGTGGCCCTTGGGGACAGGCTTTGGGCTGATGCTGGTGCTGCTGGGGTGGCACTGCCTGATCCTCAGGGGCTCTTCCCACCTTGGCCATTCCATGGAATCAAAGCCAAAGGCACCTGCACATCCACCAAATCTTCAGGGGGCCACAACTCCCAATTCATCTGCTCCCAGCCTCAGCCCCTTGAGGGCTGTCAGGAGTCTCCAGGATGGTCCCTCCCATCCAAAGCTCAGCTTCCTCCAAAGCCAAAGGGCTGAGATGAAGTTCAGCTGAGCTTTGGAGTGACAGGCTGGAGGTGGCCCTTGGGGACAGGCTTTGGGCTGGTGCTGGTGGCACTGGGGTGGCACTGGCTGATCCTGGAGGTCTCTTGATGATTCTGTGACTCTGTGATCATTATGACGATTTTCAAAAGGCCTGGATGAAGTTTTTTGACTTTGTTTCTGACTTTCACACCCCCATGTATCTATCCCAAGCTGGATCTCCTTTGTGTTGACAAATGGATATTTATTTCCATCTACACAGAATGTGTGGGAATCATGTGTGAAATGCACAGTGAGGACCTGAGGTATGTGGAACACAAAACAATGAATGTGCATTCAGGAGGAGTGGGGGAGATGCACAGAAAACACAGAAAACTCTCTTTTTTCTTTTTTTCTTTTTCTTTTTTTTTTTTTTTCCTGTATACAAACACAATTTTTTCCCCCACTGGATACCAAGCTCTGAAATGGTGACTAAACCCTTTATTTTGGGGCTTTTACTCCTCCTCCAGCTTGTGAGGCTGGTATTTTGTACTGTACATGAAACTGCATCAGAGACATTTTTATCTGATGCTTCCTCGAGCCGGCAACAGGGAGCAGCAGCAGAACAAACATTTTCTTTCCCTCTGGCTGCTGGACACAGCCCCGGAGCCCAAGAGGGCAACAAGTTTATAAATCAAGATTTCAAAGCTGAAATGATCAGCAGCACCAGAGTGAAGTGGAGAAAGAGCTGTTTTATATAATCACAGCCTCTGTCAGTGGAGGGGGTTGGAGGGGGGATGTAGGATTTACCTGCTCACATTCACAGCACTGGGAAGGTGGCCTGGATAAATAGTTTTTTTTTTTTTCTTTTTTTTAAATTCTCTTTGCACCTCTGCAAATGTTGGAATAAAAGAAAATAATGGACTAAAAACTTTCTGTGGATTGTTATGCAATGAGATATTGGGCTCCTCACATTTCTCATTCTTGGTCATGTACAGGGACTCTAAACAGAGGGTCCCCAACAAGATTCCTCAAAGTTTGATAAATTTGGGATTGGGAGCAAAGAGAATTCCTGCTGCATGGGCACCTAGGCCTTCCAGGGGCTCAGAGATCACCACTAAAACAGAGAGTCACTTATGGACATTCAGAGTGACAGGATGGGTCAGGCTGGAAGGGACCACAGTGGGTCACTGGTGTCCCCTCCCTGCTCCAGCAGGGACATCCCAGAGCACAGGGCACAGGGTTGTCACCTAAAGTGATGCTTTAAGTTTGAGTTTTCATGTATTTCATATTCTGTGGTGCCCAGGGGTGCAGCTCTGAGCTCACAGTCAGTGTCACTCAGCTCTGCACAGAACAGGGACACAAAACAAATCCTTTTCCAAATGGAGACAAACGGGTACAAGTTTTCAGGCCCAAAAGCACAACCAAGGCTGGGCTGAGGAGAGAAAACAAGAAGGATGGGACTGCACCACCTGGGGCTGGGATTGGACAATTACACCAAATTTATGCAAATGGATCAAAACTTATAAAAGTGTGAGACCTCATGACTGGCAAGACATTTTGTGACCATTTTGGGTGGGTCCACTCTGTCCAGGCTCTTGTCCTGCCCAAGGTGTCCCCTTAAAGGCCTTTCAATAAATACCTACTTTATTCCTTAACTCTGTCTGGTCTCTGTTCCAGGTCAGCCTTCCCAAGGCATCACAGGTGGCTCTGGAATATCCCCAGGGAGAGACTCCCCAGCCTCTCTGGGCTCTGCTCAGGGCTGGGCACTGCCCAGGGCACAAGTTGTGCCTCCTGTGCAGGGGAATTGCTGGGCTCAGTCCCTGCCCGTGGCTCTGGGGCCATTGCTGGGCCTGGAGCAGAGCCTGGGGCTGCTCTGCCCTCTCTGACACAGGGACAGACATGGGGACACACAGGGACAGACATGGGGACACACAGGGACACCCAGGGGACACTGATGTCCCCTCTCCCTGGGGCTCCTCTCCAGGCTGAGCAGCCCCAGCTCCCTCAGCCTTTCCTGGGCACGGAGATGCTCCAGGCCCTTCCTCAGCTCCAGGAGCTCCTGTCCCTGCTGTGCTCAGGATCCAGGGCTGGACACAGCACCCAGAGGTGCCCCCAGGGCTGGACACAGCACTCAGAGGTGCCCCCAGGGCTGGGCACAGCACCCAGAGGTGCCTCCAGGGCTGGACACAGGGGCAGGGTCAGCCCCTGACCTGCTGGGAATGCTCATTCCCAATGCCCCCCAGGACAGCACAGAGAGTGGAAGAGGAAGGAAACGTGTAACCACCCACTCTGGGTGTTGTTTGTGTGGGTACCAAAGAAGCTGCAACCCTGTTTCTTTAAGTTAATCTTAAATTCGGTGCAAATAAAATTTTGTTCTTAAAATCATCCCTCAAGGAGCTGATGGCCTGACCTGCCACATCTCTGCCCCCAGAGCACCACACCTTCCCCAGGGTAACCCTTTTGTTATCTCTGTCTTCTTACACATTGCGACATCTCCCAGCCCTGAATAAAACTGATGTGATAAATTCCCATCAGTTACAAATGAATCTGACCTCAGTGCCATTCACATGGAGATTAAATTCAAGCTCGTGTTGCAGGGATGTTGAGGCTAAATAGGAAACATCTTGCTTTTCTTCTGTGATCACTTTTAACAAATTGCCCGACTTGCTGCCTTTCACCTTCTTTCTCCTGCAATCGCCTTGATTATTTGCTTTTACATTTAGTATTAGTAGGACTTGGGCCTTGTAAAGCTTCCCTGTGGAATCAATGAATGAATCAATCAATTTCTCACTCATCCTGCTCATCCTCTCAGTCCAGTCTGAGTGTGCTTGGTGTTATTTGGCCCAGACAAAATTAATAACAGGAGCTAAAAACTGCAGCTGGGTGCAGTGGCGAATTTGTAGGAGGCAGAAATTTATTATGTTATCTCCACATTGTTAGAGGGAAAAACAGTGCTCAGTGTGTTGTTCACAAAATTCTCTCTCTCTCTCTTTGGCAGGCTGAACACATTTAATTTTCTGTGGTGTGATCCCAGGAACATTAATGCAAAATAGGAATTTAGTCTGAGGGAAGGAATGGCTCAGTCAGGAGTGGCAAGAGTGACATTTCAGGGCCATACTATGCCCTGCATCAGATCCAGCAATTTGAAAAAGACCTTTTTTGACCTTTTGATTAAAAAGACTCCCAGCATTTGTTCTTCTCCACCTCCTCATAAAGCTGTCACCGTTTTCAGTCCTTCTGTTGCCTTCTCCTCCTGCTTAAAATAAAAACTAAACTGTTGGCCTGTGGTCAAGTGACTTGGAGCTGGAGAAGAGCCTGTATCCATAGGAGTGCACACCTACACTCTGTGTTCCCGTGGAAAGCAGAACCAGTGGGCAAAGAGGGGACTGGAATTCAGTCCATGGCATTGCTGGCCCAGCAAGGCACTTAATGCTGGGACCAGTATTAGTTCCACATCCAGTATTACTTGGTCAAGTGCTCAGATCTAAAAGCACAGGATGAACTTGCCATGGACACTTTGGGTTCTTAGCTGTTGGGAAAGATGGGACAGGAAGGACTAATGGATATGATTGTATGGTAAGAAATACAGCAGATGTAAAACCTGTGAGCGAAATAAAAATGAAGGCCAGCTTTGAGATGTGATCATGGCAGGCAGGAAAATGGTGATGAGCTGAAGATGGGTTGAAGGACAGGAAAACAAAAGACTCAGGAATGTTGCCTTTCCACCCTGCCAAGGCATCAGGGAAAAAAAAACAGATAAGAAAAGTAGTCTTTAGAGTTTAGAATATAAAATGACATGGTAATGTCGTAGTTCTCATAGGCTGCATGCAAAGTTTGTAGGTTTTGTATCTCATGCCGGTTGGTCACTGTAAATTAGAATATTCAACCAAAAAGAGATATGATGTATTGTAACAAGGTGACCACGCTCTTCTCTGGCTCCTCCCTTGTTCTGCCCCTCTGCTCTCTTCGCCTGATCTCTCTTGCCTCTCCCCTTTTCTCCCCTACTCTCTCTTCTATCTCTCTCTCTCTCTCTCCCCTTTCTCTCTTTAGGGCTTTGCTCCAGCCCAGGCTGGTGGCTGAAGGCAAAGCCCTCTTTACCCACCACCCTTGTAATAATAAAGCCACGTGTTTCTAGAACATCTCAGCTCTGCAAAGTTCCTTGTCCCCATCATCCATGAAAGTACTACACTTGGCAACCTCTGTAGAATCATGGAATGTCCTGAAATGTGAGGAACCCACAGGATCATCGAGTTCAGCTCCTGTCCCTGCACAGACCCCCCAACAATCCCCCCTGGGCATCCCTGGCAGGGCTGTCCAAAGGCTCCTGGAGCTCTGGCAGTGCCCATTCCCTGGGGAGCCTGGGCAGTGCCTCAACCCTCTGGGGGGAGAACCTTTCCCTAAAATCCAACCTCAATCCCTCCTGGCACAGCTCCAGCTGCTCCCTGGGGCTGTCGCTGGTCACTGGAGGCGAGGCTTTTGTTCAAGTGGCCAAGTGCTTTCACAGAGGGCTCAGAGAGGATCAGAGATAAAAAAAAAAAGAAGTAAGAGCTGTCTCTGTAACTCAGTAAACTCCAGGCCAGATTATTTAATAGAATCTCAGATTCATTAAGATTGGAAAAGCCCTCCCAGCCCATGGAGTCCCAGCTGTGCTCCATTCCCACCTTGTCCCCAGCCCAGAGCTCTGAGTGCCACCTCCAGGTGACACCTCCAGGGATGGGCACTCCAAACCTCCCTGGGCAGCCCTTTCTGATTTCCTACAGCTCAGGCTCTGCCAAACTCCCTGCTGGGGAGGTGTTGAGGTGCTGGGGAGAATTCCTGGGCTCCCTGTTCCTGTTAATTCCAAGCAGTGTCTGCACAGGGCACAGAGGATGGCCAGGGAGGAGGAGTGGGAAGCTGCTCCACCAAGTGATTGAACAAGGGGGTGTCTCATGGTGGAGGGACTTGAGGAGACAATTTTCCACTGAGGGAGTTGGGAAAGAGGCTGAACCTCGAGAAAAGGAGGCTCAGGGGGGACCTTGTGGCTCTGCACAAGTCCCTGCCAGGAGGGGCAGGGAAAGGAGGAGAGGAAATGGCCTCAAATTGCACCAGGGGAGGCTCAGGCTGGAGATTGGGCAAGGAAATTTCCCTGGCAGAGTGGTCAGGCCTTGGGATGAGCTGCCCAGGGAGGTTTGGAGTCACTGTCTGGGGGAGTGTTCAGGAGGAGGCTGGAGGTGCCCCTTGGGGACAGGCTTTGGGCTGGTGCTGGTGCTGCTGGACTGAAGGTGGAACTGGATGATTTTTTTATCTCTTCAAAGACTGAGAAGAAACATCCAATTAATTCCATGGTGGAAAACCAAAGGGAAATACAACTGAGGAAGGACAGCCTTCTTTTGGTGTCAATATTCTGATATTCCAAAGACACTATGCATTTACAACATTTAGAAATAAAAATCCTATTCCTACTATGGAGACAGGTAAAAAGATCCCATTTCTGGCTCCTCAAAGCCCATGACTGTGCCCTGAATCCTCAAAGTTTTTCCTATTGCAGTGGTGGTCCTCAAGAACTATTTAAACTTTGCTCCAGTTTAAAAGATTTTTAAAAATTGCATGAATGTAACCCATTCAGTCTTTTTTTTTTTTTTTTTTTTTTTTTTTTTTTTTTTTTTTTTTAATGGATGTGCTGATATTTAACTTTAATAAATCCACTTCCTGCTGGCTGCAAATTCCAAAGAAAACTCCTCCTATGGAAAAGGACATTAGGAGGATTGCAAGCATTTAATTTTTCTCCTGACCCTTGCAAAGATCAGTATGAAAGGAGGGTGATGATCACACTGTTGACAAGGGGTATAATTAGCACTTGCTTACACTTCATAGTTCCTGCTCTGGGTGAAGTGGTGGATGGATGATAAATCTTTGGAATGGAAAAGAGAAGCTTTGGAAAGGGAAAAAAAAAATCTGTTGTTATAAATGAGGGAATTTAAAGAGGGCAAAACCATAAGTAGAGTTTAATAAATGTGGGAAATAATAACAGTTCCAGTTGCAGTGGAGTAAAGCAGCAAAGAAGACTTAGGCTGTGTGTCAGGGTTTGGCTTTTATTTCTTTTCTCTGGGCTTTTCATCCTCAATACCTTTTCTGCCTAAAATAAAACAGGAATGAAGTTGATTTCCCAGTTGCTCTGGGATGTCTCTGAATGTAAAACCCAATTTTGATGTTCTATCTTTTTTTATTATTATTTTTGCATTTTTTTAGAGCTCTTTCTAAATTTTAGGGCTTTCTAGCACAGAGTTTGTTACAAAAAATGATAGAAATCAATACCATTGTAACACCTTGTGGAAACTGTGAAAACCAGGTAGTTATGAATTGGTGGAAATGGTGGAAATCAATATCATGCTAATATCTTGTTTTCTCAGGTCCTTTTTTGGATTGTGAATTGTTCTTCCATGTTTTCAGAGGAGCTGAAAAGGCCACCAGGATGAGCAGAGGGATGAGATGATCTTCAAGGTCCTTCCAACCCAAATCTCTCCATGATTCCATGAATTATCCAAGTCCAATACTGGCTGGTGTCATTTATCAGCACAAGAGCCTGAACACTTCAAGTTATTGGGTGTCAAATTCTCCTCACCAAAATAATAATCCAGCAACTCTTGAGCTTCACAGTTGTGGGTAGAAAAGCAGAATTTTGAAAGAGTCTTGACAGTGTTAATTATGGAGGGAAAATGAGTAGCAGCCAATGAGAAATCAGGGAAGCCACAGCAGAGATGTTGCTCTGCCTTTTCAAACAGAGTTTACTGACCAAATTCTGTGTAAAAAAAAAAAATCTTCCAGCATTCAATAACTCATAATAATGAAATTATTCATTCCAATTGTGGAATTTGTCAGCATTTCAGGTGAGGCAGGTGGCAGCTTTATGTTGAGCACTGGCCTAATGTCCAGAAAGCAATAAATCCTCCTACCAGTCCCACCATTCTCTCAGCCTTTTTCAGAAAGAAAAAAAATAATAAAAATAAATCCTTTCCTTCATACAAGATTTTTTTTAAACTTAAATAATATTGTTTTATTCCAATCTCTCCCCTCAAAAGCTCCAAAAATAAGGATGCCCCTTGGGCTGGGGTTAAACAGGACATTTTACTCAAGTGGATGCACAATTGTTCATTTCAAACTGGAGAGGGGACAAGGGAAGAAGATTTTTCCTTTCCATGTCTGACGTTTCCTCCTCAAATATAATTTCATATTTTTGAATTTTTCTTAGATGACCTCATAGAAATTAAAGTTTTTCTATAGTGAAATTAATGAGAATCCACAATTTTTTTCTAGCTGTGACTTTCTGAACTTCAATTTCAAATTACAGCTTTTTCCAGAATTTTCCTGCAATTTTTGTTCCCTTCCCATTCAGTAGTTAATATTTCAGATCTCTTGGGCTCTTTCCCCATTTTTTGGAGCTGGTAAGTGGAAAGTTAAGGTGCAGCTAAACAGGAGATAATCTGTCAATATGGGGTGATTTTTATTCAGGAAGGAGTTAAAGTCCTCCCAAAACCATCTACTTAATAATTGTTTCTTTTTGCTGCCTTAAATCTAATTTTTTAAATATTGCTTTGATTGCACTGTCCTGTGCTGTAAGAGTAGATTTGGCTTTTATGCTGTGCAGTAAATTAATCTGAGTTCTATTTGTCTAATCATTTGTCATAATAAACAATTAAATTTTGTATAAATCCACCTGATGTGCCATCATTAAAATCTGCGGGACAAGGCTGCAAAACTCAAAATAATGGGAATATTTTCAGAATATTTTGGAAACAGTCTCCCACATCCAGTCCAGCTCACCCAGCTCAGCTTTCCTGACAGGGATGTTCAAATTTTTTTTTTTTTTTTTTTTTTTTTTTTTTTTTTTTTTTTTTTTTTTTGCCTCTTGGTGAAGCCTGTCCTGACAAATGTCTGCTGAGTCTTTTTATTAAAAAAATTATTTCATTTGCTTTTAACAACCTTCAGCCTCAAGATGCTGTTCAGGAAAAACCCCATCCCTACTAAAATGTTCCCAGAAGCTGCTGCTCCCAGGCTAATAAAAGGCACAACAAACCAACCATTAACTGGTGGTAACCAGTGATTTAGAAAATCTTACACAACTCAGTGTTGGGTGGATTATTCAGTGCTCAGTCATCCTTTGTGCTTCCTGATCTTGGGGAAAGTATAAAAGATTTAAGCTTAATTCAAATGTTACCTTTAGGCTGCAGAACTTTCTCAAAGCATCTCAACTTTTGTTTTCCTGGCACATAAAAACCTGAAGACTTAGAGGGACAGAAATTAGAAAGATCAAGGAAATGAAGTTGGTTTGCTCTGAGTTCTAAAATCTTTTCTTTCTGTTAATGGTTTAGTTGAGTCTGTTCTAAATACTGGACAAACACCAATGTAATTTTTCATTTTGGTAAAGTTTAAAAGAAAAAAAACATTCCATTTAGGTTTTTGTACCTTTATGTTGACTCTATATTTATGACAGAGAAGAAATGCCCCTTTTGTTTTGAAATTCTCCCATAATGGGTGACTCTAGAAAGTGAAAAACCCTAACAGTGTTCAAAGCCCTGTGGGCAGGACAGTAAAAAATTCCTTTTCAGGAATATTTTCCTTTTTCTCCCTTCCTGCTCAGGCTCCCAGTCTGAGCTGAGTCATAGAAATCTGAACATACTCCTGCCTGCTGTCCCCATCTAGACCTTAATTTTCATTTGTTCTGTAACCTGCCTTGGGTGGGTGATTACACAAATGAGTAGGAAAGCTTTGCAAGGTTTTGTCTCTGAGCATGATTTTGGCTTGCAGCTGGAACAGGAGATGTTTAATGGGCATCCAGCAGCCCCAAAATGTATCCTGAAAGCTGAGTGTGGGCTCGTTCTAAAAACACAGTTAACAGCACTTGGAAATTGCCCATCTATAAAGTGCTTTGAATAATTTTTTTTTTGTTATTATTTGTTTGTTTTTTCTACCCAGTTTACTAAAAAAACCAAGAAAACTTCTTTATGGTGTGTTTTACCCTGCACTGGAGCTTGGCAGTTGGTGCAACTCAGTGCTGAGATTGAGATACACTTTTAAATTGAGCTGATATGTTTAAAGCCAGAAATTAAAGCTGGGAACCACAGATTCCATGGAAACCAGAATTACCTTAATAAATTCAGATCTTATATCAAATCACAGAACCCTGGAAAAGCCCTCCCAGCCCATGGAGTCCAACCAGTCCCCACCTTGTCCCCAGCCCAGAGCTCTGAGTGCCACCTCCAGGTGACACCTCCAGGGATGGGCACTCCAAACCTCCCTGGGCAGCCCTTGCCAAGGCCTGGCCACCTTTTCCACGAAGAAATTCCTCCTGAATGCATATTTCTTTGTTTTAATTGTGCCTAGCAAGTAATTTGCAGTGTAATTTTACCTGCTGTCTTTGGGGAGACCTGGAAATCAGGTACGACTGATGAGGTTTAAGAGACAAAGCAAAAAAAACCCTCCAAAAAAAAAAAAAAAAAAAAAAAAAAAAAAAAAAAAAAAAAAAAGGAAACTGAGAGTTAAAATAAATAAATTAATTAATAGATCAACACTGAAAAAGTTTGAAGCTCTTGTTTCAGGTCTGTGCCCATCTTCCCAATGTGGAAATTATTTCTTGGTCCCAACTGTAGCGTTAGTTGGGGTTTGTGGCTGTTCACCCATGACCTGCCCACACCCATCCTATGAAATCCCAACCTGCAGGACACTTCCTGACTTTTCTGCCTCCTTCCCAACCTAAACTTTGATCCTGTGCCTGTTTGAAGACTTTGCAGGTAAAGCTGGCCAGGGAATAATTTGTGTTTTATGGCAGCTTCTGTGGTTTTTGTGAGCTTGTGAAGTTTTACTTCTGCCTTGCAGGAAAACCAGATCCTCATAAATCCTTTTTGCAAAACATCCCCTGTGGAAAACATCCCTTTTTGTCTTGGCAGGATCAGACTTTTCAAGCTGGTTTCCCTTCTGCAGACCCTCTGACATGATATCCCACCTTAGAAACCTCTCTTAGAACCTGTGCTGCTCTTCCTGCAGCTTGAACTCACCTAAACATTTTAGCTTGCAAAGAAAACCACTTTTCAAGATTTTTGTTTTGGTCAGAACCATTCCAGCAGGTTTGACCTCCCAGGGTGCCTGTCTCTTGCTTCCCTATGTGTAAAAACAGTGTAAAATACAGGGACTTTATGGGATGTAGGACCTTCCTCTGACTGTCCTCGTGTTAATTTATTTGGCGCATGAAGCTACCATAGGACATATAGGATGGGATAAAAATTCTGTGCAAACTCTGCAGAAAGCCCTGGAGTTTTGCACATCTCTGGACTCTGAGAACCTGAGGAGGAACAAGATTGAGAGAAGTGCAAAGCATTTCCACAGCTTTCCTGTTTCCTGTGCCTTTTCCCTCTCCTGTTGACTCAAGCTGTTACTCACACGGCGCTGCTCGGGCTCCTCACGTGAGAGGCACCACGTTGTGCCAGAATTTTGAGAAACAGCCAAGGTCTGCACAAGGCACAGCAGTGCTTGGAACACTGTCTCTGTACTGGGGGTGACTTTTGGAGGCTTCTATCCCCAGCTGTCTGTTCTGTTTATGCTGTATGTTAAATTCTGTACCTCGAAGACTAACTAACCCCTGGTAAGGAACAGCTGGGTTAATTAACCAATACAGCTTGGTCCCTGATGAGGAACAGCTACATCCAATAAGGAGGAGTGACATAAAAGAGGGGGTTAAGTGGGAAGGGGAGGATCATCATGGAGGAGAAACCTTGAGGAGCATGAAGCAGGATCCTGGAGAAAGAGAATTGCTGCTGTGAGACCATTTCCAAGAGTGAAGGGGGAGAAAGAAGACACGTGGAGTTTGTTTTGAAGACACCATTGACTCCTCTGTGTGGGAACTGATAGTGGTCAGAACATGGATTCTCAGGCTCCAGGCAGTGCCTTGAAGCCTGTGGGAAAGCCAAGTATAGAACTCTCTCTGTCTGTCCTGGGAAATCATAAGGAGGAACCCAAAACAATCCTGTAGGTACCGTCCTCCTCACCCTGGTGTTCCTCCAACTTGTTCACTGGTAGAGATGTTCACAAAAAGGTGGTGCCCTAAAGGACCAATCATACTCATTGTACTGAAACACTGTATGAAAAGAATCTGCCTTTCAATAAACTTTGCTATAATGCCCCTGAAGAAATCAGAGTTCTATGTGTTGTTGCATGAGCCGTCCTGAATTGTAACAACATCTCTGCATTCCTGGACTGTGCTCATCTGAGGGGCAGAAAGCAGTGGCACAGAGACCTGCTTTGCTCTTAGTTTTTAGCTAGCTGAGGCAGAGAAGCTCTACAGACTGTTTTTTTCTTTTTCTTGGGCCTGTTTAAACCTGCTCTGGACTGAAAAGTCCAGAGGAGCACCAGGAGCTGCACCTCCAGCGGGACTGATGAGAGAGCTGAGCTACACCCTGTCCTGGGTTTCAGTGTAGGATATACACAAAGTATTTATTCCATCCCCATCCCCATGAGCTGTTGGAACCAGGTGGGGCAGTGTTTTCCCAGGCCCCTCCTTTGGGCTCTTCTGCTCATGGCCCATCAATGCCTTGCCCAGGACTCACAGGGAACTTCCTCCAGGAGCTCTCTCTGTTTAATGGGCCATCAAGGAGCCACTGCACGACTCCTCATCCCATTGGGAGATGCTCCCAATGCCCAGGGGGAGGAGCCAAGCATTCCCACCTGGAGAGAATCTGGGATTTGGGACAGGACAAGCAGCCCTGAGCCACTGGATTCCCAGAGGAGCAGAGCTCCCAGACCTTTCTGTGGGATCACTGCTTCAGGAAGAGCCCCTCACCTGGACTGCTCCCCCCACCCTGCTCAGGGTGTGTTCTGACTCTGCCAGTGCTCCTTTGTGTTATTGCATTGATTTTATTTTTACTTTTTTACCTTTTTTCCTTCTTATTAAATTATATCTCTGACTTGGAGCCTCTCACTCATTTTGCTTTCAAACCACGACACACCCACAGCAAGGACTTTCTGAATTCACCATCTCATTCCAGAGCAATGAAAGGTTTTCATTTTCAAACAACGAATGTTGTTTCATGTTATTTATTCTTTATGCTTGTCGGCACTTTATTTTTTGTTAATAAATAGTTTTTTTCCACTTTTCTCTGAGGAAGTTCTTTTCCTGAACCGGTTGTGGGGAGGGGACATTTGGATTTGCCCTAAATTTGGGTGATCTCCCACCCAGGAACCGCCAGCTGTTGTGTGTCCTACATCATAAACAAACCTCTGGGGACAAGGGACTGGAGGAAGAGATTTTTTCTGGGATGAGCAGAGCACTGAGTGAGTGAGCCGAGGTTTTTCTGGGTTATCTCTGATTTCAGAAGGCGCCAAAGTGACTCTGGAGCACTGAGCAGCCTTTGATCTGTGAGTCACTGCGCGTTCTACGCCCGAGCAGGGCTCCTCTGCTCCCTTTGATCCGCGGGGCCACGCTCTGCTCTCACCGTCTGCCGTCCCCAGGGCTCTGGGGCTGCCTGCAATCTGTTAAAGTGGACACAGAGCAGTGTGGCCTTGGCAAAGGCTGGCAGCTTCACACAATCCCAGAAGTTTTTTTGGCAGCAGATGCTCTTGTCAGCCCAATTCGCCGTCGGAGGCGACTGCAGCGTGTGCAGTGCATTAGACAGGATCTAAAGCAGGAAATTTGTGCTGTTGGGTGACACCAGGAGTACAAATCAGTCTCTTCTCTGCTCCAGCTGGATCGCTGCTGCTGCTCCCCCTCTGTCACATCCACTCTTTCAGTCCATTCACCTCCCTGGTGGCAATATTCAGGTTGGCTTGTTCTCTCTTGGCACCATCCCACTCTGCTGTGCTCCCTCCTCCATCTCTCCCAGCCCTGCTCAGTTTTCCCTCCCCAAAAATAGCCCCTTTTGTTTGCTTTGAGGGAAAAATATAGAATTTGTGCTAAATAAAGCCTATCCAAATTTGTTCTGTTTGGTCCCGCCCTTCTGTGGAGGGGGGGGGGATGGATTAAAGGTTGTTTACACCCTGAAATAAGCCAGAAGTATTTACTGATTTTTTTTTTATTGCTGGTGCTGCAGTGAGTCAATGTATTAGGACAAAATGCTATTTAGAGCATTGGAAGGAATGGATACTTCAGTGACAGCATTGATTTTGATCTAACACAGACTAATATCCCGTGCTGGCACAATGCAGATCACAGCCACACGAGATCTCCGCTTGCTGCAATGGAAAATTATTAAAAAGCAGCCCTCAGTAAATGCATTAACATATGGTGATGTGGCTGTGACTCTGTGTGCACTGCACAGGCTCGTGGAGAAGGTGAGAAGCTCTTCCCCTCCTCCAGCTCCTTATCCAGGCATTTCCCACTTGGAGAAGAGCAAGTGAAAAGAGGCCAGAACTCCTATTTCAAACTCCTGTGCTGGACACCAGTTTGGACTCTGCCTCCAGTTGCCCAAGGCCAAAACTGGATCCATCTTTCCCATTTAGACTCCAAGGAAGAGGCAGCCCAGAGGAGAACACTTCCATCACTGGAGGTGTTCAAGGTCAGGGTGGCCCTGAGCAACCTGGTCTGGAGAGAGATGTCCCTGTCCATGGCAGTGGGGTTGGACTATGTGACCTTTGAAGGCCCCTTCTAACCCAAACTGTTCTGATTTATTTCCCTTTCTTGACAACATATTATTTAAATAAACTTCATCAGCCATGGTTACCACGCTGTGTTTGCAAAGCAAAATAAAAATCCTCCACAGGTCCACATGCAAGGCTGATCTGAAGGTAATTTCAGTTCTCTGTCCCATTTGTACACAGAATTCCAGTGCTGCCAAGGCAGCCAGGGCTGCACTCTGCAATTCATGGAAGAAATTAAAAAGGAAATAATGTTAACCAGGAGAGCAGCAACCATAGAACCAGCCTTGACTTTTGACTTCCAGTTTCATACTCCAGGTATAAATCAGAAAATCAGAATAGACTGGGCTGGAAGGGACCCTTGAAGATCAATTCCCACTAGACCAGGTTGCTCAGAACCACATCCAGCCTGGACTTGAACCCTTCCAGGGATGGGGCAGTCACAGCTTCTCTGTGAAAAACTGTGCCAGGGCTCCACCATTCTCACTGTAAAAAAAAATCTGCCTTATATCCAATCTAAATTGAGTCTTTTATAGTTTATACCCATTATTCCTTGTCAGCACTTGGCCTTGTTGAGATCAAACCTCATGAGGTTTCCATGGCCCCACTCCGAGCTTGTCCAGAACTCTCTGGATGGCAAATAAAACTCCTGAAAAAGACTCTTAAATGAGATTCCTCTTCTGATCATAGCAATGATTCACCTGGTGAGTGATTTCCCATTTTTGGCTCTCCAGTGAGAAGCAGGTACATTTTGAGCACTGGTGTTTCCTGACATCTGGACAAGCTCCCAGTGAATTTTAGGTACATTCACCCAAGCCTCAGAAACTTCATGTGTTTAACGTTATTGATGTAGAATTTCTGATTTCTGCTGGACTCAGGATCGGATCAAATCCCTCCAATCCCTTTCATCATGTGTAAAAGTCATTCAGGTTCTTACTAAAAGCTCACAGAAACACACAAGAGGAAAAAAAAAAAACAAAACCAGAGAAAGTAGGACAGTCAAAGAAAACTATTCTGAGAGTTGGAGAGTAAAGCAATTAACTACCTGATTTCTTTCTTCCTGAAACTCCACTCTTAGAGCTTCCTGAAGGAAATACAAATAAAAGGAAGCACCTCTTTCATATGTAGCAAAACCAGCCTGTGCTGACCCATTGTGCTTTCCAGCAGACTCCTCAGCTTTCAAAAAAGCCTTTTCAAAAACACAAACGAACTTCAGTCACGCTACAGATTTAAAGTTTTAGGTCTCCCAGCCATTGAGGACTTTTTTAGGGGAAATCTCTGGTGTGCACAGAGGTGTTTCAGCACAGCTGGGGAGCCTGGGGCAAAGGAAAGGGCTGCAATGACTCCTCTGGAGTTGTGCCTTTCTCACAGCTCTGTAACCGCTGGCACAAGGCAGCTCTTCCCAATCTCCTCCTGCAGCAGGATTTGCAAACTGCCAGGGGACAGGGAACCCTGGAGAGACAGCTGGGAGTGAGGAAAACTGCTGGGGGAGGAGAGAAACCTGGGAGAGAAATCACAGAATGGTTTGGGTTGGATTGGAAGGGACCTTAAAGGTTCTCCAGTGCCACCCCTGCCATGGCAGGGACACCTCCCACTGTCCCAGGCTGCTCCAAGCCCCAATGTCCAGCCTGGCCTTGGGCACTGCCAGGGATCCAGGGGCAGCCACAGCAAATCTGGGAATTCTATTCCAGAGCCTGCCCATCCTGCCAGGGAACAATTCCTGCCCAAGATCCCATCTAAACCCACTCTTGGTCAGTTTGAAGCCATTCCTTGTGTCCTGTTGATGCCTTAAGTTTTAGCTTTGATGTATTTCATGTTCTGTGGTGGCCAGGGGTGCAGCTCTGAGGTCACAGTCAGTGTCACTCAGCTCTGCACACAGCAGGGACACAAAACAAATCCTTTCCCAGATGGAGACCAAGGACAAGGGTTACAAATTTCAGGCCCAAAAGCACAAACAAGGCTGGGCTGAGGAGAGAAAACAAGAAGGATGAGGCTTCACAACCTAAAGCAGTAATGGAACAATTAAATCCCAATATGCAAATGGACCAAAACTTGTAAAAATGTAAGACATCATGACTGGTCAGGTATTTTGTGACCATTTTTGTGACCATTTTGTGTCCATTTTGTGACCATTTTGGGTCCACCTTGGGTGTAGCCCTGGCCAGACTTTTGTCCTGCCCAAGGCGTACCCTAAAGGTCTTGCAATAAATACCTACTTTATTCTCTTAGCTCTGTCCTGTCTCTGTTCCAGGTCAGCCTTCCCAAGGCATCACTGTCACTCCACCCCTTGCAAATAGACCCTCTCCATCTTTTTTGTACAGCCCTTTCAGGTCCTGGAAGGCCACAGTGATGCCATCCTGAAGCCTTCTTTAGGTTGAACAAAACAATTCAGTTTAGATGATCCATAAGGCCTCTTCCAACCCCAACTGTCACCTGCAGGTGAGGCTTTATAAAGGAAAAGCTTAAGGAACAGGCTGGAGCCACGTTATAAAGCTTCCCTATATAAAAGCTTCAACTATTGGTAACTGTCTTGGGTTGCAATGCAAATGTAACCAAAAATGTGTTTTCTAGTGCCATTTCTTGAAACTGGTTGGGGAAGGGTTTTCTTTTTCACTTCCATGACCCATCTCTCATAACTCTGGCAGGTGTCTTCTGTTAATGGGCAGCTGCTAAACCAGCTGGGGCAGAGTTCTTTATCCCTTCCAGGCCCCATCCTCCCCCCAAGGGATCTCTGCTGTCCATGGCCCATCCAGGCTCACTGCAGGGCTGAGACAATTCCATCAGCCCATGGGGAGATGCTCCACCCAGGGGGAGGAGCCCAGCATTCCCACCTGGATCAAACCTGGCATTGGGAACAGCAGCACAGCCTGTTTGGATTCCCAGAGGGAGAGCAGACCCAGCTCAGCACCACTGGACCTTCTACAGGATCATCTCTGCTCCAGCAGAACCACATCTGGCACTGCAGGAGGGCTGGGCTGGGCTGACACCAACACCCTGAGCAACAACAGGGGGTCACGTTGTGTTCTGACCCTGTCAGGGTTTTAATTTTTTGTTTGTTTGCTTTTTTTGTACTACTGCATTTTTATTTTAATATTCCTAGTAAAGAACTGTTCTTCCTATTCCCATATCTTTGCCTGAGAGCCCCTTAATTTCAAAATTATAATAATTCAGAGGGAGGGGATTTACACTCTCCATTCCAAGGGAGGCTCCAGCTTTCCCTGGCAGACACCTGTCTTTCCAAACCAGGACAGTAACACCAAACCATTTTGTGATTCTGTGGGGACTCAGTCCTGGGCCACCAGTCCCAGTGCTTGACCACCTATTTCATGAAGAAATTTCTCCAAATAGCCAAAGTCAAACTTGTCTATCTGTGTCCAGAGGGGAAAATCAGCCAATGCTCAATGTCTTCTAGGGTCAAGTCTGAAGGTTGCTCAGGGGAGTTTTGAATTTTGTTAAAAAGTTATTTTCTTTCACCAGGTGTAGTGAGGTCCCTGTTCTTTCCAAAACAATTTCAAGGTCCTGACAGGGCAAGAGTCCATATTCCTCTTTAACTAAAAACCAAACTGTGTTAACCCATAACACCAGGTGCTGCTTTTTGGCTGCTTTACACAAGTGGAGGGAGGGCTGTGAGATCTCTCTGTGTTTCTGTGGCTGCAGGGCCAGGGCAGCACTTGGTGGGTGAGAGAGGAAGGAGGGAAGAGGGGAGGAAGATAAGGAAGGAATGAGGGAGGGAAGGTTTCTCTGCCCACTCTGCACTGCACAGTGTCCTGGGAAGGAGTGAAATCCCCCTCCAGAACCCAATGCCTCCGTATTTTCCTGTTTTATTTTGCTTTTCTCTTTGTGCCAAATCTCTGACCTGACAAGGCTTCCCTTTTCTTGCTGAACAACACAACTCTCTCCTTTGCCTGCCTGTTCTCCTTTCTCCCATCTTTTCCTGGGAAAGATACATTCTCTCCTTTTGTGTCCACATCTTTGTGCTTCCTCTTTGATTGCCCAAACTTTCCTGCATTCAGTGGCTCCATCAGTTCCCCAGATGTTTATTTGCATATATATATATCCACAACCCAGGACTCCTCCTCCCCTCCCCACACTTTTGTAAAAACATATAAATATTTGAAGCAGAAACCCATGAATGTAATTTCCCCACTTTTGTTATTTTTAAGAAGTGCTGTGGTGAGGAAGGGAGAAAACAAAACCCTTGCAGAACCCACACTGGGATGGAGCCTTATTATTATGGTGCATTAATAGGGAAGGACTGTAGTGATGCTTCAAAACGAATTTAGTGTTATGCTCCTCCAGCATATGGAAGGTTGGTTTGATCAGGGCTCTCCTGGGATCTATTCCACATCCTGCCCATTTGTTCCCTGAGACAGAGGCTGTGCAGGAGCCCCCTCCCTGCCCTCTGGAAATGGCTCACTGCCCTCAGCCAGAAGGGATGACAAAAGCAGTGCTGATGCCAAGCAGGGAATGACTCCTGGAGGGGAAAATAAAATAAATAAAAAAGCAGGCTGCAGACACCCTGAGGAAGCTTCCCCTTTATCCCCCCCCAGCCCTTACAAATGTGCTGTCAGGCACATCTTCCTCCTGAAGTGCTGGGCTTGAAAGCTGAGACAGGTGCAAGGAAGGATGAGATGCACGGGGAAATGAGGAGCTGTGGGTACATGTGGGCACGGAAAGGAACACTTCAGCAGAAAAAAAAAAAAAAAAAAAAAAAGAAAAAGAAAGAGCTGGATTTCTATTCTGGGGGTTTGTTGCTTTTTTGTGTCTCCTTCGCTCCGAGATAATGCTCAGATGTGTTTCTTCTTTGCTCATAATACTGGCAACTTTCTTTTGGACTTGCATAGGAATCAGAATGAGAAAACAGGAAGAAATTATGAGGCTGCCGAGTCCTGAAAGAACCTAAACAAGAAAGGAGTGGCTTATTTTTAACAGGGGTAGGAAACTGCTCCTGGAGTTGCACTCACATGGGAGGTAAAGGTGACTCCACACTGCCTGTGGAAGGGAATTATATCTTCTAATAGATCAACTCACATAATTGGGGTCAAAGCCAACCAAACAAACATGCTCATAGGCAGAAAGACTCTCTTTTCGTTTGGAAATGGAGTGTGGGAGGAATATATTAGTAAAGTAATAACCTCCCTACAGGGGCAACTGGATGAAATATTCTTGCAAGTGTTACACAGAACCTTTGGTCTCTTCTGGCCTTAAAAGCAGGAGAGAAAGTAGAAAAAAATATTCCTCCTTCCAGCACAGAATAATCTGTATTTCTTGCTGATGTGAAGCTGTGGGTTTATTGAGAAGGGTGACCTGCACAGCACTTGTGCTTTCAGCTACAAAAGAAGATCCCTCTTTCTTTTCCTTTTACCTCACTGGGGCTGCCTCACTCCGTACCAATGCCTGAATGATGCAGATCTTTGCAAATTACACTATTTCCTTTTCTATAGCCAGTTTTTGTTCATTTTGCTTTTTTTTTTTTTTTTTTTTTTTTTTTTTTTTTTTCAGGATTGTTGGGGAGCTTCCTTTCGTGAAAGCAGATGGGTGTCTCTGCAAAAACCTTCTAACTCTGTTCTTCTCTTTGCTGTCCTTTTTATCAGGCCTCAGTTGCCTCCTTGAAATGCAACAATGCAAGGAAGACCCTTCATGGGCCTGTGAAATACAGGAACACGGGCTGTGAAAATGGTTTTATGGAAGAAAAGGACAGGGATGGGGCTTTGGTGTGATTTTTCTCTGATGAATTGCTGGATGGCAAATCTATTGGGACATCTTTGATAGGAAGAGAATGAAAGATCAGAATATGCAGAGCACAACAAAGAAAAGTTCTGCACATGAATTACAACAACCCCATGGAGCTCCAGGCTGGGCAGAGGGGCTGGAAAAGCTGGAAAAGGCCCTGGGGGTGCTGGTGCCAGGGGCTGGACACGAGCCCAGGGGTGCCCAGGTGGGCAAGAGGCCACTGGCCCCTGGGCTGGATGAGGAATTGTGTGTCCAGCAGGAGCAGGGCAGGGATTGTCCCTCTGTGCTCCAGGGCTGTGTCCAGTTGTGGCTCCTGCAGGAGAGCCCTGGAGGGGCTGGAGCGTGTCCAGGGCAGGGAAGGGGCTGGGGAAGGGTCTGGAGCCCCAGGAGCTGCAAACAGGTCTGGTTTTAAATCCATCCTCCATGGGTAGAGTCATTTCCCCTCCTTCAACTCTATCTTGAATTCAGCAGAAGCTGCTGCAGGGGCCACCATGAACAGAACAAGCTGCAGAGTCACCACCCAAATTATTCTTATTATAAGGAGGAAAAAGATATTAGGGTTGCAAAACCCACATGATTTTAGTTAATGTAACCAACTATTTAGAGTATAATTGAACCATTAAGTGGACCTGGGTGTTAATTGAGAGAGGGATATTCTTTGGTAATATAATTATCTACTGCCATTTCTCTCTTGGCTGTCATGCATTCAAGCCTGGCTCAATTATCTATTGTTCCACTGAGTTTATTACTAAGGTCAGGCTCTGCAACACAGAGCAAATTTCTGTCAGTTTGCCTTTGTCTGGCTGTGGCTGTGTGGCAGAGCCCACGAGGGAGTCAGTAATTCTGTCTGCTGAGCTGTGGGGAAATGCTCCTCAAGAAAAAAGAGTGAAAAGCCACAGTGAATCATGAGAATAAAACAAAATCCTGCCCATCTTCTGGTCAACTGAGCACTGTTCATATTTGTGCAGTGAACGAGGCAGGGCCCATGGAAACAAGAGATGGTGTCAGTGTTTAATTAATTGATCCTCCATATTTAACGTGCCAGAGCAGGTGGAAGGGCAAAGTTTTCCTGCACCTTCTGAATAAGCACAATTCCTGATTTCTCTTCTTTTTTCTCCCTGCCACATCCAGTAAAATATTTTGCCTGAAGCTGACCCTCAGCATGGAAGATTTCAGCCCAGGCAGTGGCTCTGATGGGAGTTAAAACAAGCTGAAAACGTTGCTGTAATGAAAATTACAAGGCAGTTTTAACAATAGGTGATACAGCTGGGAGCTCCAATTAGATTAATTTGGACAGGTTTAAATCCACAGTGAGGAGGAAGGAGTGTCCCTAACTCCTCAAAAAAACTCTGTGTTTGCTCAAAGATGGATTAGGGATTAGGGCAGGAAGCCCAAATATTTTCTTGCCCCCAGACAAGCAACATTTTGTCCTTCTTTTAGCCTGAAGAAATTTGTATTAGCAGAGGGTAAAATACCAGGCTGCACCCAGAACTGCAGAACGTTCTGGCCTGGGAGCCACAAGCGAGGAGATGCCAAATGAAGATTTCAGCTGTCACAGCAGCCAGGGCTGCCTGTCACCCTGCTGAGCCTGGAGCAGCCTCTGAGCTGAGAGAAACCTCCACAGGAGAGGCTGCAGCAGGTGAACAGAGCTCCTGGTGAGTGACAGGGGCCAGCCCTGGAGATGCAGCTCAGGGGGTGATGCACTTTGGGCTCAGTCCTGCTCCATGGGGATGTCACCTGGGTGACACTCCAGCATCAATAAATCCCAAATGCCATGACCTGAGTTCCTTCTGGTGTTTCCACAGACCTTAAAACTCAATAATTCTAAATTCTGAACGAATCACCAGGTTAGTGCTGCCTCCTGCTCTGGGCTCAGCAGAGGGAGGACATGGAGCTCAAGGAGAGAGGCCAGAGGAGGCTCCAGGATGAGCAGAGGGATGGAGCAGCTCTGCTGGGAGGAAAGGCTGGCACAGCTGGGATTGTTCAGCCTGGACAGGAGAAGCTTTGGGCTGAGCTCAGGGTGGCCTTGCAGGGCCTGAAGGAGCCCCAGGAAACCTGGAGAGAGACAATTCCCAAGGGCTGCAAGGACAGGACACAGGGAATGGCTTCACACTGAGAAATGACAAGTTTAGGTGGGATGGTGGGAAAAAATCCTTCCCTGGGAGGGTGGGGAGGGGCTGGGCTGGAATTCCCAGATTTGCTGTGGCTGCCCCTGGATCCCTGGCAGTGTCCAAGGCCAGGTTGGACATTGGGGACAGTGGGAGGTGTCCCTGCCCATGACAGGGGGTGGCACTGGATGATCTTTAAGGTCCTTTCCCACCCAAACCATTCTGGGATTCTATGATTGGAAAATCCAAGTGCCAGGTCTGTACTGTGCTCTGAGATGAACTGATCCAAAATTTTCCCTCATGGTCCATGGAGCTGCCTTTGACAGGGAGGAGCTGAGGGTGGATTGTTCCAACCAGCCCTTCTGGAAATGCGACTGAGCTCTTCTTCAGAGGTGAGAGACACTGCCAGTGCAGCTGACTCTGAACAACACTTGTGGGAGTGCTTTATTATTCAGTTTATTCAGAGCATGATAAATATCCTAAAAACTGTTGTTCTAAATAATGAGCTCAAGCTCGACAATGTGCAAAAGGCAGAGATCAAATCTTCAAAGATAACCCACAAAAGTACTTGAATGAGGAGCCACCTCATTTATTCTCCCAGTGCTTTCTGGAAACAAAGCCAGCAGATTAACAGATATGTTTGCCATTGGCTCTGAGTTTTCCTTCTGTTTAATTGTACATTAATAGCTTTTGTCTGATATGAATTATTTTCAAGGAAGGAAATGATTTTTTTGATGTGCAAGGTGTGATTGATACGTAAATAAGGCCAAAATCCAGGAAATGGAAGGAAGAAGGATGAAGTGAAGAACTTTGGGTGATGGGAGATTGTTTTTTAATTCAATCATGAGATGCGAGCTTTCCTTTCTCCTGCAGGAATGGGAGATGAAGATAATAAAGGTATTGTTGCGTGTGCTGAATTAATTCAATTTTTCTAATTAGGGTGAATTGTCAGATGCTGGAAAATTCCTAATGTTGCTCCATATTTCTCCTCGCCACTTCCCTATCAAAACAGCTCTGGTTAGTGTGATAAAATCCCTGCAAACCAATTTGCCTTGCCAATTCCTTTGGGCTTCCCTGAGCTCCTTCTTTCTCCATAATTTGGAGACTTTAAGCAGTGCTTAATCAATAGAGGAAAACGCCCAAGGTCTCATTAGTGTTGCTTGGCCCTTCCTAATGAAGCAGCTCCAATTATCTCACCTTTCCAAAGGGTGGCTGGGATTGAGGCTGCTGAGGTATTTGCACTGTCCCTTCTTCACTTTTGGGGTTACCCACAACTCATAAGTGGCAGAAAATGAAAATGGAACTGTGCTGATCTAAACTGGGAAGAGGCAGAGAGAGAGAGAGAAAGGGAGTGTTCCCCTATTTAATGAAGAAAAAGGGGAGAAAAGAGGATAAAGGAGAGAAAAGAGGATGTAAACGCTTCGAGGGAGCTGAAGCTCAGGGCATGGACGTGGATTTTGGCCAACAGATTGGTTTAGGTGGGTTATTCTGAATTTGGAGTGTGCAGCTCTTGCTCTCTGTTTTAAAGTCACCCTGCTCCAGTGGAATGGAGCTCAGATATCAGCCAGCAGTGTCACTGGATCCTTCAGGTACCTGTTCCTCCTCAAGCTGCTCTCCAGGAAAGGAAGAGAAGGGGCAAAGAGAGACTTTTCCCCTCTGTTCAGCACCTGCAAAATCTGCAGTGCAGGAGGAAATGAGGTTGAACATCAATCTCCTTGCCTGAAGGTCTTTCTGGTGCCTGTCCAAACAGTTGGGAAGGATGGAGGAAGAGAAAATAAGAAGGTGGTGGGTAAGTTCAGCCTGAAAAATCCTCTGCTGTTGGAACAGTATTTTGATGCACTCTTTTTCTGATAAAACGGTATTTGGAGGTATTAGAGATGTGTGAGTGTGCCTGATCAGGAAATCATTGCTCTGCTTCCTTTGATGATTTACCACCAGTGAGCAGCTTCTACTTCATTCAATCATGAATGGCTCTTATTGCACAGAATCAGGGAATGCTTTGGGTGGGAAGGATCATCCTGTTCCACCCCCTGCCATGGGCAGGGACACCTCCCACTGTCCCCAATGTCCAACCTGGCCTTGGGCACTGCCAGGGATCCAGGGGCAGCCACAGCAAATCTGGGAACCTTGTACCAGGGAAGAATTCCTTCCTAATATCAAGTCTAAACCTTCTCTCTCTCAGTTTGAAGCCGTTATTCCTTGTCCTGTCACTCCAAGCCCTTGGAAAATGTCTCTGATAGTGGGCGCTGAGAACGTGGACTCATAGAATCGTGGAATCATGGAGTGGGTTTGGGTTGGAAGGACCTTAAATCTCATCCAGTGCCACCCCTGCCATGGCAGGGACACCTCCCACTGTCCCAGGCTGCTCCAAGCCCCAATGTCCAACCTGGCCTTGGACACTGCCAGGGATCCAGGGGCAGCCACAGCAAATCTGGGAATTCTATCCCAGCCCCTCCCCACCCTCCCAGGGAACAATTCCTGCCCAAGATCCCATCCAGCCCTGCCCTTCTTCATCTTAAAACCATTCCCAGTGTCCTGGCACTCCATATCCCTGTGAAAAGTCCCTCTCCAGCTCTCTTGGAGCTCCTTTAGGTTTTATAAGGAGCTCTAAGTTCTCAAAATTCTCATTATTTCTCCTTGTAGAGCCCTGTCTCCCTGCTCTGCTTTTCTGCTGCAGAGAGGAGAGTCACAGCCAAATGACAGCAACCCAGAATAATCTGTATTTTGTGCTGAGGCTTCCACATATCAAGTGAAAAGGAAAAAAAGAAAAGCCTTAACACTTAAAGGCGAAGTTTTAACTTCCCTCTGTGTTCCCAGCACTGAAATGCACATCAACACTAAGTTACTATGTCTTTAATTAGGTTTTGTGTTATTTTGACAGTTCCTCAGCCTCTTCATGGATTATATAGGAGTTTGGATATGCTCTGCTTGCTTCTGAGGGCAGAAATTTAATTGCAGGAATTTTGTTCTCAGGTTGTCTTGGGAAGTTTTTCTGTCAGTGTGACTTACCAGTGCTTTCTCTGCAGTGACAACTGTTGAAATGTATTCTTAGTTAACCAAAAAAAAAGCACTTTTGTTAAGAACAATGAGAGCAAAGCTTTGACAGGCAATGAAAACCTCTGCTTGGGGTAGAATTGGAGTTTGTTTTACCATGGTTTGCTGTGAAGTTGTTTAATTTTCACATAGAATCATTAAGGCTGGAGAAGACCTCCAGGATCATCCAGTCCAACCTTTACATGGGACATGAAATTTGAATATTTGAAGCACTTTTTTTGACTCTCAAGTGAGAAGAGCTGGAGATGTGATGTGCAGGTATCTTGGCCTGCTCTAGATGGATTTAATGGATTTAATCTGTGAGGTTTAGGGGACTGTAGGTCCACATTGGGATGGAAACTCATCCTACCTTTGCCAAGACCCTCCCAGATGCTGCAGAGCACAGTAAGAGCTGTAGAAATGTGCACTGCTGCCCCAAAAATACCCATGTGGGTTATTTCTCCCTCAGCCAGGTCTCTGGGGCACCTCAGATCTCAGTTTCCATCTGCTCAGAGGGCTGAGATCATAACTGATACCTGCAGAAAATGAGAAAATTTGCATGACACAGAGAACAACTCGGCTTTTGATCACTTGGAGGGAAGAAAGGAGGGAGCAAGGAGAGAATGTGAATAATTAAAGCCCATTGACTAATGCCTTCCTGTAGTTTCAAAGTGCTAAGCCTGATGTAGCTGTTTAATTTCAAAGGCAACAGAATTAAGTTTCCTCTGCTTGTAGAGCAGAGCTTGGAACCAACAAGACAACAGCAGGCGAGAGCAAAATGAGTGATTTTCTCCCAGGTCAGCACTTAGCACTCTCAGAGTTAAACATTTGCTGGAGATTATGTTTATAAATCATTTAGAGCCCGAGTTCACTGCTAATCCTGAAACAGAAGCGATGGAAGCCCTTTCTTTGCACTGAACATTTTAGACTCAGATCCCTCGGGGGGAAAAGAAAGGATGGGTTTTTTTCTGCAGGAAGACAAAATCTCCTCAACAGAGCTGTGCCTTGGTGGTGACAAAACACAACCCATTTCAGGCTCATTTTGCACCTGCACTCCCAGTCTTTGGTCAGGATTTGCTCCCTCTCCAGGAATGGGACAAGGGATGGCAAAGGAATGAATGATTCTCTAGAGATTTTCTGTTTTTTAGCTGGAGTTCAGACCCTGGGGTTTAACTCCTGGTCTGTCCTACTCCTTTCTGCTCTTGATGATTTGGAATGTAGAAATTATATGAAGGATGTGAATGGACACGGCTGAGTGAAGGTAAAAGGAAAAAAAATCAGTGGGAGAAGATTTCAGTCTTCTTCAGCACAGGGAGGACGTGGAGCTCAAGGAGAGAGCCCAGAGGAGGCTCCAGGATGAGCAGAGGGATGGAGCAGCTCTGCTGGGAGGAAAGGCTGGCACAGCTGGGATTGTTCAGCCTGGACAGGAGAAGCTTTGGGCTGAGCTCAGGGTGGCCTTGCAGGGCCTGAAGGAGCCCCAGGAAACCTGGAGAGAGACAATTCCCAAGGGCCAAAGGGACAGGACACAGGGAATGGCTTCACACTGAGAAATGACAAGTTTAGGTGGGATGTTGGGAAAAAATCCTTCCCTGGGAGGGTGGGGAGGGGCTGGTCTGGAATTCCCAGATTTGCTGTGGCTGCCCCTGGATCCCTGGCAGTGTCCAAGGCCAGGTTGGACATTGGGGACAGTGGGAGGTGTCCCTGTCCATGGCAGGGGTGGCACTGGATGATCTTTAAGGTCCCTTCAACCCAAACCACTCTGTGATTCTTCCCTCTGCAGCTCTCCCAGGCTGTAACTTGCCTTTTAAAATGAGGAAGGATCTGCACAAAGCAGAGCTTTGAGGTCATCCAGCCCTGGCTGGTTCTGCAGACACCCCTGTTCCAGCAGTGTCCCCTTGGACAGCAGAGCAATGATTTACATGGCCAGGAGATTATTTCCCTGTGCTGCAAAGCCAAACAGATTTGTCTGGTGTCACTCAGTGGACAATCCTGTTGGCCTTGTCAGTCAGCTTGAAAAATTGATTCTGTTCTCCTGCTTTTAGCTCTTGGGGATTTTTCCTTCTCCCTCAAAGTCTCTGAGGGAGCTGCATGGTCTGGCACTGACCTGACTAATGCAGGGATGGGGCCAGCCATCCTTTCCAAGTTTAAGAATCATCTTCTTGATCCTCCTAAACTTGGAAAATCTGGAAAATGGTGCTTCCCTTCTAATAGTAAATCTTTTGAGGACGTGGAGCCTGGTCTTCCATCTTTTATTGGTTTTCGATAAAAGGAAGAGGAGGCTATTTAGACTCCAGATTATTCCAGTTTGAGGGCAGAGCTGATGGCACAGCACTTCTAATGGAGAGCCTTAACTTTCCATGAACAGGAATATCAATTCCCAAAGAGCTGACAAGCTCAGAAATCAGCACCTTTTCCTTCTGCCCAGCCCCTGGTTTCACCTCACTGAACAAATCTTGGACACCAAAGGAAATATTTTGCTGTAGCTGAAGTTGTTCTCCCTTCCCAGCTCTCCCAGGACCTCAGGCTGAGCTGCTGTGCTCAGAAATCAGACATTTCACCTCTCAGACAGTAAATGTGGCTTTGGCAGGAAAGCAGAAGGTGGCTGAGTGACAAACTCTGAGGAGGGACCTCTGCCCTGAAATCAGCCTAACAAGAAAAGGGGCGAAAACTGCAAAATGCACTTTTGCTCTGTGTCAAAAGAAGAGGATAATTCAGGGAGTTGATGTTGCCCCTCAGTCCTGTCCCTTCTCCTTTCACCCTGAGAGCTGTGTGTTGGGAAAGATGGGACAGGAAGGACTTATGAATATGACTGCATGGTAAGAAATACTGCAGATGTAAAAGCTGTGAGTGAAATAGAAATGAAAGCCAGTTTTGAGATGTGAACATGGCAGGCAGGAAAACGGGGATGAGCTGGAGATGGGTTGAAGGACAGGAAAACAAGACAGGAATGTTGCCTTTCCACTCTGCAAAGGCATCAGGTAGAAAACAGATGAGAAATGTAGTTTTTAGAGTTTAGAATATAAAATGACATGGTAATGTAGTAGTTCTCATAGGCTGCATGCAAAGTTTGTAGGTTTTGTATCTCACACTGGTTGGTCACTATAAATTAGAATATTCAACACAAAAAGAGATATAATGGATTGTAACAAGGTGATCGCTCTCTTCTCTCTTCTCTGGCTCCTCTTTTTTGCCCTTCCCCTCTCTTCTCTTTACTCTCTTGTTCTGCCCCTCTGCCCTCTTGCCTCTCCCTTTTTTCCCCCTACTCTCTTTTCTATTTCTCTCTCTCCCCATTCTCTCTTTAGGGCTTTGCTCCAGCCCAGGCTGGTGGCTGAAGGCAAAGCCCTCTTTACCCACCAGCCTTGTAATAATAAAGCCATGTGTCTCTAGAACATCTCAGGTCTGCAAAGTTCCTTGTTCCCACCATCCATGGAAATTTCTACAGCTGTGCATCAGGCTGTGGTGCAACCTGTGCTATTAAAATGGAATTCCTGGCTGTGTGAGTAGAGACAGCCCCATCCCGATCCAGTGCGTGCCACCCAAAGGATGTGTCACTTTGCATCCTCCTCCCCGAAACACTGAGACTTACAAAGAAGTCCTGATGTGTTTTCACATGAAATAAGCCAACCCTAAATGACTGCTGAAGGGTTCAGCCAGCAGGCTGCAAAACTCTTAAATGACATTTTTTATTATTATTTTTTTTATTTTAAAGGGCTCTTCAGGAAAAGACTACTGGGAAAATGGCACACGTGGGTCTTTCCTTGGCTCGTGGTGTGGAGTCACAGCAGCTGCTCTGGTTCCTTCTGTATTATTTAGGTGAGCTCTCAGCACAAATCTTTCCTCAGGAGCCCGTTCCTCTCCGTGGAGGGGGAAGTTGGATATTAATTGGAACAGAAACCTCAATCCCAGCACGCAGAGTGTGCTGAGCTCCATTTGCAAAACACGCTAAGTACCACAAGGCTTTCAGCAGAAGTATTTTTCAGTTTTTAAAACCTGTTCTTGTATTACATTGCACTTTCAGCACCACTAGGAGAAGATGACACATCGTGAAGATCCCGTGGGCTGAGTGCACTACACTCGACAGGCTCCCTTTGTTCCACCACTACATTCCTGTTTCCTGCAAGGATTGGGATTTCCCTCAGAGCCTTCCCTTCCCCTCCTCTCACTGCTCCACAGAAAACTGCACTGCTGGCTCTGTGGACTGGTTTGGACTGGGGTGGAGTTAATTTTCTCCTCAGCAGCTGTGTTTGGGATTTGTGACTAATAACCCAGGGATATTTCAGCTGTTCCTGACCAGTGCTTGCACAGCATTGTCCTGGGTTGTGGTGTAGGATGTACACAAAGTGTTTATTCCATCCCCATCCCCATGAGCTGTTGGAACCAGGTGGGGCAGTGTTTTCCCAGGCCCCTCCTTTGGGCTCTTCTGCTCATGGCCCATCAATGCCTTGCCCAGGACTCACAGGGAACTCCCTCCAGGAGTTATCTCTGTTTAATGGGCCATCAAGGAGCCACTGCACGACTCCTCATCCCATTGGGAGATGCTCCCAATGCCCAGGGGGAGGAGCCAAGCATTCCCACCTGGAGAGAATCTGGGATTTGGGACAGGACAAGCAGCCCTGAGCCACTGGATTCCCAGAGGAGCAGAGCTCCCAGACCTTTCTGTGGGATCACTGCTTCAGGAAGAGCCCCTCCCCTGGACTGCTCCCCCCACCCTGCTCAGGGTGTGTTCTGACTCTGTCACTGCTCCTTTGTGCTATTGCATTGATTTTATTTTATTTTACCTTTTTACCTTTCTTCTTATTAAATTGTATTTCTGACTTGGAGCCTCTCACTCGTTTTGCTTTCAAACCACAACAAGCATCAAGGTCTATGTTTTGTACTTACCAAGGCCCTTAGGAGCAAACTTCATATTTAAAGGTTTTGCAGTTAATTTAGTGAAGGAAATTATTTTCACTTAATAATATATTAAATGTAACTACTCGATTTCTTTCTTTTATTATCTTCTCACGAGGAGCTTTTTTTCCTGTCACAATAAATGAATGGCTGGACAACTCTGAATATCCTGCCTAGAAAGGTGTAAACTATAGGGCTTTTTGTATGTTTGACCACAGTTTTCCAAATCTTCTGGGTTTGATTAGGAAGGAAAAGATAATTTTTAAAGGCTTTTTACCTCTAAGGGTGACAGAGATAAAACCAAACCTTGGCTTCACCACCTTGGATGCCAATCTCCCTGAATTCTTTCTGTTGGCAATGGAGGGAAAGGGTTTTCTCCAGAGCTCCCTAATCCACATTCCCAAAATGGACATTTTAACCTATGCAGAAGCCTTGGAAGAGAAGCTTTTCTGACACAGCACTGGGAGTTGGTGGTGTCAGCTTTGATGTTTCATTAAATGCCCCATGGACAATGTTAGACAAAGGGAAACAGCTGGCAAACGTCAAGGAAAAGGCTAAAATTAAATTCCTTAGTGAGGAACACGGGTGGATTTTCCAAGCAGGCAGTGTTTGATGGTGCTGCAGGAAAGTTTTCTATTTGTCCATATTTCCTGGAGGCAGGAAATTGGGGAGAATTGATTCTTGTAAAAGAATTGAGAGGGACTACAGATTCGATTCTCATTTGCTGGCTCTTGTATGAAGCTGGGAAAGAGTTTGTTCCTTTCGTGGAGCAATTCCCAAGGATTGATCTCCAGCCTGAGCTCCTGTGCTCCCATTGCAAAGATCATGAGAATATTTGAGACCAAACCACAGCCTGGAAAGCCATGGGGGCTCTGAATGGAAGGAAAATGGAATATGTGCACGAGCTTGATTTAGCTCTAAAATGCAGATTATTAAAAGTGCCTTCTTGATGACACAATCCGAGTGACATTTAATGAAAAATGGGACATTTTGAAGTGGAAGGATGGGAAAATATCTCAGTGACAGCAATGAAAACAAGACACCAAACTGCCCTGCATACGAGGATCATGTATCACTGAAACAGATGAAGGTAACAGGAGTAAAGGACTGATTATATTTTGGAAGGTGAACAAAGGGAGAAATAACTAATGGTTATATGACACAGTTTGAGGGTCTTCTTGTTTTTATCTTTTTTTTTTTTCTAACCAGCAGGAAAGTGTCACAAACATGACACACCCAAAACCCCCTCACAAAATGTGGTGGTTGCATTTTGTTTCTAAGGACCTTTTTTCTCAGTGAATCAGTGTTTCAGTGATAACCATTTTCAGTAATAACCATCAGATAAAGACTCCCAGGGATCTGAGGTCCTCTTGATATCTCTTGTCAGGGAAATTTGGGGAAATTTGCCAGGCTCTTTCTGCCTGTTCTTTCAGAGGGAGCATCAGGCATTTATTTGGCTTTTATTTTTATCTCTGGGAAAACTCCATGTCTGTCTGTCCATGTAAATCTATCCTTGTATTGATTTCTTCCTGCCCATTTTTGTATCACTATTTTCCTAATAAAAACAGGTACAAGGTGCTGTTAATTCAACAATTTGGAACACTGAAATCCAATAAAATGGGTGTATTAACATTACTGCTCATGGCGAGCAAGAGCATATACTGAACTTTATGCCCATTTTATTAGGATCACCAGGTTCCTTGATATGTTTGGGTGCTGCAACTTAACAGATTAGTTTTATTTGCATTCTGTGGGCACCAATTCAATTGCAGGAAGCTGCTCTGCCAAACATCAGGAGGTGCTTGGAGGCAAGGTTGGATTTGGATCTCTACTTGTCTGGTGTGGTGCTTCAAAAGCTCTGCTCGTGTGAGTGACAGATTTCACTCAGTCCCATCTAGAAGAGACAAAACCTCTGCTTTCCTTCAGAAAATTTTCTTCAGAAATTTCCTTCTTGCTATGAGCTGGCACTAACAGAACCTTGGGCTCTTCAAGCACTGAGTTGTTGCAGCACCATGAAGGGAGGAAAGGGAGGGCTCAGGTTGTTTGAATGCTCATGTGTTGCCCTGAATTTTTTTTGCCTGTGAAATTCTGTACCTTTGCAGCAGCTTTCCCACACTGCTTCACATAAACAATATTGCTTTCTTAGAACTTACCTATGTGTTTTCATATTTCTTCTCTAGGAGGAGGAGTGTGATTGATGGTCGAGTCCACCAATGATGTTCGTAAGGTGGTGACCCTTTTGGCCAATCTTTGGCCTTCTGTAAAAATGTATATAAAGATGGAGTCAGACATTAAATTAGAATCTTTGCTGCTTAAATTTTTTTTTTTTTTTTTTTTTTTTTTTTTTTTTTTTTTTTTTTTTTTTTTTGTCTGACTCCATCTTTATATACATTTTTACAGAAGGCCAAAGATTGGCCAAAAGGGCCTTACGAACATCATTGGTGGACTTGACCATCAATCACACTCCTCCTCCTAGAGAAGAAATATGTAAACACATAGGTAAGTTCTAAGAAAACAATATTGTTTATGAGAAGCAGCATGGAAAAGCTGCTGCAAAGGTACAGAATTTCACAGGCAAGAAAATTCAGGGCGACACTCATGCTTGAGAGGGAAGGAGAAATTCTGGATTTTCCTGACATAACATCCCCTTGTGAGTGACTGCCAGCTGCCATGGAGCTGTATTGTCTGCTGGCTCTGCACCCTGAGACTCAGAGCTATTTCTGAGTTGTCTTCAAACCCCCTCACTCCCCACAAAGGAACGCTAAAAACCTCTCCCCGTGCCTGAGCAGTCCTTGGGAATTTAATGAAAGGATCACCCCGGGGCATTTCTGACTGAAGGCAGTGAGAGCAGCTCCTGTGGATGTGCTGCTCTCTGAGCAGTTAATGGCAGCTTGGCACATCCCTGAGGGCCTTTTCTGGCACAAACACAGAGCTCTGCACCTCTGGCCCCAGGGGATCTGCCAGGATGATGCTGGGGAGCTGTGATTCCTCTTTGCCTTCACCCTTCTGCTCAGGGCTGCCTCCACTGCAAATATGCAGAGAAACCTTCCTGGTTGGGAAGTTTCATGGAATCATAGACTGGTTTGGGTTGGAAGGGACACCTTCCACTAAATCAGGATGCTCCAAGCCCTGTCCATCTGGCCTTGGACCCTTCTAGAGGTGGACCAGCCACAGCTTCTCTGGGTGTTTGTTTGAACTGAGCAGCCAAGAGAATCACAGAATTCCTGGATTGGAAGACACCTTCAAGATCATTGAGTCCAACCTGCCCCCAACACCTCAACTAAACCCTGGCACTGAGTGCCACATCCAGACTTTGTTTAAACACATCCAGGGATGGTGACTCCACCACCTCCCCAGGCAGACCATTCCAACTCTTTATCACCCTTTCTGTAAAAAACATTTTCCTGATATCCAACTGTGCTGGGGTGACTGCCCTAAACCAGGACCCCAACCTGTATTTCCCTTGACACAGCCTGAGGCTGTGTCCTTCTTGTTCTGTCAGTGCTGCCTGGAGAAAGAGACCAACCCCAGCTGAGCACAGGCACTTTCAGGGAGTTGTGGAGAGTGATGAGGTCACCTCTGAGTCTCCTTTTCTCCAGGATAAACAACCCCAGCTCCCTCAGTCGTTCTTCATACGGCTCCAAGTCCTTCACCAGCCTCGTGGCCTCCTCTGGACGTGCTCAAGTGTCTCAACTTCCATCCTAAACTGAGACACCCAGAACTGGACGCAGCACTCAATGTCCATCCTAAACTGGACACAGCACTCAATGTCCATCCTAAATTGAGGGGCCAGAACTGGACACAGCACTCAAGGTGTGGCCTCACCAGTGCCCAGTCCAGGGGCAGAATGAGCTCTCTGCTCCTGCTGACCACACATTCCAGATCCAGGCCAGGAACCACTGGCCTTCTTGACCACCTGGGCACTCTGCTGGCTCATGTCCAGCTGCTGTTACCAGCATCCACAGGCCCCTTTCTGCCTGGGCACTGTCCAGCCACACTGTCTCCAGCCTGTAACATTATTATGGCCAAATATGGGGTTATTGTGGCCAAAATACAGGACTTGGCACTTGGACTCATTAAACTTCATCCTATTGGACTCTGCCCATCCATCCATCCACCCATCTGCCCATCCATCCATCCCCCATCCATCCATCCATCCATCCATCCATCCATCCATCCATCCATCCATCCCCCATCCATCCATCCATCCATCCATCCATCCATCCATCCATTTCAGGTCTCTTTGCAGAGCCCTCCTACCTGCAGAACGATTGCTGTTCATGCCCTAATCAGAAAAAACAAAATTTGCCTTCTGAACTGAGCGTTTACTGATGTTTTTCAGTCCCATCTCAAAGGCCAAATGAACACAAGGCTGCTTTCAATCCAGCAGAGGGGTGGAGAGCCCCAAAATCCAAACAGCACTTGAACCGAAAAACCAGATTTTGTACTAGAACAGCAGTTTTTCTTGTCAACCTTAAAAATCCCACTTGCTCCTGGGAAACACATGGAGAAGGTGCCACTTTCATAGGAATTATTCAATTCTCCCAGTTCCCTGTGCTTCCAAAGTGAGCAGAGATGAGCTGCTGCTGCTGAGGGTAAAGCAGGGCAGCGCATTCCTGAGCGGAATAACGGGATTAGGCTCAAGTGATCAACGCTGCCTTGGCTTCCTGTCCTGGCTCTGCAGATGAGGCAAGGATTCCTCTTGGGATAACTGGGATATTTACAATGTTTGGGGAGCTGGCAATGAGCACTCAAGGTGGCCTGAGGTGTTTCTGGTTACATTTCTACCAGCGATGTGTCTCAGAAGACGACTCTACTTCTGCCCCAGGCACGGAAATCTGTTCCCAGCTTTTCCCCTAAATATCTTTTTGGTTCTCTCATTAGCAGATATATTTGACTCTGGCACACGACCACGCCCCTCAAACACAGGTTGCTGCAATGCCCCACAGCTCTTTTGGAGATATAAACCCACGTTTGCACCTCAGGCAGCAACAGTGTCACCCTGAAGTCCTTTGGAAAGGTAAAATTAGTGTTTCTGAGGAGCTGAAATAACGTGGCAGCGCCTTTAAACGGCAACAGAATGAAATAAATTGAATTCTTATGGCCAAACGTTCTTGGCAAATTGGCTATTTTCTTTTTTTTTGCCTGCAAACAGCTAAAGAAGGATTATTAAATCTAAAGGAATACGAGTGCTAAGTAATAGGAAGAGCTTGAATCAGACCCAGAGTTAAAACTGGAAATGATTCTGTCCCTAATCCACTCTGTGGTGCCCTGTGGTAAGATTGGTTGTCATGCCAAAATCTAATAGTCTGCTTTCATCCTCTTTAGACAGCAGGACAAATTGGCCAGGACACATTTTCACTGCATTTGGGCTTCTCACTGCACTCCTGGTTGGCTTTTAGAGGAGCATTTCAAATGTTCTTATCGTTATCACCTGGAAAGATGTTTTCTCTCTGTATAAATGCTAAATGGAGATGGAAGGTCAAGTTGCTTATAGAATACACAATTTAATTGACTTTTTTTTAAAAAAAATTTTGCTCATGCACATTTAAGCAAAGCTTAAGGTGTTATCAAAAGCTTCAAACTGCAGGCTCTTTAGTCTTTTGTTTCTATTCATGTCTCTTTTTTTTTTGGCTTTAATCAGTGAATTTCTTGGCTTGGAAAACTTTCATGTAGCAACACCTTCAAACTGTGCACGCAATATATTGATACAGAGATGTGTGGAAGGCATTTGGGCACTGAAATCCTCTTGAAATATTTTTAAAACAACCTTGGAAATGTGTACATAACATATCATACCCCTTCTTACACCTACTGGTATGGAAATGGATTAATTGGGAGGGATTGGGAGGCGCTGGCAATGAAATTACTGATACCAAATTCAGATTCCCTGGTGATTTTTAAAAAACAAAATTTCAGCCAGCTGAAAATACAAGGCATGGCCTGGGACTGCTGCAGTGATTCATTGATTGACCTCTCCAGAGCTGGGTGGCAGATGCTGCAGCAAATGTTGCTGTTGCTGGTCGATAGCTGGGAGGGCTTTAGACAGTCCCTGCTGTCCCTGGTCACTCTGCCCAGGCTTTTGTTTTGTGCTAATTGGTGAATCTGGCCTGGGACCAGCTGGAGAATCAGTCAATGGAAGAAGTGGGTCAGATACTTTTGATTAGTTCTTGAAGCAGAGAGGAATTTCTCCAATTTTCTCCCAGGTTTTCTGGCTGCTCTCTGCAGTCCTGCTTGTGGTTGACAATTAACTGAAAAGAAATAATTTCCCTGGGTGTGACTGCAGTACAGAACAGGCAGAAAGTCTGGAATGTCTGCAGGAATCACAGAATGAGTTGGAAGAGACCTTAAAGATGATCCAGTGCCACCCTTTGCCATGGCAGGGACACCTTCCCCTGTCCCAGGCTGCTCCAAGCCCTGTCCAGCCTGGCTTTGGTCACTTCCAGGGATGAGGAATCCACAACTTCTCTAAGAAAACTGTTCCAGTGCCTCTTTACCCTCACAGAGAAGAAATTCTTTCTAATATCTCATCTAACTCCACTCCCTTCCAGTGTGAAGCCATTCCCCCTTGTCCTGTCACTGCATCCCTTGGAAATAATCTCTCCATTTTTCTTGTTGGCTCCCTTCAGGTACCCAAGCGAGTTAATAATCAATAAAGAGCATAAGAAATAACATCCTAATACTTTTCCGCTAAATTATCTCCTGCTCTGAGTTGCATAAGTGGTTTTAGTTCCTCTGATCCTGTGCCCTGGGGCAGGGACTGCATTTTCAATTCCTGTGGAGAGCACAGAACATCACAGCTCTCATCAGACAGCTTTACAAACAAGTGATGTCGCTGCCTGGGATTCTGTCAAAACTGTGAGAGCACGAACAGCTCGGGATGGGGAGTTCGCTGCACTTAAAAATAGATGTGTGCTCTCCTCAGGGATGTCTTTCCCAAGATTTCTGGCCCAGCTGTGAGGGAATTGCTAATCCTGGGCTGGTACAGAGTTAAGTCAGGCAGATGATCCCAGGAGGGACCTGGGAGTGGATGGGTGAAGGGAGGGATGAACCTTCCCAGGAGGATCCACAAAACCCTCCTGAGCTGGGGCTGAGCTGCCTTTGCTGTCTCTGGAAGGGAAAACCTGGCTCTGCTTAGTCCAGACCAAGTGCCTGAGTAATTATCACCTTCTTAATTGATGGTGGGGTAGACTGAGCCTGGAATATCCTGGAATCTGCTGATTATTCCCTTAAAATGCCCTGCTGTGACCTGCAGTGCTTGGAGAGCCCCTGAGGATGTTCAGAACCTCTTGGAGCATCCTGTTTGCCCAAGACAAGCCTTTCCCACCCTCTGCCAGATCCATCACCTGCTCAGGCAGGTTTTGTGCCTGGTGTGACCTTCCAGGCTGGTTTTGTTTTTTTTTTTTTTTTTTACTATGAGCCAGGTCTAACCCAGTGGGTTTAAAACCAGCAGGGAATATTGGCAGGAGTCATGGGTGCAACAGGGAATGCACTGCAGATGCATCCCGAGGCTTCAATGATCCACCCACACCAGCTGAGCCTGTTGCATGATGAGGACTTTAAAGTTTGTCCTGGGATACTGGAGGCAAAAAAAAAAAAAAAAAAGCCTTTAATAGCTAATTAGATAAAAAAAATATATTGATGTTTTCCTGGCTTATTCCTGATAATCAGAGCTGTGATCTTCCGTGACCTTCATTTCTCCAGAAAGGAAGTTCTTCTACCCAGGAGGATTAATTTCAGATGGAAGTTATGGAATTAAATGAACCATTAGAAATAGAGAAAAGGTAAATAAATAGACTTAATAGGTTGGTGTGTTCCTACATGCAAATCATGGAATCATGGAATGGTTGGGGTTGGAAAGGACCATAAAGTTCAGCCAGTTCAACCCCAGGGACATCTTCCATTGGACCAGGTTGATCCAAGCCCCATCCAACCTGGCCTTTTCTGTCTCACATCCTTCCATCCACTTCTACAACTGACAATTATTATTTCAGTTTTTCCTGGGGCCCAGAGTAAATTCTCAAATATCATTCAAAGAATTGCAAAAGAGCTCTGGTTCGAACGGGCCTTAAAAGACCCTCTGGTCTTCCCCATTTTTTGGAGAAGGGAACTCACTGAGACTATTTTACCACCCTGTCCAATCACCTCTGGAAAATCTCCAGCAATGGGGCCAGGGGATATCCCTGGGGATGTTTTTCCAGTCACTGGTTATTCTTCTTTTTAGGCCAAAATGACATTGAGATTTTTTCAATTCTGCTCCTGTTTTCAACAGGCAATGCAATGAGGTGCTCAAGATCTGTTGCAGCAGACACGTGGATATTTGTTTGTTGGCTGGAAAGATTATTAGTTCTAAACCTCTATTTTAGACTATTTTATTAGGAATGTAGGCATTTAGTCAGGTAACACAGTTTAAAACAACAAAATCGTGGTGGAGGAAATACCATTAAGCATCTCACAGGCAGGTGGATTTATGCTGTGATCTGTTCCCGAGGGATTAAGGTTTCACATGAAAGCTGGAATGCCACAATCCAGCCTGCACTTGGCTATTTTGGCCTGGAGAAAAAACACAAATGCATTTTCAAAGAGAAACTCCAGGTGCCCCAGAGCCATTCCAGCCGCCATGTGAAATGTTGTGGGTTTCAGGTCATGAATGTTGTTGTTTGATGCACTTCAATTTGTTTTATTTTTTTAATGTAATGTATTTATTTATTTTTTTAATGTAGTTGATTATTAGCAAGATTCCTATTTTTTTCTTTCTTTTTTTTTTTTCTTTTTCTTTTTCTTGGTGCCTGTCTGCATTTTGTACAATATTGCTGAAGGTCTTTTTGAACTTGCCTTGTTTGTAGGCAGGATGGAAATAGTCCCTGAAAAGGATCTACAGGCAAAGGTGTCCATGTGCATCAGGAAACATCCCTGAGCCCAAACTGTTGCCAGTATTACAGGTAGAACAGGGTTGGAGACACATTTTGGGGGAATTTTGGCCTTCCAGAGGTAAATGAGCTGTAGCTCTGCTGGGCAATCCCTGATCCAAGGTAACCCTTCCAATGAGAATGTGCTCTGATATTTTATAAATTTATTTATACATAATTTTATTTTCTCTGATTCTCAGATTATAGCTCTGACCTTGTAATATAAAGTATTGGATTTTGGCTTATTGTTGCACTGACTTCAGCATCAGTGACCAGAAACCTGCTCCTGAGCTCCAAAACCAAATTCCCTGTGGGAAGAGAGGCTTTTGACAGACCTGTAGTTCTTTTTTATAGGCTTTGCAACAGCTCCTCTGATTTAAGCAGCACATTTTATCTGCTGTGTTACTTCTGCTGAAGAGAATGTTTATTTTTCAGATTTTTTTTTTTCTGGGGTTTATTTTCAGGCAGTTTGTGTTTTTTGGTTTTTTTTTTTTTTTTTTTTTTTTTTAAGACTTTAGGTTTTTGCTTCCTACTGATGTCAGCAGGATATTCTGCTTTCTTTGGAAAATCTGGAATTGTTGTAAAGGGAGAATAGAGGATTCTCCTGGCATTTGCACCTCCAGTTTTGTCTGTGGTGTGACAAGGAGCTCTCAGCAAGAGAACCAAGGAGAAAGCACAGAGAGCAGAGGTTTGAGACATTAAATCCTGCGTGGAGGTGGGAGATGTGGCTCCCTCCTGTGCTAAAAACACTGGAAGAGGAAAGAGGTGATGATTCAGTTTGTGTGTTCCAGCTGCGGGCAAAATCCATCCTGGACCAACTGGAATTTCTGCTCTTCTCCTTAGGGAAGAGTGTGGGCACATTGTGGAGTTCTGTGGCCTCCCTTGGTGCAGGAGGGAACACACAGATGGAAAACCATGGGAGAGGGTTGTTTTCCCCCAGGAAGCTCAGCTGATGGAGCACTGGGGCCATCCTGCCCAGCCACCCTGTGAAATGAGTAATGCCACCCCAGGAGCAGAACGAGGAGAGGTGGGAAGCAAGGAAGGAAGGAAGGAAAGAAGGAAGACACTTGTGCACCTTGTTTGGCTCAGTGAAGCAGCATGGGGGGGATTCAGGCTGAGCAAATTTCAGTGTGGGCACTGAAATTCCTGTGAATTCTCTGGGAAGAGATGGAGCTCCTCCAAGGGAAATGTAGGCTGGATATCAGGAAAAGGTTTTTTACAGAAAGGGTAATGAAGTATTGGAATGGTCTACCTGGGGAGGTGGTGGATTTGCCATCTCTGGATGTGTTTAAGAACAGACTGGATGTGGCACTCAGGGCCAGGGTTTAGTTGAGGTTAAGGTTGGGTTGGATTTGATGATCTTGGAGGTCTTTTCCAACCCAGTGATTCTGATTCTGATTCCTTGGGAGATCCTGCATTAACAGGCATCAGCTCCCAGGATCACAGATTCTGCCTCTGCCATTCTGCTTGTGTGGGGCTTGTTTGCACTGAGGAATACTGAGAGCCCTAAATGCTGACACAGACCTTCCAGGGCAGTTTAGGAGTGAAGCTGCAGAGACTTGGAGCTGGAAGGACTGACTGTTCCTGAACATGTTTGAGAGAAGCAGGAACTGCAGGACCAGGAGGAATATCATAAAAGCATAGTTTGGGATGGAAGAAATCTTAAAGATTATCCAATGGGCAGGGACACCTCCCACTGTCCCAGGCTGCTCCAAGCCCCAATGTCCAACCTGGCCTTGGGCACTGCCAGGGATCCAGGGGCAGCCACAGCAAAGCTGGGAATTCCATCCCAGGGAAGGATTTTTTTCCCACCATCCCACCTAAACTTGTCATTTCTCAGTGTGAAGCCATTCCCTGTGTCCTGTCCCTTTGGCCCTTGGGAATTGTCTCTCTCCAGGTTTCCTGGGGCTCCTTCAGGCCCTGCAAGGCCACCCTGAGCTCAGCCCAAAGCTTCTCCTGTCCAGGCTGAACAATCCCAGCTGTGCCAGCCTTTCCTCCCAGCAGAGCTGCTCCATCCCTCTGCTCATCCTGGAGCCTCCTCTGGGCTCTCTCCTTGAGCTCCACGTCCTCCCTGTGCTGGGCCCCAGGGCTGGGGCAGCTCTGCAGGTGGGGCCTCACCTGGGGGGGCACAGGGAACAATCCCAATCCCTTTCCTGATTCCCACACTGGAGCTCAGCCCAGGGCATGGGGGTTTCTGGGGCAGGTCCAGCTCTCACCCACCACCACCCCCAAGTCCTTCTCCATCTCCATATGGAGGGATAGGATGGGATGTGCTGGCAAACTCGTCAGGGGAAGCTTGCAAGGCGTCATTCTCCCGTTCTCTGCTGCTCCCAGCTTTATCCCTTGCATTTGCATTTGCATAAGCACCAAGTCAGAACAGAAGTTGAAAATCTCCCAGACAGCAGTGATTTGAAGTGCTGCCTGTACAACTTTGCTGAAATATGCATGGAAGGAATTTTCAGCTAATACATTATGAATTTTGGTAATGCCACGTCTCTGGCAACCTCGGATACAGATCATGAACATGAATATTTAGAAAATATTCATGTAGTGAGGGCTTGGGCTCTGCTGCCAGGGAACAGGGACAGGAGGAGAGGGAGGCTCAGCTTGGCCAGCAGTAGGAATTTCCCCATGGAAAGGGTGCTCAGGCTTTGGAAAGAGCTGCCCAGGGAGGTTTGGAGTGCCCATCCCTGGAGGTGTCACCTGGATGTGACACTCAGTGCTCTGGGGACAAGTTGGACATTGGGCACAGCTGGGATTCTCTGGGCTGGGAGGGCTTTTCCAACCTCAGGGATTCCCAGATTCTGTGAAAATCTGTTGTGTGTGTGTCTGAGCCTGCCTGTGCACACACCTGTGTGTCACACAAAGGAGATTCTATTTTTCTGTAATCACACCAGAGTTTGGTTTTGTAACCACAGATGATTCTGTCTTGATGCACATTGGAGATAAAAATATTTGTATCAATTTTGCCTTTTATCCCTTCAGTTCCTGTTTAGTGACTCTCTGTTCCTAATGCATTTAGGGAATGGAAACGAATGATTTCATGAGCTATTTATAGGAAAAACCTTTAAAATAATACTTAAGGGGGATTTTTTCATGGAAGATTTTATTTATGTTATAAAATTGGACTAAATAATTGCACGCTGTACAGAGCAACAATTCCTTTCTATCATGGTTTTTTTTTAGTCTTCATAATATTCATATATTTTTAAAAAATTGAGTGATAACTTTCCCGTGGTGCCTTCCATCAAGACTAGCAAGAACATATATTAAAATGACAGTTCATTAGGGTGTTGCCAATGTAGCTGCAAAGCTTTCTATCATTTCCTGAACTGTTATTGCTTATATAATAAAAGCTACCAGCAAATAATAATCTTCATGTCACACGCTGCTCTTGGGATGGATTTATTGAGGTGAATATAAAGTAATGTGAAGTAATGATTACAGGAAGGAAAAACAAGGAGTTACCCCATCAGTCTTCAACACCACTAAAGATGAAATGACTCCTGCAGTAAAATAATACCGTGACAGCTTTGTCACTTTATTCTCAAGATGGTGCTAAAGGACTGTGATCCTTTTAAATTTGGGGGATAAATGACAAAAAAAAAAAAAAAAAAAAAAAAAAAAAAAAAAAAAAAAAGCATATTTTGCTTTGTGTGAATTGATGGAAGAGGAAAAAAAATGGATTAATTTTTGTTTTAAAATGAATGTTTTCTTGAAGTGACACCAATTGGCTTTGTTAACCAGGCTTTCCTCACACTCAAATACAGCCGAGTCCATCAGGCGACCAAATTTCACCATCAATTTAAGATCAAACCCTTAATACATTAAAAAAATCTGCTCCACTAATTCAAACACCAGCTAAAACCTCACGAATAGCCTGGATTTTTAGGTGGAAATGCAGCACAGGTCGTAACACTTGAATAATTGCTGGATTTTACCATGAACCCCATGATAACGAGCAGCATTCCGACCGTGTAGCTCTGAAGGTCCTGGTGCACCACCCTTGGGAGAGCCCATGGAGGGGGCAGAGCCTCTGGCAGCTGCTTTAGCTTGGATTTGAGGAAATTTATGGCTGTTTCTCTCTGTAAAATAACAAACTGGCCTGATGCTGTGGGGTTTTTTTTTTGGGAGCAGCTCTGCAATGGAGGATAAATCCCGTCCCATCTCCAGGGCTGTGCTGCTGCCCTCACCTCTCTGTGAGGAGGGGGTGATGAATTTCCTGCCTTGGAGGCAGGGAGAGATGAAAAAATTAGAAAAATTCAAGTGTTTCCTTGTTTGTACCCTGTGAAAACACCTTCCTGGGGATTCTCCTGGATGGCTTTTCAAAGGCAAACACGTCTCCAGCTCTCCTGCCTTTGATCTTCCATCTCCAACAGGCGTTTATAACAGCAGCCTCTTGCCACGTTGATTTATTTAAGTTTATGAAGGCTGTTTTCTTTATTCTCACAGGGCTAGTGGGCAAAAGCAGCCCAGAAATTTTGCCAAAAAATGAAAGGGGAAGCTGATTTTCTCTGTGTGGGGGATGTCTGGAGGTGCTGAGGGGTCTCTCCATCCCTACAGCAGGTACAGGTGTCTGTCTGAGGGAGATTAATGACCTCTGCTGCTTCCTTCATCCCTGGTTATCACTTTCTACCCATGTTTTATAGCCCCCCAAAAAGGCAGAGTTCTCCCCAATCCATCAGCACTGGGTGCCTTGTTCCAGCACCTCCCTGGAGAGGATGAGGAGTCTGATAAGGAATAGATTAGGAGGGGATGTCTTGCCATGAGTGCCCATGTGCTTTCTCCTGCCAGAAACCAAGACAAAAAGGAAATGAATTCCTCAGGGCTCTGGAATTAGGAGTTGTTTATCAGCAAAGGCTCTTCATTAATGGAAGCCAGGCCTGGCCTTTCATGGGCTGAGCTGGCAGCAGAATCAGATCATGGGCTCAACAGCATCTCTGAATAATTTGGGTTGGAAGGGACCTTAAAAATCATCCAATGCCACCTCCTGCCATGGGCAGGGACACCTTCCACTGTCCCAGGCTGCTCCAAGCCCCAATGTCCAACCTGGCCTTGGGCACTGCCAGGGATCCAGGGACAGCCTGTGCCAGGATTTTGATGTCACTGCCATATACCATAACAAATCTCCCCCCTGAATTCCCATCACCACCTCCTCTAATCTAATCAAAAGTTATCCAAGATACACAAATATTTATATACCCCCAAATATGTGCCTATATATGTTTGTATAGATCCATTTCAGACACCGAATAAAAACTTTGCGGACACGGAAATTGGTTCCTTTTAAATAATAAAAAAATAAAAATAGAACCAGGTCTTTAATCCCTAGTACATCAAATATTACCTCTAGTTATGCAGGAAGAGAATTAAGGAGGATATTAAAGCCTGAAATTATTGAGCTGTTTGTAGAAGTAGTTAGTGAATGTGGGCAATAATCTGTTGTTTAAAAAGCAAAATCCCCAAGGATGTGGAGTCCATGTGTTGGGTGTGCAGGCATGGGGTGTCTATTTAATAGATTAATATTTCACAGGCCAAGAGCAATTTGCATGACAGACTGGAAATTAGGATGGCTCCCAAACCAGCCAGTACAAATGGATTGTGAGCAGAGTGAATCAATAACAGACAGTTCTCTAACAGCTTCCCCTCTGCTGGGGGCACACAGAAGCTCAAACACCACATCTGTCGTGCTGTTGCCACCTTGGGAATGTCTGGTACGACACATCCCACCCACATCTTTGTTCTCCTCAATTCTTTGGCATTTTCTGTTGAAAATCCTGGCATGGAAACCTATAGCCCTGTGTGGAAAATTAAGCTCCTCCCAGTGTATGCTTAAGAAAATAATTTTTTTTAATATATACAGATGTGCAGCTGGCATTTATTTGAGCACAATGGGCTCATAGCCATGATCAGTGATGATCATGGAGAGACACTGTGGATGAGGATTTCCAAAGGGACACCAATTCTCTGTTTTCCTGTGTCCCACCTATGAAACATTCACTGGAGCTGTTCCTCTGGAAATGCTCCTGCTCGATTTGCTGATGGCATTTTTAATTTGTTTGTTCTCATCAAAGAGATCATGAATCCCTCCTATGTTTTTGTAAATCTGTAAAGAGTTTTCTGTGCTCCTTTCTTGCTGATCCTCAGCTCCTGTGCTCTTTCTCCTTGGATCTCCTTTATATGCACCTTTTATTTTCTTCTTTTTCTTTGTTTTACAAGCTCGTGTTCATTTCCAATGGCCTACATCCTTCTTCTATGATAAATTCATCATTGAATTGATATTGAATTCATCACTGACGAAATTTTTGTCATTTATTTTGTGTGAATTATTATTAAAAAGCCAGCTTTCCTCTCAAAAAAACCCCAACAAAAACCAACCAAAAAAAGCCAAACTCAACCCAAGACACCACAAAACCAATCAAAAATCCCAAAAGACCTCCCTTGGTGTCCTCCATCTCTGGGGTCACTGCTCATTTAGCTCTACTCCCATCAGCCTGATCCCTCTGTTCCAAAAATCCCAGAATGGTTTGGGTTGGAAGGGACCTTAAAGATGAACCAGTTCCACCCCCTGCCATGGGCAGGGACACCTCCCACTGTCCCAGGCTGCCCCAAGCCCCAATGTCCAACCTGGTCTTGGGCACTGCCAGGGATGTGGAATCCACAACTTCCCTCTACTTTTGGCCCCTGTTTATTATCCTGATGGTTTTGAACAGTGAGTGATTCAAGGGTGTACTTCTTGTACTTGTACTTTCAAAGAAATGTGGATTTGAGGAGGTTATCCATGTGGAAATAGGATATTAGGATTCTCACCTTTCTCTTCTCTCTTTGCAACTTTTCTCTGTTTCTGTTGGACTCTAATTCATTCTCCGATTTTTTTTGTCTTAATTTCTTTCAGGTCTATCTGACAACTGAATGTTAATATGCCTGATAAAGGATTTTTTACTCTCCTCCTCTCTTCCGAACCTCTCAACAGCTCTGGCTGTTGGTGTGAGCAGAGAGCTCTGTTATTTCTGTCTCAACAGCACTTCACATTCTCAGCATCATCTTTAATTCCGCTGCTTTCCCTCACTCCTTCACTGCTTGGTTGGGTGTTCTTGTAATGGTCTTGTACTTCTTTTCTACCTGATCACATCCCTGGAACTGCTGTAATACAAACTCTGTGACAGAGAGAGAGAAGCACAGTCTGCAAAGCTGCTGCCAAAATATCCCTTTCCTGCCTCTCTCATCTCCCTTCACTCTTCCCTGCTCCCACTTTTTTCTGCCCTCTGCCTGTATTGTTTTTTTCTCTCTGAAGTTTCTTCTGCACAAGGGATCAGATCCTGGTTTTAGACCTGCTCTTCTCTCCTCTACCTCTCCACCTTGCATCTTTTAGGAGTGGAAAGTCCCATGAAAAGTCCCATCCTCAGGGAATCTCCAGGTCCCTGAATGACAAATTTCTTGTGCTCTTCCTTGTGAGTGTGAACTCTCTGCATTCATGGCTTGCCACAGCATGGTGTGATTGCCTGATATCCTAAAAAAATCAAAACTCTGAGGGATGACTGGCATGGAAAGGAGGAGGAAAAAGTGCTTGGGAAGTGAATTATCCCCAGGGACAGCCACAGCTGCCTGGTCAGTCTTATTGAACAGGTTCTTTCTAAGCCTCAAGGCAAACATTATGAATTTGTGCATTTCTGTGCATAAGAGGAAGAAACAAAGCAGCCTTTTTTTTTTTTTTTTTTTTTTTTTTTTTAACTCTGCAGCAATCCATAGATGCTTGGCTGAGATGGGCTAATATTAAAAAGAAAGCACATTGTCACACTCTTCCCACACCTCCGAGCAACCGGCTGAACTCTACAGGAGAGACAGTACTCCCTAACATCTGACTGAAGCACATTGGCTTTCCCTGTGCCAAGAGGAGGATGGAAATGGTATCAACACCTTGCTTTAAAAACACCGTGAGCAAAGATTAACCAAGAAAAAAAAAAAAGGAAAAAGAAAAAAAGGAAAAAGAAAAGAAAAAAAAAAAAAGAAACCAACTCAAAAAACAGATCAGAAGAAGGTGGCTTGTATTTGGAGCTGAAATTGTGATTTACACTGATAATTTCAGTGGTAAGCAATTCCATTGCTTTTCTTTTTAAAATTTTAAATTAACTTTAAAGGTGTTTTACCTCTTAGCTGTCCCTGAGACTATAAATTACCTGGAGCACAGCAAAGCACCAGCAGCTCTGGATTCCTCCTGGGCAGCACAGCCCATTCTCCTTTCCCCATCTCTAAAAGCAAGATATGCTCTGAAAGTGTGAGATTAGAACTTTCCTTCCTTCCTTCCTTCCTTCCTTCCTTCCTTCCTTCCTTCCTTCCTTCCTTCCTTCCTTCCTTCCTTCCTTCCTTCCTTCCTTCCTTCCTTCCTTCCTTCCTTCCTTCCTTCCTTCCTTCCTTCCTTCCTTCCTTCCTTCCTTCCTTCCTTCCTTCCTTCCTTCCTTCCTTCCTTCCTTCCTTCCTTCCTTCCTTCCTTCCTTCCTTCCTTCCCTCTCCTTTTCTCCCTTTCCCTGTTTCCCCATTCCCCTCATTCCTCACCGATCCCCATCCCTTTGCGATTCCTCAACACTCATAAATTCCCGTCCCTTCCCCTGATCCTCCCCCAGCAGATTCTGCTGTTTCAGTTCCCCAACATCCCTGGCTATATTTAGCCAATTTGTCTAACTGAGTAGGGGAAAAAAAATAAAAAATAAAAAATCCCTCCTTTACTTTCTGTAGGGAATACCAGCAAAGCAGCAAATATTGCCATGGCAACGAGCCTCTCAATCCATCAGGCTCCTGCAGTATCTAATACATAATCTGGAAGGCTGGGACTGGCGTGGAAAAATGAACATAACATATTGGCACTTCAGGATTTTATATCCCTTCCCCGTGACCTTAATTAGCTCACCTTATTTGGGGTAATTATCCAATTTTGGAGAGAAACTTCTCTTTTTATTCGGCGTTTCCCGAGGAAAGCCAATGTGTGATCTGCCTTCATTAAAATGCAACTTTTGACTTTTTCCCCACAAACATGCCACAAAATGGGAGTTTCTATAGTAACACACAATGCAGGCTCCATTTGAAATTATAATCTTTTGATAAAAATGAGTTTTCCCCCAGCCCTCTTCTCTATATATTTCCTTTTTCTTAAAAAATTTGGTTTTGCCACTCTGGTTTACCTCTTCTCTGTTCCTAAGGAAGTTTGAAAAGAGTTCCTTAAAATTAAAAAAGCACTGCTGAACTTGAAATTACACGTTGCCAGCCCTCATTTTCATTTGTACGTTATAAATTCTGTGTCATTTGGTAACTTTTTCACCTCCTCTTATTCTTCAATTATTAAATTTGTTTGCTATGAGTGTTTCATCCCATGGGAAAAAGAGAAGTGCATTGCAAGGATTGTTAGAAAGCTCTTTATCAAGTTTAATGATAGGCCTTGGATTTTTAATTTGTTTGTTTTTAGAAAAATTCTGTTATGGGGTCTGTTTATCACTCATTCAATTTAATAATTTTAAGGGAAATTAATCCCTGACCAGTTCCAATAACATTTAAGAAGCATTTCCAGGCCTCCTGCTGATGAGTGGGAAGATGCAGATCCGTAAAATCTTTTGTCAAGGCTTTGGAAATGGAAGTGGGAGGGAAGGAGAAGAGAAGGATTTGATTGGAGCTGGGGTGTCCAAAATAGGAACCTGCAGGAGTGAAATGTTTCATGGAGAGCCAACCTGGCCCTAAAGTTTTCCAGGAAATCCACAACTTTTCCGGATAAACTCTTGTTTCCTGATATAAGTGACTAGAAATCAGTGAGCTCACACCTCACTGGGATCTACCCACTCAAAATTATTGGGATAAAGGAATAATTCAACAGCGTTCATGAATCTCTCCCTTTCCTTTTCATGCATTTCTCCCTTTCCTTTTCATGCCATGATCACGGGCACCTGATAAAATTAGGAGGCAGAGAAACAGTAGGAGTTTTTTCTGTTCACTTTCAGGGGGGTTTGTATGGTGCTTTTCAAGATTTCACTTTGAAACATTACAGCCCAGCACACATGATTGAATGGGTTCTAAAAATACACAGCCTTCACCCACAAATTAGTGCAGCAGCATGAGTTACTTGTGCCTTAAATAGCAATACTCCCCTAAATAATAATGTTATCACCAAAAAGACACTCAACTGCATGTGAGAGCAATATGCCATAGGAAGCTAACTTAGCAGGAGGTCTGGAGATAGTTCTGTTCTGCTTTATTTAAATAAAAAAAAAAAAAGAAAAAAAAAAAGAAAATTTGCCAGTACGCCATCCAGGAGATCTCAGAGGAAATTATTCTTTACCTGTCATTAAAATAACTACTCAAACAATGCTAAAACATAGAGCAGGAGAAGAAATTTAAACTGTCAAGTGAAAAGTATAGGTTTTTAAACCTCAACAAAAAAAATGTGCCGTTTCTGAGGACGGGGAATGATGTTGTTTGTTGTCCCTTGGTTTGCAGGTAGGTGAGCAAATGTTTCACGACACATGACACGACTTCATTGTGTAGGATCCCGGGAGAAACAGAGGAATCCTGTGATGTAGAGAGAGCAGGCTCAGGCTGACAATGATAAATATGTCAGACGGTGACAATCACTGTGTGATTTTGCTCTTGTGAATGAAGGAAAATGGTAATTGAAAGTGTCATGATTTGGAAGCATAATCATCTCCCCATCACTCATTCTCAGGCAGTCGGAGGAGAACGGAGCTTTCCTTTGTTCCAAGTGTGAGGTGTGAGCTGCCTCAAGACATGGATAGAGTCAGGCAGGAGGGTCAGATCTGACCTCCCAGATCATGGAACCACATAATCCTTAAAGCTGGGAAAGACTCCAAATATCGGAGTCCCAGCTGTGCCTGATGCCCACCTTGTCCCCAGCCCAGAGCTCTGAGTGCCACCTCCAGGTGACACCTCCAGGGATGGGCACTCCAAACAAAAAGTGACGGAAAAAAATGCAGCGCCCATAAAAGCCCAGGCCAGATGGATCCCTCCCTGCTCTGTGCCTCAAATACCACGGTGCAGATGGATTTTGGGGGCTGAGGTGGTTTTTCTGCAGGGTGAGACTCACTGCCAGGCCTTGCACTCAGGGCTGGGAACGCCAGGGAGAGCCTGGGAGCTTTCCAAGGGTGGAGATGGTGAGTTTACACTTTATTGACAAAGGTGTCTGTTCTCTCCAGCTCTGTCCTCATCTTTCCCCCAGGCCTGGGCTGCTGCTGCCTGTCTTAGCCTGTGTCAAAGAGGGCTGAGAAGGTTCTATGCTTTGGGCTCAGGGAATCACAGAATTCCAGGATCACTGAGGTTGGAAAAGCCCTCCCAGTCCATGGAGTCCGACCCATCCCCACCTTGTCCCCAGCCCAGAGCTCTGAGTGCCACCTCCAGGTGACACCTCCAGGGATGGGCACTCCAAACCTCCCTGGGCAGCTCTTCCCAAGGCCAGAATTTCAGCAGTGAAGGGATTAGGAACAGATGACTCTTAGGAATGGCACCTTCCTTTGGGGAAACCCATCCAGGGGTCTCTGGTCAGATCAGGGAATCAGAGAATCATGGAAACATTTAGGATGGAAAAGAACCTTCAGATCATGGAGCCCAACCATCAACCAGCACCAGCCCCATTGTCCTCAGGTACCACATCCACAGGTTTGGGGCATTTCCAGGTGTGGTGATTGCAGCCCCTCCCTGGGCAGCCCCTGCCAAGGCCTGAGCCCCCTTTCCATGGGGAAATTCCTGCTGCTGGCCAAGCTGAGCCTCCCCTGGCCCAGCCTGAGGCCGTTCCCTCTCCTCCTGTCCCTGTTCCCTGGGAGCAGAGCCCGACCCCTCCGGCTGTCCCCTCCTGGCAGGGACTTGTGCAGAGCCACAAGGTCCCCCCTGAGCCTCCTTTTCTCCAGGCTCAGCCCCTTCCCCAGCTCCCTCAGCCCCTCCTGGGGCTCCAGACCCTTCCCCAGCTCCCTCAGCCCCTCCTGGGGCTCCAGACCCTTCCCCAGCCCCTTCCCTGCCCTGGACACGCTCCAGCCCCTCCAGGGCTCTCCCGCACTGGGGATTTGAGGTGTCTCAGCACCTCAGTGGTGTCAGGGGGCCAGGAGAAGTTCACCTATCTGAGATAATTCACCACCAGCTGTGCTGGAATCACCTGTGTCTGCCTTAAAGCACACAGGGTTTTATTTTGGATGAACCTTTCTGTTTTGCACTATTTTTCTCACAGGTGTGTGGATTATTAAATGTACTTATGGAGTGTGAGGATGACAAAGTAGGGGGAGTTCAGCAAAGAACAAGCAGGACTGGAGGCCCTGGATGCTGATGTGGATTATAAAATCTAACAGGGTGATTAGAGAGAGGTTCTGCAAGCTGGCAAATGCTTGAAGAAGGGAGGTAGGGGAATTATTTAGGAAGAAAGAGCAATCTCTCATTACATGGCAGAATTTCAGTGAAGTGCTAACAGTGAGGATCAGCAGGTGAACACAGCTGTGTCCTCCTTTTCCTGCAGAGAGAGGAGCCTGTGAGACATTCCTGGGCAGGAACAGCAAAGAGAGTAATGCTGAAGTTGAGGATTGACTGATTTTGAGGAGCAGAACAGCCCCATTGTGCAATCCCTGCCATCCCTGGCTCTGAAAACACTGCTGGACACCCTCAGACAGGACAGACCTTGCAGGTCTCTGCTTTCTTGCTGGTTTATATTTTAACAGCCCTCTCACTGTTGGCAATGACTCTCACTGGAGTCTTTCTGGTTTTCTCCTCCATGCAGTTCAAGATATTTTATGGTGAAAGGAATCGTGGTAAATAAAGTTAGAAGAGGCTGAGCTGTGAGTAGGGGCAGTCACTCAGCAATAACACACTTTGAATTAATGTGTTCTGTGCATTTACTCCCAGGCATTATTTGCCTTTAAGATGGGTAATATTGTCCCTGTTATCCCCTGTCAAATGCTTGGAGAGCAATGAAGGCAGGTGAAAAATACAGGGAGAACATTGTCCAGCTTTAGGGATTAATTTAGTGCCTGATTAAAAGGCAATTAAAAGACATCTCTCCAAAACACCCTGATAAAACCTTTCTCTCATTGTTTATATTGGAAAGTACAACTGGGCCCTTTTTCCGATGAAGTTGGATATTTGTCTTTCACATCAAATAGTTCATCTTGCTGTGCTCTGTGATATTTTCCAGTCATTGATTCTGGACGCCTTTGCAAACAATTTTCAAAGTCTAAGGTTTGAAAAATCCAATACTTCCTGGTGCTACCTGTTTAACAGCTGGGCATGTACATCTCAAATGCTTCTTTTATTTTTTTTCTGGATTGCTTTTCATTTAGCTGTTGACCAGCATTTTTTTGCTGTCCCTCACATTCTGTTTCCTAGAACTAAAATCCATTCTGGTCTCTTCTCTGCTTGATAAGGCCGATCCAGGACAGAAAGGTTTCTACAGCTTTCAGAAACAATAATCATTTTTTTTTTTTTCACCCTTGAATTTGACTCGTCTGCTCTCTCTGTGGAGACAATTGATTAGACATTTTTAATGACTTTTAAAATCCTGAGTGAACGTGAACTTCCTGATCTTTGCAGGTGGAAGCTGCTCTTCCAGCACTGCATAATGTTCATTTTTCCAGCTGAAGAAATTGGTTGGCACCTCTGAAAGATTTAGGTGGATGTTAAATAAATGTAGAAAAAACCTCTGCATTAGAAGAGCATTCAAATTATGAAACCAAGCCCCAAATAGAATAATGGAATGGTTTGAGCTGGGAAAGATCTTAAATATGATCCAGTGCCACCCCTGCCATGGGCAGGGACACCTTTTACTATTCCAAGTTGCTCCAAGCTGGATTTGAGCACTTCCAGGGATAGTTAAGGGGGAAATTCTCCCTGGCCCACAATTGAACATGGAGATAATAATAATAATTGAACTTATTATTTGGGTATGATGACAAAATGATGTCTCAGTAAAGGCTTAAACCACTTAACTGACATTTTTGACCAAGGTCCTCAAAATCTGAAGTGACTTTGGCTATCAATATTCAATTTCTGCAAACACCTAAATTAATTATAATTTCCAACCCCCCAGACATATATTTGCCTCTGAAAACCATCTCAGTCCTAAATTTATCTCATACCAAAACTCAGCCAGAATCACAGATTTTCCCTTCAGAAAATGTTGTTGCAATAAGCCCATGAACTGGGATCTCTAGAGAGCAGTGTCCTGGGAAGCTGGAAAAGTGTTTTATCTAAAAGTTTTGTACCTCTAAACAACTTAAATGCCGTCTGGAATCCAATCCCACTTTGCCCTGGGAAGGATGGGACAGGAAAATCCAGCTTGACTCTGCTGTGGGTCATAGGAATGCAAAGGAACACTGAAAATTTGGAAATAGTGGCAGCCTGACTGCAGCCTCTATTTTAGGAGTGGGTGATTTAGCAATGGGTAACCTGGAGATAATAAAAATAAAGGAAAAATAAATAAATATATATAATATATAAAGGTGGAAGGAACAGGAAATTCTCTGTTTCAAGGAGAAGAAGACCAGTGGAGCCTATATGTAATCACTGTTCCTAACTAGAAAACCAGAATTTTTTTACTTCATTCATAATTCAGCTCTTGGTTATCTCATCCCTGAGATTTGGAATTTAATTTTCACAAAGATTTTTTAGCTTAGCCAAGGAATATTAGCAGCGCTATCAAAATTTAATATGTTTTTGAAAAAACCCAAGCTTCTAGAATCAAATGACTTTGGGAGAGTCTTGGTTTTCATTTGGGAAATAAAAAAAAAAACAATTTTTGTCCTTCACACTTGCAGAGAAAAGGTAAAGATAAGACCCTTAAAAGCTCAGAGAATGCCAAGAAAATGCTCTTCACAATGTTCTATACCCAGGACTGGAAAAGCTGTCAATCATCTTCCTGCCTAAGACAAGTTCCCTTTGTTAATTATTGCATAAATAAGTTCACAGCTTTTCTAGGCCCCTGTCAGTGCATCACTGAGACAATAAAATTCTTGCTTTCCTGCATAATGAATTCCTGCTTTAGAATTATGTTCTCCCCTCAAAACCTCACCTTTGCCACAAAGAATAAACTGTCTTTTTCATTTAATGATAGCAAATGTTCTTTCTGTTCTTTTGATTGCATGCATCAGTTAATTTCTGCTGAAACAACCAAAACAACAACAATAATCAAATCATACCTATTCTGGTTTACTTGTAATTCAAATTCGACCAAAGATTTAGGGAGTTCAGTTGGAAATAAATGTTATCAACCTACACAAACAGTATTGAATCAACAATAATTAGATGTATCACTTACATCTGTAGCTTAATATTTGGTACAAAACTGCTTCTTCAGTAATAACTGTAACAGAATATGAGATAAGGAAAATGGATATTTTGTGGGAAGAAACAGCCTTTCTATTCTGCTCTTGGCAAACTTCATAAAAAAGGATAACCAGGGGATAGCTGGATATTTTCAAAATAAATGACTCCCCCAAGCACAGAACAAATGTCTTCCTTGAATGAGTTTTCCAAGTGCTTTGGAGTTTTTGCTTTTGAATTTTGCATTTTGAGAATCTGCATTTTGTAACAAACGGATGGCACTTGATACCAGTGTACAGTGTTGAACTGGAAATTCATCCTTGGAAATACTCCTGAGAGTGAATAATCCATGCTCTGGACTGAGGAGATGGAAGTCAGGCTTTAGGATCAGCTCTTCAAGGCCTGACTCTGCACCTGCACAAGGTGTGTTCACACAGGGCAGCATTGCTGCACCACTGAGCCCTGGACACTGACAGAATGATGGAATGGCCTTAAAGATCATCACATTCCAACTCCATGCCATGGGCAGGGACACCTCCCACTGTCCCAGGCTGCTCCAAGCCCCAATGGCCAACCTGGCCTTGGGCACTGCCAGGGATCCAGGGGCAGCCACAGCAAATCTGGGAAACCTGTGCCAGGGAAGAATTCCTTCCTAATATCAAGTCTAAAACTTCCTTCTTTCAGTTTGAAGCCATTATTTCTCATCCTGTTACTCCAAGACCTTGGAAAATGTCTCTGATAGTGGGTGCTGAGAACGTGGAATCGTGGAATGATGGAATCATGGGATGGTTTGGGATGGAAGGGACATAAAAGATCATCCAATTCCACTCCTGCCATGGGCAGGGACACCTCCCACTGTCCTAGGCTGCTCCAAGCCCCAATGTCCAACCTGGCCTTGGGCACTGCCAGGGATCCAGGGGCAGCCACAGCAAAGCTGGGAATTCCAGACCAGCCCCTCCCCACCCTCCCAGGGAAGGATTTTCCCCCAACATCCCACCTAAACTTGTCATTTCTCAGTGTGAAGCCATTCCCTGTGTCCTGTCCCTTTGGCCCTTGGGAATTGTCTCTCTCCAGGTTTCCTGGGGCTCCTTCAGGCCCTGCAAGGCCACCCTGAGCTCAGCCCAAAGCTTCTCCTGTCCAGGCTGAACAATCCCAGCTGTGCCAGCCTTTCCTCCCAGCAGAGCTGCTCCATCCCTCTGCTCATCCTGGAGCCTCTTCTGGGCTCTCTCCTGCAGCTCCACGTCCTCCCTGGGCTGGGCCCCAGGGCTGGGGCAGCTCTGCAGGTGAGGTCTCACCTGAGAAAGACATGGGAACAATCTCCCCCTAAATTCCTGCCAACAATTCTGTAGATGCAGCCAAGGAACCTGAACAAAAGGCAAAGATAAAAGATGTAGTACTGGAAGAAAAAAAAAAAAAAAAAAAGGTGGAAGCAGGAACGTTACAATGTCCTATAGCAAGAGAGAAGGCTGGATTTATATTTACTGTAACGTACCATATGTTTTTCTTACATGTCATAAAACACTAATTCAAAATTATCGTATCTGCTCAAAAAATTCCAGACTACCCTGGCACCTGTAAATCTGGAAATGTTGTGGCTTTCAAGTAACTCAAAGCAGAAACATTTTCTCTCTTTATAAACTCTCCCTACAAGTCTGAGAGAGCAGTAGGGACACTTCAGGCTCAGACACCGCAGACGAGAAAAAGAAACCTTTAGGGGAAAGCACTTCATGATAAACCAACTCTCTCCTGAGGTTTGTCTGCTCCTGAAATTCCTTCAGGTTGGCTTATATTCTTTTTACCCCCCCTGAGTAAAATTCGTGGCATCCATAATTCAGAAGGTTTTATCTGGAGTCATCTGAGGTCTCGGTATTCATTATTTCACTGTCTGTGGAAATACATCCACGGACATTTGGAGCTCACATTTTTTGTAACAAATGAAGGAACATCCTTATTTTAGAGCAGCTCTCCTGCCTCTGGCTGTCCTCAGGCAGGTGAGTCTGTGGAGTGAGTGGACAGCAGAGCAAACAGAGCTGGTCACTGCTGTGTCCCTGCTGCTGGAGCAGATCTTAATTGGATGTCAGGGTCAGACATCCAGCCCTGCCCATTATCCATCCCAGCCTGGAGCAGCTTCCCTCTGCTCATGTCACACATCCCACGGCACAGGAGAGCCACGTTTCTGCAAAGCTGAGAACTTTGACATCTGCAAACTGAATTTTCTTAAATACACCAACATATCTGGCTACTCACTAAATACCCTGTAGTGCTCATTCCACAAAACATTCCCAATGCTCCCATTCCTCAGGACTGGATAGTTCTGTAGAGGATGTTTCTCTAAACAAATTTTTCATATTGGTCAAATAGGTCAGGATGGACATTTGATTCCTTCCTCTACTGTTAAATATTTGCTCTCTTACCTTCCCTGCTGGGCTTTAGCTCTTTGCAAGACCTGGTGATGGCATTTGGGTTAAAAATGATCACCAGGGCATGGGGAGATTGAGAAAAACAGGGAGAAGAGAAAACAAAAGTTGCAAGGAAAATAATTTCACTGTTGGCTTCATGGATAAGCTCAGCTCTTAAGTATTCTGAGGTTATTATGAGGAAAATTGACTAATTCAGGCCATAAAGAAGTTTTTAAATGCGTATGGATTTTAAGGCATTATAAAGGAATTCTTGGACATTTCCCTGGGGCTCAGTGTAATTGTGGTGCCTTTCTATTAATTCTGTGCAAGAGTTGTAAAATAATAACTCGAGGCAAGGAGTGGTATTATTTGGTATTCATTTCTGCTTCTGTATCAGCTCTTAGGGACTATCCTGAAAAATTTAGCAGAACATTTCTTGCTGGTTTGTACTTTAACTGTTGTATTAAAATTATTTCCCCCCCTCATGTTTTTGGTTTTTTTTTTAACTTCCAAAGAAAACAGATCTCAAGAAAAAGGCTGTGCCATGATATCTCATCTCTTTCCATCACCATAAAAGTTCTATGGAAAGAGGACAGAAAATAACAATAATGTAATTTCTTTTTTTCCTTACCAATGTTCCCTACAACGTGACAGAGCCTCTGAGAATGGAAATGCAAAAATGTGACAAAAATACAGACTGTTATTCCTGCTGGCAAAAAAACCCCAAAAACAGCCTTGGAACAACCTCTGCATCAGTGTTCCCTCAGTCTCCCTCTTGGTACAGGGTGTGATGTGAATCTCAGGTCCAGGGGCTTTGATTAGTGCAGAAACATCCAGAAAATTTTTATGGGGGAGAAGGAGCAGAGAGCAGTGCTTGGCAACTTCAGCAGGGTGTTCTGATAGAGAGAAAATACAGAGCAGTGGAGGGAAGGGGATTGATTTTTCCTGGGGCTGTGCAAAGATGCGAACAGAGGAAAGAGAGGAGAGCAGCTCTTGAGTGAAACAGGAAGGCAGGTAATAATTCTGTTTTATTGGTACTGTGATCAAGCCATTTCTCCAGGTCTTTGAAACCCTCTCAGGCCTTGAATGCCCTCCTTTATTTTCTTATTTCCAAGAAAAAGGCCCTGCAGTCCAAGCCAAAGGCCCGCCCTAACTCCACTTATCTCATTTTACTCTGCACCAGCTTTAAAATAAGCACTGCGGTACATTTACTAAGGATTTTATTTACACTTTGCAACGCTGTCTAGGATTTATTAAAAATATTTTCAAATGCCATGAAATGATCTGAAGATTTCATAAAAGCCTTGCACGAAGTACAAAAATATCCTCACACAAAGCAGCAGTAAACCCTTTAAGCGTCATTTCTGTTCATTCTGTCTCAAAGAAGTCGAATAAAATAATTGGCAGGACAAACCACGCATCGTAAAGGAAGTGCACAGGGCATTTCTGGGTTTGTGTTCTCAATCAGTCAAAAAATGTTCTGGAGGCCTCTCCTCTGACTTTTCAGAGCAGTCAGAGGGTCTGATTGCTTTCCTCTAACATTTTTGGCAATATTCCTTCACCCTGAAGGGTTGTGCTAAGTCCAGAAAGTGCCTAATGAACAGGGGAGATATTATTTATCTACTTCCGCCTTTGATAAGAGGTTCCTACTTTGTTCCATCCATCAAGACATAATTACACATCTATCCAACATCCAGCAGCACCAGATGGGGTCCCAGGATGCTTCTAAGGATGATACTGAATATCCACAGGGATTAAAGGAGCAAAAATACCGTTTTTACAGCAGAGGGTTCTTCTGGGGCCTGGTGTCATTATCCTTTTGGGCTTTGCTAGGCTGTAATATTGTGATTTCCCCTGTTACCACCCTGGCTTGGCTGCACCATGGCAAAATACTTACATATATATATATATATATATAATGTTATTTATTTATTTTAAATCCTTATATATATATATATATATATATATATATATACTGCAGCAATATAAAATCAGAAAAATCCCAGAATAATTTGTGTTGCAGCAGCCCTCTTGTTAGAGGGTAGAAATGAGCCGAGACACAGACTTCTTGTTTATCACAGCATGAAAAGGGTCCTGGTTTATTCCTCTTTACAGCTCAGCCATCCTGACTCCAACTATTCACTCACTCTTGCTGCAGTAAGCTCCTACTGTGAGTTTCCCTTGCAGCCTCTGACTGCTGGTTATTGCCTGATAAACTCTGACTGCAGGGATTGGTGTGCAGATTGTGACTGCAGGCTTTTACCCAGCTAGACTGTGGCGGCAAGTATTAGTTTGCAGACTGTGACTACAGGCTTTTCCCTAGCTAGACTATGACTGTTAAACTGGATGTATCAGTTTGCGGACTCTGACTGCAGGCTTTTACCCAGCTAGACTGTGACTGCAGGCTTTTACCCAGCTAGACTGTGACTGCAAGTATTAGTTTGCAGACTGTGACTGCAGGCTTTTACCCAGCTAGACTGTGGCTGCAAGTATTAGTTTGCAGACTGTGACTGCAGGCTTTTACCCAGCTAGACTGTGACTGTTAAACTCTGACTGCAGGTATCAGTTTGCAGACTGTGACTGCAGGCTTTTACCTGGCTAGACTGTGTCTGCACGTTCCAACCACACGCTCTAACTGCAGATCCAGACTGACCTCACAGCAGTGATTCTCTCTCCTTAAGATTCTTCTCCTCACCAGTGAACCCATTCCCTTGTATCACAGTTATCTTTATTGGATATAGTTGTGACTCATCAGGGGTGAGGTTGTATTGGGTAATTAACACGGCTGTTATTAATCAGGGATGAGGTCACCTGTATTCCCTTCTACAAGTTTGGATTGGATGGGACCTAAAAACTCATCCAGTTCCACCCCCTGTCATGGGCAGGGATACCTCCCACTGTCCCAGGCTGCTCCAAGCCCCAATGTCCAACCTGGCCTTGGGCACTGCCAGGGATCCAGGGGCAGCCACAGCAAATCTGGGAATTCTATTCCAGGGCCTGCCCACCACCCTTGGCAGAAGGGTTGGAACAAGATGATCTTTAAGGTCTCCCAGGCCTGCTGCACCTTTTCGTGGGATTAGCTGTTCCTGGTACTGAAATTATTTTTTTTAATAGCTTGTAGTGGTGTTTTTGCCCTGCAATGACACAGGAAAGGAGACAGAGGGAATAATTTCAAAAGTAACAAAAGGATTTGGGAGAGTAAAAAGTCAGGAAAGTGCTGCCCTAGGAACAGGGTATACAGGTTCTGTACACAAGCAGAAAAAGGTAACTGGAAAGAAATTTCTGATATAAACAAGTTGTCCATATCTGTGTTTCTGTCTTTCTGTAGTGTCTGGTTAAGCAGAGTGAAATATTTCTCCCTTTTGAGTCAAATTATTTAAGCTTCTATGGTCTTTGGAGCTTATAAATTTTGGGTAAGAGGCAGTGGTCTGCCAGGATCTCACCCTAAATGATCTCCAGATTTTGTCCACAAATAAATTATCCAGCCTGAGTCTCCTAGCTACAACCTTACCGCCTCTACTCCATCACCTAGATCCCAAAATATGGCAAAAATACAAACTGCTTCTTGTTGGGCACACATTTAAGACAACACAAACCCCTCACAAACCAGAGAAACCAGCTGAAAGCTTTCCAGATACATCTCTGGGCATAATTCCTGTTGGATGAGTGTGGCACAGGGAACAATCCTGAATAATTGCACTGGATTTAGAGTGACCTTCTGTAAGCTTGTAAAGGAACACATGAATCAAGTCAATTAGGCACTTATTAAACCCACAATTAGTTACATTCTATTTAAAAAAAAACAACCCTCAGGCTCACAAAGTCAAACATGGAGCAGGTTCTTTGCCGGATTTCAGCCCAAACAGATGTGATATAAGCAGTGCATGAAGAAAATCCCCCAGTTCTGGGGATTCCTATTTTCTTTTATTTTATTATTTTTTTTTTTTCTTTAGGAGTGGAATGATTTATGGTGAATTTAAGAGTGAAGACAGGGCTGAATGAGATCCCTGGATGCCAGCACTGCCTTCTGGGTTTGTGGCTTTATGAGAGAGAGGGGGACAGATGGAAAAAGGAAGTGGTTGAACTTCCTATTTGTACTCACTCATCGACTCTGTCAGTTTGGCCATCTCTGTTTCTCTTTGGGGCTTCTCCTGGGGGAACAGACAAAATGAAAAACAAATATATATATGTAATATAGAAATATAAATATGCCTGAGTGCAAGGGGCAATGGGAGGGGAGGACATTCATCCATTATAGATTTCTATTTTATTTAGGGATTTAATTCACTCCTAAATAGCCTGAACCTCTGTGGGCCTTTTTTTTTTTTCTTTTTCTTGTAATTTCTCAATTTTTCCTACTGTGAAGTGTGAAGCTAGCTTGTATTTATTTATCTGTGTGTATCTAGCTGGAGAAATTGAAATTATTCAGCCAAAGTGATAACGGAGGAGGAAACCCTCCTCTGGTTTTCACTCTCTGCTAAAACACTCAAGTGTGTTAGGCCTTCCTGACAAAAGAGCAACCCACAAACCACTTACACTGCAGGAAAAAAAGCATTTATTTGGAAATAAAGAGATTTTATATGGGAGCTGGAGTGTTTGGTGTGGCACTGGGCTGGCAATGAGATGAACTGAGATACTTGAGGGACTTCCAATCCAACCTGATGGTCTTTGTCTCTTGTTCTTTGCATTATCTTTTTTAATGTATTTTTTTTTTTTTCCGTTTCAGACACTTGTAGCTGCTGTAACCAAGACAGAGGCTTGGTCAATCAAGAGCCCCTTGAATTTGGTGAAAATCCAACATCCCATAGCACAGCTCAAACAGAGCCATTGGTGGGCAGATCTCAGTTCTTTTTTCCTCAAAAAAACCTCAGCAAGGGAGAGAATTTCCACAAAAAAAAAAAAAAAGACTTTAATGGGCAGTATCCCAAAACAGAACCTCCTTATCTCAGCTCTGGGACAAGGTGCAGGTTTTTTGGGCAAAGTGACCTTCAGTAGCTGCTGGAATGGCCGGGGATGGGAGTCAGCAAGGTGACATCTGTCTGTGACTGGGGCTGTGCTAAAAACAGCACTGGGGAAAGGCATTGGCTGAGAATTGTCCCTGCCAGGTGTTGTTTGGTATGGAAATGTGGTTTTCCAAGGCCTTCTGTGTGTGACATGAGCAGACCCTGCTGCAGGGGTGCTCAAGACTCTGCTTTATCTTAGACAGGATCAATTCCTACCTCCAGAGGAGCTGAAGTCTCTCCACCTCTACCTTAGAACCCCAGGATCCCTGAGGTTGGAAAAGCCCTCCAAGGTCATCAAGTCCAACCTGTGCCCCATCCCCACCTTGTCCCCGGCCCAGAGCTCTGAGTGCCACCTCCAGGTGACACCTCCAGGGATGGGCACTCCAAACCTCCCTGGGCAGCTCTTCCCAAAGCCTGAATTTCAGCAGTGAAGGGATTAGGAACAGGTGACTCTTAGGAATGGCACCTTCATTTGGGGAAACCCATCCAGGGGTCTCTGGTCAGATCAGGGAATCAGAGAATCATGGAATCATTTAGGATGGAAGAGAACTTTCAGATCATCGAGCCCAACCATCAACCAGCACCAGCCCCATTGTCCTCAGGTGCCACATCCACAGGTTTGGGGCATTTCCAGGTGTGGTGATTGCAGCCCCTCCCTGGGCAGCCCCTGCCAAGGCCTGAGCCCCCTTTCCATGGGGAAATTCCTGCTGCTGGCCAAGCTGAGCCTCCCCTGGCCCAGCCTGAGGCCGTTCCCTCTCCTCCTGTCCCTGTTCCCTGGGAGCAGAGCCCGACCCCCCCGGCTGTCCCCTCCTGGCAGGGACTTGTGCAGAGCCACAAGGTCCCCCCTGAGCCTCCTTTTCTCCAGGCTCAGCCCCTTCCCAGCTCCCTCAGCCCCTCCTGGGGCTCCAGACCCTTCCCCATCTCCCTCATCTCCCCCTCACAGCCTCTCCTCTCTTCTAAGTATCTTATCATAGCTTTGTCTTTTATCTCTTACAAAAACCTAAAGAAATATTTTCTATACCAAGCAAGCCACTACTTGCACTTCAAAAAAGTTGGACTTCTAGTGTTAAAAAAAAAAAGAAAAAAAAAAAGAAAAAAAAAAAAGAAAAAAGAAAAGCTTAAATGTCACAGTAATAGGAACTCTTGGCATTCATGAAACAAGCAGATAATGCTTTAGAACTCCATTCATACACCCCGGAGAGCATTTTATATGAAAAGAAAGGTTTAAGGTTATGTCCTGGATCTGAGTGGGGACAATGCCCTAAGCCATGCTCATAATGTAACATCCAGCATCAGATTCATGCTTTGCTATGAAAGGAAAAAAAAAAGGAAGGAGTGAAGAAAGAAGTAGCACAAGAGTGTAATTTTTTTTACAGATAGAAAGGTCCTCTATGAAAGTTTTCTTTGCATGGCATTAATCATCAAAGGAAAAGCACAGCACTCTAAAAACCATCAGGAATTTGTGTCCGTGGTGATTTATAATGTGACCTTAAAACACCTCCTTTTGCTACAGAACTCAGACTTTATCAGGAGTGAGCAGTTGGGAAAGATCAATTTGAGCCCTGCAGATGGAGGGCTGGATTTATTAGACTAATAACAAATTGACATTAAATATTATTACTTTGCTCTTGCTTATTATTAAATTCTTTTTACTAATGATGAAGTCTCTCATGACAAAGGAGACTTGAATGGCATCTCATTTGAGAAAATAAAAGTATTAAATATAATATCTAAGGACAAATTTAGAAGTTTTTGAGTTTATTTTACTTTTCTTAAAAGAAATGTCCAGGATTACTGAAGTTCTGATCTTCTTTCTTTAGTTGATAAAAGTATGTTTGTGTGCATGTAATTTCTGAATATTAATTTTTTTAAAATTACATCTGATTTCCAGATACTTTTATTGAAAAAAATTAACCTTTTCTACTGTTATCAATGAACTTAAGACTCCAGGAAATTATTACGTCAAATTTTGTTCTTTTCCCTTTCTCTAATGATCATTAGAATGTGCTCACAGACACCCATGAAGGTCTGAAAATTAGGAAAATTTTTCCACTCATCTGTTTCTTCAAAATGGAATATTTTAAGGGAGCTAAAACACCTCTAAGAAATTTGTGTTTTGATGGCAGATAAAGAAGGAATTCCATCCTCCCTGACAGAATGAGTTCTAGCAGATTAACTTGGGGGAGAATCAAACAGTAAAACATACTTTTGTTCCCTGATTTTAGCAGATGTGAGACACAGACTGACAGCAAAGTGAGATTTGCTGCCTTCAAAAAAAAACCCCAAATCCAAACCACAAAACAAAACAACAAAAAAAAGCAAACAACAAAACGAAACAAGATTAAAAAAAAAGCAAACAACACCGTGTTTCATTTCAGTTTCATTTCAGGACAGGAGCTGCCTTTAAGGGCTGACTGTGGTTGTATTTCCTCTGGAGATTACTGGGTAAACAAGGATTGCCACCTCAAAAAACACATCAACAAACGCAGGACTCGTTTTTTATCTCCCCTAACACAGTGATGCTCCTATTTCAGGATTTTTTTTGTAGCTCTGTATGGAGTCATCATGGAGTGATTTCTGCAGGGAATTTTGAATCCATTGGGCTGCTGCTGCTCTGAGGTGAAGAACCCAAATCTTCCACAAACTCAGGGGAGCAGCAGAGCCAGACCCTGCTCTTGTTGTGTGTGGATGTCTCTACATGGTCACTGACCTCCTGGGTGTTTAAAAAGCAGCAAATTCTGCTTTTCATACTTGGGATGATGTGAACTCTCCAAAGTGCCAGCAATGATGTTGTGGTGCAAGGAGGGATGCGTGAAAGTTAAATTAAGTGAAACATGACAACTTCAACTAGCAAAAAGGGCCATTTAAAATGCTGCTTTGTACTTTTTGCATTGTTTGTGAGGCCTTTCATTCAACTGAGGATGTAAGAAAGATGCAAATTGTTGTTTTCTAACAGTATTCTTCTTTTTTTTAAGCTTTTTCCTTTCTATCAACTTCCTTCAGACAAAAGAGTGGTTGCCCAGTCCTGCAATACCTGAGGCTGTGATGTCCTGCCTTGCACTGAATTTAATCTCCAATTATTGTCATGCTGTTGCAACATTTATGGCTTTAAAGGGGTGACACAGAAAGCGTGGCCCTCAAGTCACTCTTTCCCTCCTCAGCCAAAGAAAATCAGACACTTGTGGATAAAACTCTCCTTGTCTGACATCCTGTGCTGCAGACTCTGCCACGCTTCTGTCACAGGGGTACAGGAAGACATCAGGAGTGCCAAGCAGGCAGCACAAAAATAACGTTTTCAATGTCGAGCAGGAGAAGGTTGGATCAAATTCCAGATGGGAATCGAAGCATCGAGTTCCTCGGTCACTTGTCTCATAATGGAATATTCTTGGACAGGACAGTGGGTGAACTCCTCGTGATTTTTCTAATGGAAGGACAAGGGCACATCCTGAAATTCCCTCTCCAGTGGCTGTTGGCTCCAGCTGGCACTAATTAATGTGATCGTTATATTTATTTTCACAGGGTCACAGGATGGGTCAGGCTGGAAGGGACCACAGTGGGTCACTGGTGTCACCTCCCTGCTCCATCCCAGAGCACAGGGCACAGGGCTGTGTCCAGATCTGGAGTATCCCCAGGGAGAGACTCCCCAGCCTCTCTGGGCTCTGCTCAGGGCTGGGCACTGCCCAGGGCACAAGTTGTGCCTCCTGTGCAGGGGAATTGCTGGGCTCAGTCCCTGCCCGTGGCTCTGGGGCCATTGCTGGGCCTGGAGCAGAGCCTGGGGCTGCTCTGCCCTCCCTGACACAGGGACAGACATGGGGACACCCAGGGACACTCAGGGACACCCAGGGACACTGATGTCCCCTCTCTCTGGGGCTCCTCTCCAGGCTGAGCAGCCCCAGCTCCCTCAGCCTTTCCTGGGCACGGAGATGCTCCAGGCCCTTCCTCAGCTCCAGGAGCTCCTGTCCCTGCTGTGCTGAGGATCCAGGGCTGGACACAGCACTCAGAGGTGCCTCCAGGGCTGGGCACAGGGGCAGGATCAGCCCTGACCTGCTGGGAATGCTCATCCCAGGATCCCATTGACATTCCTGCCCCCAGGACACTCCGCTGGCTCAGGGACAGCTCGGTGTCCCTTAGGACTCCCCATCCTTCCCCAGCAGGTCACCCCCAGGCTGAGCTGGTGCCTGGAGTTATTTATTCCCAGTTGCAGGACTCTGACTTTGCCCTGGTTGAATTTCAGACAGTTCTCTGCCCATCTCTCCAGCCTGTCAAAGTCCCTCTGAAATCCTGCACAACCCTCAGGGGAGGTTTTTTGTTTTCTTCCCTGCATGGCTAAAACATCTCTTGTACTTCTGTCAGCTCCCAAGTGCAGAGTTTCACCAACACACCAGAAATCCGATGAAGTAATCCAGAACTTTGGCTAAAATTTCTTAACATCATTTCATCAGCTGTGGATCAGAGCTCACACCCATTATATCCATTATACATCATTTTATGAGGCTTTCTTACTTTTGAAGCAGCAAATCCCTGGTAATTCAATTGACACATCCTTGAAGGCAATAGCTCCTCAATCACTAAGTACAAATTCAATGAGCAAGAAGCAAAGAAGAACCTTTTTTTGGGAAATTTTAGCTCAGAGTAATCTATCTTGGGACATCTCCAATTACTTTGCAAACTACACGAGAAGGGTTTCATGTTCGAAACATTATTAAGTGGGAATAATAGAATTTAATTTTATGGAGTGTCTTTTCCTCCTCGTGACATCTCCGAAAAGCTTTGCAGTAATGAATTAGACACAGGTTCTGGGGCTATGATGTGTAGGCAAATGCAGCTCTCATTATGTGCTATTCATTCCAGCAATAGCCTATACTCGGCTCTCTAAAAGCAGGGCTTATTTTAAGTGGAGAGGGATTGTTGGAAGGAGCTGGGGCTCTTCCTTTGGAAAAAGCTCTGTAGGAACTTCCATTTCTATCTGCAAACCTATCCAACAAAGGAAAAAAAAATAGCTTAATAGCCCATCTTTAGGGCTTTGAACAATGAGACACTCTGTGTTATTGCATTATTTTACTATTACTACAATTCAAGCTTTATGCAAGGCCTGCCTAAGCCTGTGGGAGTTGCTCTTCCTGCCTCCCTGTCCCAAAATAAGAAAGAAATCATATCTTGTTTATTTTTCCTTTTCTGTCTTGCCTGTCCCAAGAAAGGAGGTTGATCCCAACTGCATTTTATTTTTTTTTCTGGTTTTCCAGAATTAAATGTTGGGGCAGGGCCTACAAAGACAATTTTGTGCAGGACCCAGCACTGTGTGATCTCCAGCAAATTGGCTTCATCCTCCACCTCAAAGCTGAGCACTAATCTGCCCTCCCTTGCAGTGATCCCAGCACTTGAATGGCTCAGAATGTATTTTATAGGAATATCCTGTGCTTGGCACAAGAGGTGATTTCAATTTGCATCAGCTGGAATGAGCTTAAAATACAATATTTGAATAGATGGAGTGAGCAGAGTTCAAGGAGGGAGTTCCTGAGCTGGGTTCACTGGGGTTGTGGAGCAGCAGGGGTGACTTGGGCTCATTAATGTGTTCAGACCTCATAAAACACTCTCAGGAGCTCTAAGATGTCTTACATGGGGGAAATTTGCATTAACAGCAGGAGGAACTGAATTTATTTCCCTGGGTTCTAGAATTGAGGATTTTTTTTTTAACATTTATCATAATTTTTTTTGTGAACTTACTCATCGTTCACACTCGGTCTGTGAAATATGGATGGGAAAAATCTCTGAATTTTTTTTTTTTCCCAGGCAGAAAATCAAGCAGCAGTTCTAGAGGAGCTTGTCAGGTCCCCTCAAACTCAAGGGACAAAGCTCACAGAATTTGTGGGTTAAACCCACTGCAAATTCAGTGTCTTTCTCTAAGTGGGAGGAACAAATATTCCCATATTAAACAGTGTGTGCTGGTTCTGAGTGTGAGAAATTAGAAATTCTTTTAGGAGCAGAATCAGCAGATAAATGTTGCTGTCTGCTGTGCAGCACACAGGAACAGTTTTTAATGCTCTTGTATCTAGCAGACCATAAATAAATAAAATATAATTTGAACAAGATAAGGAAAAAAAAAAAAAAAAAAGAGCATTTGCAGGAGAGAGAATATTCATATCTATGAAAAAAAAGTGAGAGGGAGAGAGACAGACTTTATGGTTTTGACATTTGAAGTAAGATCTAAGCTGTAGCAAGTCTCAGGTTTTCAGTTTTACTTAACCTGAAGAACTTCACAATTTTAGACTATAAAATTCTATTGCAGAGAAGATGAAACTGAAAACTTATTAAAAAAATCCTGCCTTTGGCAGTAAAACCTCAGAGCTGCAGGGATCTGAGTATCCTTGACTTACACTGGTGACAGTGGCAAGGAGATGCAGATTATTTTAGCAACAATTCTGTCTTGGGTTAACAAAATAAATAAATTTGGGTGTCTACAGGGCAAAAGTGGGAGCAAAGCAAGGTTCTGGTGTGATTACATGATTAAAGGCAGCTGTATTTTCTTCCTTCCTTTGCTCTAGAGGGTGAACTACAACAGCTGAATTTTCATCTCCCACTACAAAGATCCCAGAGAGAGCCAAAAGATTTATTTGATTCCCTCAGATTCCAGTAAAAATCCATCTATTCCCTGACAATGAGCTGGGCTGACTGAACACCACGAGAGCTTCCACTCCATGAGAGCAGAGAACATGAAACTGCAAACTTATTAAAAAATCCTGCCTTTGGCAGCGAAACCTCAGAGCTGCAGGGATCTGAGTATCCTTAACTTACACTGGTGACAGTGACAAGGAGATGCAGATTATTTTAGCAACAATTCTTGCTTAGGTTAATACAATAAATAAATTTGGGTATTTATTTGTTTGCCCTGCTCCCACAGGGCAAAAGTGGGAGCAAAGCAAGGTTGTGGTGTGATTAGAGGCAGCTGTATTTTCTTCCTTCCTTTGCTCTAGAGAGTGAATTCCAGCAACTGAATTTTCCTTTTCCACTAGGAAGATCCCAGAGAGAGTCAAAAGATTTATTTGTTTCTCTCAGATTCCAGTAAAAATCCATCTATTCCCTGACAATGAGCTGGGCTGACTGAACACCACAAGAGCTTCCAATCCTGTGTTTTCCAGCCAACAAACTGCGTGTTCTGCCTGCTTTTGAGGAGCTCAGCTTGGATGTTCTGACAAATTATGGATGCAGGTAATTGCAGTGGAGGATTTCAGTCTTACAACCCAGCATTTCCTGCCTGCACTGTGAAATCAACGGAGTGTAAGTTCACCCTGGAGAATCAGGGAGAATATCCTGGCAACAAAGTGAGGCAGAGATGCTACACTGAGAAGGTTTGAAAGCTTTTTACTTAGGCTTGGACAAACCAGCATAAATTACAGCTCAGCAAAAGGTCTCCAAGGCAGAGTGGATAATCTTGTGTATGCTCTGCCATGGAAATCTTGCAGGCTGCAGGTGGGGTGGCTGTGTGCAGTTAATGCATGGTGAAAAGCTCTATTTTCACTGGAAATGTTCTTACCAATGCAGAGCTCTTTGGATCAAACTCTTAAGAAAGTGCTGTTTTTCTTTTTAGGGCATAAATCATGAATATATTCTGAATTGTAATAGGAGAAGTGTAAGTTACCTTGAGAATAACAGCAGCTACCCTGTTTAAAATAATAAAAAAAGAGTTGGTAGAAACCCAAAAGAGGAGATTCTCTATAGAAAAGAGACTTAAAAATGCTTATCCAATCTTTTCAGCTGTTAATAATGCATATGTAGGGGTTTTTTTTTATGGGCTCATTGCTTCTGTGTCCCCCAAAGGGAAAATCTCAACTGGTTGTTTGTATTCTTGCAGCATAAAATTCCAGATTTCAATAAGAATCACTTTAAGAATATTTACAGACTGAGGATTTCCGATGAAAAACATAAGTAGAAGCGTTGCCTGAACTAATCTAGAAACCATTATTTAAACTATTTAAGAGAATAATGATCTAATAAAAGATGTTTTGTTTATTACTTGCCTTGATGCATTATAAAAATAACTCAGGACTGCACAGAGCAGATCAAACATCTCAAACCTGAACCTATTTCCTCGGGTACCTTGTGAGCCTTAAATGATGAACACAGAACAAGAGGAACTGACATTTCCCTTTGTTTTGTGCTGTGATCATGTTCCCTCAATGAAAGTTCTTAAACAAGAACTGTCTGCAGTGTCAGGCTTGGCTCCACTTGAATAATACCAAAGTGTCTCACACAGTTTCCAATTTTAGCAGCCTTTTGTTGTTAAATCTATCTCAAAAATTAAAATTAAAAAAAAAAAAAAAAGAAAAAGAAAAATAAGAAAAAAAAAGGGAAATCTTCAAAAGCTATGAGACATTGGAAAAGAACAAGTAATGTGTCAGATGAATGCAAAAATGCTAATAATGATAATATCTCCCTGTCCTACTGAAAAATACCTGAAAATACCTCCCATTTACTACTCCCTGAGAGAAAATAGAATTTTTTGGTTGCTTGTGCAGATCTTTTTTTTGGGCCAAACTGAAAAAGTAATAAAAAAAGAGAAATGCTGATGTAAAGCAGCTTTTGCTTTGCCTTCACCATTAACTTTTCAGAGGTGAGGAAGGCAATAAGAGGATCTGCAGCAGAAACAGTGCAAATGTGGAGATTTGGACAAAGCCTTGGGGTTTGTGTCCCTAAGTTCAGCCATTGAAAATTTGGGTGCAGGGTCTAAGCAGGTTTTTTGGGTGGCACCAACAGAGGGAAACCAGCACTTCCACAGGGGAGTTATCCAGGGGGCTCAGGCAAAGGAATCACTGGGGGAAGTGCTCAGCTCATCAAGGATGGAGTTGAGCTGATTAAATGTGAATAAATATGTGTTAAATGGGTCGGGCAGGGGGTGTGAGGTCACCTCTCTCCAAAATCCCAGAGTTACTGTGCTCCTTGTGCTGTGCCAAAGGTTTGCTCCCACCCCTCACCTCCCATTCTCCTCTCCCCCACCTTCAGCCTCTTCATTTCCTTCTCTCTTGTCTTACCCAGCCCATCACCTTTCCTAAAACAGTCTCCCTTTCCTTTTCTCTCCAGCTAACTTTATCCCTCACCTCTCCCCTGCCTCTCTTCACACTCCCACACTTCCCGAAGGAGCAGGTGTGGAGGGAGCTGTCACAGGGAGCATCCTCCTGCTCTGCCCCCAATCCCACACGGAATTATCCTCCCTGAACAGCCTCGGGGCAGGGGCTGCACTGCCTGAACCCCCCACGGCTCTGGCACAGCCTCAGCTCCTCATTTCAGGCTGTGGAGATATTTTAGTAATTAATGTGTGCAAGGAATTATCTTAGAATCACAGGATGGGTTTGGGTTGGAAGGGACCTTGAAGAGCATCTCATCCCACCTCCTGCCATGGGCAGGGACACCTCCCACTGTCCCAGGCTGCTCCAAGCCCCAATGTCCAGCCTGGCCTTGGGCACTGCCAGGGATCCAGGGGCAGCCACAGCAAATCTGGAAAACCTGTGCCAGGGAAGAATTCCTTCCTAATATCAAGTCTAAAACTTCCCTCTTTCTGTTTGAAGCCATTATTTCTCATCCTGTTACTCCAAGACCTTGGAAAATGTCTCTGATAGTGGGTGCTGAGAATGTGGAATCATGGAATGATGGAATGATAGAATCATGGGATGGTTTGGGATGGAAGGGACATTAAAGATCATCCAATTCCACCCCTGCCATGGGCAGGGACACCTCCCAATGTCCCAGGCTGCTCCAAGCCCCAATGTTCAACCTGGCCTTGGGCACTCACAGGGATCCAGGGGCAGCCACAGCAAATCTGGGAATTCTATTCCAGGGTGTGCCCACCCTCCCAAAGAAAGATGTTTTACCCCAACATCCCACCTAAACTTGTCATTTCTCAGTGTGAAGCCATTCCCTGTGTCCTGTCCCTGCAGCCCTTGGGAATTGTCTCTCTCCAGCTTTCCTGGGGCTCCTTCAGGCCCTGCAAGGCCACCCTGAGCTCAGCCCAAAGCTTCTCCTGTCCAGGCTGAACAATCCCAGCTGTGCCAGCCTTTCCTCCCAGCAGAGCTGCTCCATCCCTCTGCTCATCCTGGAGCCTCCTCTGGGCTCTCTCCTTGAGCTCCACGTCCTCCCTGTGCTGGGGCAGCTCTGCAGCTCCAGGTGTTGATATACAATTTATATAATATATTATATCATAGATATGGATGAATTGTATTTTAAGTGACAGAGAAATGTGAGATGTCCACTAACAAAAAAGCAGAACAGGGTGGAATTCATTGCCCTGTGGCTCTCCTGGTGCTCAGCCCAAGCTGCCCAAACTGTGACTGCTCCAGGAGGCTCCTGTTTGCCATCAGCTGCAGATAGAGACAGAATCCACATTTATTGTCCAAAGCAGCCCCAAGGGCTGTTCCCTGCCAGGGAATTGCCAGCTCAGCACTATGAGAGGCTGCCTGGAGATCCCCAAGGAGCCTCAGGAAGCACAATCCCTGTCAACAAGTCAATTATTCTGCAGGAGCCTCTGTCCTGGTGCTGTTCCTGCTGCAGCTCCTCACCTCAGCATGTTCTGTGCAGCGCCGTGCAGACGTGTGGCGTGTCTGGGGGATTGGGATATATTTTAAGGATATATTTTAACTGGAATTTCCAGACAAGCTCCGGGTGAGTCAGACTAAAGATTTACACGTCGGGCCCAGCAAATCTGTGTGTTCTTCAGGCAGTGCAGCTGATGGCACTTCCCCTGTGCAGAATGTGCCCTGTAATGGAGATATTTCAAACTGTGCTGAACTCGAGTTCCTCCCTGAGTTTAAACACCTCCAAAATAATGGATAATGCCAGTGATTAAAGGTCAGCTCGGGGAGCTGGCCACTGCTGCTGCTTTTAATCTTATTAAGTGTTAATAATGATAAAATATTCATGGCTGTAAAATTTATAAAGGGGAAAAAAAATCGTGTGCTCAAATGGAGAATAAAGCATTTAATTCCATTGCAGGCAACAAACAGAGATGAGGGAGGCTTCTGGCAGCTCCTCAGAGGAGCCACCCCTGCAGTTCCCCTCCCACCAAAACCTTGCCATGCAAACCCAAACCAGTACAAGCTCCATTGTCTCCTGCATCTTAAAATTATGAGGAAGCTCAATATTACTCAGAATTACAAGTATATTTCCTGGTTTGTGAAGTTTTAATCAAGAGCAAATGCAATCAGAAGAAGAACTTAATTTGTTTCTCCATTTTAAAAAATCCTTCTTATTTCCTATTGTAATGCTGTCTTTTCTCCTCCCCAAATTCTAGATTATGCCCAGAATTCATTCAGTTGTGTGCAAACCTGGTTAATAAAAAGATAAGCACCTGACAGTTCTCATGCTGTCCTATTAACATAAGCATCCTACCACTCTGCAGGCTGGATGTGATGCACAAAAAATCTCCTGAGTTTTGCAGCTTGACTTGATTTTAATGTCTGCAGTATAATTCTCCAATGTTTAACACTTCAGAAAAACTCTGTGTGATTTAAGGGTAAATTAATCTTTACTCACTGGAAATGGGAGCAAGATTGAGGTAAAGATATTTTTTGCCATTCCTCGATGCCTTTTTAATTAAAAATTCCTTCTTGTTTGTTTTGAAAAATTCAAAGCTCTGCTTCTAGGCATTTGTGCTAGAAGAGATCAGTTCCAGGCTTTCCTAACCAATCCATGGAACAGCTCGTTTTGCTTTGCAAAGCCTGGGATGTGCAGCTTTCGTGGGTAATTTTTCACATTTTTCCCTTTTTCTACTGCATCTTTCCAGCACAATTTCAGCTGCACAACCTGGAGAATGTGATCCAACACAGGCAGGTGCACTCTGACTCTGAAATTATGTGTATTCAGACCTGTTATTCATCTTTATGGAGCTCTGTTGGATGTGTCCAGACCATGGGAAGGTTCGTTCTAGACAGAGATGTCTCAGTGCAGGGCCAGGGCTTAAAGCTCCAAATTCCTTCCAAGCCCCAAATTAAAGTGAAAACCTTGGTTTGCATCCTACTGAAGAGAAATCTCCTTTTCTGCCTTTATGAGTTGTAAGATGTCTCTGTTTTCCTGCCCACCCTCAGAAATCAAGGCTGATGATGCAATTCCTCAGATCAGGATGATTTTTCACTTTGCTCAGTTGATTGCTGTGGGATTATTAATTCGGTGCTGGTATGAAACATGGCTATGAAAGGTTTAATAGCAAAAAAAACCTGAAAGAATGAGATGAGCAACACCAGGATGAGCAGAGGGATGGAGCAGCTCTGCTGGGAGGAAAGGCTGGCACAGCTGGGATTGTTCAGCCTGGACAGGAGAAGCTTTGGGCTGAGCTCAGGGTGGCCTTGCAGGGCCTGAAGGAGCCCCAGGAAACCTGGAGAGAGACAATTCCCAAGGGCCAAAGGGACAGGACACAGGGAATGGCTTCACACTGAGAAATGACAAGTTTAGGTGGGATGTTGGGAAAAAATCCTTCCCTGTGCTGGAATTCCCAGATTTGCTGTGGCTGCCCCTGGATCCCTGGCAGTGCCCAAGGCCAGGTTGGACATTTGGGACAGTGGGAGGTGTCCCTGCCCTTGGCATTTCAGTGTTTCAGCCTTGAAATTCTGCATCCAACCCTTCTGAGGATCTGATTTAATCCCACCTGCCCTTTCCATATCCTTCCGTTCTTGCTGACAATCTGTCCTGGTGAAAAATACAACTCGCCTGCAAATTCTCTAGAAACCTTATCATTCAGTTTTTAATTTGGATGTTTTGTTTCTACTTCTGGACCAAGTTGCTGATGTAACGCCCAGAAAAATAATTTATTACTGTGGGTTTTTTTTTTTTTTTTTTTTTTTTTTTTTTTTTTGTCATATGAAATGGAAGAAAACAAAACTTTTCCCCTCTCCCATTTCCCAGTCTTCTAGTTTTTATCTAAATTGTTCATTTAAAATTTGGTGTTGCTCTTTCACAGTCACCACTACTTTATGTCTCTCACATAATTCCTTCTTGGCAGTTTTCACACTAAAATTGAGTCCAAATTTTCCAAGCTACCGAAAATTCCCTGATCCCAATAACGGCGCTGATTTCTTTATAAACCAGGCCCTGAGTGCTTTAATAGGATCATTATCCCCGTGTGTTGTCCCAACAGCCAGAGCCTCGTAGTGCTTTGGATCCAATTGGAAAATCACATCCCAAATGACAATAAATGTGGGGACACGCAATTTCCATCCCAGGGGACCTCTCCAGTTTCCCTGCTCATTGAGCCATGTTTTCCCCAGCTGAGCCTGCCACAGCCAGGCCATTAATTAATATTTTGTCCTAATGGGGACACCTGCCCATTTAGGAGCTACCAATTATTTGTCTACAAAGAAAAGTTGTCAGAGGGTCATTTCCTTTTGTTTCCTTCTGCTCAGGTCTTTCTGAAAGACAAATTTTTTCATTAGCAGACAAGTATGAGAGCTCCAGCACCTCTGGATAATTTTAAATTTTCCACTTTTATAATAATAATAATGATCCTATTAGAGCACTCAGGGCTTGATGTCTAAAGAAATCACCACTGTTATTGGGATCAGGGAACTTTTGGTAGCTTGGAAAATTTGGACTCAATTTTTAGTGGAAAAACTGCCAAGAAGGAATTATGTGAGAGACACAAAATTGTGGTGACTGTGGGCAGGATGAAGAGCAACATCAAATTTTAAATGAACAATTTGGATAAGAACTAGAAGACAGGGAAATGTGAGAGGGGAAAATTTTGTTTTCTTTCATTTCATACAACGAAAAGAAAGGAAAAAAACAGTAATAAATTATATTTTTTTTTGGAAAAAGGAATGGTTCCTTTGGCTGGTTTTTGAGGGTTTTTTTTTGTTGTTCATTTTTTAATTTGGTCTCTCTTTCACCTTTTCCACACAGTCACCTCCTTTCCAAAATCACTTCTTTTCTGATTTTAGGGGAATTTTAGATTCAAGGAGAGAGAAATTATTAACCTATTACTAAACTGGCCCTGAAAATGACTTTGGCAAGCTCAAATAAATAATTAACAGTAGTCAACAACTACTGGATTTTTCACATCACACTCCAGAAAATGCACAGAGAATATTTAACCCCAGAACTCTGTAATTAACTTTTCCTTGATGGTGAAGAGAAACACCCCACAGCACATTTTTACTGAATCAAATCTGACTTGCTTTAAGGTCCTTCAATGAATTCTTCAGCACATCCTTTATTATTATGATTTAAGTAATTTTTTTTTTCATTCTGCTGGGCATAATACAGCATATTATTTATTACAGATGTTATAGGTGTAAAATCTCCAATTCTGCAAGTCCTGGTGGCCATCTGAGATAGATCAGAGAGATTCAGAAGAGTCACAAACCATCACCTGGAGGTTTTTGTCACCCTGTGTCACCACCCCTCTGGCCCCTTTCTTGATAAATGCACAGGCAAATACAAATTTCTCTGTGTTTGGATTGTACGTTGTGATCTAAATCTGATTTCTTTGGTGTTCCCTGGATCTGAAGGTCTCTGATCTACAGGATGTGTTGGATTTGAAATTTACAGCTTTTCCCTCACTTCTCCTTCCCGTTGTCACTGCTGAATTTAGTGAGCCAAAATCTTGGACTCCTCATGACAGAGCCTCATGGAGGGGGACTTTGTGCCACGAGAGATGAGTGGAGAAGAAACATCAGAATTTGGCTCTCTGTGCTCAGCAGCTCAGCCTGGAGAAAAGGAGGCTCAGGGGGGACCTTGTGGCTCTGCACAAGTCCCTGCCAGGAGGGGCAGGGAAAGGAGGAGAGGAAATGGCCTCAAATTGCACCAGGGGAGGCTCAGGCTGGAGATTGGGCAAGGAAATTTCCCTGGCAGAGTGGTCAGGCCTTGGGATGAGCTGCCCAGGGAGGTTTGGAGTCACTGTCTGGGGGAGTGTTCAGGAGGAGGCTGGAGGTGGCCCTTGGGGACAGGCTTTGGGCTGATGCTGGTGCTGCTGGGGTGGCACTGCCTGATCCTCAGGGGCTCTTCCCACCTTGGCCATTCCATGGAATCAAAGCCAAAGGCACCTGCACATCCACCAAATCTTCAGGGGGCCACAACTCCCAATTCATCTGCTCCCAGCCTCAGCCCCTTGAGGGCTGTCAGGAGTCTCCAGGATGGTCCCTCCCATCCAAAGCTCAGCTTCCTCCAAAGCCAAAGGGCTGAGATGAAGTTCAGCTGAGCTTTGGAGTGACAGGCTGGAGGTGGCCCTTGGGGACAGGCTTTGGGCTGGTGCTGGTGGCACTGGGGTGGCACTGGCTGATCCTGGAGGGCTCTTCCCACCTTGATGATTTTGGGATGTCCTGCAGAGGAGCCATTTCTTGGCTTGGCCATAACTCTGTGCTGAGTTTGGGACCTGGCCAGGAATTTTTGGGGGATGCTCTGTGTGAGGAGATCCCTCCTGCTCAGACCCATCTCAGCAAACTGGACACTTCTGGATAGGTCAGTGTGTGATGTGGGAGAGAAAGGGGAAAAAAAAAAAAAAATCACCTTTTGATGTTTCACTTTAGACCTTGAAAGTCCCTAATGCTTCCACTTCTTTGATGGGAGAGTATGAAAACAGTTTAATAGGGAGAAGACCTGAATAAAATCACTCCAGAATGAGGTAATCTGCAGTTTCAAGTAGATTACGTGGACATGTGAATCCAAGGAACATTTTTTTTTTCTTCTTTTTTAGAGGTTTTATTTTCCCCTGCCAAAACACTGGCACTTGGATGGATGAATCATTGGTCTTATCTGGCAGTGCTGAAGGAACATTTAAACTGGCGACTTCTTCTTTGCAGTTTAATGGTGTCATTACAACAAAGATTTGTATTTGATGTGACTGAAAAAAAATGAAAAGGTCTAATCTCTCTCCTGTTTGGACATATTGATGGCAATAATTTTGTTTGCCAGCTTCCGTATTGTTTTGTGGCTTTAAAAAAATAATTTAAAAATGCAATATATTTATAAATAACCTCAGGGCTATCTTTTTGAATTCTGTTTTCCTGCTGCAACAAGTCTGTTGTGACTCTGGTGTCATTTCTGACCCCATTCCAGCAGCATTTCTACACTTTGGAGATCAGTTTCAACCCCATTTATCAGCCTGGTTAAAGGTTTCAACCACATTATTTTATTGGAATTTCACTGCAAATTGGCAGCTGAGAAGGAGCCATTGCTATTAAACAGTGGAGAATTCACATGGGGCAATTCCACAGGAATTTGTGGAACTTCTGCTGCTCCAAAGAAATTGTCCACAAAGGGTGGAGAATATTCAGCTTCAGGGGCTCAAATGGTGAAAAGTTCTGTGAGTCATTAAATTTCAGCAGCTTCCCCTGAAGGTCTCAGTAATAATCAATAAATTTACTTTAGGGCTCAGTTTCAGCTCTGGAGTAAGACTTTGGTCAAGTTGTAAATTTTTAAGTCTGGGCTGAACTTTTTAAGCAGGGAACGATTTCTGTGGAAATGTTTTGCACCGAGTTTTCTTGCATAACCTTCCTGTCTTCCTGTGGCTGAGCAGCTTTCTGCTTTTCTCATTTGCTACTGCAAAGTTACATCCTCCTTACTCTGGGTGTAATAGGAATAACTCCCTGTGTAATTCTCCTGATCAGAATGGTTTGGATTGTTGCTTTTATTTTATTTAAAAAAAATATATATATATATATATATATATATATATATATATATATTAATAGATGTCTCTCAGAATTCACATCACCCATGGAAAAATGAGTTTGATTTTTTCATTTTATCCATCCCCGTATAAAGTCATTTACTAGTAGAATGAGAGGACCAGTTTGATGTAAAAAAGGACATTAATTAATTAATCCCTTTCAGAACTTAATGCTCTTTTCTCTCCTTCTTAATTAGTGTAAATTCCTCATTTTAAACTCCTTTGCTACTTCTTGGTGTTGATCTGCTGCTGCCTGTACAATGATTGGAGCATTTTTTTTTGGCTAAATCAAATTACTGGTGGTCTAAAACCCTTGACAAAGCCCGTTCAGCTGCTCCCCAGCCTTAATGATAGATCTGGACAGTGATAATTTATAGATTTAGTCAGTAATAGTGCAAAGTCAGGGCAGGAATTGCACACCTGTGTCAGCAGCTGCTCGAATGCCACTGGAATTGTTTGGAGGGTTTGAACTGATGGAATATTTCCATTATGGAGAGATGGTCCTAAAATGAGAAAAACTCCATGAAATGATGAAAAGCAGGTGCAGATGGATGAAGGAATGGATGAGGAGGGGCAGGGAACACACCTTGGTGTTTTATCCCATGTTGTGTGCAAAGACCAATCCAGTTGATTCTGGATCAGAATTATAAAGGGTGAATTATCTTTTTTTATTTTATTTTTTTTTTTTCTCCCATCAATTTGGACTTTTTTCTGCTCATCAGGACAGCTCCAGACAGATTGTGTGATGACAATCTTCTGTGTGCTGTTTGAATATATAATAGGAACGGGATCCAGCAGCATGTGCATACGTGGTGCAGAACAGAATGTTCTGCAAACCTTGACAGAAAAGTCTGTGTCCTTGCCAGAAATAAATACCCTTGAAAGACATGAAAAGCTGTTAATTTGTGTACAGTCTATCAGGAGGGGAAATTGAGAGGTGAGACAGGGGAGATTTCGTGGCCTCTATTACCTTTTACCACTTTTTTTTTTTTTTTTTAAATAACCCACCAAGATCTCCAGTCTCTTTTTGGGGGAATTGCTGAGCTTCCCGCAGGGAATTCATTCATCCCAATCCTTGTGAATTATTTAACTCCTTCAGGGCTGCTCAGGAGAATGTTAACTTTGGTTTAACTTTGATTGGAAAAGGCACCTTCTTTTACCTTCTATTTGTGGTTTCTTTTGGCTGTTCTTTCACAACCTGCCAGCCTGGTGAGCACCGTGCGAATTATAAAAATCATTGATCTGCTTGCAGCACAGATGGAAAACTGGTGGAAAAATCACCCAGGCAGGTGCTGGCACCCTGAAATAAAATGGGAGTCGGTGTCCAGCCAGCTCTGAAAACACCTTGTGGGACACACCTACTTATTTTGGCACCTGAGCACCTCAAAAAAACAACTGTGGCTCTTTTATTTTAAACACTCCAGACATCAGATTAAATTTCTCTAAATGATGATGTATAAGAACCATGAAAAGGTTGTATTGCTGCTCCTGTTAGTATTAAACCACTAATTTTTCAAAGCAAGACCTTTAATCTGTGCTGTGAGCAACACCAAGTGTGCACTGGCAGCACTGAAAAAATTAATTTGAAATATGTTTTGAGAGGTTTTTATGTTTTTGTTGCCCTCTCTGTGTTACATATTTTATTCTGAGGGTTGTATTTACTTGAGGATCTCTGTACTTGGCTGATAATGCTTCACATTTCAGTGGAAATTATTTCTGGAGTTGTAGTGGAAGCTCTTCACCTCCGTGGCGACTTTGTGTGTCCCAAGTGAAACGAGGTGTCACATTATGGAATTTATTAGAGTGGCTTTGTCTGTCCCAGGGTGTCCTGCCAGGAGAGCTCTGCCAACACATTGTCAACATCCCCAACAGGTGCAAAAATAAAAAAAAAATAGCCAATAAAATGATGATACAGCCTCGACAAATGCTCTTTGTTATCACACTTCAGGGTGGATTAGGAAAATTGCATCCTGAATTCCTGTGCTCAACATTCCTCATCAATTACCCAACGCTGTGTCCTGCGTTTCTCTTGCTTGTTGGGGAAAAAAAAATAATCATTAGGTTAAAACATTGATTTTTTTTTTCTCCCCCCAAGCTGGATAAACTAAAATTTAATTGTAGCAAATGCCAGCAATGGTTCCTACTAAGCAAAAAGATGTCAGAAGTAAAACGGGCCTTTGAAATATCCATTTTATTTTTGCCCCAAAGTTATCTCTTTAGGCTCTGAGCCAAATGTCTGAACTGGCTGGAACTGAAACCAATCCAAGCTGAGCTTGTCCATGAGAGCCCCAAGGTTTCCAATTGTGTCTAAAAATAACTGAACTGATTGGGATAATGGGCAAATCATTCAATTTGGATAGAACAGGGACCGATCAGGGACCTGATAAAACAGGACTTCTCCAAAGTTTTGGGAGGGTTGGGTTATTTTTGACCTCTAGTCCAAAGACAATTGCACTGAAACTTGTCTTCTATCCCAAAAACCTCCTTTTCCTTCCATTTTCTAATCAGGAAAAAAAAGCAAACAGTGGTATGAAAAATCCTAATTATTTTATCTTTTTGGATGCAGAGAAGACCACAGACAGTGCTGGAACTCATCTGCAAAGTTTAGTTAATTTTGTTTTAAAAAAATAGAATTATAAGTGTGTCTGAAGAGAGACTTCTTGTGGTTTTCCTATCTTTTCTTTGGGGAGATCAATTTTATATATTAACCCATATTTTTTATTTAGTTTAGGAACTCTTGGTACTTTATAATTTTTTTTTTTAAAGTCCTCTTGTCTTTGAAGGAAGGAGTTAGGCATGGATGGTGAGATCATTTTTTGGAGTGTTTTATGTGCAGATTTTTTTAAGCCTATGAGGGCAAATTGCTTTGCAAAGTGAAAAAGAAATTTTACTTTGGTCAAAATTACGATGCATCCCCTCATCATACAAATCACTTCTTGTCTGCAAAGGGGAAAAATCTCTTTCTTTTTGTTCTAGAGACTTTTGCTGGTTTTCTCTTTTTAAAGTTTTTTACTCTAACTTTTCTAGGTTTTGCATTTTTGGCTTTCTCGTTTCTTTTTCAAGAAAAAAAAAAAGGATTAATTATCAGAATCACCTATCAATAAATCATTGACTGAAAAGAAAAGATATTAAACTAATATCTAAGAAGTGAATCTGAATGAATTTATGGAGGGAGGAAATACCCACAAAATCCAAGATAATCTAAAAATCAGTGATTTCTTCTGCTTAGAACACAACAGCTATTTTTGGTCACTTTTATTTTCCTGTCATGGTCAGCTCAGTCTTCTGCACACAGATCTGGTTTATAAGGCAGGTTTGGGATTCAAATGTACCATCCATGGACCAATTTGTGGATTAAAGAATAAAATAATAAAATATTATAATAATAATAATAATAATAATAATAATATGGAGTCCTGGTTCTGTTTTTTTTTTTTTTAATTGCCCATTCTTTTTATTGCTATTTATTTACTTTTATTGCTATTTCTTATATTGCTCCTCATTGGGACTGATTTTTTCCCAGCTTGTGCTCTTGTGTTGTTGTTTTCAGGCTGGAGCTGAAGGGATTCTTTTATTTTGATTAAAACAGGAGGATTACATCTGCCTGCCATGTGAAACTCCAGCATTCCAGGGGTTTAAATTGTTTAAATTATTTGCCATTGCACCACTCTCCCCCTAATTTAACTTCCTCCTCCCAGTCAGGCTGAAAAGGGTATTAAAAGTTGGCAGAGTCCAAGGCTTCAAACTAACTCGTGCAGCAACTTGATAAATAATTCTGACAAATCCTTGTCTCCTGCCTACTAATCCCCTTTTTGTGGGAAAAGAACATGCATTTTTTGCAGCTTAGAATTGCTGCAGCGATGGGAAGGAGACACATTTTTCAGCCTGGGTGGTTTCTCACGTGCCAAGTTCTCTTGCTGTTTGCAGAATTAAGAGCAGAGTGAACTGTGCTCTGGGATTTTTTTTTTTGCTTATGGATGAGTGAGTCCTTTTTTTTTTTTTTTCCTTCCTTTTGACTGTGTGTTAACATATTACCTCGTTCCTTCTCTAACCTGCTGACTCAGAATTACAAGGGAGAAGACAGATGTTGCAAGGGTAGGCTTTGATTTATTTATGTTTCGTGGCAGGGAAAAGGTGTGGCAGCTCCAAAAGCAGCCTTGAAAAAAAAGATGTGAAAAAAACAGGAGTGGAGAGTCCTGGAAATCAAAGGTTTCATCCTCCCATTTCAAATAACCTTTCAAATTAGGCCTTTTTTTTTTTTTTTTTTTTTTTTTTTTTTTTTTTTTTTTTTTTTCCTGTGATACCAATGTCTCAACTTTTTGCAGTAGCTCTGTCACAGCCTTTTTGGAGTGACCTCAGGAACAGGCACAGACTGTGGTGGAGGTCAGCCCACACTTGGAAGGCTGAGGAGAATATTTATTCCCTCAGAGCTAAGCTCATGTCCTACAAATGGCTAAAGGATGGAAAAGAAAGCACTTGTGGAAGCTAAAGAACAATATTGAGTACAATTACGGATTTTTTTTTTTCTGTTCTCTGCAAACTCTTTATCACCAAACCAGCCAGGATTCTGAGATAAAAAAGTTTTAAATAAATAATAAATTTAAAATGCACTTCCCCAACCTCCAACCAGAGTAACCTGTGGCAGTCCCCAGAATCCCTCAGAGTAAAAAACAAATGTTTCCTGCTATCCAGACAAAGCCTCCCGTGTTTCAGGTTGTGAAAAGCACTTGGGGCTTTGCATCCTCTGTTCAGGTGTTTATGGACATTGATAAACCCTCCCTGAAGAGTTTCTCTTCTCCAGGCTGAACACACCCAGGGAAGAGAAGTTCCAGTCCCTTTTGTATCCCCTCCCTGGACTCTTTCCAGTGTATTTATGTGTTTTTAGGAGCCCAGAACTGGATGCTGAACTCCAGGTGTGCTGCAAAGAGGGAAATTCTCATTTCTTCTCTTTCTCCCACACCAGTGCCAGGAGCAGCACAAGAATGGCTCAGCACAGCTTCCCCCAAACCCTCTCTCTACCATTTTTTATCCATTTATCCGTCTCAGATCAAGAACAAGCTTTCATATCTCTCTTTAATTTGAAATAACAACCTCTGACTTTGCTCCAGAGATCTCTGGGCCAGCTCTGGCATGGCAGGAACCTTCAGCCAGCCCTGACATGTTTTTAATGCTGCTCATATTTACACTCAGAGCTGATCCAAAGCCATTTGAAGCCAGTGGGAAGCTTTCTCTTGGCTTCAACAGGACCTTGATCAGGCCTTTAATTAGTTATATTTCCATTTATTGCTCAGCAGGAGTCTGAAGGCAGAACCTTGAACATTCCTGTCCCTTTTTTTTTTTTCTTCCCTGTTATTGAAACACAGAGTGACGAACCAGCCTAAGGTACAGTAAAAAAAGTGTGGATTTTTAATTTTTTTTGCTTTCCATGGTTTCACAGAAATCCACAGCTCCTTTTGTTTTCCTTTTGGTTGTTCCCTCCCACAGTCAGCACAATAATTACTCCCTTTTTCAGCCTTTCCCACTTCCAGTTACAACAACCTTACTGAAAAGGGCTGCTGAGGAGAGAGGGAGAGAGAACTTGGATCCAGATTTCAGCTAAAAGCAGCTTAATCTCCAAAATCCTGAGGGTGATACCAGTTCTGTTATCCCAGTTTGAGCCTTATGAGCCTAAAATTCCTAATGAAAGCCTGTGGGTGTTTAGAGTGCAACTCAGGCTAGAAAAGTTCTAGCAGGGTACAATCTGCAATCCCACACAGCTCTGCAAAGGTCGCTCCAGGAGTGAGGATTATTGAGGGAAAAGGTTTGGAAAAGCAGAGGTGAGCGTGTCCTAAACTGCTTGAAATGAATAATTTCAGATAGAGCTCAAAGTCTACATTGTAATGTACAGGCTGATGGCTTTTTTTTACTTCTCACCTGTTGGATTTCAGCCACTCCTGAGTTAAACCTCTCTTGGTTCACCCTTGTCTGTCACTACAGGAAATTGGGATGAAAAGTACCTGTTTTAAAGATGGCACAGGGAACCATCCTCTGGAGGTGTCTGCCTCCTTTAATTGTTGAGAAAGGTACCCAGATAAGGGGCCCAACGTGGAAATTTAACTGTTTGGTTAGAACAAACCAAACTTTTTCGTTAGTCTTCACTTTTACTGGGTGGAGTGAATGTTCTCTGTATATCCAGCTCTGGGCTTCTCACCTCCAGAGAGCCCTGGAGAGGCTGGAGCGTGTCCAGGGCAGGGAAGGGGCTGGGGAAGGGTCTGGAGCCCCAGGAGGGGCTGAGGGAGCTGGGGAAGGGTCTGGAGCCCCAGGAGGGGCTGAGGGAGCTGGGCAAGGGGCTGAGCCTGGAGAAAAGGAGGCTCAGGGGGGACCTTGTGGCTCTGCACAAGTCCCTGCCAGGAGGGGACAGCCGGGGGGGTCGGGCTCTGCTCCCAGGGAACAGGGACAGGAGGAGAGGGAACGGCCTCAGGCTGGGCCAGGGGAGGCTCAGCTTGGCCAGCAGCAGGAATTTCCCCATGGAAAGGGGGCTCGGGCCTTGGCAGGGGCTGCCCAGGGAGGGGCTGCAATCACCACACCTGGAAATGCCCCAAACCTGTGGATGTGGCACCTGAGGACAATGGGGCTGGTGCTGGTTGATGGTTGGGCTCGATGATCTGACGGTTCTTTTCCATCCTAAATGTTTCCATGATTCTCTGATTCCCTGATCTGACCAGAGACCCCTGGATGGGTTTCCCCAAATGAAGGTGCCATTCCTAAGAGTCACCTGTTCCTAATCCCTTCACTGCTGAAATTCTGGCCTTGGGAAGAGCTGCCCAGGGAGGTTTGGAGTGCCCATCCCTGGAGGTGTCACCTGGAGATGGCACTCAGAGCTCTGGGCTGGGGACAAGGTGGGGATGGGTCGGACTCCATGGGCTGGGAGGGTTTTTCCAACCTCAATGATCCTGGAATTCTGTGATTCCCTGAGCCAAAAGCATTGAACCTTCTCAGCTCTCTTTGACACAGGCTAAGACAGGCAGCAGCAGCCCAGGCCTGGGGGAAAGATGAGGACAGAGCTGGAGAGAACAGACACCTTTGTCAATAAAGTGTAAACTCACCATCCCCACCCTTGGAAAGCTCCCAGGCTCTCCCTGGCGTTCCCAGCCCTGAGTGCAAGGCCTGGCAGTGAGTCTCACCCGGCAGAAAAACCACCTCAGCCCCCAAAATCCATCTGCACCGTGGTATTTGAGGCACAGAGCAGGGAGGGATCCATCTGGCCTGGGCTTTTATGGGCACTGCATTTTTACTGTCACTTTTTAAAAAAAGTTACGTTAACACCCACCCCCAGGCGAAGTCCTGGAGTCTGCTGCAGCTCTGTGCTAAAAACATTCCCTTTCCCAGCTGGAGAACCTGCTCCTCTCTTCCCAACCTCTCCAGTTATGCTTTCATGTTGCTGGTGCAGAGCAAGAGGCTGAAAAATGTCTGCATAATGTCTGTGTGTCTTTGGGGAAGGTGAGGAGAGGCGACTGCTGAGGTTGAAGCGCTTGAAAAAGGATTTTTATGATACTGACTGAATGTAGAATCACAGAATGGTTTGGGTTGGAAGAGACCTTAAAGATTATCTCATTCTCACCCCTGGCTTTCCATTATCCCAGGCTGCTCCGACCTGGTCTTGGACACTTCCAGGGATGTGGCAGCCACAACTTATAAGCTATATTTTATAAAATAATAAATATTTATACATATAAATATATAATGTATTTATAAAATATAAAATATATCAAATTTTGATAATAATAATAATCAGCATTATATAATATGATATAATATGATATAATATATAATATGCATTATACTATTATATTATACTATACTATATTATATACTATACTATATATATTATACTATATAATTATATTATATATTATACTATATATAATATACAATATATTATACTATATATATACATTATATTATACTATATTATACTATATATAATATTATACTATATATATAGTATAATATATAATATATATTATACTATATATAATATACAATATACAATATATTATATATATTACATTATATTATATATATAAATACATAATAATATATATAACTATGTAAATATATAATTGACTTAACAGATAAGTTATATATTTATATATATTTATTTTTATTATGTTATTTTTAAATTATGTTTTTATTTTATTTATCTTTATTATCATTTGTATTTATTTATGTGTGACATAAAATACATTTTCACAGCTCAGGCTTAAATCTGGCACTTCATCTAGCACCCTTTCTCTGTGATTGCATATTGCCTGCTTTCCATAAATAATACACTGCTCTTTTCCTGCTGACTAAGGACACTGCTTCTTAGGGAAGGGCTTTCATGCTGCTCCTTATCTGACAACACCACTGAGGAATCCTGGATGAGAAGAGATAACTTTTCCATTGTTTCAAGCCTCAAGAATTTGCAGGCAATTCTCCTGCAGTAAAATCCACTCTCTACAATTGTTACACGTAAAAAAACCAGACATCAACCTGCACTGTGAGGGTGGAATTGCAGTTTGAGAATAATTAATAAGAAATATATTAACAAGAAATAGAAATAATTTCTAATTATTTCTTATTAAGATGTGTGGGCAGGCTGGGGAGACTCAGGGACAGAAAGCAGCTGGAAGTGCTGCCCCTGACTCACAATAAATTATTTGTGCAAGGTTTTATGGACTCCATAAAACTTCCCTGGTCTTTTAGGGACGTGGTGCTTTCCTCTCCAAATGCACAGAGTCAGACAGCAGTTGTTGAATAAGATAAAGGGTCAGAGAAGCTGAGCTGTGATAACTGGCAGAGCTAATCAGGTCATACTCTAACATCTTAGCAGAAAATGAAGAATTTTAATTGGAAACACACGCTGGGGCCTGGCATCATCTACATTTTCATTATGATGCACCTTCCATGGCAGCAGTGCACAATGAGGGTTCAACATCCTCCAACAACAGAACACTTTCTGTTTAAAAGCAGAAAAAAAAAATCTCAGTCATCCGCTGGACTCGTTAGATTTGCCTTAATTCGGTAAATTTCAGAAAATTTCAAAGATTTTGCAATATTTGTCTCTCAGAGGTGCATTGTTTGCATTTTAATTGAGGGGGTAAGAGGATGATTTGTTTAGAACAGAGTGGCAGCACTCCCTTCCCCTCAGATTTACAGGAATTGCTCCAAGGAGTCAGGGCAGTGCAGCTGTGAGTGTTGCAGTGTGTGGTGCTGGAGGAATCCTGGCAGACTTGGAGCCACTAAGGATATTTTTCCCCCTTTTCCTTTTTTTTTTTTTTTCTTTTTCTCAGTGTGTTTTATGAGCGCCCTGTCTCCCCCATGCACACTGTGATGGACTCAGTCACATCAGGAACCAGGAATGCTGGAATCCTATCACAGTGCTGTGACCAGGAGCTGTGGAACAGCTGAAATTCTCTCCCCAGAGAGAATTTGAACACCTTTGATCACCTCGGGGCTGTGCTGTGCTCTCACCTCTTCTCACAGGTGATTCACACCCCTGGTCAAATCCCTGCCAGCAGTGAAGTGACTCCTGCAAATCCATCCACAACCAATTCACATTTTCTGTCCCTTTGGATTCACACACACAAATGCATGCCCTTTAATTGGCATTTTAATTTTACTACCTTTATTTTCCTTGCCATTCCTCAGCAGTGATTTTAACGTCTTAAACAAGAACTTTAATTCTTAAATAAGAACTCTTTTCTTCTCTCCTTCATGCCAATAGGAATGACAAAAATGGAGAAAGGATTGGAGCAAACCCCTTCTCTACAGACAACAAAGTACCTTTTTTGATGCATTCTCTGTGTTTTACTCAACTGGGGGCCTCCAATGTGCTTTGCAAGTGATGTTGTGCTGACAGAACCAGTGGGGAAGATAAAAGTGTGTCTTAGGTTGCAATGCAAGGTGTAACCAAAAGGTTGTGTTCTGTTACCAGCTGTTAAAAACAGTTTTAAAAGTGTTTCTTTTTCCCTTCCAGGCCCATCCTCCCCCCAGGGGATCTCTGCTGTCCATGGCCCATCCAGGCTCACTGCAGGGCTGAGACAATTCCATCAGCCCATGGGGAGATGCTCCACCCAGGGGGAGGAGCCCAGCATTCCCACCTGGATCAAACCTGGCATTGGGAACAGCAGCACAGCCTGTTTGGATTCCCAGAGGGAGAGCAGACCCAGCTCAGCACCACTGGACCTTCTACAGGATCATCTCTGCTCCAGCAGAACCACATCTGGCACTGCAGGAGGGCTGGGCTGGGCTGACACCAACACCCTGAGCAACAACAGGGGGTCACGTTGTGTTCTGACTCTGTCAGGGTTTTCTTTTTGTTTGTTTGCTTTTTCGTACTATTACATTTTTATTTTTAATACTCCTATTCCCATATCTTTGTTCTTCCTATTCCCATATCTTTGCCTGAGAGCCCCTTAATTTCAAAATTCTAATAATTCAGAAGGAGGGGATTTATATCCTCCCTTCCAAGGGAGGCTCCTGCCTTCCTCAGCAGACACCTGTCTTTCCAAACCAAGACAGAGTGACTCACAGTGAAAACTGGGGAGGGAAATTTGCTATTTGCAGTCAAAAAAAGTCCTCCACAAACTTCTGACTACATAACTCTAATAGAGAAAACCAGTTAATAACAGTTGCTTGTAGATTTGCAAAGTTGAAGCAGAGGTATGGAAATGTATATCTAATGGGATTGGGAAGATGGCATCATTTTCAGAAGTGACAAAAATTGTAGATATTTAAATATTTAGTTACAATTGTGGATATTTAACTATTAAAAAATTCAGTTGTGGATATTTAATTATTTTTATATGGATATTTGTTATGAGCTGGCATTTTTCTGTATTTACTAATAACTAAATGTGCTGTGGCTTGGAAAAGTTTGGATGCAGACAACCTGGAGGTGATCCAGCTGGAGAGGAAACTCTGGAGGTATCCTGGCTTTGGCTGGGAGAGGGTTAATTTTTGTTCCTAGTAGCTGGTTTGGGTTTAGTATGAAAACCACAGTTAAGTTTTGCTGGAAAAACCCTTTTTCTGACCCAGAGATGGGGCTCCTGAGGGGCATTTTAAAGACTTTTTCAGTCTCATGAGAAGGGTGAGGCAATATAGATGTTACAATCCACACCATCACAATCAGAAGCCAAACTATTTCTTAATTACAATACATTATAAGGTGGTGTTTTTTTTTTGTTTTTTTTTTTTTTTTTTTTTTTTTTTTGCCACACAATGCTGCTAATGCTTCTAAGCCAATCATCTATTAAATTTCCCCACCTGGGTCTTGCTACAATATATCTTTTTATAGTTCTATTTCTCCAAAATATCTGGTCTATTTGCAAGGTCATCACTTGAAACTTGTTTCTGGCCCAATTTCTCTCTCAACAATGTCTGTCCTATTCCATGGAATTTCTAAGTCAATGTATTTTATCTCAAATTTTGCCCACAGATGCACAAGGCTATGTCAGCCTTCTGTCAGGCTTTGAGAATCCTCTACAAATCCATTTCCCACGTCATTTAGTGTTGTGAGAAGTGCTCACCCTAAACCAGGACTTTCCAGTGTCTCATGCTCTGGAAGTGGAGAGATGCACAAAAAACTGGGAGGAAGCACAGTCAGGACACTGACCTGGACTGGCTGAAGGGATTTTCCTCACCAGAGCTCACCATTCCCAGTATAAAACTGGGCAAGCAGACTGGGAGTGGCTGCTCAGGAACAGGCTGGGAATCAGCCAGTGGGTGGTGAAAATTGTGTCGTGCATCACTTGTGTCTCCTGGGTTCTGTCACTCTCTCTCCTTTTCATTACTATGATTATTATTATTATTATCAGTATGATTATTATTATCATTATCAGTAGTATCAGTGTATTATTATTATTATTATTATTATTATTATTATTATTATTATTATTATTTTAAACTGTCCTTATCTCAACTCACAAGGATCACTTGTTCTTGCCAATCCTCCTGCCCACTGATGGGGGTGGGAGGGAGTGAGAAACTCAATTATTTGTCAGCTGGGGTTAAGTCATGACAGAAGGGGAAGGGAGATTGGTACAAAAGGCACCTGGATGTGGATTAATAGGTCAAATAATTTTGGAGAAGTGACAACATGATCTTCTTTTAAGCCTCTGGTTTAGACCAAGATTGAGGCAGCGTGTCCTGCAAATTTTGGTCTATATGGAATTATTTGAAAATTTAATTTCAGTTCTGTAATTAATCCCAGTTTCAGTAGGGCTGTAGATACAGCTGATGCAGTGGGGAAAGGTGTGTGTGAGGAGAGATGAATTTACAAGAAGGATGTGGAGGGATTTTTACAAGGACATGGGATGGCCTTAAACTGGAGAAGGACAGGATTAAATGGGATATAGGGAAAAAATTCCTCCCTATGAGGGTGGGCAGGCCCTGGCACAAGGTGTCCAGATTTGCTGTGGCTGCCTCTGGATCCCTGGAAGTGCCCAAGACCAGGTTAGATGCATCTTGGAGCAGCCTGGGACAGTGGAAGGTGTCCCTGCCATGGCAGGGGTGGCACTGGATGGGCTTTAAGGTCCCTTCCAACCCAAATAACTCTGTGATTTTTTGATCCTATGAATAACAGCACAAATATTTAGTGATGTTTACACCATGACCTGTAGGTCCAGCAGGCAGATGTGATATGGATTCACCATTCTTGGAGATCTCATGATGAGACTGGGACATCATCCAGAAAAATCTGCTTTTTCAAACACAAACTCCTCACCTGTGGTTATGTGAGCTGTGAGAGGATAACACCAGACCCCTGCTGCTGGAAACATCTGAAAAATTTACCTGTGAGTCATGTTCTTCCCTGCTCTGCCCCTCAAAATTGGAATTTAGCTAAAGGCTGCACAGATCTGAGAACAAAGCAGTGGCTGCTGCTAATGCAGGGGGTTTGTCTGCACAGGTCTGTGGGAAATGTGGAATTTGTGCCATCAGACCTCCTTGGGACTATGGTCCTCCCTGCCAGCAGCTCAACACCTTTCTATAAATCCACACTCAACTCAGGGGAGGGAGCAGGAGCTCAAATATTGTTGAAATTTTCTTTGACTCACCTGCTTTTAATGAGGGTGTTCTAAAATGTGTAACTGTGGAAATGCTTCATGCAAAGGCAGCTCTCACTTCATTAGAGAGCATTTCCTTCTGTGTCCCTGCGTGACACAGTCTTGTTTTTTTCAACTAATTAATCTCCTATTTTGTTAAGTAAATACATACATATATATAAAAATTTACATTTAAACTCATTGAAATTCAAGTTTCAGGCTCCATGAAGCTCTGAGCAACTTGGTCTAGTGAAAAGTTCCCTGCCCATGGAAAAGGGATTGGGAACTAAATGATCTTTAAGGTCTCTTCCAACCCAAACAATTCTCTGATTCTTTGGTTTGGGATTGAATCATCTTATTGGAAGAGTCTCCAGCTTCTGGAGGTTTGAAATAAATGTAGTTACTCATTTTAATTTTGGATTAAATTTAGATGCAAGTCACGTGAAATCATGCAGTAATCTAAAAATATCTCGTGCAGAGTCCTGTATATGATTCCCAGAGAGATATAAACAGCATAAACAGATATGTGATAATTCCAGTGGAGTTTTTAATGTAGGTTTTCTATATTTATGAGGAGAATATTCAGTGTAGATATCTATGTTTGGAGCAGTTATTCTCTATCCTACACGTGTCCAGTGAAATATGAAAAGGAGTTTGAGCTTATCCTCACATCAGGACAATTCTGCTTCTTCAAGTTCATTCCATAAATTCTGCCTGGAAACCTTTGGAGTAACATAAGCAGATATTTCACACATGATTCATGAGGCTACATCCAAAGTATTCCCCCAAACTGCTTTTTAAGGAGTTTAAAATTTCCTACTCCTCCCAAACACTGAAGCTTTTTTCTGCTGGCAAGATCCAGAGTATGGTACAAAGGCTAAAAAATGCATAAAATCCTTAATTCCCCCAGGAACTTGCCCTGTCCCTTTACTAACACATCCCTTTCTTTCCAAGAGGATGCACCAAATTAAACTTTTCAGTGGATTTTTCTCTGCAACCACATTTCCCATGGATAATTCATTCACCCAGGCTGCAGGAAGCTAAAGGAATCTTAGGTGGCAACTGTGGAATTCATCTCAACTACTTTTTTTTTCTTTCTTAGATGATTCCTGTTGCTTCCAGAGATCATTTTATCCCGTTGCAAACAGGATTTGAGGCAGGAAATATTTATTTCCTCTTCACTGGCTGGGAGCAGTCCAGCCCAACTCACCCTGCACGCCTGAGTTTCTGACTGCTGGCAGGACTTAATTGGTTGATTTTTATGAAGATATCTGGAAATTATGGCAATTTTGGATCATTGCACAGTGTTGAAACACTGTTCTGTGGAGGTTTTCTCCTTCTCCTTTAAATCATGATTCTCTTCTCAAGTTGCTGAGTGCAGCTCCTAATTTTCCTGCTGGAACTCCCACCCAGAGGATTTACATTCTGTATTATCTAGTATTTTATTGTGTGATCTCACAACACAACTTTGTTTGGTTTTGGACTGATTTTTTTTTTTCTTTATAATAATTAAGTAAAACACAGAAAAAGTGACATTTGATGCCTCACCAGGTATATATTATTTTTACTTTTAAAATATTCTATCACTGACATTCCTAATACCTCACACTTGATCAATAAGTAGATAATTTTTAACTTTGTTTGGGGGGTTTTATTTTAATTTTTTTTCCCCATAGAAGACATCACATTTAGCTTCCAGCAAAAAGAATTGTGATCTATAAGGCATCATTTTTCTCCTTCCTTCCACCTAACAATGCTGAATTTAATAACACTCATCCTTCAAATGATTTATCTCCAATGACTGCAGGTTTCACTTTTAAATCGCATGTCTAATGTCAGAATTATTTATGTCAAGTTGTGTATTATGTTAGACATCCAGGTAAAATGCATCTCACACTCAAGTCTTTTCCCTGTTTTATTGATGAAGCCTGAATTCAAAAAAAGATCCTGAGAAGTTAAACTGCAAAGACAACTCTGAAAGTGTCCTTCCTTCTGCAGGAAAGTTAACGTTAAATTGGAAAGTTAAAGGAGTGTTGTTGGGGGGTAGGTTTGCTCCTTTTTTTACTTTAAAGAATTTTTTCCTCATGAGTTACCAAGGAGACTAAATGTTGGATACTTAAGGGTACTTGACCAAAACAAAGAGATAGCCAGAGGTTTTGTTTTTCTTATCTGTTGTAACTCCAGAAGGGAGGGGGTAACTGCCTTCCTTGATAACAAGCCAGCTGTTAAAAACCGGGTGGGGTATTATCTCTTATCTCTGCTCAGTCTTTCACTACCCCCATGGGAATATCTTCTGTTAATGGGCCATTAAAGCTCACCAATGGCATAACACATTTCATCACCCTATTGGGAGATGCTCTACTAGAAAGCAGAAGAGCAACCATTTCCACCCAGATAAAAAGGAGCCACAGGTATCACCAGTCTCTCCGGTGTTCCCATGGACTCCCAAAAGACCAGACCCATCTCTGGACCCTTTGGCTCCACAGGATCATCTCTGCTTCCAACAGGACACATCTGCCACTCCAGGAGGGCTGACTTTGGACTGTTCTCAACACCCTGATTAACAGGGTGTCAGGTTGTATTTTTCTGACTCTGTCAGAGGTTTAGAGGTTTTGCTTGTGTGGGTGTTTTTTTGTTTTTTTGTTTTTTTTTTTTTTTTTTTTTTTTTTTGTTTTTTTTTTTTTTGTTCTGGGATTCCTTGTTTGCTTGTTTGCTTATTATTTTGTACTATAACGTTTGCTTATTATTTTGTACTATAACATTTGTATTTTTAATATCTCTAGTAAAGAACTGCTATACCTATTCCCAAAATCTTTGCTTGACAGCCTTTTAATTGCAAATTTATAATAATTTGGAAAATAGAGGGGGAGGGTGGGGGCTTACATTCCAAGAGAGGCTCCCATCTTCCTTGGCAGATACCTGTCGATTCAAACCAAGACAAATGTCATGGATTTTACATCTATTTTTCATCAGCATTTGTGGTGCAGAAAAGACACATCCCAGACGTTGGAAGGATTGGGGAATACCACATCTGAGCAGGCGGAGTGGAGGAGAAGCCTGCCAAAAATCCAGACTACAAAGGAATGAGGTTTCAGGCTCAAAGGTTGTCCAGCCTGGCATTGTGTGAGGGAAGGAAGCAGCTTTGCTGCCCATCCAAGGATGCCAAGAGTTGTTTGGATCCTGCCAAAAGGGCCGAGTGCCAGTGACAAAAACCAGCAGAGTGTAACATCTGCTTTTTGTGATTGCTGCCCAAAAAAAAAAAAAAAAAAAAAAAAAAACCAAGAGAGGAACATTCTGCTGCTTCAGTGTGCTGGGCTGGAAAGCCCTGAAAGGGTTTTTTGGAGTGTTCTACGTGCCTTTTGTGCTCTGCTGCTTTTTCCCCAGCACATACCAGCACCAGGCACATTGAGGCAATGGATTTTTAGGATTGTCATTTAGGTTCTTCCTGTCCATCACGGAGGGATGTTGCTCAAATCTTCAGCTTTCTGATAGTTTCTAGTTCTACTGGAGCTTTCTCACAATTTAAACACAAACGAATACTGATGGTTTTGTAAACAACATTCTTTCTAGAAGAAAGAACAAAGTAAATTGTTTTCATTCCTCCCCTGTGATAAACTACTAGTTTGACCACTGAGGGTCAGAAAAGTGTGTTCCTCCTGTTCTCCAATCCTTAATCAAATTCCAAATCCTATTTAAACCCCAAATCATAATAAACTGCCCTTCTTTCAATCTGATAGGTGAGTGTAGTTCTTTCATGTCCTTAACAGTGACAGAGGGTTGGTGCAGGAAAAGAGAAAACCTCTGTAGGAATGCACCCCACACACTCCAGCAGGTGTTTCCATACAGGGAAAGGTTTAAGACTCTCCCCTTGATGTTCTTATATAGATGAAGGACCCAGAAACATCTTTGCTGTCCAGACAATAATTGATAAAAACACTGAGAGGTTGTTGGAACTCTGGATGCTGAAAATATCAGGCTTTCTGCTCTGACAGGTGGTGACCCTCAGGAGGGCACTGCCTTTGACTGGAGGCCATGGGAACAGCTTCCAAAATTGAGTGATACCACTGGGAGTGTGTGTGTGTAGCTGTATAGAAGTGTGTGATATCACAGGGTGAAATATTTAAGGTTTGGGATTTTAGGATACAGAATATAGTAAAAAAAAAATATATATATATATATATATGTATGTGTGTGTATATATATATACATATATATATATATATATATAAAAAGAACAATATGGAGGGATTTAGGTGTTGCCTGGCTCCTTCTTCTTTACTTTCTTCTTCCTCCTTCTTCTCAGATTTGGGTGATCTTTTCTAATTGGCGAGTGAAGGCCCACATTGAGGACATTGAGTGATATTTAATTGGATTACAAATAAAAATAATGTAGGTGTCAGGTTTTGATTGGTTTTGCCTATTGTTTAAAAGTCCTTGAAACGAGTTAGAAGTAGGCATTTCCTTGCCTTGTCAGACAGAGCTCACACCCTGTGAGGCTGTAACTCAGATAAGAAATAATAAATAACTGAGTCTGAATGAGATACCATCGTGTCTAGTGTGTTCTGTCTAGACCTGGATAGAGCTAACACCTCCACGATAAGTCTCTTTAGCTGTTCCTCAGTAGATTCCATTGGCAGCAAGGCAATTTGTCCCTCCTAAAAACATTGAGTGTTTAAGAAGGGGCACAGAGGTGCTCAGGGCTTTTTGGGGGTGTTTTTAGTCAGGTCTCAGATGCTGCTCTGGCACCTGCTCACGGTTTTGTTCTTTTATTTCTGTGTTGTTTGTTATTTTCTGTTTTATTAAAACCTTTGCTTTACAAAACACACCCAAGGAGCCCTGGTAATATTATTGAGCCACTCTGGGAGGTTGCAGGTCAACCCTCAGACCTGATACATCCTCAGAGGGCTCATTACACTCTGTCCAAGTGTAAGACTGTCAAACCCAGGGGCTGAAAGGCCCAAAGGGATCATCTCTGGTGCCAAAAGGGCTCAGGTCCCAGCTGAGAATCAACACCTTAGCCTGGAGAGCAGATGTGAGAAGAGATAAAAGAGATAAAAGAAATATTCTTGAGATAAAAGAAATATTCTTGACTGAGAGACACTGTTTTACAAACTATAAAAGACACATGAATCATCACAGAGTCAGAAGCCTTCTACACATATTCACATCCTGAAAGTGTTCAAAACTTCTCCCAATGTTTGGATGCAGATTTTGTGGTTACTTCTTAGGAACTGAGGGAAAGGACCTCAATATCTGCCCCACCAACAATTGGATGGTAAGATACACTGAATCCCAACTTATATTATTTTTTTTCTAGCTGTAACATTAATAGGTACTTTTAACCTCATGCTGTAGTTTTCTTTAAACCCTACTAGTAGTTTTCTTTTTGTCTTTACTCCTGTGTAGTATTTGGTTTATTTTAAGTCTTATGTCTGTTAGTTTTGTGTCTATTCAATAAATAATTCATTCTGGAATAGATGGAATCAGCAATTATTAAAGAAGTTGTGAATGAGAGTGGGTTTTGGGGTGGATCAATAAAGCTATAGCCTGCTGCCAGAGGCCTGGGCAAAAGGCAGGGACTTATTTAAACCCTCAAATCTATTCCTAACACTTCCTCAGTCCTAACTGCTCATGGGGTCCTGAGCCTGGGGTGACTCAGTCAGAGCTCTGGAGCCTTCCTTGGGAAATGCCTCCCTCCTTCTCCTTCTCCTTCTCCTTCTCCTTCTCCTTCTCCTTCTCCTTCTCCTTCTCCTTCTCCTTCTCCTTCTCCTTCTCCTTCTCCTTCTCCTTCTCCTTCTCCTTCTCCTTCTCCTTCTCCTTCTCCTTTTCTCCTTCTCCTTTTCTCCTTCTCCTTTTCTCCTTTTCTCCTTCTCCTTTTCTCCTTCTCCTTTTCTCCTTCTCCTTTTCTCCTTCTCCTTTTCTCCTTCTCCTTTTCTCCTTCTCCTCCTCCTCCTCCAAATGTCTCAGCAAGGCAGCCAGAAGTTTCCTTCTCCCTCAGGATCTGCTCCTGGCAGACACAACCAGGCTGCTGGAACCCACCAGCAGCTTGATAAAACATCTGTCCCACTTCATTCCTGAAGTGCTGAACACCTTGAGGGAACGTTTGGCTCAGAGCAATGTCAAACAGCTTTGGGAGGATTTAAAGCAGAGGCTCTGTGGTGGCAAAGAGTTGTCAGGCATGAAGAAGGGCAGGTGTTTTGTTGGGTCCTTGTTCTCAGCAGTGGGATGCTCTGCTCCTCCTGGGCCTGATTGGCACATTCCAGAGCATGTTTGGGAATTTTGTTCTCTAGCTGCTTCCAGTCCTTTGATGTTGTAGCCAATTATTCTTGAGTTTTTTGTTAATCTTTGTTTCTGTAGCCAATTAGCCCTGTTTTGGGGCAATAGTCTGTATTGCTATTGGAGTTGAACCTGGTTTTTCAGATCTTTTTTGAGATAATTTTGGATGCTAAACTTACCCTCTAAAATACTAAACCCATTATTTGATCTGACAGAACTGGGCACTCTGCAGACCCCACTGGACACATCCTCCCATGCTGTCAATGCCCCCCTGGTAACTCCTCCTTGGCATGTGCTACAATTCATTTCATAGCCATGAGAAGGTAGTTTCTCCTAGAGCAGCTTTCCCTGCTTCCTGATTAGAAAACTGTGGCAGATGGTGCAACGTCTTAATAAAATCAGAATATATGACCCTCCTCAGCTTCTTCCTTAGCCCGTGTTGATCTGCTGTGGAATGAAATGAGGCAGGTTTGATGCAATGTGCTGTTGATAAAGCCATTTTGGCTTCTATTTCCTGGTGCCTAAAGCAGTTTTTATTTTTTAAAGAGCTTAATTTAAGGTGAGTGGTCCATAAATCACCAGTTTTCTCTTCCTTTTTCTGCCAAACATCCTTCATGTTTCAGACAGGCACCACATGTGTTCTTTCCAGCCCACTGGAATTTCCCTCATTCTCCATCAATTCTCAGGTAGGTTTGATGTTGCCTCAGACTGGATTTTAGTGCACTCTCCAGGTTTAATTGATTTGAGAACATCAAAATCTATGTTCTGTCCTATCCAGTTTTAGGGAAGGATCTTCTTTTTTGGTTTGAATAGTCCCTTGCTCACAACAGGCCTTTACCCTACTAAATATCATCTGCATCTTTCTTTTCTCTTGAGAAATGGGACAAAACTCTCCTTCTTGCTACTGATCTCCTCACAGATAATTTTCTTGCCATTACTGTTTCCTCTTCCAGGCTGAACTTCTCTTTTTTTCTTGGTTTCAGTGTTAACCCCTATTTCTTTCAGAAATTATCTTTAATGTCTTGGCACAATCTCTCTGTGCTTTGTTCTTGTGAGGTCAGCGTGAAATCCTCCACTTAGCTCAGTTAAATCTCTTATCTTTTAACACTTGATATGGATTCTTCTGGGTGTGCCCTTCCTCTGGGGGACAGCTTTCCCCAGCTGCTGCAGTTTCCTACAGAATTGCCCCAAATCCCTACAATTTACAGCTTTTGGAATTTGTGGGATTCTTCTAACTGCCCACAAGAGATTTGATTTTCTGATCTTTGTAGATCAGTGATCTATTTTCAATCCCCAGTGTATTAGAACCTTGTTCCTCTCCTCTCCCTGGTATTTGTGTGGACTCCTTCCCAAAATATGTCTGGAAAAGCACTGGAAAAACCTTCTGTGCACAGGAGTTGCACCAGCAACTCGTTATCCTGATCATCTCATCTATTTTCTGATGCAAAAATACAGGAAATAAAATGGAATAACCAGATTTGTTCAATGGATTGACTTCATCCCCCTTAGAAACCTTTTCATGAACCTTTTCATGAATGATTCTAAGCACGACTTTGATACCAGGCCCTTGCCAAAGTCACTTGGTGTTTGCACACACCTGGAAACTCAGAATCATTTGCATTAAAAAAGATGCTCAAGATCATCCAGCCCAGCCATTCCTCACCAGTGCCAAGGCCACCACAAACCCACGTCCCCAAGTGCCACATCAAAGGGTCACAAAGATGAAGATGCTCAAGTCCATCCCTCCTCTTTCTCTAGGCTGATGCTGGTTCTGTGGCAAAAGCTTTGCAATAATTTAAAGATAATTCTGACAAAGGGACCCTGCAGGAAAGATGGAAAGTTACTTTTCATGATGGCCTGGAGTGACAGGACACAGGAAATGGCTTCAATCTGAAAAATGGTAAGTTTAGATGGGATATTGGGAAGGAATTGTTCCTTGGGAGGGTGAGGAGGGGCTGAAATAGAATTCCCAGATTTGCTGTGGCTGCCCCTGGATCCCTGGCAGTGCCCAAGGCCAGGTTGGACATTGGGGCTTGGAGCAGCCTGGGACATGGAAGGTGTCCTTACCCATGGCAGGAGTGGCACTGGTTGAGCTTTAAGGTCCCTTCCAACCCAAACCATTCCATCATTCCATGATTCCATGACCTACTGCTTGGCCTTCGAGGTGTCCTGTGTTAAAATGTTCATGCTCTTGGTTATGTACATTAAGTTTAACCTAAATACAACATGTTATATTTAAAACTCCATCCTGTAACTTGCCTTTTGTACCTTTTGAGAGCTGCTGGGCCAGTCCCTTACCGAACAATTATCCCAAATGATTTCTGCTGCTTTGTTTTAAGGCAGACACTGAGTTCTTGGGTGAATTAAAGATGGGACGTTTTCTTGTAGAGAATTACTAACTTGGGCTCTGAAAGTTGCACAGCAGTGTTACTGTGTGTTCCTGTGTCTGGAGAAGTTCTGGCTCTTGGTAGGAATAATTCTCCAGGCAACAGCACCACATTGAAGTTTTGGGTATAAATGGAGTCTCTGCTCTGCATTTGTTCCATGCTCTGTATGCCCAGAACGGAGCTGAAGGCCTTTTGTGCATGTTGAATAGTGGGATTTTAATAAATAACAAGTATTACTACTCATTTAATGTTTTCTATTAATGCCTGCTCAGGCACCTTGAGATAAATTCACACCCTTACTGAAGGAAAGACTGGAATTCTTCTCTGGAATACGAACAGCTTTAGGAAGGTGCTGTATTCCCTTGGACTCTGCTCTTTGCACATCATTTCTCTCCTCTCTCCATCCCAGCACTGAAATTCCAGTGGGATTTAAACTGGAATTGCAGTTTAAAACTCCATCCTGTAACTTGCCTTTTGTACCTTTTGAGAGCTGCTGGGCCAGTCCCTTACCGAACAATTATCCCAAATGAATTCTGCTGCTTTGTTTTAAGGCAGACACTGAGTTCTTGAGTGAATTAAAGGTGGGACATTTTCTTGTAGAGAATTACTAACTTGGGCTCTGAAAGTTGCACAGCAATGTTACTGTGAGTGAATCCCTGTGTCTGGAGAAGTTCTGGCTCTTGGTAGGAATAATTCTCCAGGCAACAGCATCCCACTGAAGTTTTGGGTATAAATGAAGTCTCTGCACTGCATTTGTTCCATGCTCTGTATGCCCAGAACGGAGCTGAAGGCCTTTTGTGCATGTTGAATAGTGGGATTTTAATAAATAACAACTATTACTACTCATTTAATGTTTTCTATTAATGCCTGCTCAGGCACCTTGAGAGAAATTCACACCCTTACTGAAGGAAAGACTGGAATTCTTCTCTGGACTATGAGCAGCTTTAGGAAGGTGCTGTATTCCCTTGGACTCTGCTCTTTGCACATCATTCCCTCCTCTCTCCATCCCAGCACTGCAATTCCAGTGGGAATTGGTCTGCTCTGAGTTTGTGCCTTTCTCCAAGGAGGCACCTGGACGTGGCTGTGCTGGGCTGGGCTCTTGGAGCTGGGTTTTCCTCCAGCTTTTGCACAGGGGTGGTTATGTAATGCTGCAGCAGCGTGGAGAGACAGGAACTGCTCGGGGAGGGAAGTGGCAGGGGGATGGAGCACTGAATTCCAGGAGAAAGGTGAACAGCCTCAGTCTGTGACAGCTGTAAAACAAAGTTCTTTAATGGGGATTTTTCAGATTAGAGGATAATTGTGCCAGGCAAAGTGTCCATCTCTGTGTGTGTGTGTGCAATGAGCTGCTGCAGCCCAAGGATTTCATCCAGTGGCCTGACAAAAACATGGATAACTGGGTGACAAGCAGGAGATTCTTGTTTGATGCAAATAGGTGACTATTTACAGGAGCTGGCCCTGGAATTCTTGTTGCATCTCTTTCCACCAGACCCTCCTTTCCTGGCCCTGTCACTGCTGTGGAGCTGAGAGATGCCGTGTGCTGCATCTACTGGAGCCGTGCTAAGCTCCAAATGTTCCTCTTTTCTGTGGGAGTTGCTAGAGGCAGGAGAAAAGCTTCTCTTTCAGATGCCACTCAAGAGTTCAAAATGCTGGAAATTAGGAGAGAACCATTATTTGTTTTTGCACAGAGTGTGTGTCCACTGAACACTCTGGGACTCTGATGGATCTGAGGGATCAGAGCCCTCCAGATCCCTGTCCTGATGCCACAGGTTTGTTCCCTAAAATAAACTCTCCTTGTGTTTTTATTTATTTTTTTTTCAGTAAGGACTCTGTTCTTTCATCTTGGCCCCTTGCCTGTAGAAGGGGCACAGGTTAATAAGGGTTAATTGCTTTTTTTTTTGTTTAGAAAATGGCATTTTTCTGCCTGCCTGCTGTTTGTGCTCTGAAAGGTTTCTTAGCACTTCTCAGCCTCATATTTTGAGGACAAAATATTTTGTCCTCATATTTTGAAGACAAAATGTTCGGTCCTCCTATTTTCAGGACAAAATTTATCATTCCAGTAGGAAACAGAATATATATCTAGTGGGGAAAAAAAAACAACCATTGCAGAACAGGTGAAGGTCTGTGCTAAAGAATGGAATTTACTCCTTTTTAATTCTGAGCAAATTAAAATTTACCTGCTCCTCCAAACAGGATCATTCACCCACTTGCCAACATCCTCTTACGAGCCTGAGCTTTGTGGTTAATATTTATTGAAGGAAAGGGAAGAACAGCTTCAGGAGGGATGTGGGAAATCCATCCAAGCGTGGAGGGTAACTGTGGCACATCCACAAAGGCACAATGTGGATAAAAGGCTTTGTTCAACAGCCTTGAAAAACTGAATGGAAAAATATATTTTTTTTCCCTTTTTTTTCATTTTTATTTTGCTACAGATGTAAGAAGCAGGAGAAGGAGCAAAGGGAAGAGAAGGTGAGGCAAAAATCAGCCACTTGAGGGGGAGTAAATAAAGAATATTTAGTTTATTTCAGCACCTCAAACAGCTCTGATGGCTTTGGCTATAGTCTAGAGGTGTCTGTGGTCATGAAGCTGAGGGAGAAACTGGAGAAAACAGTTTGTAGAAAAGGAAAGTGGAACAAGGATTTATTTGTTTCAGAGTTCCTTGTAATCCTCCTGCTCTGCTTTTAATGGCAAAATGGCAGCTGTTTAATTCAAGTCACTGCTGTGGCAGTTAAGTCAATCAGAAATTTGACTGTCTTAGGAAAAAAAACCAACCTGATTATGTGATAGTTAATGCAGTTAATTCACATTTTCAATTATTATCCCACAAGGATATGCCTATGAGGAAAATATCACTGTGCTGAAGTTCTTCCACAAAGATTGATAGAGATGACAAAATGTAATTAAGGGTTTCAATTTATTCCCACTGAAATGAGTTGGGAAACTCTCAGTCACTTCAAAAGCCGCCGCCACCTTTCATGTTTGGCTGGGATCAAAAATATCCACTTGGAAATATCAGAAGCAAAACAAGGAGGGCTCAGAAGCAACTGGAGCAAAATTCCTGAAGAATTGTTTATTCTCCGTGGGCCCTGGCAGTGCAGAGCTGCTCACACAACAAATATTTGCCAATTGAATGATCAAACTCTTTTATTGACCTTTATTTTGTTGCAAATGACTTGAAAGTTTCTCAGATTACTCCAATTCCAGTGCTGGTGCACGTGGAGAGGATGGAATTAAAATATTTAGTGAGAGCAGGAATTAAATCAAAGCAAAAACTTCATAAAGGAAAATTCCAAACCCATTCCTGGACTAGGATACTTTCTGCATGAGAAGACTTTAGAAATGAAATATAAACCTTCTAGAAATGTGACACAAATCTGAAAAAGATTGCCAAGATATCAGCCAGTGGTGGACTGTTCACACAAAAAAATCAAGTTATACCTTGAGAATCAGCCAAGTGAGCACCAAGGGACAAAGGATGTTCTGAGTGGAAGGAATTAGGGAATCTAAAAATCAGAATAACGAACATGAAAACATTTAAAATGAAACTACATCAAAAATTCCCCTGTGGCTCTAACAGGGAAATGATTTATTGTCCTTTTAAGGGAAATAAAAGAAGGTGGATTTAGGGAACAACAGACTGATTAACTTTCCTAAACTCACTTGGGAAAACTAGTGAATATATTCTCAAAAAAAAAAAGCTATTTCCAGGATGAGGAAACACAAGAACATGGTGAGGAACAGCCAGCTTGGATTTAAAGCTGTAGAATGCAGAATAATGGAATATTTTGGGATGGAAGGGACCTTAAAGCTCATCCAGTTCCACCTCTGCCATGGGCAGGGACACCTTCCACTGTCCCAGGTTCCTCCAAGAAAAAAATCCAACCTGGCCTTGGACACTTCCAGGGATGAGGAGGCAACAAATTTGTCCATGGCTGGTCAAATCTGACAGAAATTACCACAAAATTTCTGCATCTGTGGGTGAGGGGAGAGCAGCAAGTTTTTAGCAAGATTTTCAACATTATCCTACAGTTTTTTGTCCAAAAAAAGGACAAATGGAGTGGATGGATGGACTGTAAAGAGGAGTGGGAAATGGGCTTGGCCTTTGAAGGATCTGCAGATTCAAATCTCACAGGGTGAGGGTTGATTCCTTTTGGGGCACCAAAAGGAAACCTCAGCCTCCAGCTGACCCCAAACTGGAAGGAGCAGTGGATGTCACAGGGGTGTCACTCAGACAAAACAAAGAAAAAAGAAAAATGGGCTGTCTAGAACCTCATGAAGCTGAACAAGGGAAAACACCAAATCCTGCAGCTGGAAAAGAGCAGCTCATGCATCAACCCAGGCTGGGAACCAACCCAGGGTGGGATAAAATCTGGGAGTTCCACAAAGCTCCATTTTCACCTGGATCAGCTGCACAACCTCCAGCAGTGCAGGCTGATCGTGCACTGGGATGCTTTTGGAAAAAAATTGGCTGAGGAATGAGATTTATTTCCCTCTTCTTGGCACCTGTGAAGGACTCCAGAGCTCCCTTCTAATCTATTTTTCTGTAATTCTGTGAAATTAGAGAACAATTCTTATATTTGGGGTATTTTTATTTATTTTTTTTTTAATTTTTTTTTTTTAATTTGGTTTCTTCCTGAGTTCATTTAAGATCCATGATAGGTGTTAAATCAGAATAATAACTACACACACACACTGGACAAGTCTTTCCAAAATCCTGGAAGTTGGGAGGACACACGAGGTCAAGTCCTTGTACATGATTAAATCTTTTATATTGGCTCAGAGGGAAGAATCACAGGCAGTCTAAAGATAAAACATTTTGTTTTCTTAACTTTATGAACATTTCTATTTGGGGAGAGAAACTTTTAATTTTTTTTTTTAAACATTGAGTTCTAACAGTTCTAATTTTGACCTCTCTACTACTCATTAATTCATGTTTATCCAGCTCCGTCAAACTACACTGATCCCCCTCCTTATTGCCTCCCACATTGGTGTGAGATTGAGCAGAAGGGCTAATTCCAATTTATTAAATATGACTTTGATAATTCCAATTAGAACTGGAGAGTTAGGTTTGATATTTAGGTTTTTTAAATTTTTTTTGTGTGCGTGTATGTGCGGTTTTGTTTTGGTTTGTTTTTTTGCTTGTGGTTTTTCCTAATGGTCAATTCATCCGAGGTCAACTCACAAAAATGCAAATTTTAGACTGTGACTATGGTGAAATGTAAAATATGTGCTTTGGATCCAACATCACTCAACTTCACATTTCACTGAAGTGAGAAATTCACCTGAAGCCAGGAACTGCTGTGGAAATTTAAAGTTCTTCCTCTGTGTAGTTTGCAAACAGTGAAGTTGGGTTTTTCTCCCTCTCCTGCTCACCAGGAGTGTGCCTCAGGCGTTGTTCTCAAGAACAAAATGAAGATTTTTCTTGCCATTTCAGTTGCCACTGTTTGCTCCCACCTTTCCCAACTGCACAGCTCAACTCCTGGTCTGGTTTTTGTCTTGAAAAAAACAAAAGGGGTGGCCCTGCCTACACACATTTGATGGTTTGAATCTCACTTGTCCTTTTAATGGGCTTTTTATGGACTGGTTAATGCCATAAATTGTCAAGAGCCTGTTAGTGCACTATTTATTTCTGAAAAACTTCATTAGGGGGAAGTAGGAATAAATCTGACTTTTTTTTTTCTTTCCCTGCATTACTAAAAATAATATGTAAAACATAACAGATGGCTTAATATTTTTATTTCACCATTTCAGCTGTGCTCACCTCGACCGCTCTTGACTGACGTTCCGTGCAGGTGCCAACAGTCATTAATTTTAAACTGAGCTGCTTTGAAATCTGTTTTCATATTTACTCCCAAATCCATGCTTTGGACCCAAGGCAGGCTGAACTTTAATTAAAGATCCTGCAGAAACACTCGGGCTGCTGGTAAATGTTTGGGTTGATGCACATCCACCACCTCTGTTCAAAATGTGCTTTTTAATCCTGGGGAGCTGCAAAATTCCCATGGGAGCACCAAGTGCTGGTGTCGTGGCCAAATGTGAGAAACTCCACCTAAATTCATCACAATGGAAAAGGATTTGGAGTATTTGCAGAGGTTTCTAGAAGGTGTTGTGGGATCAACTCCCTTGGCTCTGCTTTTATACCAACGAAGCACAAATGGGAGCAGAGTTGAGGTTGGATGTTTTACAAGTATTTCTGATGCCATTTCTGAAGGAATGAAGCAATCCTGGGATGGGCTAAGGAAGATGCATGTCAGACCTCTCTCTCTCCTACACGCCAGCCTGTTTAAAATAAATTTACATTTAAGGTCTGATATGAAACCCCTTGAAGTGAACGGAGAGACTTTAATGCTCTTTGACTAAAATGCATTTAGAAGATTTTTATATTTTCTGTGATTCTATTTCTGTAGCAGCTTGGTGGGTTTTACTATTCCTGAACATTTCCTGCAAGGCTTCCTCCACTTTCTTTTGTTATTATTATTTCTTCTCATGCTAATATCATAAATCTTTCCTCTGCTGTAATTCTAAAGCCCTACCTGATTTTCCTGCTTAATTCTCTTCTAATATTTGAGTTGTGCCCAAACCCACCAGTCTGGCTTCTGAAAGCAGCTGGAATTAAAAGCAAAACAACAAACCAACCATGAGTTCTGCTCTTTGAAAACATTATTATTATTATTATTATTATTATTATTATTATTATTATTATTTTCTTTGAATTTAAGGTGTTTCTGTTGAAATTCTGGAGGTAAATTGGCTTCATATCTGCTGTCCTTGTGTCCTACCCCATGGAAGAGGAAAGTTCTTTCCTGCAGCAAACACTGCTGGATGCAGCGTGTCAATACCAGGCAGTTGCTGTTTATACACAGAGGATCCTCTTTCTTTTCTGGAGAGCAGTTTATAAAAAATCATTGCTCAAGGAAAAATATTTTCCATATATCCAGAAGGCAAAGGCTTTGTGTCAGTGAATTCACTGCTGCAGCTTAGACCACAAATACGCCAATTGTAAAGGGTAGAAAATAGTGATCAGCAACATCCAGATGTTGCAGGTCACCTAAATTCCAGGGAGCCATCCCAGAACTGTGGAATGGACTGTTCCAAATATGGGAGTCTTTATGATCCAATTCTAGGGCTTTTTTCCCATTCTCTTTTTTTTTTTTTTTTTTTTTTTTTTTTTTTTTTTTTTTTTTTTTTTTTTTTTTATGTCATTTTCCCTTCTCTCTCAAGCCCTTCTCCTTCCCACCCCTTCCAAATTTTAACCATCTTGTATTTTGATATAGGTTTCCTTCCTCTGGCTAGAAACAAAGAACTCAGCCAGAATTTGGAACTACAGCAGAAGTTTAGGGTCACCCTTAAATCTTTAAGTCCTGTTTTAGGGAAAAAGTTTAGTGGTGGTGAATGTGAGGACACCATCTTCAGTAAATCAATCTTTAATATCCCATTGTAAATGTCCAACATGTAATTACAGTCACCATCACTAAAACTTTGCAGACACTGCTGAAATATTTCCTTGGTCACTACAATGTTCTGTTTGTTTCTCCTGCAAGTTTCAGTGGTAACTTTGGTGTGTTTGGGGGGAAAAAGTGGAAGAAGTGGATTAACACTGCTTTGTTTGTAACCAGGGAAGGCTTGGGATGCACTTTATGCTTTAATGTAATTATGCCTCATAGATAGAATCCCAAGGATTGCTCACATCCCTGTGGGATACTCGGCTGAGATAAACATGTATCTAGTTTACTGAACATGATTAACTACCTGAAGTATTGGAATTCTTGTGTGCAGTGAATCACACCAGCCCTGGATTTTGAGATGACTGGAGAGGGACTGGGTTTGGTGGGACATGCCCAGCTTTGGATACACCACGCTGGGATGCACTGCTGGGCTGGGATTCAGCTGCCTCCTTCCCCCTCCTCCCCTCTGCAGGTGAAGGTTTGATAATCCCCAGTTCCCATCCAGTGAAGAACTAAGTGAGACATTTTATTCATTTCTCATCTAACAGCTCTGCTCTCCTGCACTTGTACCAGACAAAGCGAGCAACACACTGAGGAGAACACAGCAAAGCTGGCACAGCTTCCTTTCCTTTCCTTTCCTTTCCTTTCCTTCCCTTCCCTTCCCTTCCCTTCCCTTCCCTTCCCTTCCCTTCCCTTCCCTTCCCTTCCCTTCCCTTCCCTTCCCTTCCCTTCCCTTCCCTCTCTGCACTGACACTGATCCCCAGCCTGCTGCAGTCGATGGCAATCCCAAGATCATTAAACAGCCCCTGGTTTTAATTAATTAATTAAAAAGGCCTCTTTCCATTTGCCTTCCTGTGCTCTCCCTGCCCCTGCTGTTGGTTCCAGCTCTGAGAGCCCAAGGCCAGCCCTGAGCCACTTCAGGCTGCAGCTGGAGAGTGTTAGGAACAATGTGAGATAAAAAAAATAAACCTGATTTCTACAGAAACTTGGTGGTTTTATAAGCCAGGCAGGAAGGGAGAAATGCAGGACAGTGCAGAGAAGTTTAGTGGGCAGAGCTCTGTGAGGGAGCTCTGCAGACAGGGATTCATCTCCCACACCTCCTGCACCTGTAGATGGCCACGGTGGTTTAATTATTAGAGGGTGAAATCACAATTTCATCCCACGAAACTTGAGGCATCAAACTGCCTAGTCTCTAGAAGCCTCCTGAGGTCTTTGGTGGAATAAAATTACTTTTTGGAGTTTCCCTTCAGATTTGACCTCATTGCTCTGCACAGCTCCCTGACAGGAGGGGACAGCCAGGGGAGGGGTTTGGTCTCTTCTCCCAGGGAACAAGGGACAGAAAAAGGGGAAATGGCTCCAAGTTGTGCCAGGGGAGGCTCAGGAGCAATTTCTTCCTGGAAAGGGTGGTCAGGCCTTGGGAAGAGCTGCCCAGGGAGGTTTGGAGTTCCTGTCCCTGGTGGTGTCTAAAGAAGGGCTGGAGGTGGCACTCAGAGCTCTGAGCTGGGGACAAGGTGCAGACCAGTCACAGCTTGGATTTGATGACTTTGGAGCTCTTTTCCAACCTTAATGACTCCATGATTCCTTTCTAAGACACTCAAAGAAGCCCAGGGAGGTTTGGAGTTCCTGTCCCTGGTGGTGTCTAAAGAAGGGCTGGAGGTGGCACTCAGAGCTCTGAGCTGGGGACAAGGTGCAGACCAGTCACAGCTTGGATTTGATGACTTTGGAGCTCTTTTCCAACCTTAATGACTCCATGATTCCTTTCTAAGACACTCAAAGAAGCCCAGGGAAGCTGCACTCCCAAAGCTGGCAGTGCCTTTTGAAGATCTTCCTGTGAAAAGCTGGCCCCATGGAAATCGATGGGGAATTACCTCTGCGTGTCCAGACAGCTATTGAGCTCTAAGGAGGTTCTTAATTAGAATCATTTAACATAAATGCTTCTTTTCAGGAATGGGAAATTGATCTGGCAGGCTGATAGAAACTGCAGGCTCTGAGTGTCAGCAGGAGATGGTGGGAGAAAAAGCAGGAAGGTAGGAAATACTCTCTTCTCATTCTTCAAATAACTACTCTGAGGAATAATTTGACAATTGCTCATTGTTCTAATGAACCCCTGCTCTTGATTATGATAAATACTAAATTACAAGATAATTCCTCCTTTGCTTTCATTGACAAAGTTGTCTGTATTGACAAGGCACAATGAGATTACTATTTTTTTTTTAAATGAGAAGCAAAAAAGCAGAGGATTTCCTGCAATGCTGCAAAGTGCTCTGAGCTGGAGAGGCTGAGGCAGGGATGGTTGTGATAAAGCACTGCAGAACAGAGTTGATTAGAGCATTGAATTAACGATGCTCTCGTGCAGCCTCTCATCATGCCATTCCTTCCCTCAGCCTCCTCTTTCACCCTTTCAATCTGCACATTATTGTTTGCTTGTCCAGAAGTGGTTTGGGTTTGTTTGATGGTTTTTTTTTTTTTTTTTTTTTTTTTTTTTTTTTTGAGAAATCAGCACAAATGCCAGCACTTGCCTTTCAATAGGAAAGAAGCCCCAATGTTCTGCTCCAGAGAGTCCCCCAAAAATCCTGTGCATTCCTCAGGTCAGCCCCCACCAGTCTCTAGAGAGGAGAGGAATGTGGGATAATCCAGACCAGCTGTACAAACCTCTGATCTTCAGTGTTTATTTGCCACAGAAATGCCATCACTGCTGTGGCAGTAGCAATCAGACCTGGGATTGCTCTTCCTGAAGGCACAGCTGAATTTAGAGACCCAACACAGGTCAAAGGGTATGAAATGAAATGAAGTCAAGAGTGAGGCTGTTTCTCCAGGCCTGTGAAGGGCTGTGGAACCAAAATCTCTCCCCACTCAAACTGTCTCTAACCTCCTTTGGCCATGGGGTACACGAGGATCAGGCCTCAAAGCCAAAGTTCACATTTATATTTGTCCCAGCACCTCAAACTCATAAAATCCCAGAATTATTTGGGTTGGATGGGACCTTAAGATCATCCAATCCCATGGGCAGGGACACCTCCCTCTGTCCCAGGCTGCTCCAAGCCCCAATGTCCAACCTGGCCTTGGGATCCAGGGGCAGCCACAGCAAATCTGGGCACCCTGTTTCTCAATTTTTTGGATGAATCAGAGGCTTCCTGTGGCTGAGATGTTTTTCTGAGGGTGTGGATTTCCACAGAGCTCCCTCAGTATGGACATGGCCAGAAAGGCTGGGGAGGTTCTGGCAGTCAGGATTAATTAATGAGAGTTAATTAAATAAACTCACTGGTTTAAGTGTTTGAGCTTTCACTGTCTGCATTTACACACAGAGTTATTAATGCAGATGCTTTAAAAAAACCCCACAAACCAACCCTTAAATCTCTGTGGAATCATAATTTACTCCTGAGGATTGCAAGCTGTGTGTGCAAATGTTTAAGGGTTTTCTGGCTGCAAGGCAGGCTCTGCCCTTGGATAAGACTCTGTTATTCTCCTACCAGAGTGAGACAAGAAAGTAAATACTTCTTGGAAGTAAATAATTTCCAGCTGGAGACTGGTGGATATTGTGGATATAGACTTCCAGTGCCATTAATGTCTAACCTGAGGTTGTAAGTGGAAAATAGCAGCAAAATGGGCTTTTGCCTTGTGGCTATTTTTTAATTCAAAGTCCTCTTGAGTATTACTCCAGAAAAAAAAAATACAAACTTCTCTGACCAGCCCTTGGCACTTCTGTTAAAGCTTCTTGTGCAACCTCTGGCATAAATTTGGGTATTCTGCAGAGCCCTTGCACTTGTGGAGATTTTCAGTGGGTGTTCAAGGATGGGACTCTAAGGGAAGGTTCCCTGCCCATGGCAGGGGGCTGGAACAAGATGATTTTTAAGGTCCTTTCCAATCCAAACTATTCTGTGATTCTATAATTCTTCAATTTTACTGGGCATTGTGTGACTCTGAGGGTAGAAATTTGTCTGTTTTTCAAGAACTTGAAAATCTCCTCACTTTGTTGGTTTTGGTGTTTTTTTTGTCCTGTGTCTGAGGACAGGATGTTCTGCTGGCCATATGCAGGAGCTCGTGAATAGACTGTAAAAATCCACTTTAATGAGCTTTTCAAATGGAAGAAAGGTGTGTTTCCTCAGCTGCCAAATCCCCCTGGCCCTGGGGGATGTTCTTTGAGGCAGATTATGGGTGAGGAGTGAAATGAGGAGTTAAAGGTGCTCTGAGCCTCCTTATGGACAAGATCCACACCTGCCATACTAAGGACAGAAAAATTCCAGTCTCTCCACAAGAATTTTGGTCACAGAGATTTTTCTCCTCCCAAACTTTCATGGGCAGGACTGATCCCATTGATGTCCTGCAGAGTGTGGGGTTGGGATGGGCTGGTTTGGGATGTCCTTTTGGCAGAGACCCCACAACAGAGTCATGAGGCTCTGCCAGGAGGATTCCACCAGCCAGTGTCCTTGGGCATCATTAAAAATTGCAGTGCTGTGTGGAAAAACTGGATTCAATAACCTCCAATTGTTCAATACTCCTATTCCAGCTATTAATAAAACATAAAAATTGTAATTTCAACATCAGCAGCATTCCAGAAAAGCATCTGGAGAAAACCTCCAAAAGCCAAGCCACTAAAAGCTAAAAAAAAAAAAAAAAAAAAAAACCACAAAAAAACCCACCAAAAAAACCCACCAAAAAACAAAAACAAAAACAAAACAAAACAAAAAAACCCCCCCCCAAAAACCCACAAAAAACAAAAACAAACACAAACAAACAAACAAACAAAAAAAACAAACCACCAAAAAATCTTCCAGAAAGTCAAGTGGGAATGAGATTAAAACTTTTCCCTGTTTGGTAAATGTGGGGTTTGTTCAGAAGCATCACATTCTGCACAATCAATATATAAATATTAATACTTAATACATTTGGAATATTGTTTTCTAGTATCAAACTGCTAAAATTGTACATCCATATAAATATAACACATTAACCTAAACATTATATCTTTTTAAAAACTGCCAGGACTTAAAATTGTCCCCTATAAAAAGTGACATCCTGGAGCAAGGAGGTGATGGAAGCACTGGGCAGAGGTGCAAAGCTTTTACAAAAATGAAAATCAAAAAAAAATTTACTACAGAAATGGGATCTTTACAATATGTCAAGCACAGATGTAAATTAATTTATTTGGGAAAGCATTAATGTGAATTATTTTTTACTTTATAGAAGGATACAGAGAAGTCCTGAATGAAACTCTTTGTATATGTAAAAATACCATGAGAAGATCATCACAACCACAGTAACCCTGCACCAGCAGTGTCCAGAGTTCCCGAGAGGTGAAAGAAAAACCACAAAACTTATACCTAAACCTGTTGTGAAATATACCCCTTGTGACGGGGATTTCATGAAAATATAAATGAAATTCTGCTTCTCTTACACGGTTGGAAGGAGAGATCTTATTCTGTTCCAAAGTTTCAACAAAATGACTACAAAACAAGGCTCCAAACACATGCTCGTGAAAAAAAAAAAAAAAAAAGTCTTTTCAGCAGTGAAATGATGTATCTTGGGAAGCTCAAGCTGAATGTGGTGCAAATGCACTGGCAGAGATTCCACAAAGAAATGTGGGTTTGTTTTTTTTTTTACCTAATTGAGGCCGTGGTTGTGGGGCTTTCTCGGTTGGTGCTGCTATAATTAATTCTCTCCTTGTTTGCTTATGAGGCAAAATCATTTGGTAATGATCTGACAGCATTGTTGTGACACTGCAGGAGCCCTGCCTTATGTAAGGAAATCAATAACTTCAAGTATTGCAAATGGTTTGGTAACTGCCCTGAAGAGTTGGCTTCTATTACTTCGCATTTTCCCACAGGAAAGTAATGAGTTCCTGAGCTTGTACTTACAGTTCAGGCCTTTATTCCCATTATTCCCTGGGAGCAAGGCTTGGAAATGGGAGGCCCAGCATTAAAATATCCAGGTCTCTATTTCCATAAAGGCTTAACTCATTAGTTCACTCCAGAAAGTGGAGTCAGAGCAGAAATGTGGATTTACATGAAAAAGGGATTTGTTATTCTCAGCAAGGAATTTGCCTGGAGTCCCTGCTGGGAATCACAGGATGGTTTGGGTTAAAAGGGACCTTAAGGATCATCAGGGACACTTTCCACTAAACCCCTCCTGGGCATCGCAGGAATAAATAAAAACCCCAATTAACTCTCATCCTCGACTAGGACTCACCCATGTGCTGGTCTCATCCACAATTCTTTGAGACAAAGAATTTATAAGCAAAGAAGGAAGGCAGGCAGAGCAGGAAACCAGTCCTGGTGTGGTTTAATAGATTGCTGATAGTCAAAGCACAGCCCAGAGATGCCAGAGAATTCAAATTCCAAACCAATAACTCTCCATGTTTCTATACTTTACTGCCTATGGGTACAGAGATGCCCACCCTGGGCATCACGGGAATAAATAAAAAACCCAAATAACTCTCATACTCCACTAGGACTCACCCATGTGTTCGTCTCTTTCAGAATTCTTTGAGACAAAGAATTTATAAGCAAAGAAGGAAGGCAGGCAGAGCAGGAAACCAGTCCTGGTGTGGTTTGATTGCTGATAGTCAAAGCACAACCCAGAGATGCCAGAGAATTCGGATTCCAAACCAATAACTCTCCATGTTTCTATACTTTACTGCCTATAGGTACAGAGATGCCCACCCTGGGCATGGCAGGAACAAATAAAAAACCCAATTAACCCTCATCCTCGACTAGGACTCACCCATGTGTTCATCTCATCCAGAATTCTTTGAGACAGAGAATTTATAAGCAAAAAAGGAAGGAAGGAAGGCAGAGCAGGAAACCAGTCCTGGTGTGGTTTGATAGATTGCTGATAGTCAAAGCACAGCCCAGAGATTCCAGAGAATTCGGATTCCAAACCAATAACTCCCCATGTATCTCTAGTTTACTGCCTATAGGTACAGAGATGCCCACCCTGGGCATCACAGGAATAAATAAAAAACCCAAATAACTCTCATACTCGACTAGGACTCACCCATGTGTTCGTCTCTTTCAGAATTCTTTGAGACAAAGAATTTATAAGCAAAGAAGGAAGGAAGGCAGGGCAGGAAACCAGTCCTGGTGTGGTTTGATTGCTGATAGTCAAAGCACAGCCCAGAGATTCCAGAGAATTCAAATTCCAAACCAATAACTCTCCATGTTTCTATACTTTACTGCCTATGGGTACAGAGATGTCCACCCTGGGCATGGCAGGAACAAATAAAAACCCCAATTAACTCTCATCCTTGACTAGGACTCACCCATGTGCTTGTCTCTTCCAGAATTCTTTGAGACAGAGAATTTATAAGCCAAGAAGGAAGGAAGGCAGAGCAGGAAACCAGTCCTGGTGTGGTTTGATGGATTGCTGATAGTCAAAGCACAACCCAGAGATGCCAGAGAATTCAAATTCCAAACCGATAACTCTCCATGTACCTCTAGTTTACTGCCTATCAGCACCGAGGCAAGATCAAATAAATTCCTCTTGCTTAATGAAAAACGAACATCCCGACACAGCGAACGGCCCAAAAGTGACTAATCCATCTCTATCTCCCCCAGTGAATAGTATTAATTATGTTGTTTGCTTTCCTGGACTAATTTTTTCCCCTAGTCTGAGGTAATAACTGCTGGGATGAGATAGGTAGAGCTGAGCCGATGATTTACAACCCATCAGAGCAAGGAATGTATCCTGGCTGGTGGTGCATTATCACTAACCAAAATACACTTTTTTTTTTTTTTTTTTTTTTTTTTTTTTTTTTTTTTTTTTTTTCCCTCTCTTTTTATATTTATTTAAACTCATCCCCAGTTGTCACCTCTGCCAGGAGATGTTTTTTTCCAAAGAGCTGACCGACACAAACTCCACCTGTGCGACTCTGCCCCTGAGCTAAGAGTGCAATTCCTTCCAAAGCGCTGTTTCTCCACGACTTTCCTTCATGCAGGCAAAAAAAACCAGCCCAGGCTCGGCATTTTTCTCACAATTTCTCCTTTCACGGGTGTTTTTTATGTCTGTGAACGGTCCTGCTGGGGGATGGGGTCACCTGTGACAACTTACAGAGAATCACCGCAAAAAACAGCCCTAAAAAACACCCCAAACAACCTCCAACGAGCTTGTAGGAAAGACGGATTTTTTTTTTTTAAAAAATGTCTTTGCTCTCAGTTCCCGCATTCGTTCGGCTCAGGAAAGTTTAGTGGCCCTGGGTGAGTCTGGGAGAGGCTGTGGGGGGGGAGGATTTTAACAGCGGGGACACCTTTGGGGGTTTTTTCCCGGTGTTTCCAGAGCAGAATTCCCGTTCCCAAGCCCCGGCGCTGTCCGCGGTGCTGGAGCGCTCCGGGAGCCCAAGGCAGAGCCCCGGGGCTGCCCCAGAGCTCGGGGGGGAAGGGAGGAATCCTAAACATCCTAAACATCCTAAACATCCTCAGCAGCCGTGAGGAGGCAGCTTTTCCCTTCCTGGGAAGATGCTCCGGCCGCGGCCAGCGGGGAGTCCCTCCCCATCCCTTGTCCCCCCCGGCCTTTCACCGCCCGCTTTCAGCACGGGAGGAAACTTTTGTCCGTGTTATCTTTGTCCCCACCTTTTGGCACCGCACCCGGCCTGGAAGGGACAGCGAGGGCCGGGGTGGTGGGCTGGGATGGGGGGGAATGGAAGAAGGGGGGAGTTTTCTCCTATTTATTTATTTATTTATTTATTTCGCTCCATCCTCCCTCAGGTCGCCATGGTGATAGCGAGCCTCGCTCTCCCTCCCGACAGGAGGAGACGGGCACCCCTCGGTGAACACCCCCAGTGTCCCCTCCGCCACCCGTGTCCCCCCTGGAGGGGACTGTCCCCTCCCTGAGCGCCCCCTCACCCCCGGCTCGGGCTCCTCTCTCCTCTCCGCCGAGCCCCGGCTGTTCCCAGCGCTGCCCCGGCTCCCCCAGCCTCTCCCCGGTCACCCCCAGGTCCCCGCAGAGCGCGGGTGAGACGGGAGCAGCCAAAACATCGCCGTCCCCTCAATCCGCCCCGCTCTGAAGTTCTGCCCAGCCGGAGCCGCGCTGGGGAGGGGGCGGAGGGCAGGACCAAAGTCCCCCCCGGCGGTGCCGGAGCCGGGAGAGCTCGGAGCATCCCCGCTCCCGTCCCCGCTTTTGCCCGAGGGCGTGGGGATGAGAGAAGCTCCCGCGACGGCAGCTGGAACGGGGAACCTCGGGGCCGCCCCGCCGTGTCCCCCGGGCCGCGGATCCGCCGTTTGTCCCCTCAGCCCGCCGGGGAAGCGCCGCTCGCCCCCGGGTTACATAAGGAACGCGCCCCCAATCCCTCGGCACCGCTGAGGGCTGGAGGATGGAGGAAAGGCGATTTTTGTTTGAAGGGGAGCAGGGAGATGGAGAAACGCGTGAGGAAGGCACAGGCACCGAACCCCGCGACGCATCATCATCATCATCACCATCATCCCCATCCCCTGCGCGGGTCCCTCGGGCAGGGCAGGGCAGGGCAGGGCAGGGCAGGGCAGGGCAGGGCAGGGCAGCCCCGCTTACCTGGCGCTGCTGTCACTCCATGGCGGCTCCCGGCGGGACGGGACGGGACGGGACGGGACGGGGCAGGCGGGGCGGCTGGCGGGGGGCTCCGGCTCCGTGCGGGCTCCTGGGAGCGGCGCTGGCTGTCACACGGCCCCGAGGCTGCTGCCGGCCGTCTCCATTCCTCCTCCAGCACGCCCGCTGGCTCGCCCACCTCCCGCCGGCCGCGCACCCCCGGGGAGGGGGGCAGCGGGGCTCCGCCGGGGCGGGCGGGCTGTGCGCGGAGCTGGGGCTGTCCGTGCGCGGCTCCGTGCGCGGCTCCGTGCGCGGCTCCCAGTGGGGCGGGCGCGGGGGATGCGCTCGGCCCGGCGGGCGCGGAGCGGAGCGCGGAGCGGAGCGCGGAACGGAGCGGAGCGCGGGCGGCGGCGGCGGCGGCGGGAGCGCCCTCTGCGGGCGGCGCGGGGCGGCGGGGGCGGCGCGCTCCTTCCGCGGGGGCGGCCCCAGAACCGCCTGCGCCGCCCACGAGGGATGGAGGGAAAGGGGGGATGGAGGGAGGGAGGGAGGGAGGGATGGATGGATGGATGGATGGATGGATGGATGGATGGATGGATGGATGGAGGGATGGATGGAGGGATGGATGGACTGGGGAGAGAGGGAGGGATGGAGGGAGGGATGGATGGATAGGTAGAGGGATGGAGGGATGGAGGGATGGATGGATGGATGGATAGACTGGGGAGGGATGGATGGATGGATGGATGGATAGGTACAGGGATGGAGGGATGGATGGATAGGTGGAGGGATGGATGATGGATGGAGGGAGGGAGGGATGGATGGATGGATTGGGGAGGAATGGATAGATGGATGGATGGATGGATGGATGGATGGACGGATGGATGGACTGGGGAGGGATGGATGGAGGGAGGGATGGATGGATAGGTAGAGGAATGGAGGGATGGATGGATTGGGGAGGGAGGGATGGATGATGGATCAAGGGATGGATGGATGGATGGATTGGGGAGGGAAGGAGGGATGGATTGGGGAAGAATGGATAGATGGAGCAATGGATGGATGGATAGATGGATTGGGGGGGAGGGAAGGATGGATGGATTGGGGAGAGATGGATGGATTGGGGAGGGAGGGATGGATAGGTAGAGGGATTGAGGGATGGATGATGGATGGAGGGATGGATGGATGGGTGGATTGGGGGTGATGGATGATGGATGGATGAAGGGATGGATGGAGGGATGGATGATGGATGGATCAGTGGATGGGTGGATGGGTGGATGGATGGATGGACGGATAGATGGATGGATTGGGGGGGCAGCAGAGCACACAGCTGAGTGGGGACCCAGCACTGTCCCACTGTCCCTCCCACCGGGAATGCAGCTGCCTCTCAGGACCGTTCCCACCTACCCCCAGCGGAGCCCTCCCCACACAGGAATCATGGAGTTACAGAACAGTCTGGGTTGGAAGGGAGCTTAAATATCAATTAGTGCCAACCCCCAAGCCGTGGGCAGGGACAGAGCCATGTTTGCTCCGAGCTCCATCCAACCTGGCCTTGGGCACTGCCAGGGATCCAGGGGCAGCCACAGCTGCTCTGGGCACCCTGTGCCAGGGCCTGCCCACTCTCATGGTAAAGAAAATAACCACAGGTGTATTCAGGGAACACCAGGGTTTGTGTCCTGCAGTTCTCTGGAGCATAACAAGGGCTGATCTCACCCCACAAACAAATCTCCGTTCCCTTTGGGGCCCTTGCCAGCACCTTTACCCCCCTCCTCACCGCTGGAGTCTTTGGCATTGCTTTCCCACTCTCAGGCTCAGCTGAAATTGGCCAGTAGATCTCTCATTCCTGGCAGGAACAGCTGCCAGGCAAACAGGCAGGTGCACACCTTGAGACATCAACAGATACTTCACTTTGACCTTCTTTACTGAGAAAACCTGGCTGGAAAGTAGAGCCCAAAGTCCTTTCCAGACATCATCATAATCATCCTTTCCAGAGCACTCCACCTGCTGAAAAGGTGAAATGCTTCACCTTTGGTGTCTGCACTGTGATAAATTACCCATATTCCAAACATTTGTCCCATGCCAGTGGGAAGCAGGACAGGGTTGTGGATTTTCAGGTAATGCAAATTATAACAATTTGCACTTTCAAAAGTCCTGTCAGTTTCTCTGTAATTCTTTTTTTTTTTTTGTCTTGGATTAGCAGCAAGCCCAGCTCCACACCCCATCTGTGCCATGGACCATCAGTGATCTGATTTATTTTTCTCCTTCTGACAAAAAAACTAGTACTTTAAACCAGCACCGCTTTAGCTTGTAAAATCTCCTTATTTGCATTTCCTTTCTCACCTCACCCTTTCTTCACACCTTCCTACATTTCCTAATGTACTTTCTGGGAATATTTTTTTTCCCCTCTCTCTCTCTCTCTCTCTCTGAAATCTCATTTGAGCCCATGCAATTGTGTGGTGGATGTATTATTACATCAGGTTAGGTTAGAAAATGGCTGTGTTCTTATTCCTTAGGATTTTCTCATAAAAGGGAACCTGGCTGAAAAGAGCAGCATGAGGCCTCTTCTTTGCACAACTCTCAATTTCTCCCTGCAAACTACTGTTCTTTAAATCTCTTCCCTTGTGCTAGGACCAAACCTCCTGGAGCAGGAGCTGTTCTCCAAACTCAAGTTGCTTTTCTAGAGCCTGCTCTACTTGTTAGTCATTTCTCCTGCTTTCATTTGCCAACAGAGCAGGAAAGCTGGGCACATTCACAATGGAGAAAAGGGTTTATGTGAAATGAGGATATGTAGGATCTTATCCTTTCTGCCTTCACGATCCTGACACAACGTGATGGGTTACAGGCCCTTTTAACTCTATTAATTGTTAAATATTTCAGGAGAAGCAGCATATGAGTGGTTATGTTGAGCTTGGAACCAAAACAGCATCATTAAATTGCACAAACCCTCGTGCTTTCCAAATGCCACTTTTTCTCTTGGGACACAAAACCCTGAAACAGCTCTGGAACAGGTGCACAAATAATTATTTTACACTTAGCCCTGCTGTCCCCCTCCCTGTGATCTATTTGTCTCAGCTGCAGCTCACTCAGTGTCAGCTCCGCGGATCTCCCTGCAGAGCCTCTCAGGGTGAATTAATGCTGGTGCCAAGACACACTGAAGAGATCCCTGCTGCTTTCTGAAGGTCCCAGGCAAAAGCCTGACTGGTGAACTGCTGAGATTTCCTTTCCCTTCCCATTTCAGTCCAAGGCCAAGGCAGAACTTGAACTGGCAGTGCCCAACTCTGCTCGTTCAGTTAATTCCAGTTAATGGGCTTTGACTCTGTTCTCCCTCCAGCTCCCTTTGGGCACCACAGTCCCAGAAACAACTCGAATTCCCCAGACTTGTGCCCTGCTTGAGGGAACAGTTTCTGTCAGGAAGCAAAGTTTGTATCAGTCTGAGGATTTTGGAGTTGGTTTTGGATGGTTAAACAGTGGGAAAAGCAGAGGGATGGGTTGGTGGGAGGGTATGGGCATATCCTACTTTAAATACTTGATTTTGGGTTTTACATTAGGAGTCTGCTCTGCTGGGGCCACTGAGGAGAGGATCTCATAGAGGTCAGTGCATCTTAAATAAACTCCATTCCTGATGTGCCCTCTGGAGGGTTTTGCTGCCCCTCACCTCCTGTTAATCCTCTGGGGCTTGTGCAGAGAGATTTTATGGAGACAAACTGCCTAAACCAGGCTCTGACACATCCTTATCCCCCTCCAGTTTCATTTAATTTCATTTTTTATTTTCCAAAACAACAGAGCATTTACACACAGAGAAATCTCTCACCACCACATCTCTAGCAGGGGATTTTTGGGGGATATTTGCCACTGGTATTTCAGTGAACCCACAGCTCCCAGGACAAAATGGGAATACAGGCAGCATTCCCACAACCTTATCCTGCAGTTTGTGCAGATTCATGTTTGTGAGATTTAATTCAGGATTGGTGAGCTCCAAAGTCATCAAATCCAAGCTGTGACCCATCCCCATCTTGTCCCCAGCCCAGAGCTCTGAGTGCCACCTCCAGGTGACACCTCCAGGGATGGGCACTCCAAACCTCCCTGGGAAAATGAATTCAACACATAAAAACCAGAATTTGTGATGAAACTGAGCCAGAGGCTTTCGTTCTTCACTTCAAGTTCTGAAATGTTGACTTTCCTTGGTGCACATTCCTCCTTACCTCTGAAAGGGATAATTAGTTTAAAAAGTAGGAGTTACTACTACAACTAATAAATAGTAGTTGAAAAGCAGTGAAATCCAAAATGTGTCTGCAGAAGAATTTTGGCCACAGAACAATGCTTGATACACAAACCCCAAGCTTCAATTATTTTAAAGAGGTTGAGTTGTTATCCTGCCTCAAAGGATCCCTGTTAATCTGCAAGCCAAGAATTTTCCAACGTCCTCAAAATTACAGCATTTACCTGGAGACATCAAAACAGCTAATAAAAAAATCACCTGTTTTTAGGATTAAAAATGTGCACTTTGACAATCCTGGGGTTGGCTGATCCTGACCTGTGGCTCTTTAGGCACCACCAGGAACCAAAACCTCACAAAAATAAAAAAACTGGACCTGATGTTGAAGATCTTTTCCAACCTAAAGGATCCTGTGATTCTGTGATCAGGCCCGGGGGTGTTTTGATATGCAAAGGGAACAAATCATCTGGCAGCTTGGGAGAAGCCTTGCCTAGAGCCTCCTTTGCTCCTCCTCTTGTTATTACACTTTCCCTGCCTGGCCTAAAAAGTGTAAGTCTAGATATTGCCTCAGCCCATATGGCAACACTGAAAGCTTTTTTTTTTTTTTTCCCTTTTTTAAAATTTTTTTCTTTTTTTTTTTTCTGCACAGCAGCAAGGGAAGATGTGGTCGGAAATGTCTTCTTTAAAGATCAGCTGAAAACAGTTTTGGTTCACACAAGCCGATAATATTGTCAAAGGGTCAACATTTGCTAATCTGAGGGGAAATTTTAAAATCCTCAGGAGTGCTGGAGCTGGGGGAATTTTGCAGAGCAAAGCCATTAGGAACTGAAGGGGAAGATAAGGAGAGACCAGTGGGTGGAAGCTGTCTGGTTTTGTTTTCTGGCAGGAAGAATACCAGAGGGAATTCTCTTTCCCAGCCTACCACCCCCATTTTTTTTTATCCCCCACCCCTTATTTGCACATCAAGGCCTGGATTTTTTTTTATTTTTTATTTTTTGGTGTCTAACATTTCCGTGGTGCAATCTGGCAAACCTGGCCCAGCTGTTTGGAAAAAGTTGCTTGATATTTAAGGTTGCTTTCCTCTGCAAAAAGCTCCTCTTTCACTTGCTAACCTTCCCATTTCTGGATGTCAGGTTAGGGAATGGCTCTAAATACAGAGTTAGGTGTCACAGCTGCCAAAATTTATTATGGAGAGGTTGGCAATAACCTTCTCCCCTTTGCCCTTTCTCTCTCTCCTGTATTTTGCAAGGTAAAGTCTATCTTCCCTGATATTTTTGGAGAGAATCTGACACAACAAAACAACTTCCCAGCCTGCAATCGAGTACTTGGGTAACAGGGGAACAAAACAAAACAAATAAGTCAACCTAAAGCTATTGATCTTCATGGAGCATTATAAAAGCTGCTTATGTAAAGCTGTTTTGCAAGCAGAGACTCAATGGAAAGCCTGGAATTTTGCTGCATGCAGGAGCAAAATCTCCCCATCTTTTTCCCAGTATCCCATTTTTCTGGGCAAAAAATCTTCTGTTGATAATGGAGCTTTGTGTTTTCTCAGTGTTCCTCTTCCTTTGCCACCTGCAGGGCAGGTACCAATCACGGGAAGATTTTCTGTTTCCTCACAGTCACAATTTAATCAATTAAATAAATTATTTTAACCCCCTACTACTCCTCTTGTGAGTAATCATTTCAACTCTTTAAATCCCAAGTGGCTCCTTTTCAGCTCTTTTCTTTGGCTGCGATTTCTTAATCAATTCCGAAATTTCATTTTTAACAGGTAAAATTTGTTACATGGGCCAGGTTAAACACTGAATTTGTGGTCTTGATTTAATATATGATAAAGTGGTGACAGGATCACAGAATTCTTGGGGTTGGAAAGGACCTCTGGAGACCCAGTGGAACCCCCAAACACCCCAGTCCATTCCATTAAAGCTTCTCTGTCACTGCACCTGCTCTTTCCTCTCTGTTTCCTCTTCCTCCTGTTTCTATTCCAGCCTCTCATTTCCTGAAAATTCATTCATAAAACCTCTCAGCTCTGTTGTGCTGTTCTGGGTTAGGATTACAGGAACAACGTGCATGGTGATGGGATCATGTCTGCACTGGGCTGTACCATTCCTTCCTTCCAGAAATATCTGTGATTTCTGTTTACCATAAACCCAATCTAGTTATTTATGAGGTTTTCTTCTTGCTGTTTGGGTGTTGTGGATTTGTTTGTTTATTTGTTTTTTTAAATTCCTGCTACAATTCCTAAATAATTAGTCACTTCTCCAATGTTCAGAAATTCCCTTTGCTTATTTATATGGTTTTTTTTCCCCTGTGGTGATTTTTCCCACTAATTTAAAACAATGATCATCTCCTTTTCTCCCTCTCCTTCATGTGGCCTGATATATTTATAATGAGCAACTTCACCCCCTCTTCACCTCTATTTTCCTAGAGTTCAACTGGACCAATCCTTGCTATTTTTCCCTTGTGCCACGAGCTCTCCACATTATCCTGCTGGTTCTTCCTCTGCTCAATATCAGCTCAAATTCATCTGCCTGGTGCAGAAGGCACCAGGGTTGTGACAGTTTCCCTGCAAAGGGCTCATCAGTGTCATGTCCAACAGAAACAATATTCCCCTTTCCCTGCAGGAACATTCCCAAGCTGATGAGATGTAGGATCACATTTATTTCTCTGCAGTTGCACTGCACTCGTGGCTCTCTTCTCCTCTGACTGAGGGAGAGGAAGTCAATTCCTTCTCTTCCCTTGTCAGTCTAATCATGCTCATGACTGAGGGCAGGAATTTCTGTTGAATTCCTGACTCTGCATTTTGTCCCATTAAGCTCCATCCCATCCCTACCTATTGCTTGACTCCAGTTTTCAAGGTCGAGCATTGGGATATTCCCCATCTTCCTGTTGGCTCAATTTGGGTAATGGACACATTTTGAGCCACTCTGAAAGATAAAATGTTTTTGGCCACATGCCCCCTTCTCTTTTAGCTGAGTTATTGTTTAAGCTGGAGAAAGGAGAAAACTGACTGCAGAGGGAAAAGCTAAAAAACATGAGGAGTCTGATTGACCCAAATCCAAAGCAAGGTATTGAAAATGGAAAGGAAGGTATTGGAAATCAGAGAATCACAGATTAGGTTAAAGATCATCAAGTTCCAGGACGGGACAGAGACACATTCCACTGTCCCAGGCTGCTCCAAGAAAAAAATCCAACCTGGCCTTGAGCACTGCCAGGGATCCAGGGGCAGCCACAGCAAATGTGGGCACCCTGTGCCAGGGAAGAATTCCTTCCTAAAATCAAGTCTAAACCTTCCCTCTTTCAGTTTGAAGCCATTATTTCTCATCCTGTTACTCCAAGACCTTGGAAAATGTCTCTGATAGTGGGTGCTGAGAACGTGGAATGATGGAATGATGGAATGATGGAATGATGGAATGATGGAATCATGGAATCATGGAATCATGGAATCATGGAATCATGGAATCATGGAATAATGGAATAATGGAATCATGGAATGGTTTGGGTTGGAAGGACCCTAAAGCTCATCCAGTGCCACCCCTGCCATGGGCAGGGACACTTTCCACTGTCCCAGGCTGCTCCAAGCCCCAATGTCCAACCTGGCCTTGGGCACTGCCAGGGATCCAGGGGCAGCCACAGCAAATCTGGGAATTCCAGCCCAGCCTCTCCCAAGGAACAATTCCTGCCCAACATCCCACCTAAACTTGTCATTTCTCAGTGTGAAGCCATTCCCTGTGTCCTGTCCCTTTGGCCCTTGGGAATTGTCTCTCTCCAGGTTTCCTGGGGCTCCTCCAGGCCCTGCAAGGCCACCCTGAGCTCAGCCCAAAGCTTCTCCTGTCCAGGCTGAACAATCCCAGCTGTGCCAGCCTTTCCTCCCAGGAGATGGTGACTCCTTCCTGCTGTAAAATCAGTGAGAATTTTGTGCTCCAGCTCTGCAGCTGTTCCATGGCAGGACTGGCTGTGTCCACAAGACATCGCATCAATTCCTCCACAGCTTCAATAATTCACTCTTACCAACTCAGATTGCTGTTAGAGTGGAATAGGTTGTACCTCACTGCCTCAAAGGAAGGTTTGTGTTTGGCTGTGGGTAAGAAATGATGCTCAGCACCCTTTTATTTGTGTCTGGAAATCTGGATTCCTGCTTGGGGCTGCTGCTGGCAGTGCAGTGAAGGGTGTGGGAGCTGAAAGGGCAAAAAGGCTTAGTGAAAACCATCAGTTATAAAAGCAAACAGGAGAACTTGCTCCTCCAAAGCCATGATTATAAACGGCTCAATTAAGTAAACAAAGAAGTAGTTAAAAAATAAAAAAAACCAAACCCAGCACTGACAGATATTAGATAATAAAATTAATTATAAACAGCAGCCGAAATGCAGCAAGTACAGACTAATCAAAATACTTAATTAGGCTTTGCAGTAGCTACTTTTCTCCCTACCACTGTTTATTCCAATTTTATCTGGGGGTTGATGTCTTTGGGAAGGCTCCAAAGAGTTATAATAACCGGTTTAAAAGCCTTATGCTCCTACAAAATAATAATATTTTGAGCCATGGTGCACTTCAGGCTGATTCAGCAGAGCAAGGAAGGAGCCCCTTGCCCTAAATGGAGAGATCTGGTGTTGCCTCTACCTGTTCTGTGCCTTTTTTTTTGGTGTTCAAGGGGCTTTAGGTACTTATAAATGTGTTAAATCTTATCCTGACAGCTGCCAGGTGGGTCACTGCAGGTGACTTCTCCAAGGAGCACAGGGAATCTGATACTGGATTTATTAAAGAGTTAAAAGATCTCCATGAAGAAAAGCAAATCTGAGCGAGGAAAATAAACTAAAGAGGCTGGTGGCAATTTAGTGAAAGGGTCTTGTAGATTGTAATGGATGTATTGGTGTTCTCTGAGGTAAAAAGGAAAAAAAAAGGAAAAAAAAAGGGGGAAAAAGGAAAAATGGAAAAAAAGGGGGAAAAAAGGAAAAAAAAGCAAAAAGGGGCAAAAAGGAAAAAAAGGAAAGGAAAGAAAAGGAAATAAAAGGAGAAAAAAAGGAAAGGAAAGGAAAGGAAAGGAAAGGAAAGGAAAGGAAAGGAAAGGAAAGGAAAAAAAAAAAAAAAAAAAAAAAAAAGGAAAGAAAAGGATGAAAGGAAGTTTTATTCTGTTGAATTGGGGCAGGTAAGAAACAGCTACCCTGACTTTTTTTGGCTCCCTGACTTTTTTTTTGGCTCCTGCCCTGGGTTCAAGGTAGGTGGGACATGGTGGTGACTCCACAACCTCCCTGCCAAGGCTGAGCACCCTTTCCATGGGGAAATTCCTGCTGCTGGCCAAGATGAGGCTGTTCCTTCTCCTCCTGTCCCTGTTCCCTGGGAGCAGAGCCCGACCCTCACCAAAGAGAAAAATGATAAAAGTCACTGAGGGAATGGCACTCAGGAGAAAGTTAAAACCAAATTGGAAGAGGCTTCTGGTGAGAACAAGATATATTCATTTATTCAGATATAAATGACAGAGAAAAATGGGAAGATCTAAATTTAGAGCTTAAAAAAAATAAAAAATCAATTCTCTTTAATTGTTTTCTATCCAGCTACAACTTAATGTGAAACTTGATGGATGTGAAGAAAACCAGAATTTTGGTTACCTGGAAGAGATTTCCAGTGGAGTTGCTTGTTCTGTTCCATGCCAAAGGATCTGTAGTCACTGGAAAATATGCCTTTGCCAGAAAGTGCTCAGGCAAGGAAAAAAAAAAGAAAAAGAAAAGCCAGACAGCTGAATTTCATCAAATTCACAGATCCAGTTCCATGGAGATGTCAGAACAAGCAAATGGATGAGTTAAAAACGATCACAGCACAAAATTTACATTTTTATTTTTGCTTGAGAAACAACAGAAAGCTGTGTACATCCTGCTTCTGGGGAAAGGCAGAAATTATAAATCCAAAATAATAAATGCTGCATAAAAGGAAAGCATTCACAGCCAGCTTGCTTTCCTACAGTTTCTACAGCCAAAAACTCAGTGGCCAATGCTGTGAGATTTACTTCCAACAGAGAAGGTTTCTTATAATTCAGGAACTAATGGGATTTAATAAAACACAGTGTAACACACTCCTACTTTCATTTGCACAAATGAACATGAACCTCAGAGAACAACAACAACAACAACAAAAAGCATGTAATCACTCAAGCTCTCCATATCACAAATAAATTCTGTCTAACCAAAACCACATCGCTGGGGTTGGGAAATTCCTGTTTGGCTTCCAGAGGCATTTTCAGAGGAACATTTCCATGAGTTTTGATGATGCTGTGGGCAGTCAGCTAATAAATAACCCTGTGAAAATGCAAGCCACTCAAATGCACAAAGATATACAGAGTGAGATCGTGGTTTTAGAAAATGTCAACAGTAATTTTGCCTTTGATTCCAGAGGGTTAAGGCTTCATCCAGGAGGTTTCTGTCCTCCAGCACTTCCCACTCCTAGGTGGTGATAAGGGTTTATAATTTAATTTCTGGCACAGCAATAACAGGGAAAAGCAACTCTCTTTCCCTGAGCATCCTTTTTTTTTTTTTTTTTTTTATTGCACCACAGGCTCCTAAATAGAAACCTGAATAACCACAGATCCAAAAAGCTCTCCAAACCTGAGAGATTTGTGCACGTCTCCTGGTGGAAATGGTTGGCTTAGTGACGTGGGTGGAGTGGGAGCTTCAGAAAAAGTTTATTAAAGGATCCCAGCCACTGAGTCACGAGTGCTCAAAGTGCTTTCTAAACTTCTCAGAGAGGAGCCTGGAGGGGCTGGACCCGGAGTTTGCCAACAGTTTAAGTTTTATGACTCTGTCCTGCAGGTTTTAATGATGGTAAAGAAGATCCAATCATATAAAAATGAGTTCTTTATTATGACAAAGGATTAGATGAGAAGGACTCCATTAATCATTTACTACACAGTATCAAAGCTAAAACTACATTAAAACAGTATATAAAGGTAGAAAAGTAGGAAAGTAGAAATTATTATTAAGTAAGGATTGATGTGACTGACTCAGAACAACAATCATGGCATTTCTTTCTCTTAACCTCCAAGACTATCCCTGGTGGGCATCCCCAGAGTCCCAAGGGAGAGATTTCCACATTCCAAGAAGGAATTTGTCAGAAGAACCTTCCAAAGGGAAGTGGACTGGGCTCCCATAGTGGTTGAGTGCCAACCAGAGGCCTCCAGGGGAATTTAGCAGCTCATCTGCCAAATCTTTGCCTCATTATCAGGATGTTCATTTGGGGTTTTATTGCCAGATTAAATTTTATCATAATCCACAGAATCACAGAATGTGTAGGTTGGAAGAGACCTTCAAGATCATCGAGTCCAACCCAACCCCAACACCTCAACTGGGTCATGGCATCAAGTGCCACATCCAGTTTCCTTTTAAACACATCCAGGGATGATGACTCCACCACCTCCCCAAGCAGACTATTCCAATATTTAATCACTCTTTATGTGAAAAACTTCTTCCTGATATCCAACCTGTATTTCCCTTGGTGCAGCCTGAGGCTGTGTCCTCTCGTTCTGTCAGTTGCTGCCTGGAGAAAGAGACCAACCCCCAGTTGTCCACAACCACCCTTTAGGAAGTTGTAGAGAGTGACAAGGTCACCTCTGAGTCTCCTCTTCTCCAGGATAAACACCCCCAGCTCCCTCAGTCGTTCTTCTTATGACTTGTTTTCCAATCCCTTCACCAGCTTTGTTGCCTCCTCTGGACACGTTTAAGTGTCTCAATGTCCTTCCTAAACTGAGGGGCCAGAGCTGGACACAGCACTCAATGTCCATCCTAAACTGAGGGGACAGAACTGGACACAGCACTCAATGTCCATCCTGAACTGAGACACCCAGAGCTGGACACAGCACTCAATGTCCATCCTGAACTGAGGAGACAGAACTGGACACAGCACTCAATGTCCATCCTGAACTGAGGAGACAGAACTGGACGCAGCACTCGAGGTGTGGCCTCACCAGTGCCCAGTACAGGGGAGGAATGACCCCCCTGCTCCTGCTGGCCACACCACTCAAAACCAAAACAACACATGACCACCTCTCGATCCGCCCTGATGGGTTTGAAAACAGGACATTTTTGAGTTTGCCTGACCACATTCCTGAGCAGGTCAGAGCATCCTGCCAGGGTCAGTAGGATCAGAACTACTGAGCAAGTGGAGCAAGTGGCCACCTGGGCAGGGGCACAGCCACAGCCTGGCTGACCAGCAGCAGGGACAGGCCAAGGCATGGATCCCCTGCTGCCTCATCCAGGCCAGCCACAGAGCTGACCTGGTTTTGTGGGCAGATCGATGCTCTCACATAGCAAAAAAAAAAAAAAAAAATGCAGGCAGAGGGTGACACCAACTCCTCACCACGGAGAGGCCACTCTCAATCAGCCCTCCTGTGTTAAATCTGGCTTGGGTTGAGTTAAAAGAAGAAAAGAAGGAAAAAGTGGGTGTGGAAATTCTGCAGCATCAGTGGTAGGCAGTGTGAGATTGACCCCCTCAGTGTAAAATGAAAACAGGAGGCAGCCAGGTTTGAGGTTTGCCAGTTTTATTTTGTACCGCGCGGCAACGAGAAGGTTGGTGTTGTTTGTTTTTTAATCAAGTGCCTCTCCAGGACTTAATGCAAGGTAATACATAATGGATAATGTTTCCATGGGAGAAACAGCTGCTTGGAAGGAATTAGAAAACAAGCTGGAGGTATTTTTGCTGCTAATTCACTGGGTCAAAGCCAGCCCACGTTGGTTGCCATCGAAAAGTTGCCACCATCTGTTGTGTTTGGTGGCCTCAGTTGGGTGAGCTGCAGCTTGGTCTGCAGAATTCCATTCTCCTGCCTGGGAAAAAGAACAGGAAAAGGGACTTGAGTGTGTCCAGAGAAGGACAATGGAGCTGGGGAAGGGTCTAGAGAAGATTTCATGTGAGGAGAGGCTGGGGGAGCCTGGAGAAAAGGAGGCTCAAGGGTTTTCACTCTGCCTGACAGGAGGCTGTGGTGAGGTGGGGGATTGGATTCTTCTTCCAGGGAGAAAGAATAGGGAGAGAGGGAAAGGCCTCAAGATGTGCCAGGAGAGGCTCAGGTCTGACATCAGGAGGAATTTCTTCATGGAAAGGGTTGTCAAGCATTGGAAAGAACTGCCCAGGGAGGTTTGGAGTGCCCATCCCTGGAGGTGTCACCTGGAGGTGGCACTCAGAGCTCTGGGCTGGGGACAAGGTGGGGATCAGGCACAGCTGGCACTCCATGGTGTGGGAGCTCTTTTCCAACCTAAAAAAATCAATTTCTGACTGTTTTTCCTCCTTATCTTCCCTCCTGCCCCTCTGCTGGCCGTTCTTTCCCTCTGGTGTTGAGCCCTGTGTCTTCCTGGCTTTGTTTTTCTCAGCATCCTCACCCTGCAGAGGAAAGCCTGTAAGGCCTTAAAAAAAAACCCCAAAAAAGCCAACAACACCCCCCACCCCCCCCCCCAAAAAAAAAAAAAAGAGAGAAAAAAAAACCAAAAAAAGCAAACAAAAAACCAAACAAACCCCCCCCAAAACAAAAAAACCCAAACAAACAAACAAACAAAAAAAAACCCAAAAAAACAAAAACAAAACAAACAAAATAAACCCCCCCCCCAAAACAAAACAAAACAAAACAAAACAAACAAACCACAAAAACCCCAAAAAACCTCCACAAAAACAAACCCCAGAAGAGTTCTAAATCAACAATCCTCTGGTCACCCTTCCAAATGCTGGCCAGTGGCCTGAAGCAGTCTGGGCTTCTCCAGCACTCTGCAGTTCAAGCTGCCAATAATTTGGTGGATCCTTCCTGATTTGCCAAGGCCTAAATTACTTCCCTGCCACTGCAGCTCAAGTGCTGAAAAACAAACAGTTTGTTTTCAAGCAAAGCAGGAGCTACCACCTCTGCACTCCCCTCTGTCCCTTAAAATGTTTAAAGAATTTAGCAAGGGGGGAAATGCACTGCTCTGAACTAAACTGTTGGGATTTCTGCTTGAATTGCAGCAGTAAAACTCCTGAAATATGAGAGCATGAAGGACCTTTCGCTGGAAATGCTTTTTAATTCAAATTATTTTTTAAAAAAGAAAGACAATTTCCCTCTCAGTGCGTGGGATCAAGTGGAAAGCCAGATGAATAGAAATAGAAAGTTAATAGAAAGAGTCTCATTTACCTAATAGGTTTGAATCAGGTCCTTTGAGATTAGTGATGGTTTTGAGAGGGAATTTTTCACATTTCTGTCTCAACAGCATGTCCTGAGGCTCTGAGGGATCAGGACAGGCTGGATCCATGGGATGAGGCAAAAGGTGTGAGGGTCAATGAGGTCAATGTTGAGTCCTGCCCTTGGCTCACAACAACCCCGTGGAGCTCCAGGCTGGGCAGAGGGGCTGGAAAAGCTGGAAAAGGCCCTGGGGGTGCTGGTGCCAGGGGCTGGACACAGCCCAGGGGTGCCCAGGTGGGCAAGAGGCCACTGGCCCCTGGGCTGGATGAGGAATTGTGTGTCCAGCAGGAGCAGGGCAGGGATTGTCCCTCTGTGCTCCAGGGCTGTGTCCAGTTGTGGCTCCTGCAGGAGAGCCCTGGAGGGGCTGGAGCGTGTCCAGGGCAGGGAAGGGGCTGGGGAAGGGTCTGGAGCCCCAGGAGGGGCTGAGGGAGCTGGGGAAGGGTCTGGAGCCCCAGGAGGGGCTGAGGGAGCTGGGAAGGGGCTGAGCCTGGAGAAAAGGAGGCTCAGGGGGGACCTTGTGGCTCTGCACAAGTCCCTGCCAGGAGGGGACAGCCAGGGGGGTCGGGCTCTGCTCCCAGGGAACAGGAGGAGATGCAAAAATCAAACCCCCAAATTTCCTGCTGCAAACCAGGATTTGAGGCAGCTTTACTTTATCTCCAGCTGACTCAAAAGCCCAGCTCATTCTCTGGACAGGCCAAATGTGCAGCTCCAGTAGAGTTTTAATTGGTCCTGACTTTGTTAAAGGCTCTGTGGCTGAGCAAGAACCACCTTTGATGAGAAGCCCCTGTGCAGCCCTGGCTCTGGGGGAGGTGGGGGGATATTGGTGAGGTTATAAATCCCCAGGCCTGTCCTCAGTGGCCCCTGGCTGAGGGTTAATAGCTGCTGCTAATGAGAGAATGTTTGGATACAGCTCCATCACTTACTCTCAGTGTCACGGTTTTGCACTCAGCAGGGGAAAAAAAAATGAGACTGATTGTCAATTTATGGGGCTCTTCAACCCACATTCATCGCTAGAAATGTATTAACTCTCCTAATTAACTGAGGATAAAATCCTGTTAACAGAGAGCTTCTGGCTGGCCTGGGGAGTTCAGCAGAACTTTGCAGTTTTCGTGCTTTTCTCTGTCTCCTTTTTGTGAACTGGCAGGATTTCCCCTCACCCCTCTGTGCTCGTCTCTTTTTATGGTTTATATTGATTGCTTTTACTGCTTGGCTGTATTTAACTGCCTTTGATAAAGTGTTTCTTCAGTGGGGTTGAGATGAGTTAAATGTTAAGGATTTATGACCTTGCTCATTTTTATTTTTTTTTATCAGTTCCATGGGAAGATTTATGAAGTATTTTATCATCTCTGAAATGCTCTTGATTGTTGATGGGGGGAAACTTCTCAGGCCACTTGGATCTTGATAAGGTGGAGGTTTTTTTTTCCCCTCTAACCCAACAGCAGCAAAATGGGTTCAGAAGTTCATCTGTGCTTTATTCCTGGTACAGAAAGGAGGAACTGCTTAATATAGGGATGTCATGAAAATATGGCACTGTATTAAAATATGGTCTCTGTACCTAAACTGAATAGCAAAAGTTATTAAATGTAAATATATATAAAATTATAATTGCAGCGTGTACTTGCATACTGATACACAGATAGATAAAATCCCCACCTCCTGTTCATTGTAGTAGTTACATCTTTGATTTTCTTTGAAACTTTTTAGCTTCAAACCCAGCTCTAAGTTCTTCCAACTCTTGATTTCCTGCTGCTGGAGTTTGCAGCATCACTTTTATTTCAGTAGAAGTCATTTTTGTTTCCTACATGGCTTTGGGCTTTTGCCCCCTGAAAATGCTGACTGTTTTCCACTTCAGACTTACTGCTGAGACTTGAGGTGTCCAAATGATGTCAAAAACAAAGCACTGCCTTGGAAGATGGAGTGAGACAGCCTGAACTTGTGCACCTTCTGTGCTTGTGACTCTGTCTGCTCTGTGAGTGAAGGATGGCAGCTTACTCAGCACCACCAGCTCCCAGTTTTCTCCTGCTTGTACCATCTTCTGGCAACCAGTCACTAAAAATCAGCAGGGCTCTGGTGATGTGCTCAACTGCTGGGGATGTGGGGACAGGAGATGTGCAAAGACTCCTGAGTCTTCAGTCTTCAGTCACCTTTTCTCAGAGTCTCTTCATTTAGAAATCAAACTCTGACGCTGAGTAGTGAAATCCTGCTCTTTGTCAGCAAGATTCTATCCCTGAATGCTGCCAGAGGCACCTTCACCCTCCTGTGGTGCCTTTCTGACCCTGCTGGTTATAAAAGAGGATTTTTTTGTCCTCTAGGATGGCCCTGCTTGGGGTTGAATCCTCCCAGTCTCACCCATTCTGGGATTCTCTGGGATTCCTGGGCTCTGTTTCCAGCTCTGTCACTCATTTGATGCCCGACCATGGGAAAATTGCATCTTTTGCAAAGGAATTGCTCAGCCAGAAGAAAAATCTCCTGCCTGGTGCTGCTGAGGCTGAGGCTCAGCTTTAACCTCAGGAGATGCTGAGCCCCCTCAGGCCTGGCTTTGTCAGGCAGGTGGTTCTACATGAGCTGGAGCTGGAGACAAATCCCATCTGCTCTGCCAGCAGGGGACTGCAGCAGCCAGTGGGAGGATCAACAATCCCGATTTTCTGGGTGTCAGGATCTTGTGTGACAACTCTGGGACAGCAGGTGGGATGTGCTGCAGATGGGGAAAAGCTCACAGAGCTCCTCTGCTCCTCAGGCAGGAGCACCTTTGGGTGCCCTGCCCAGCTCTGGGCTGGAGTTTATCCCTCAGCTTTCCAAGCTGGTTTGCCTTTAATTTGTCCCTGAACGTGTTTCTAAGGGCAAATGGTTTGTTTATGGTTTAGGAATTTGCATTTCAGCTCAGACCTGGAGCCACTTTGAACTGACCAAAGAAGTGGAGCCCTGGAAATGCAGTGACAGGACAAGGGGGAATGGCCTCAAACTGATACAGAGAGGGGTTAGATGGGATAATGGGCAGGAATTGTTCCCTGGGAGGATGAGGAGGGGCTGGGATGGAATTCCCAGATTTGCTGTGGCTGCCCCTGGATCCCTGGCAGTGCCCAAGGCCAGGTTGGACATTGGGGCTTGGAGCAGCCTGGGACAGTGGGAGGTGTCCCTGCCCATGGCAGGGGTGGCACTGGATGAGCTTTATGGTCCCTTCCAACCCAAACCATTCTGGGATTCTACGATAGACTGGAATACCCCAATCCCCAAACCACCAGATTAGAGCTGCCCCAGCACAGGGAGGACGTGGAGCTCAAGGAGAGAGCCCAGAGGAGGCTCCAGGATGAGCAGAGGGATGGAGCAGCTCTGCTGGGAGGAAAGGCTGGCACAGCTGGGATTGTTCAGCCTGGACAGGAGAAGCTTTGGGCTGAGCTCAGGGTGGCCTTGCAGGGCCTGAAGGAGCCCCAGGAAACCTGGAGAGAGACAATTCCCAAGGGCCAAAGGGACAGGACACAGGGAATGGCTTCACACTGAGAAATGACAAGTTTAGGTGGGATGTTGGGAAAAAAATCCTTCCCTGGGAGGGTGGGGAGGGGCTGGGATAGAATTCCCAGATTTGCTGTGGCTGCCCCTGGATCCCTGTGAGTGCCCAAGGCCAGGTTGGACATTGGGGCTTGGAGCAGCCTGGGACAGTGGGAGGTGTCCCTGCCCCTTGTCCCACCCTGGAACTGGATGGTCTTCAAGGTCCCCTTCCAAAAACCCTTCTTCTTCTCTTTCCCCTTCCCCAAACCACTCTCTAATTCCATGATTCTCTGATCTCAAGCACTTGTATGAACATCTCTCACTTACAGAACAGGCACTGAAGTGAAAACCGCTTACGTTCGTGCTTATAATAAAATTTTCTCTGCCTATTTTAAGCAGAGTATTCGAAAAAAAGATCCCATAGCTCGCAGAACTTCCTGCTTTTTATCCAACATTTTCTGGTGCAAAAGGTTAAAGGCAAAGCATATAATTGTTTTCACCTTCACTGGACAGGTTTGCAAACAATCACATATGTTTAGGGGATTTTGGTGCCAGCTGTAGTTGTACCAAAAGATACAATATTTCATAAATAAGCTGTCACTTTATTCAGCATCTTTATTTAGAGGTGCTAAACAAGAGACTTCTTCTCCCTGCCTGGTGGAACGCACATGGAGAGAGAAAAATGTGAGCAATGTAACCCGTGGAATCATTTCACTTCTCAGGGTTGTTACAAATGAAGTCCTACAGTCAAACATCTCAGCTCAGGGACTCCTCCTGCTTTTTAAAAGAGACCCGAGTGGGTTTCTCGGGGTCAAATGAGCTAAAAGTGATCCAGCAGCAGCTGGAATGAGTCACTTGGAGGTCAGGATTTTGTTCACTCTGGGATTGCACTCCTGGCTTGGAGAAAACAAGTAAATATGTATTTATGATATCCAGTTGTGGTTTTTTAGAGCAGCACAGATATCACAGCTGATATCAGGCATTTGCAGAATTTCTGTCTCACACTATTCTGTGCATCTTCATGGAATAGCCTGCTTGGCATATGATTAACAAAAAAAAAAAAAAAAAAAAAAAATTAAAATCGGTGGCTTATAAATTGAAAAAAATTAAAATCAATTGAAGTATGAATGTAAGAAAAATAAACTTAATTGTGCTCAGCATCGGGCTTGATATTTTCACAACTTGAATTCTGGAGGAATTTATGTTCAGCCTGGTTTTTTTATTCTGTTAATTACTTTTTGCATATAACATGAGAGCTCCTCATGAGTCAATTGCTCACAGGGTTTCATGTAATATAAACAGAACTCTAGCAATGGAATTGGTAAACACTGTGCCACAACTTTTCAGCTTTTCCTTCCATCTCCACAGCCTTGAATTCATCTTCTCACAGGCTCTCCAAGTCCCTCTCGTGCTGGAAAGGCTCTGCATTCTGCACTGTGGAACAATTAAATGCTGTGCTAAGGATTGTTAGAAAAAAGAGCTTTTCTCACTTTCGCCGTTGTCAAAATTATTGTGAGTCACATTCACTGTAACAAAAGCACCTCCAGCCTGGATTTAAAGCTGGAATTATAGGAATTCCAGGCTGTCTGAATGGAGTTTGTCTTGAAATGCAGCATGGGAGGAAAGTGATGCTTTTTCCTCAGTGGTGGCAAACCAAGAGAGAAAAACTATTTATTCAAAAAGCAATTTTATTCCTCCTGCTCACAGAAAATACATTTTGGCCACATCCTTTGTGCTACGGAATCATTATTGGGTTTATTTCTTCTGAAATCACAAGTTGAGAGCAAACAAGTTGTACTCTCCCAGCAGGGTTTGGAACAGTGAAGAGGTGTAAACACGTGTTGGGCTCTGAGCATTATTCATAATTAGAATATGTGACGAGAGAAATCAGAGAGCACCCAGATGGAAAGTAAATGCTTCAACACTTCCACATGACACAGGGCACAGGATTATTGATTTATTTATTTATTTATCTCTGGCGTGGGAATTTGGTATTTGGGTTTGATGGAGTCGATGCAATTAACTCAGATCTTTCTGAGACCATGGGTTGGGTGGAATTGGAATGGGAATTGGAATTGGAAATTCCTTTCCTGCTCATTGTGCACAAGCACAGCCCCCACAGAATTGTTCCCAGGGACAACAGCCTGGTGGGGCTTTCATGGATGGACTGGGGAGATGAGTCAGCTTTTTATTTTTTTATTTTATTTTTTTTTTTTATGGCTGTCATTCCCCAGGATTAACAGCCAAACCCTCCAGCCTTTGGTGCGTTTAGGGAGTTAAAGGGAATCCAAGGCTGTGTCCTACTAAAAATCCTAATTCCCATGAAGAGCTTCGGTGGTGAACACCTTTTGTAGTTCAAATTACAGGGATTTCACTGGAGGTGGCTGTGTGAGTAATAACTAAGGGAGAAAAAGTTGTAAATGCTCCCTAATATTTGCTTTTATGGAAAAATTCGATTTAAAACATCATAAAATTGGGAAAACTCATATATTTCCTACCTCTGTGGATCCAAATGTGACATAGCCCAGTTACTTAAAATAAGCAACATCTTTGCCTTGATTTCCACCTCTACAAGATATAGAGTTACTTTTGGTCCATGTTGAGATTTTAAGGTTCAAAAAGATCACCCAAAAATGGAATACTGAGTCCTTCAAAAAAGAATCTTGGATTAAAGCATCCATTCCAAATAATTCCCCTCATCTCCTTGTGAATGGGAGGCATCCTGTTGTTTTTCACACAGGACCGATCACACTTCCGTTAAAAATAAATGCCTTAAATCTGCTGCCAATTTATTTATACACCATTCATTCAGACCCATTTGCAGACCCAGACTTGAAGTTTCCTTTATTATCAATTAGTTTCTCATCCTCAAGATATTTAGAAACATGAATTGGGTCTCTTCATGCATTGAACACAGATGGTCCAGTCTGTCTTGGTTTGGAAAGACAGGAGTCTGCTGGGGAAGGCAGGAGCCTCCCTTGGAATGGAGAATGTAAACCCCCTCCTTCTAAATTCTTATAAATTTGAAATTAAGGGGCTCTCAGGCAAAGATATGGGAATAGGAATATTAAAAATAGAAATGTAATAGGACAAAAAAGCAACCAAACAAAAAGAAAACCCTGCCAGAGTCAGAACACAACGTGACCCCCTGTTGTTGCTCAGGGTGTTGGTGTCAGCCCAGCCCAGCCCTCCTGCAGTGCCAGATGTGGTTCTGCTGGAGCAGAGATGATCCTGTAGAAGGTCCAGTGGTGCTGAGCTGGGTCTGCTCTCCCTCTGGGAATCCAAACAGGCTGTGCTGCTGTTCCCAATGCCAGGTTTGATCCAGGTGGGAATGCTGGGCTCCTCCCCCTGGGTGGAGCATCTCCCCATGGGCTGATGGAATTGTCTCAGCCCTGCAGTGAGCCTGGATGGGCCATGGACAGCAGAGATCCCCTGGGGGGAGGATGTGGCCTGGAAGGGAAAAAGAAACACTTTTAAAACTGTTTTTAACAGCTGGTAACAGAACACAAACTGCTGGTTGCATCTTGCATTGCAAGCTAAGATACAGTCAAATACCCACATCTTACACAGTGCAGTTGTTTTTCCAGCCATTGGGGTAATTTATTTTTCCTGTATCACTCTCCCATTTTTCATTTTTTCCTTTTGGAATGTGGACCACAGAGCTGATCATAACAAACCCATATCACTCTTGCCTCTGCCATCGTAAAATCTTTTTTTTTTTTCCTGCTTCTCCCCATGGAAATACAAAGATTTAAAATTTCAACATATTTTTTGCTGAGCTCTGTGACTCTTGTCACTGTTGCACAAGCTCTGGCAGTGTCTGTTCCTGAGGTCTAAGTTTTTCCTGGCAGAAAAATATGAGTTTTGCTCCTTCAACTTTGCTTTTTCCACTCTTTACCTGCAGAGTACCTCAATATGTTCAGCTCAACGTGTAAATCAGGTGGCTTTGTCTAACTGCTCAGTCCTCAATGTTATTTGCCAGTCATTGTGCCCTCCACACATTTAATAAATAGTAATTTTACATCTCCACATCAGTGAGAGCTGAGCAGGCAGAAAAGTGTCTTGTATGAAGAGCCCTGAATTGCAATGATTCATTTGTAACACTCCTTTGTTATTTCCCTCTGCTGATTTTCCAGCTTTTGCACTCCAGGGTTTTGTCCTGAAATCAGTGCTGGAATGTAAAACGCACTTCACAAGCGAAGGTTGATTTTATTTCAGTCCAAATCCATCATTTATATACCCACTAAATTCTACCAGGGCACCATCTGGTGAGGAGACAACGGGGTTGAATTACACATAATGCAATTATGGTGTGAAAACACAGCCGTCTCTGCTATTCATTAGATTGTGTTCCTAAAATACTTGGTAAAGATTAGGATGTAAACTAATAATACTTTTCATTAGGCCCATAAAAATATCTCTGCAGATTTCACAGTTGTGTGCATCTCTTAAAAATGTGAGGCAGCGCTCGTTGAAAGCATGAAGGATGGACCAAAAGGGACTTTTCAGCATCACTCCTGAAATGCAGCTTCTTGACCTTCCTCCTACGCTCTTTTTAATTTTAATCCATTAATTTTAATGATTTATCTGCTGGGCATCATCCCTGACTCGTGACACTACATCAAAATCCAGGTGGAATTATTTCCTACAGAAGTGGAGCTCATCACAAAAAGGAGCTGGTGGAAGGTATTGGCCAAAACATTTTGGGTTTCATGGGGATTTTTTTCTGGGTGCTGGGATTTGCAGCATCGTGTTCTGCCTCATGTCCCTTGGTAATCAAACAATTCCTGTGCACAGATATTCCTTCAGTTTGTGCTGGGTACACTTTCCTCTCATTCTTTATGCTTTAAAACTGCCTTGAGAGATTTTTCTGTTGTTATTCCAAACAGCTTTTCCCCATGTTGCATCAGACTGGATTCTGTATTTCCAGAGAGTTTTCTATAACTTGCTTGGAGCCACCTGGTCTGGTGGAAAATGTCCCTGGTTGGAACTGGATGAGCTTTAAGGTCCCTTCAATCCAATCCATTCCATAGTTCTATTTCCATATATCTATTTAATTTAAGCACAGCTTTTTAAGGGGTAAACACATAAAGATGATGAAAATATAAGATATTAATAGGATTGTTTTTTCCTTGCATGCACAAATATTTGTACATATTTACCTCTACCTAAACATGATAAAGAAGTCCTACATTCCCTCCTCATATTTATTCAAACCTCCAACTCCTTTATATATATTTAAATACATAAAATATTTATACATACATTTATAAGTGCACAGATTTTATTAGGCTTATGTGAAGAACACATAAATTATGTTCTCTGAATCAGATCTTCAATGCATTTTATGCAGTGATAAATAACACGGCTCCAAGTATTTAGTGGGAAGGGTCATGGTCAACATCCATCCTGGAATTTTTATTTGTGAGGAAACAGATTTCCTGGCTAAAAGAGACTGGAATTGTTCACATAATTTTAAGCTTTTATGTCTCAGGTTATGATTGAGATTCTGACAAAAAATCTTTGTTTTCCGTGCTCCTGACTGCTACTGAGAACAAAACCTTTTAACTCAAGGATAAATAATGGGAAAGAATATTGGGAAGGGATTTTTGGTGGTTTGTTAACTAATTAATCCTTTTAAATCAAATAAAGTTCACTTGGAGGTCCTTGATTTTGATATTATTTTATGAGAGGTGGATTTGTTGAGAAAAACAAGAATAGTAGTGATTTTCTTCATGTGACAGGGTATCCATACCCTGTATGGAAAGTATAGAAAGTATAGAAGGCTTTATTGGAAATTAAAATAGGATTTTTCTACTAAGTAAAGGAAGTTTTGGATCCATAACCAGTTTTTTTTTATTCCCTAGGAAGGGTGAAAGCCTGAGCAGGATTTTTTCCACACTGCAGTGGTAGTAATTTTCCTGCTTTAATGGACTCACAGAAGATCCTAAGGTGGCAAAAGAAACAATACTTGGAGTAAACGCTATAAAATCCTGACCTGAAAAGAGCAGCGCTCTCTTTAGCGAGCAGAAATTCGATTTCTCAAAATACAGATGTCTCATTTTGGTAGATTATACCTGGCAATATCTATCAAATATAAAGCGGTTCTTGATTTGAAGGAATTACCTCCCAGAGCCACAAGTTTAGGTCACTGAAATTGCTTTAGTCCGTGGGCTTCATTTCCAACAGCTGAGCCTTCATCTCACTGAATCTCTTGTTGCTGCTGAGGTTAATTTATCAAAAAACAAAAATAGATGTGAAGTCTCACCCAGAAAAGCCTGTGTTTGTTTAAATCCTGTTAAGGTTTTTTTTTTTTTTTAGTCATAAATATTGCTGGCCTCCAAATGAGTTGTGTGGGAGTAGGATTCCTATGTGTCCATATTGCCTGCAGGATAATTGAAGTTGATGTATTTTTTAAACTTCACATCACCAAATGTAAATGAAAGATGCATGGCAGGGCTCGTTAGCTTGGCTACAAACAAGATTGCTTTTCTTCTTGGTTTAATTTTTTTCCCCAAGCTGGCAAATGTAGAAGTTGAAAGGTTGGCATGGAAATTCTTGCCTTGTCGGTCTGAAATTCTTTTTCAGCTTCAGCTGGGGATGTTGTGATTCAGAACCTGTTTGGGTCCATGAGGACCTATAAGTTCTGCCCATTTTATTTTTTTTCATTCTTTTTTTTTTTTTTTTTTTTGTCCCTTGGACAAATAAAACCAAAAATCCATTTTTCTGTGCTTCCCTGGCAGGTGTTACTTGGAGGGACCATTTGTGTTTGCAAGGATAAACTGTTCACCACCTGAGCTTCAACTGAGGCTGTTAATCTGTGACAGAGGGGTGCCCTCAACCACCTTTTTATTTTTTTTTTTTTTAAGATCAGTGAACCAAAACTTGCCAATCTTTCGAAGAAGAGAACAGCATTAACAAAAAAATTTCTCTGCTGGCCTGGGAACAACATCACCCATTGCAGGCACAGCTGCAGGAGATTTTCACACTGCTCCCCTGACTCATCCCGTCCTTCTGCAATTCCCTGCGTGCAGGATTTGTTCCTCAGGAATTGGAGAGGTGATTTTTTTTTTTTTTCACTCAGTCTTCCAGGAAATGGCTTTCCCTAGCAACAGTAAATAAGCCAGATGAGGAATAAAAAGCTGAAGTTACTGCACAGGTTCGTCGCTGCTTCTTAACGGAGTGTGATGGGCAGAGCTGAGAATATATTTACTTAATGTGAGCTGCAAGTCAACTCAGATACAAATCTTGAGATCCTAAGTACAGCCTGATCCCTCATGAGCTGCAGAGTTTTGATAGCTGACTCAGGCTTTAGACTATTTAGCATCAGCAAAAGCCTAATATTTACAGTGGAGCTGACACAGGAAGGCTCTAACCAGGGATTTTCAGCAGCTTGGTATTTAAATGTTTGGTACCTGCAGGTACCAAAGCCTGAGGCAAAAAAAGGAATTCATCACAGATTTCATTTCGAAGCCTGTTTCATATTCAATCACAGTGTGCATTGTCATTTATGGAAAAAAAATCAAGAGATTTCGAAATATATATTTTGGGATTTGCTTGGGGAAGCTGTTAAAAATAACTGCATTAAGACCTAGGGAATGTAAAAGGAGAAAAAAAAAAGGCTATTTTTTTAAAAGATGGGTACCCTGTCCAAACTGGGAACAACAAAAGGAAAGCCAGTGTTTTCTCAGGTGGGCAAGAGGCCACTGGCCCCTGGGCTGGATGAGGAATTGTGTGTCCAGCAGGAGCAGGGCAGGGATTGTCTCTCTGTGCTCCAGGGCTGCGTCCAGTTGTGGCTCCTGCAGGAGAGCCCTGGAGGGGCTGGAGCGTGTCCAGGGCAGGGAAGGGGCTGGGGAAGGGTCTGGAGCCCCAGGAGGGGCTGAGGGAGCTGGGGAAGGGTCTGGAGCCCCAGGAGGGGCTGAGGGAGCTGGGAAGGGTCTGAGCCTGGAGAAAAGGAGGCTCAGGGGGGACCTTGTGGCTCTGCACAAGTCCCTGCCAGGAGGGGACAGCCAGGGGGGTCGGGCTCTGCTGCCAGGGAACAGGGACAGGAGGAGAGGGAACGGCCTCAGGCTGGGCCAGGGGAGGCTCAGCTTGGCCAGCAGCAGGAATTTCCCCATGGAAAGGGGGCTCAGGCCTTGGCAGGGGCTGCCCAGGGAGGTTTGGAATGCCCATCCCTGGAGGTGTCACCTGGAGGTGGCACTCAGTGCTGGGGACAAGGTGGGGATGGGGCACAGCTGGGACTCCATGACCTTGGAACTTTTTTCCAAGGTTTTCCAACTAAATTCCATGATCCCATAAAAGTTGTGGGTACCAGGTACCTTGTGAAGGTGATTTCTCAGTTCTGTGGTTACATTTTAGAAGTTTTCAGCTCAGTTGCTCTTTGACAGGAACTGCTCAGCACTGACCATCACAGGGAGCTGCTCACCCCTGATACCAACCTTGTCTGAGTTTCAAAAGCTGCAAGGTGTGTCCTGATGCCAGAGAAATTTGAAATCCAGAAAGCTCCAAAGCACTCAGAGGCCTTCTTCTAGCTCCAAATGATTATAAATTCTTATTATGAGATGAAAATCTCATCTTTCCAAATGATGGAAATATAAGAGGAAAAAGCTGGAGGATCAACAGAGACAGAAAACTTGGTTTCAATAATCAGGTTGGGGGTTTAAATAAAGATCATTTGGAGAGGAAGGGAGCACTTTGTCTGAGAGGAAAAAGGAGAATTAACCATTGAGAAAACAAATATTTTTTGCAGAGAGATGGGGCAGGGCTTTGCTCCTCATGGAAAGGTCACCAGTGAAGGGACAGGGAACCTCCGGTCACTCACAACAGATCTGAGAGGAGCTGTGATTTCACAGCAGAGTTTTGGGTCCTGAAAATTTAAATGGATGAATCCTGGAGCTTTTCCAAGGAGTTGCATCCCTCAGAGCTCAGAGTCACAATCCTCTCTTTGGTTTGGTAAACTCTTCCAAGGGAGGTTGGTGCAATTATTTTATCCAACAGCCATGTAAACCCTCAGGGTGGGATTTTCCCTCCCTTTAATTTCAGACAGATCCCAAGCAGGATTCTGCAGCTGTACAATTCACCTGGGGCTCTGTGGAGTCAGTGCAGACAGCTTGCACTTCTCCTGGAAGGGATTCTGCTGTTCCAAATCTATTTGAAATATCTACCTGAGGAGGAGATGAGTGATGCTGCAGCCCTTTCCTGTCTAAACCCACCCACAGCCTTCAGTGCCTGCTGTTTAGTGCCTCATGCATATTGAAAAAAAATTGTTGTTTGCCATTTCTCCTGCTCCAGTGAAAGCTTTTTCAACGAGTTGTCTCTGGCACAGGGATTGTTCTGGAGGATTTCTTGGCTATTCTCTCAGGCAGAAGTATTCTCACAGCAGTTTTGTACAGCCTTCAAGTTTGGGGAAGGCAGAAAAGTGGGGGGAGAGAGAGAGAGTGAGTGAGTGAAGGGGGATTAAATTAATTATCCCAGTAAACAGAAATATATGTTAAACGTTTCCTGTGGATAACAATAATTTATTCCGTTTAAAACTTCGGAGAGCTAATTAAAATCACAGTTTTAAAGAGTGCAAGCTTCCAGCAGAACTGTTTCTCCCCAGAAGGTAGGAATATCAGAGTATTTTTAGGCAGGGGAGAAATTGCTTGAGCTCGTAATTATCTGGGATCTTTGCTGACATGGAGAGACTGGCAAAGTCAAGATGTGCAGGCAGAAGTTGAGATGTTCCTGCAGAGAATTTCCACTCAAAGCCAGGTTTCCTTGGCTTGGTGATCAGAACTGGTGGCCCAAAGTTTATGCAGTGGGTTTTGCTGGGTCTCCCAATCCAATATTCCCAAAGTGGAAGGTTGGGATGCACTGCCCAGCTTGTTTTGTTGTTGTTTTTAAGGAAAGAGATAACAGATGTCACACATTTTCTTCTCTCCTATCTGATTGATCATGGATTTATATTTATTCATTTATATTTATATATATAATATATATTCATATATATAATATATATTTTTATATATTATATTATATATCTTTACTGTATATTATTATATACTTTATGTTTATATATATTCTATATATAAATATGATTTTGCTATTATACTATAATATATATTATATATTTTATATAAATATATATAATTCATATATAGAAAATTTACACAGAATTTTAATATTATTATATAAAATTATATTAAATATTTATATATTTATATATTTGTGTGTATTTATATATTTATTATTTATATTCTCATGGATTTATTCAGGTTGGAAAAGGCCTCTAAGAACATCAAGTCCTGTTAACCCAGGACATTCTGTTCCCCCTGAACCACCTCCCCCAGTGCCACAACCACAAAGATTTTTAACTCTTCCATATCACACCCACTGTTAATTCCTCTGAATGAAAAAAAGGCAACTCATGTCTCCTAAAAGTCCTTAAAAAGCAGAATAAAATCCCAAAAGGTCCTTGCAAAAAAGACTAAAACATTGCTTATATCCTGTTCTAGATGTTAAGGACAAGGAATAACACAGCAATAAAAAAGACTGGAAATTAAATAACCTAAACAAGCTGGGCGAATTTGTGGTCCTGTAGACCCACTTTGTTCTCCTAATAAAATATCTCAGCTCCCTTAATAAAATATCTGCTTAACAAGATAAGAGCTTGGACCCATCAACAGAGAGTTTTCCATTTTTATTGTGTAATCTTTAAAATGGATGTTGGCACACAGACATTTTCAACATTTGGTCACTTTGGAAAATGCTGAGATGCAATTGGGGTTGTTGATTTTTTTTTTTATTTTTTTCTCCTTAAGACTGAGATTGCAAAGCCTGGAACAAACCTTTTATTTTTTTTCTTTTAATCTTTGTGATCAGAGGTGGGAGCCTTGTTTTATGAATGTGAACTCACAGCCAGTGTCTTCCAAAGAGCCGCTGAAATCTTTAAAATCTTGAAATCTGGTTTTAATAAAGGCATGTCAGAGGCAAAACATGAAGCTTCTGAGGTGAGAGGTGGCAAAATTAAAAAATTAATGCTTGATAAAACTTTCATTTCTGTGCAGTGGGGAAATGTGAAAACCTCGGAGAGAAACCAAGGATTTTCCAGTGTGTGATTAAGAAAACCCCAAATTTTAACCCTTCAAAATTCAGTAGCATGATCAACTGTCCAGACTTTCTTAGGCAGAAAACTGAAACTTTATTTGTTTTAAATTGTAAATTATTCTTTACAATTACCAGGTTTGCCCTCTGGGCTCACCTATTCAGGTTTGAGAGGACAATGTTATTCTGGAGATGATTTGGGGGTGGTTTTTTTTAGGGAAAAAAAGGAGAAAAGTTTTCAAAATGCAAGTGAAACTGCCTTGTTATTTGAGCATTTTATGGTGCTCAACAAGACTCTGCAGTTCTAAAAAATATATTGAGTGAGACATTGTAGTGAAGTTTTATTATTTGGACTGTGGGATTGGCCACCAAATTTACCACGTTTCATTTATTAGGAAAACCCCCTGAATTATGAACAGAACTGAGGGATCTGAGGGAGAATGAAGAAAGTATTTTATGAGAAAAAAAGGAAGTATTTTCTGCTTGCTTATTGCTCATCTTTGATTATTCATCAAATTTTTGCAGCCCGTGGTAATTCACAATTCATCTGCCAAGCATTAATGTGAATTACTGATGAGATTATGTCTGTTTGCTGCATTTCCTTGCAATATGAAAGAGAATATTGAACAGTCAATTGTCCAATGTGTGCCTTTATTATGCATAAAACCAGAAAAAACCATAAGCATAGGAGTTGTGGATGTACTTTAAGATCTGTCCTGAGTATTGTTTTTATTTTATCAGCCTTAAGGGAAAATCTGTTCAAGAATTGCCTTTACATTTAGGTTTCCGTGCTAGAAGAAAGGGGAAATGGAAAAAAACAATTAATTTCTTCATGTACAAACCAGCCAAAGGGAAAATGTCATAAAATCACAAAAACATTGTTGGGAAATGTGGTAAAACTTGGTGTTATCCCTCCTTTATATTAATTAACTGATTTTTTTTAGGTGTTAAAAAGATGAGTATCCACACAAATCCCTGTCATTCAGTTATTTAAATAACCAACTTTTATATTCTTTGCTCAATACATTTCCTTTTCTACTTGTATATTTACAGTTTTATTGCTTTTTTTTTCCTCTGCTTTTTCAAATCTTGAAATTTTGGGCAAAATTGAGGAAATTTTATTATAATGCTGATGTCAAACTTCCTGTTAAGTTATTGAAAGATATTTTTGTTTTCCTAGAACCCCCTTCAGACAAATGGAATTCAACAAGATTTATCACCCCGCCCTGGCCTCAAACTGAAGTGTTAAAGTGATTTCATTGAATTAAAAAATTTACACATCTTACATTGTTTATTTGGTTAAGGCTTAAAAGAATGAATTTCTATTCCACTCACTGTGCAAATTACTTCCAGAATCTGGACATGAAAACTCCCAATATTTGTCATTGTCAAGCATAACTCACTAATTACTAATTAACTTCATTAAGTAACAGCTGCCACAGAGGGAGGGAAAGAAGGAAAGATAAAATAAAAGAGGGTTTTCTGTGTCCATTGCACAGTCAAAATACTTCCCTATTTTTAGTTTGTGACTCCAAAATTCTGCTTTGTAACAGTAAATGAAATTTAAACCTCCAAATGTGGAATTTTCACATTCTTGCATTGCTGCACAATTTACCCTGCACGGGTAACTTGTTTTAGGTATTTAAAAAACAGACTTTGTGTGTTTTAATTAAAAATTACTGGGTAATAAATTCTGCAGCTCTTTTGTCACAAAGGGCCAGGGCACATTAGCAGGAATTTTCAAATGAAAACTGCATTCCCAGCACCTCCTGGTAGGTCCTTTCATCACTTGCTCAGCTCTTCTGTATGCTGATTCCAACAGCAACAACATCCAGCTCGCTGAGAAGGAAATTAAATTTCAAATATTGAGTCCCAATAGAGAACTTCTCCTCATGGCTCCCTTAATCAAAATATGCTCCACTTTGGAGAGGAAATTAAATCAAGGTGGCCAAATCCCTTTTCCTCTGTCTCCCACCTTGAACAAGGCAGCCAGAACTGCACTGATTTATTCAGGAAAAAAGTGATGTCCCAAGGGTAAAAAAGTGCATTTGGAAGAAAAGCTCAGTGTCCCTGCAACGCAGAGCAGAAGACAATTCCTATTCCTGCTTGAGTTTTGTAGAAAATCTCTTTGCAGAATTACCAAAGGTGTTATAAATACCCCACGTGGAGGGGGATAACCAGTGGTGCTCTGGGATGTGGATCCAGCCTGAGCTGACACGTGTGGATGTGAATGGAGGGATGGATGCAAATTAAAATTGAAGTTTGTTTTCTGGCACTTGCTGAGTTCAGTGTGGGGAGTCTGAGGTGCTTGGAATGTCCCAGATCTTGGAGGAGACTCCAAGGATCTCAGGACTCTCAGGATCTCCTGAGGGAGACAATTCCTGTTGCTTTTTATCTTCTTTTCTGCCAGAGCTGGGATTAAATGTGTGAGAGAGTATTTCTTGTTCAGACTCAGATGTTTATTAATTCTTATTTACATTACAGTCTCACAAGCTGTGAGTTCTGCAGCACTTCTACCTAACAAAGTAAAAAATAGAGCCCCTCTCTCTCTACAAGGCCTTTTAAGGATAAAATGAAGAAATTACTATTAAGAGATGACACCTAAATTATTTTTACTTTTAACCCAATAACCAAACACCCTTGGCCCGCAATGGGGATTTTTCTATCCAATTACAAAACACCACCCAGACCATGAAGAAGAAGGTGAAAAAGAAGGACTCAACCTCTGCCCTAAAACCTTCATCTTACTTTATATAAATTACGGCATTCTAAAACCTTAAACTCTAACTTTTCCACCATGGGGTGTAGCCCTGGTTTTGTGCCTGAGATGTTTTGGTTTTCTGAAATTCTTTTCCCAAGGAATTTTCTGTAAACAGGAGAAATGTTTTCATAAAGTGTAACACCTTTGTTATTTATTCCTTTTCCTAGGAGGGATTTCGCCTTGATGTCCCTCTGGTTTGACCAATGTTATTGAAGAGGTTTTGCCTTTTTGTCACCAATCAAATGGTTCTGTGTAAAATAGTATATAAGAGAGACACATCCCAAAAATAAAAGAGTCATTTCAACCTTCTGAAACTCAGAGTCTGTGTCGTTGTGGTGTAAAACAGCACCAATGTGATATCACACACTTCTATCCAAACCCCACACCCACAATCCCAGTGCTGTCACTCAATTTTGGAAGGTCCAATGCAGTGTTTGCTTGGGGGGCAGTGCCTGTCAGCACAGAAAGTCTGAAATTCTCAGTGCCCAACAAATTCCCACTCACAGGGAGGTCCCAGGAGAAATCAGAAGGACTTGGAATCAGAAAGAGAACCAAAAAATTCCAGGGATGAGCCTTTTCCAGGTGCCAGACATCCCTCAGAAGTTTTATCACAAGCTGATGGCCACCAGCTCTGTATCAAACCTTTGTCGATTTTTTTTTCCTTTTACTGTTTCCATGAAAAATCTCCAACATTTAGAGCAACGTTTTCAACTCATTTTGTGAGAGAAGACCCAGGTAGGGAAATAAAAATCAGCAAACAAAAGGGATTTTTTTGGTGCTTAATGGGAAGGTGTAATGGGAGATGTTTAATGTCCTGTAGAGGAATGAAACACCTGAATCCTGCTCATTTTCTGTAGGACTCAGTTGCCATCTGTGCCTCCAGAGTCCAGCCCTTAACATTTTAATTATATATTAAAAAAAAACCAGTCTACAGTTAAAACAGCTCAAAAGCAATGTAGGTTTCCCACCAACCCACTAAAGAAAAATGAGTTTGAAAGCTGCAGCACCTTTTGTCTCGGTTCTATGCAAAACCATCCTCCAAACTAAATTTAGCAGTTTTTATCCCCCAGCAGAGAGGAAAACAAAGAGACCTATGTCTGTGCATGGGATTAGAAGGCTGGAGACAGGATTTATTTCCAAAATAACCAACCCCTGGGCTGAGAGCTGCTCACTGGAAGTCCTGTTCAGCTGATCCAACAGAGCAGGAGCTGGAAAAGGCAACGTGCAGACGCCAGACTCGAGTCTAACAATTAAAACACCTCCTAATGAACCAGCAGTGCAGCATATGTCTCCCTGTCAAAAAGCAAATGGTTTAACAAACATTACCTTAGGTAATTTATGCTGTTTCTGAGGGTGACTCACAGAAAGTTGGTGATTCAATGACCTATCTGGGTCTTGCTATTGTTAGATTGCCAGCTCCAGCTCCTTTTAAGTGCCACTCCAACAATGAGACTGATTAGGAGAGCGAAGCCTTATCAAAACCAAGCTATAAAAGGACTGTTTTGCATGTTTGTTTGGAAATGCAGGCTAAATCCTAAATCTGGGCCTTATCTCAGCACCGAGGTGTCCAATCAAATGATGCTTTTACCCAGCAGCAAACAAAGTGGCCTTTGCCCTCAGCATTGCACACTCAACACACATCCCCAAAAATCTACAGAAATGCATTTTGGGCCATTCTTTCCTATGGGAAATGTAGCAATTCTATGCAGAGATAATTATTCAGATAATTTTGTGTCTGGAAAGTTTTAATTATAATTCTGGTTCACCTGTTCCTGCTCAGTTCATGTTCAGGATCAGTTTATTATTATATGGTGTTATTATCACCCAGTGATGGGTTTATTAGCCCCATCACTGAGATAAATTACTTTTGTGGAGAGTTTAGGCTTGAACTTCTCTGTGAATTATAAAATCATGGAATGGTTTGAGTTGAAAGGGAATTTAAAACCCATTCAATTCCACCCTCTGCCATGAGCAGGGACACCTCCCACTGTCCCAGGCTGCTCCAAGCCCCAATGTCCAACCTGGCTTTGGGCACTGCCAGGGATCCAGGGGCAGCCACAGCAAATCTGGGAATTCCATCCCAGCCCCTCCCCACCCTCCCAGGGAACAATTCCTGCCCAAGATCCCATCTAACCCTTCCCTCTGTCAGTTTGAAGCCATTCCCTCTTGTCCACTCCATCCCTTGGAATGTTTTTTTCCATGTTTCTTCAGGTATTGGAAAGCCACAATTAGGTCACCCCAAATCTGGATAACTGCAGCAACAAGATTTGTTGTAGTATATTTTACAAGACAGTGGGTAGGTGCTGTAAGGCAGGCTCACAAAGTTAAAAAAAAGTAAAAATTAAATATTAGTGTTGTCAAAGAGAAGTCACTCAAATGGCTCCATGCTGGAAAAGTTGGCTCCTTGGGATTTAATTCCCATTTGTCCTGAAGCAGCAGCAGACAATGACAGTAAGCAAAATAAACAAATTTCTCTCATTTTCGCTGTTTAGGTCCTAGTGGAGATCTGGGGACACTGAAGTATTTCCAGAAAGGGCCACAAAGATCATCTTTCTCTCATTGTTGTAAAAAACAACACCCTGTACAGCTGGTGGGTTGTGATTCCTGCTTACAGAGCCAATCCCAGCTCCTCCAAACTCACCTTTTTATTTTATACAGGAATCCCCTTTGTGTTTGTATTAAATATCTGCATTTGAGCAGAGGTGGAGGAGCTGAAGAGAGATTTTGCACCACATTGGGCTCAAGTGTGGTTTATTATTACTACATATTACATATTATTATCTATTATCTATTATCTATTATCTATTATTTATTATTATAGAGGGCACAGAGAAACAGGTTATCCCAGGGTAAGAGCCCTTCACACAACAGCTGATACAGGATGGCAACTCGTGTGTGCTTTGAGTTTCTCCTGTATTTCCCCTACAAAACAGGATGTGATTTATGCAAATGTGGCTTTTTCAATGGAAGCTGGTTGAGTAAACTCAAGTTACCTTTCCTTTCCTGCCTGCAAATGCACATGCAAGAGAAAAAAGAAAGCAGCAGATGAATATCAAATTCTTATTGTTTCTTGGTATCCCAGGCAGGGCAATATTTGCTTCTCTGACTGGACTCTTTCTAAAATTGGCAGCTATCACTGACTTGAATGGGTTTAAAATTCAAGCTAAAGATGTCACTTTATGTAAATAAGCAACATATTTTATATTCTCAGCCAGTATCCTCTAGCACAGCCTGAATGTGTTTGTGAACAACCCATCATTACATCTCAAAAAAACCCCCCAAAACCTCAACATTTGTTTGTTTGTGTAACATTTGTTTTAACTCTGTGAATTGTTTATGCTTGGTGGGAAGTGATCACAAAATCTTAATGATCTGGGATTATTTTGGGGAGCATCTATGGCAGTGCTGACTCTTTGATTCCTCTCCTTGTCACTCTGAGTTTCTGTGCTCACTAAAACTGGGCTGCAATTATTAATCTTGGGCTGGTGTTTGATGCTGCTGTTTGAAAGCAGCAGAATTTCCAGGGCTGTCATTAAAGGACTGTGAGTCACATCCCATCATGAAGTTTTTTGGGTTGTGCCACTTGCTGTGGGGTAATATTTCCAGTCAGCTCGGCCACAGAATCCTGATTCCTGTTCTCCAGGAGCCAAATATTGTGCAAATATTTGCTACTTAAGCCTTGCAGAACATTTCCTGTGAGTAAATGTGTTGTAGTCCTCAGAGGGGCAGGGAGGAGAGAGTGGGAGAGAAAGAAAAACTCTCCTCCCTCTGCAAAGAGCAGGAGCAGTTTTCCCCTCTCTCACAGATTTGTGTGAAGTTTTTTTCCCTTGTTTCCTGGACTTTGGAACACTGATTGCTTTTTCTGTCCACTTCAGCTTGGTTTTGTCCTTTTTTAATAGGGAAAATAACCGAGGGGAGAAGGGGATTGCACAGAAAATGTGCAGCAACTCTGGCATGGATCCATCTGCCCCTTGCCACACCTCTGTATTTAAATTTCTTCATCCAAAAATGTTTTGGTCAATGGTTTTCACATGGAGGTTTGCACCATTTTATAAGAAATCTCTGCTAAGAAAACATTTGTG